>NC_086445.1:248139315-248739315 GCF_028390025.1 Pseudophryne corroboree
CGCCAACGGCCAGGATCTCCCTTCTGTGGTGGCTACAGTCTTCTCACCTTGTTGCAGGACGGAGGTTCAGAATTCAAAACTGGATTCTGTTAACCACAGACGCAAGCCTCAGAGGTTGGGAGCAGTCACTCAGGGGGGGCAGTTTCAGGGAAGATGGTCAAGTCAGGAAGTCATCCTTCCAATCAACATTCTGGAACTCAGGGCCACCATATACAATGCCCTTCTGCAGGCCTCACATCTTCTTCAAGATCGGGCAACTCAGGTCCAGTCGGACAATGTGACGGCAGTAACATACATAAACCGACAGAGCGGAACGAAAAGCAGAGCAGCAATATCAGAGGTGTCAAGAATTCTCCTCTGCGCAGATAGAAACGTTGTGGCACTGTCAGCAGTCTTCATTCCGGGGGTAGACAACTGGGAAGCAGACTTCCTCAGCACACACGACCTGCACCTGGGGGATTTGGGCCTTCACCCGGAAAGTGTTCAGGTGCTTGACAAGTCGATGGGGATATCCACAGATCGACAAGCTGGCCTCTCGTCTCAACAAGAAGCTCAAGCGGTATTGTTCCAGGTCGAGAGACCCACAGGCGGTGGCGATAGACGCCCTGATAACTCCATGGGTCTATCAGATGGTGTATGTGTTTCCTCCACTTCCTCTGATCCCAAGAATTCTTATACGAATAAGGGAAAAGGTTCAAGCAATACTCATTGCTCTGGACTGGCCAAGAAGGGCCTGGTACACGGACCTTCCGGAGATACTCCTCGAAGATCCGTGGCCTCTACCTCTTCGAGGATCTTCTGCAACAGGGCCCATTCGTCTATCAGGACATACAGCGGCTACGTTTGACGGCATGGAGGTTTAATGGCTGATTCTAGCCAGGAGAGGGATCCCTAACAAGGTCATCCTGACTATGATCCAAGCCAGGAAGGTGGTAACGTTTAAGCATTACCATCGTATTTGGAAGAAATACGTCTCTTAGTGTGAGGGCAGAAAATATTCTGCTGTGGAATTTCATCTGGGATGTTTCCTGCTTTTTCTGCAGTCGGGTGTGGATGTGGGCCTGCGTCTGGGCTCCATAAAAGTCCAGATTTCGGTCTTTTAGAAACAATTGGTTTCTCTCCGTGAGGTCCAGACATTCTTGAAAGGTGTTCTGCACATCCAACCTCCGTTTGTGCCTCCCACGGCACTTTGGGATCTCAATGTGGTGCTGCAGTTCCTCCAATCGGACTGGTTTGAACCGTTACAGGAGGTGGACGTAAAATCTCTTATGTGGACGACCGTCACACTGTTGGCCTTGGCTTCAGCAAGACGTATGTCGGAGCTGGGGGCTTTGTCTCACAAAAGTCCCTATTTAATTTTCCATGAGGACAGAGCTGAACTCAGAACTCGTCAGCAATTTCTTCCTAAAGTGGTGTCTGCATTTCACATCAACCAACCTATTGTGGAGCCAGTTGTGACCGACACCTCTGCTACTTCAAAGTCTTTGGATGATGTGAGGGCTTTGAAGGTGTATCTGAAAAGAACAGCTCATCACGGAAAGATGGACTTGTTGTTTGTTCTTTATGATCCCAATAAGATTGGGTGTTCAAATCAGACAGTTGCATGCTGGATCAGACTGACTATCCAACATGCTTATTCCACGGCAAGTTTGCCATGTCCAAAATCTGTACAGGCCCATTCTACTAGGTCGGTGGGTTCTTCCTGGCCGGCTGCCCGGGGTGTCTCGGCTTTACATCTCTGCCGAGCAGCTACTTGGCCAGGTTCGAACATGTCTGCTAAGTTCTACAAGTTCGATACTTAGGCGTCTATTGATTTATGGAATCATATTTATGACTATTAATATTTAATATATCATATATGGTTATTAATATATGGATATATTTTAATTAATATGCGTTATCATATATATCTGCAAATATATTATGTCAGGCTTACAAATTAATTGGCTGATAAATATATGCAGTGCTTATATATATGACTTATGAAATTATGAAGTTAAGATTCCCTAAAGAGAGTTCAAGCTTGAATATTACCGCTCTTTTTATATGATTATTTATTTACAGGCAGATCAAATCGTACAGAATAAGATATACACAGTAGTGATATATATACTAATTATTTATCTAATGCTTCCTTCGTTATATAACATAAAACAACATGACATAAGTTTCACAAACAGTTTCAATTACTAACATAAAATGTATACTTGCAAGTTAAAGATTGCCATCCCAAGAATCATTCCTTCTGCATGTTCTCCATGACTTCTCCTCCTGACTGACTTCCTTCCTTCTCCTCCTTCTCCTTCTTCCTCCTAACCCCTAACTAAAAAGCCTGCTCCTTTTATCCCATATTTTACCAATTCAAACTATCATATTCTCATAGTTTCCAATGGAATAGATAATTATAGCTTTGTCAGATTCCAAGGTGTAATAAAACAAACATTGAACTGGGCTGTCGTGTCCTGTTCACAGAGGCATGGTGTCATAAAAGTGTGGTGTCCACACTGCCTTAAGCAAGTATAGTATTGTAAAATCTGGAATGTCTTTTCATCCAAAGTTCTGTTGTATTGACAAGTTTTCCTGGGGTGGGTTACACCATGTTTTATCAATGGATGTGATCTCTTTTCATAGTAGTTAATTTATGCTCCCTAGCTTTAACCTTTACTGGACAATAGACAAACCAGTTTTATAATTGCGATAGGTATTGCAAACCTTGATTCTGATCTACTGTAAGCACACCTGTGAATTCCAATGACCAACAGAGCTCTGTCACACACCTATTATCATTTATGGCCTAATACCTTTTCTCTACAATGACTCTTGATCTTACTGTAAAACACAAATATATATACAGTATAAATATATAAACACATATACAAACCTAATTTCTTAAAACAGCTACACATTACCTCATACATTCAAACTTATTTCATATCTATTCCTTACTATATATATCCAGTATACTGTTCAATATGGTTACATCGCCTATTTATAATGAATTATATTTTGATTCAGACAACATCCATTGCCCTTATATTATACTGAGTGCGGGTAATTACCTATATGGCAACACGTCTGAGGACCTTCAGCTTGGTCAGTCAGTTCTGCAGGAACCTCAGCACTCTCTCACCCGGTTTGGGAGCTTTGGTACATCCCCATGGTGCTAAATGAACCCCAGTATCCTCTAGGACGTAAGAGAAAATAGGATTTTAATTACTTACCGGTAAATCCTTTTCTTGTAGTCCGTATTGGATACTGGGCGCCCGCCCAGTACTTTGTTCTTCCTGCATAGTTACTTGGTTAAGTAATGTGGGTTCAGCCGTTGCTGTTCCTGTTTCAAGTTTGGTTGGCTTGGCTTTCCACTTGTTTGTGCTGGTTCGGAATCTCAGCACTATCCTTATCTGTCTTTCTCTCAAAGTATGTCCGTCTCCTTGGGCACAGTTTCCTAGACTGAGTCTGGTAGGAGGGGCATAGAGGGAGGAGCCAGCCCACACTATCAAATTCTTAAAGTGCCCAAGGCTCCTAGTGGACCCGTCTATACCCCATGGTACTAAATGGACCTCAGTATCCTCTACGGACTACGAGAAAAGGATTTACCGGTAGGTAATTAAAATCCTATTATCCTCCAAAACCACTAGTGTCCCCACTAGAACTTCCATTGTACAAATAGGGATTACCTGGAATAGATAATGCAAATTCTAAAGCATAGAATGTCTGTTATACTAGGCTGACCATATTAGCCCTTTAAACTGGGACACTCATGAATTACACAGGTTCTGTGGCTGGCTGACTTCAAGCCTGCATGTCACCTTGTTTTAATCAGCCACAGAACCTGTGTAATTCATGAGTGTCCCAGTTTAAAGGGCTAATATGGTCAACCTAATTATACATCACTGGTAATCTTTTAGTGTAAAAATACACTTATCTGCTATCTGTGCAGAGCAATGTTACCTCAAGGTGTAATGCAAGATAGGGAAGTACCACCCTCCTAAGCGTTATTATAAAATGTTTTTTTTTGCTGTTGTTTTTTTATAATGTATATTTATTTCTGTTGTTCAGGCCCCAAAGGTGATTGGTGTTAAAGCTCATACAGAGATGGACAAAAAGCAAATTATTCTGGACCTGAATATCAGGTAATTGATTCATATTTACTTCTATAACTTGTATAACTTTTTCTCAAGTCCTCCTCTCTTACTGCCCTGATTATTTCCTACTTTGGTGGATCTGGTGTGGATTTGCCGATTTGTAACCCTAGACAGGATTACCTTTGTCACTATCTGTACTCCCCCGTAAGCAAAATGGTACACGTAAAAGCCATAAAAGCAGAATATGCTATTGATACATAAAACAGCATAGAGGTTTAAAATTTAGCTGAGCAGTAGAACATAAGGAATCGCTAACAACCTATTATAGGAGTCCTTCTCTTACTTGCATATTCTCAAGTATACAATATAAAGAGGGGCAATACTAGACAGTGCATCATGCATGAAGGATGGGAATTAATAATCAGAATTACCTAAAAATGTCATTTAAGTAACTTTTTGTATGTAATATAATTTTTTTTTCTGTGTTGCCGTCCTTTATGTTTAGCTGCCCTAGGGGTAGGTGTTTGTGGTCTGTCCCCAATACTGTGGTGAAATACTGGTTGTGAGTACCTGGGTATTAGAGCTGGGGCATCTTAAAGTTCATTATAGCACAGGAAAGGCAACAGGGAAGATAAAACAGTATCTTCTAATACAGGGCTTCACAAATTTTTCTAAAATGTAGGAGCCAGGATGAAAGTGTAGGAGCCAGAGCACTGCCCCCTCCCAAATAACAAACTCCCCTCCCCCCGCTCAAAACTACTTTACTGAGCAGCTTCCCACCCCCTGGACAAACCAACCCCCACACAACAAAGGGGGAACCCCCAGGCAAACCAGCCCTCTGTGGCCATATTGTTGTGCCGCTGCCCCCAGGCAAACAGTAACTTAGTGTTACCATGATAACATTGCTTCAGTAACTATCCTCATTTCCCTCCCTGTATCTTCACGTGATTGATATATCCATAATATGTGGTACATATTGGGTAACAGTAAGTCAATATCGGGAAACATGGAATATCGGCTGTGATGTCTCTTCCTGTGTGGCACATATAAACGAGCCATAAGGGAAGAAGAGTCACCGTACATCCGAGTTTGTTAAACAGATGAAAAGGCCAAGATGTGTCTGTTACTGTCTGGGAGATTGCGCCTGATGCTTTTCTAGATACAAATTGTGGCTGTGTCACTAAGTAGAGTGTATAACTGAGTGTATTAATGTGTGCAGAGAGAGAGGAAAACCTGTCTGCAAAAATTCCACGGTCTTCTCCAACAATGACTGTTGCTTTGTGCACGCACAGGGCCCGTAGTGGATGTGTGTTGTCGGATGCACTATGGCTGAGGACATCAAGAGATTAACAGTCTTCAGTCATTAGAGGGCAGGGAGGTGTCTACTTTGTTTTGGAGGAACGCCGACGTCAGCATCTAAGTAACAAATGCACGCAGGAGTCGTCTATTTATACCAGACACCTCCTGCTACATTACCATACCGGCACATTGCTGCTGTTTCCAGCTACACCTGAATCAGGCCCTCTGTGCAGTACTGACCTTCCCATTTCTCTCTGCAGCTACGTTGGTGACATTGAGGTAGATGTGGAGGTGAAAAAATATTTCTGCAAAGCGGGAGTTAATGGCATGCAGGTAAGGCACAGTAACAAAATCAGATACACATTTGTAAAAATTGCAAAATGAGACATAGGGGTATATGCAATTAGCGGTGAATCGCGGCAATTTTTCGGCCGTTTTTTAGTTCGACACAATTCGACCGTCTAATTTCGGCAAGTGGGTGCCGAAATTGACCATATTCAATAAAAAACGGATTCGACAGTCCCGCTGACGAAAAACGGCCGATTTGACGGATTTTGTTCCGATTTTAAAAAAACGGGAAAAAACCCGAAAAAAAATTGCGTGGGGTCCCCCCTCCAAAGCATAACCAGCCTCGGGCTCTTCGAGCTGGTCCTGGTTCTAAAAATCCGGGGGAAAAATGGATAGGGGATCCCCCGTATTTTTAAAACCAGCACCGGGCTCTGCGCCTGGAGGGAGCTGTGCGATGCGCTGTCTGAGCTCAGACGCGCATACAGCCAATCAGGTGAGTGCAACGAAGTAGCGCTTCCTGATTGGCTGAAGGGACCTCTGTGACAGGAGTCACGTGGGGTCCCGGCATTCGGGGAAAGGGGTCCCATGTGTAAACATGGGACCCCTTTCAGTCCGGCTTGGTCGGGTGTTCGTTTATTTTTTTTGCCAAGTACGAGGATTTATATCTGGACACTGGATTGAGGTGAGTATAATTTTATTCACAGGTACCCCGGATCGTCCGATCAGGAGACGTGGCAGTCGGCGGGTCAACATAGGTAAGTATGTGTGTGTCTGCAGGTGTGAAATAAAGTTTTACTCTCAAGGGGGTATATTTACTAAGATTCGTAATTTCCGAAAATAGGTCAAAGTTCAATCACGAATGACATCGGCAGTGTAAAACTGCAACTTTTTGAATTGATTACGACTAATTTACTAAGCTGTCGTATTCGTGTTTTTCTTTTCTTCCGATGTCGATGTCATTCGTGTTTTTTTACCTAATTTAACGGCAGTGATTAGCAAAACACTGCCGTTTTTTTTTACAATCAATCTCGGCCGGATTTGTGTGATCCGTGCTGGGT
This sequence comes from Pseudophryne corroboree, assembly GCF_028390025.1. NCBI lineage: Eukaryota > Metazoa > Chordata > Amphibia > Anura > Myobatrachidae > Pseudophryne > Pseudophryne corroboree. The sequence continues at coordinate 248,146,046 of NC_086445.1, forward strand.
TTTTTTTTTTTTTTTTTTTAAAGTAAACAATGTAATTTTTTTAAAAAAAATGCGTGGGGTCCCCCCTCCTAAGCATAACCAGCCTCGGGCTCTTTGAGCCGATCCTGGTTGCAGAAATATGTGGAAAAAAATGACAGGGGTTCCCCCATATTTAAGCAACCAGCATCGGGCTCTGCGCCTGGTCCTGGTCCCAAAAATACGGGGGACAAAAAGAGTAGGGGTCCCCCGTATTTTTAAAACCAGCACCGGGCTCCACTAGCTGGACAGATAATGCCACAGCCGGGGGTCACTTTTATACAGCGCCCTGCGGCCGTGGCATCAAAAATCCAACTAGTCACCCCTGGCCGGGGTACCCTGGGGGAGTGGGAACCCCTTCAATCAAGGGGTCCCCCCCCCCCAGCCACCCAAGGGCCAGGGGTGAAGCCCGAGGCTGTCCCCCCCCATCCAATGGGCTGCGGATGGGAGGGCTGATAGCCTTTGTTGTAAAATAAAAGATATTGTTTTTAGTAGCAGTACTACAAGTCCCAGCAAGCCTCCCCCGCATGCTGGTACTTGGAGAACCACAAGTACCAGCATGCGGCGGAAAAACGGGCCCGCTGGTACCTGTAGTACTACCACTAAAAAAATACCCAAAAAAACACAAGACACACACACCGTGAAAGTATAATTTTATTACATACATACACACATACATACATACATACTTACCATATGTTCCCACGCAGGTCGGTCCTCTTCTCCAGTAGAATCCAAGGGGTACCTGTTGAATAAATTATACTCACGAGATCCAGGGGTCCAGGCTCCTCGGCAAATCCAGGGATAATCCACGTACTTGAATAAAACAAAAAAACGGTTGCCCGACCACGAACTGAAAGGTGACCCATGTTTGCACATGGGTCACCTTCCCACGAATGCCAGAAACCCACTTTGCCTTCTGGCTAAGTGGGTTTCTTCAGCCAATCAGGGAGTGCCACGTTGTAGCACTCTCCTGATCAGCTGTGTGCTCCTGTCTTCACTGACAGGCGGCACACGGCAGTGTTACAATGTAGCGCCTATGCGCTACATTGTAACCAATGATGGGAACTTTCTGCCCTGCGGTTGACCTAAAGTGACGTCACCGCTGAGCAGAAAGTTCCCATCATTGGTTACAATGTAGCGCATAGGCGCTGCATTGTAACACTGCCGTGTGCTGCCTGTCAGTGAAGACAGGAGCACACAGCTGATCAGGAGAGTGCTACAACGTCGCACTCCCTGATTGGCTGAAGAAACCCACTTAGCCAGAAGGCAAAGTGGGTTTCTGGCATTCGTGGGAAGGTGACCCATGTGCAAACATGGGTCACCTTTCAGTTCGTGGTCGGGCAACCGTTTTTTTGTTTTATTCAAGTACGTGGATTATCCCTGGATTTGCCGAGGAGCCTGGACCACTGGATCTGGTGAGTAGAATTTCTTCAACAGGTACCCCTTGGATTCTACTGGAGAAGAGGACCGACCTGCGTGGGAACATAAGGTAAGTATGTATGTATGTGTGTATGTATGTAATAAAATTATACTTTCACGGTGTGTGTGTCTTGTGTTTTTTTGGGTATTTTTTTAGTGGTAGTACTACAGGTACCAGCGGGCCCGTTTTTCCGCCGCATGCTGGTACTTGTGGTTCTCCAAGTACAAGCATGCGGGGGAGGCTTGCTGGGACTTGTAGTACTGCTACTAAAAACAATATCTTTTATTTTACAACAAAGGCTATCAGCCCTCCCATCCGCAGCCCATTGGATGGGGGGGGACAGCCTCGGGCTTCACCCCTGGCCCTTGGGTGGCTGGGGGGGGGGACCCCTTGATTGAAGGGGTCCCCACTCCCCCAGGGTACCCCGGCCAGGGGTGACTAGTTGGATTTTTGATGCCACGGCCGCAGGGCGCTGTATAAAAGTGACCCCCGGCTGTGGCATTATCTGTCCAGCTAGTGGAGCCCGGTGCTGGTTTTAAAAATACGGGGGACCCCTACTCTTTTTGTCCCCCGTATTTTTGGGACCAGGACCAGGCGCAGAGCCCGATGCTGGTTGCTTAAATATGGGGGAACCCCTGTCATTTTTTCCCCCATATTTCTGCAACCAGGATCGGCTCAAAGAGCCCGAGGCTGGTTATGCTTAGGAGGGGGGACCCCACGCAATTTTTTTTAACAACAAAAAACACTTTCCCACCCCTTCCCATTGATATACATGCACGGATCTCATGGATCCCTGCATGCATCTCAAATCACGAATAAAAAAAGCAGGTCTGTTTTTTTTTAGGACTTTTTTGCGAATTGTAATTTTTCACGGCAGTGTTTTGTGTTTTTTTGCTTAGTAAATGACCGAGATTCGTATCTAAACAGGCGTAATTTGACCGATGGTGTATTCATTCGTAATTTTTTACCTGAACTAGCAAAAAATTACGAATGCCCTCATCACTGCCGTGATTAGTGTTTAGTAAATGACCGAGATTGACCGAGATGACACTTTGATGAAAAAACGGCATCTCGGTCAAAATCGGGAGCTTAGTAAATATACCCCAAGGTGTGTGTTTCCTGTTTTTATTTGGGTATTTTTTTTCCAGTAGTACTACAGGTACCAGCGGGCCCGTTTTTCTCCAGCATGCTGGTACTTGTGGTTCTCCAAGTACCAGCTTGCGGGGGGAGGCTTGCTGGGACTTGTAGTACTACAGGAAAAAACAATATTCTTGTCATTTTCTCAAGGCTATCAGCCCCCCATCCGCAGCCCTTGGATGGGGGGGACAGCCTCGGGCTTCACCCCTGGCCCTTGGGTGGCTGGGGGGGGACGACCCCTTGATTGAAGGGGTCCCCACTCCCCCAGGGTACCCCGGCCAGGGGTGATTAGTTGGATATTTAATGCCACGGCCGCAGGGCGCTGTATAAAAGTGACCTCCGGCTGTGGCATTATCTGTCCAGCTAGTGGAGCCCGATGCTGGTGTAAAAAATACGGGGGACCCCTACTCTTTTTGTCCCCCGTATTTTTTGCACCAGGCGCAGAGCCCGGTGCTGGTTTTAAAAATACGGGGGATCCCCTGTCATTTCCCCCCCCGGATTTTTAGAACCAGGACCGGCTCGAAGAGCCCGAGGCTGGTTATGCTTTGGAGGGGGGACCCCATGCCATTTTTTTCTGGGATTTTACCATTCCATCTAAAAAAAAATAAAAAAAAAATATTTTTAAAAATATATAAATAATACTTGTGCCTCCCAAAAAGACAAACCAAGTAGCTAATCCCTTCTAACATAAATAGATATGCTATTACCAATAAAAAAAACACCAAAAAAAACATGTTTTAAATTTTTTTTATTAGATTCCCCCACCAAAGTGTGGCGGATTGAAAATGACGAATTTACTGTCTAAAAGCACTGTTGTCGAATTTCCAAACTTCAATTGAATATACTTTTGTCGAATTGCCGCATTTGTACCATTGCAGAAATGTCGAATTTGACAAATGTCGATTTTCAAAAAGTCGAATTTTGAAAGTCCGTTTTTTTGACGGAAAGTACTGAATTGCATTGTCGATTTTTTTTTTGGGGCGAAAAAGTCCAGTTTTTCGACAATTTCGGGAATTCGACCGCAATTGCATATACCCCTTAAAATAAGACGTCCTTTCTCCACCACTGTATGACTCTGTTATGTTATTTTACCAGCTGCGTGGAATGCTGCGTGTCATCTTAGAGCCACTGATTGGCGACGTCCCTATTGTGGGTGCTATAACATTATTCTTCATACGACGTCCAGTAAGTAGACAATTAAAAGCTCTTTCTGTGATAGGAATCTGTACATATACATTTTCTTTGGGAAGCATGTACTCGTATTTATCACACAGTAGTGGTCATGTCATGGGTGTGTAAATAACAAATACAGGTTGAGTATCCCATATCCAAATATTCCGAAATACGGACTTTTTTGAGTGAGAGTGAGATAGTGAAACCTTTGTTTTTTGATGGCTCAATGTACACAAACTTTGTTTAATACACAAAGTTATTAAATATATTGTATTAAATGACCTTCAGGCTGTGTGTATAAGGTGTATATGAAACATAAATGAATTGTGTGAATGTACACACATTTTGTTTAATGCACAAAGTTATAAAAAATATTGGCTAAAATTACCTTCAGGCTATGTGTATAAGGTGTATATGAAACATAGAACCATTCTGTGCTTAGATTTAGGTCCCATCACCATGATATCTCATTATGGTATGCAATTATTCCAAAATACGGAAAAATCCGATATCCAAAATACCTCTGGTCCCAAGCATTTTGGATAAGGGATACTCAACCTGTATAAGCTTCTGGAAAGCCATTATCATTTCTGCACGAGTAAGGATTGCTGTTGCCCTGGGCTCCTCACTGACACAAGATCTTATTACACTCTTCCACCTGTGTACTGCAAAGTATTTTTTTTATTTTTTTTTAACATCTTTGCTTATTTAGATCTTTACATAACTATTCATATAGTGTTTCTTCATTTGAATTATTTTATTTATGTTTTATAATTATATAATGGGGAGAATGCATTATGGGGGTAATTCCAAGTTGATCGCAGCAGGAAATTTTTTAGCAGTTGGGCAAAACCATGGCCCTCATTCCGAGTTGTTCGCTCGCTAGCTGCTTTTAGCAGCATTGCACACGCTAAGCCGCCGCCCTCTGGGAGTGTATCTTAGCTTAGCAGAATTGCGAACGAAAGATTAGCAGAATTGCGAATAGAAATTTCTTAGCAGTTTCTGAGTAGCTCGAGACTTACTCCTACACTGCGATCAGCTCAGTCAGTTTCGTTCCTGGTTTGACGTCACAAACACACCCAGCGTTCGCCCAGAAACTCCCGCGTTTTTCCCAGAAACGCAAGCGTTTTGTCGCACACGCACAGAAAATGGCCAGTTTCCGCCCAGAAACACCCACTTCCTGTCAATCACAGTACGATCACCAGAACGATGAAAAATCCTCGTTATGCCGTGAGTAAAATACCTAACTTTTGAGTAAAATAACTAAGCGCATACGCTCTGTGAACCTTGCGCATGCGCCGTAAGCGACTAATCGCAATATAGCGGAAATCGGCAACGAGCGAACAACTCGGAATGACCCCCCATGTGCACTGCAGGGGGGGCAGATATAACATTTGCAGAGAGAGTTAGATTTGGGTGGGTTATTTTGTTTCTATGCAGGGTAAATACTGGCTGCTTTATTTTTACACTGCAATTTAGATTGCAGATTGAACACACCACACCCAAATCTTTCTCTCTCTGCACATGTTATATCTGCCTCCCCTGCAGTGTGCATGGTTTTGCCCAATTGCTAACAAACTTGAAGCTGCGATCAACTCAGAATTACCCCCCATGTCTTGTTAAACCGTCTCACTGTTGTCAAATGTTTTCTTTTCCTGGCAGATGTTGGACTTAAATTGGACCGGGCTCACAAACTTACTGGACATTCCTGGACTGGAGTAAGTGACCAATATACACCTTAACAACTTTTATTAATTTGTGCAACCAACAGCCCTTGTAAGGTTTAGCTCTGGCTTTCTAACTAGCAATTAAAATCTATGTTTAGGCTAACCTCCTAGCGCCAACAGTGATTACTTACGCACACAGGTGGCTTTAGTGCCAAACATATTGTGCAGGGGGGAACTGCTTAGTACATACAGTTGCAAGAAAAAGTATGTGAACCCTTTGGAATTTCCTGGATTTGTGCAAAAATTGGTCATAAAATGTGTTCTGATCTTCATCTAAGTCACAACAATAGACAAACACAGTCTGCTGAAACTAATACCACACAAACAATTATATGTTCTCATGTTTTTATTGAACACACCATGTAAACATTCACAGTGCAGGGTGGACAAAGTATGTGAACCCCTAGGCTAATGACTTCTCCAAGAGCTAATTTGAGTCCGGAGTCAGCCAACCTGGAGTCCAATCAATGAGACGAGATTGGAGGTGTTGGTTGAAGCTGCCCTGCCCTATAAAAAAACACACACCAGTTTTGAGCTTGCAATTCTCAAGAACTATTGCCTGATGTGAACCATGCCTCACAGAAAAGAACTCTCAGAATACCTATGATTAAGAATTGTTGACTTGCATAAAGCTGGAAAGGGTTACAAAAGTATCTCTAAAAGCCTTGATGTTCATCAGTCCACGGTAAGCCAAATTGTTTATAAATGGAGAAAGTTCAGCACTGTTGCTACTCTCCCTAGGAGTGGGCGTCCTGTAAAGATGACTGCAAGAGCATAGTGCAGAATGCTCAATGAGGTGAAGAAGAATCCTAGAGTGTCAGCTAAAGACTTACAGAAATCACTGGCACATGCTAACATCTCTGTTGACGAATCTACCATACGTAAAATACTGAACAAGAATGGAGTTCACGGGAGGATACAATGGAGGAAGCCACTGCTGTCCAAAAAAAACACTGCTGCACGTTTGAAGTTTGCAAAAGAGCACCTGAATGTTTCACAGCACTACTGGCAAAATATTCTGTGGACAGATGAAACCAAAGTTGAGTTGTTTGGAAGGAACACACAACATTATGTGTTGAGAACAAAAGGCTCAGCATACCAACATCAAAACCTCATCCCAACTGTTAAGTATGGTGGAGGGGGCATCATGGTTTGGGGCTGCGTTGCTGCCTCAGGGCCTGGACAAATTGCTATCATCGACGGAAAAATGAATTCCCAAGATTATCAAGACCTTTTGCAGGAGAACTTAAGGCCATCTGTCCACCAATTGAAGCTCAACAGAAGATGGGTGATGCAACAGGACAACGACCCAAAGCACAGAAGTAGATCAACAACAAAATGACTTCAACAGAAGAAAATACGCCTTCTGGAGTGGCCCAGTCTGAGTTCTGACCTCAACCCGATTGAGATACTGTGGCATGACCTCCAGAGAGTGATTCACACCAGACAACCCAAGAATATTGCTGAACTAAAACAGTTTTGTAAAGAGGAATGGTCCAAAATTCCCCCTGACCGTTGTACAGGTCTGATATGCAACTATAGGAAACTATTGGTTGATGTTATTACTGCCAAAGGAGGGTCAACCAGTTATTAAATCCAAGGGTTCACATACTTTGTCCACCCTGCACTGTGAATGTTTACATGGTGTGTTCAATAAAAACATGAGAACATATAATTGTTTGTGTAGTATTAGTTTCAGCAGACTGTGTTTCTCTATTGTTGTGACTTAGATGAAGATCAGAACACATTTTATGACCAATTTATGCACACATCCAGGAAATTCCAAAGGGTTCACATACTTTTTCTTACAACTGTATATAAACATACATGTCCTGATGTATGTGATATATATGCTGGCTGGTTCCCCCGGGACACCTGGGACTCCGCACAGGCATCACGCTTCTTCTATGCCCGCCCACAGACTCCTGTGAAATTAGCCAATGGGAGTCCGGGGGCAAGCTTAGAAGGAGCGTGATGCCTTATGCTGAGTCTTAGATGCCACATGGCACCTGATACGCACAGTGCTGCGAATCCACGGGGAAACCAGCCAACATATATATTACATACATCAGAACATGTATGTTTATATGTGCTAAGCGGTTCCCCCCTGCACTATATGATCAGGGCTGCAGCCACTGCTGCTTGCACAGTTGGGCGTGGAGGTAAATGAGTATTGCTAGCATGAATCATAAAAGGAAGAGGGAAAAGGGGATGAGTCTCTGCACAGTATAATATTTCAATGATTAGGTCAAAACCCCGATCTGTACTAATCAGAAACTTTCAATTTACATATAAGGATATCCGGGGGTGCTACCAGAGACGAGAATTATAGATACATAGGAACCGAAGAAGAAAGAATGTCTCTTTGTTGGCACACAACAAAGTGCGCCTGTGCCAACAAAGAGACATTCTTTCCTCTTCGGTTCCTATGTATTGCTAGCATGACCAGACATCATACTTTGAAGTCTGCCTATCATATACCCTCCACTGAGGCGTCCATTTTGGAGGATGACCATTTGCTAGTGTGAACGTCATTGAGCTACTACACTATATGGCTCAGAGATGCTTCTAGCTCCTTGGCTTTATTTTGGCTCAGCTTATAAAATGGCTCCCTCTGCTATATGTATGTTTTAGGCGCCCCTTAAGCTGCTGCTTGGTCTGTAATGTACAATGTGGGGGATCAGTTGCACATATTGGGCCTAATTCAAGCTTGATTGCAAAAGCAAAATCTTCCTCTAATGGGCAAACCATGTGGACTGCAGGTGGGGCAGATATAACATGTGCAGAGAGAGTTAGATTTGGGTGAGTTATATTGTATCTGTGCATGGTAAATACTGTCTGCTTTATTTATTTTTAAACTGCAATTTAGATTTCGGTTTGAACACTTCCCACTCATATCGAACTTTCTCTGCACATGTTACATCTGTCCCACCTGCAGTGCACATTGATTTGTCTATTAGAGGAATATTTTGCTTTTGCGATCAAACTTGAATTGGGTCCATTGTCAGTGGGTCCTTCCAGTTTACTGCTTTCCTGAAAATGTCATGTACTTCCTCTTTAAGAAAACAAATGTCATCTATTATTCCCTAGAACAGCATTGTTGGTTCCTGCTTAATTCAGGGACATGCGGAGAGATAAATGGCTCAGGAGGCACTGGCCAGTACCAGAGCCAGATTTACACACAATATATGAGCCAAAGGGTACATGGGCATTATACACAGGTGCAGCAGTATATACTGCTGGAAATTTGGTGAGGGTTGATCAGAGATGTGTGGAAAAGATAGGCAGGAGAGATAGGCATTGCCTCACCAGTCATAGACTTTTTACTCCAGAGTTTTGACTATAACAATGATTACAATAATACAAAAAAGAGATTTGTAATCTATACTTTGTATTTTTCATATATTTTATATAGTGAAAACTCTGGTGTATGCGTTAGTATGACAGGAAAGGCTCTGCCTCACCTCACCACACGTCACTGGCTTAAATGTCTTATTGCAGAGTATTTTCTAACTTTCACACTGTATACAATGGGGGTCATTCCGAGTTGTTCGCTCGCAAGCTGCTTTTAGCAGCTTTGCACACGCTAAGCCGCCGCCTACTGGGAGTGAATCTTAGCTTATCAAAATTGCGAATGAAAGATTAGCAGAATTGCGAATAGACACTTCTTAGCAGTTTCTGAGTAGCTCCACACTTACTCGGCATCTGCGATCAGTTCAGTGCTTGTCGTTCCTGGTTTGACGTCACAAACACACCCAGCGTTCGGCCAGACACTCCTCCGTTTCTCCAGCCACTCCCGCGTTTTTCCCAGAAACGGTAGCGTTTTTTCACACACACCCATAAAACGGCCAGTTTCCACCCAGAAACACCCACTTCCTGTCAATCACATTACGATCACCAGAACGAAGAAAAAACCTCGTAATGCCGTGAGTAAAAAACCTAACTGCATAGCAAATTTACTTGGCGCAGTCGCACTGCGGACATTGCGCATGCGCATTAGCGACTAATCGCTCCGTTGCGAGAAAAAAATAACGAGCGAACAACTCGGAATGACCCCCAATGTACATATATATTTTCTGTTACCTCTCTCATTATTGTCATCTTGTCATATCCTCAGTGCACTGTCCGATACAATGGTTATGGACATTATTTCTGGGTTCCTGGTTCTCCCAAATCGCCTCAGTATCCCTCTTGCACAGGATCTTCACATGGCAGAGCTACGATCTCCGCTGCCGAGGGTACTTGAATGTCTGTTTGTATTAATTTCAGTTCAAATGTATTAGGGCCATTGCAGCCTTTATTTAGTCCTCTAATCTCCGGTAATTCCATCTGCATTGTTTTAATTACTTTTATTAGACCCATATAATTTATTTCCACTTCCAGAAGTGTCTCACGTCAATGAGCTCTGTATATCTTTTCCTCAGTCCCCCTCTACCGCTCGCAGTATTTATGTCATCATGCATTTTATTATTTGGAATAATAATGATAGTCTTGCAGCCAGTGGAAAGGTACAGCAAAAACTAAAGATGCAGTCATTGCATTCCATTGGGTAACACACTCTACCCCAGGAAGCGTATCTTACAAAGCTGAAGAATTGTGTGAAGCATTTATAGATATAAACATTGGGGCCTGATATTTAGCTGCAAAGGTACAGGGGGAACATATATGAAGTTGAATATTATGGCATAGTGTATACAGAGATGCAGTGTATGGATGGCTCACAAGTTTAAATGGCTGGACCAGGCATAATGAGACTTCAGCCATTTGTTCCAAATACTCATGTTTTAACAAGCCATTTCTACAGTTCTACAGAAGCCTCACATGGCCAGTCATGTCATTAACCAGTGTAACTGAATTTTGGGGCTCATAGGCTAGCCACAGTCTTGCTGTGCATACCTTAGCTAACATCAGCAAGTTTATTCTATCCTGCAGCAGTTTATAATAATATAATAAACTTACTGATGTTAGCTAGTTACACCATCTCGGTTATTCCATTTATCATCTTCAATAGCTATAGGCTAATGGAACAGTGACCCTTGCCCTGCTGATACATTGTGAGATCTTACACCAAACATTTTGGTTTAAGATACCAAAAAGTTTCAGATAGATCTTCACATTTTTGGCAGTATCTGCTGGAATCTATGTGAGGAGGTGGAATGAAGTGAATTGAATTACATAGCATAGGTTCCCAGTCCATATCCCTGGCGATCCCCTAAATCTACCTCCCCCCACTTTAGTTAGTCCTCAGAGGTAGATCAGTTTAATGGATCTGTATAAATAAAATAAATAAATTTTCTGGACAATGACTGAAGCGGCTTTTTATGAACTCTCTGAACTGTAGAACTCTTTCTTTCTTTTTTTTCTTTTTTTTTTTAAACTGTAATGCCAGAGCCACAAATGTGTTGTTGCTGAGATCTGTTCAGTGTTAAAGGTGGTCTTACTTCTGCAAATACCACAAAGGTGCACTATAGCCTCATCCATTTAGTCACTGATTGCATACTTGCCTTATAATACCCTTTATGTACATCTGCCAGTCTTTAGATTCTGCCTCCATCTCTGTATGTTAGGAAGCTAGTTATCACCTTGTCCTTTCTTTCAGGGCATTGTGCGCATTCATCTGGTGGAAGCCCGGAGTCTGCCTTCCAAGGATTTTCAGATGGGTGGAATTCTGTCAGGAAAGTCGGACCCTTATGTCATCTTGCGTGTGGGGACACAGGTCTTCACCAGCCGCATCATTAATGAAAATCTGAACCCTGTGTGGAATGAGATGTACGAGGTATGCAATCTGCTATAGCTTATTGTATGGGATAAACACTATTAGTGACAGGTGACCAAGTACGTCATACAAATTCCATGAAACCTATGCTGCTTGTATCCTTTGAAACAGCAAGATGCTTTATGTATGTATATTACTATTTTAATTTACATCTGTATAGCAAAACACTTCTCATCATCACCTGTTTGTGTCTTGTGCAGGTTATAGTGCACGAGGTGCCCGGCCAGGAGCTGGAAGTGGAGTTGTTTGATAAGGACCCTGATAAAGATGACTTTTTAGGAAGGTGAGAGAAGCCTTCATATTAAAAAAGAATAAAATGTGATAAAGTGAAATACAAATTCAAAGGAGATATTTAATTGGAATCAAAGGCCATTTCCCTCCAACTGCGACACTATTGGCTGGCTGCGTGATCCAACAAAGAGGCCAGGAAATCTCCATCTTCCAACGGAGATCCTGTCTCATCACTCGCCCAAAATAGCAGCAACACGTCTCTGTTTTGGTAAATGGACGCCGTCGCCGCCCCCTCCCCAAACTGCAGCACTGTCAGTGACTGACAGTCTACAACTGTATTGCGTCCAATGCTGCAGGGCATATACTCTGCAGTATTGGGCCACCAAAGATTGATAGTTTGCGCTATGCATTGCAATACCATCGGGACCTGAATCTGGCCCTATATTATTATATTTAACCACCCACATCTGTCATTGCCCCCCTTGAACTTGCTGTATAAATTCTGTACCACAGAAGCTTACACACACTAGGGTCCAGTTTTCATTGTGAACAACTAATTAGCCTGCCAGTGTATACTGAGCTATGGGAGAAAAATCATAAATACACAGTGAGAACGTATAAACTTCACAGGTGCCCTGGTCAGAATCTAACACATGATCCCAGTGCAGCGAGGAACAGTGTTAACCACTGTGCCACTATGTTTGTGCAGATATATGTGCCAATGCTGCAGCCTAGAAATGTACATTGCCCTGGCCATGCAGGGTTCTGCTTGTAGAGTATAATAGCTTGCAGTAGCATGTGACTAGAGTGTTCTGGCATCGCTCTGCCTTGTCGCCACAATATTTGCACCTGGATACATTATAATGAATGAATAAGGAAGGGAAGGAGATGGGAAAACCAGACCAATATCATGTCAAACGCACGTTAGTGGATTCCAGATGCTGTATATGTAAAGGGCAAAGCACTACACTGTAACTGCAAGGGCTTAGACGGGTTCATAGAAATGCATATATTGTGTTGATTCACGAAGCTCTTATCCGAGTATCATGATTCCAATATACATTAAAGCTGGACGCAGTCAGCATGTCCACAGTCACAGTGTCTACAGTTATGTCAATATCAAATATGTCAACACCAGCCAAATTTAGAATTGTTGACAAGTGAAATTCTGAAATTGGGTTTAATGTTACAGATACCGTGTTGTGGCTAATGTCGCAAAACTGCGACTAAAGTCACAACTACCAAATATATTAGATTTAGCACTTACTGCCAGTACAGCCGCATTAGCCACACCACCGATTGTGGACATTGGGCCTAATTCAGACCTGATCGCAGCAGCAGATTTGTTAGCTAATAGGTAAAACCATGTGCACTGCAGGGGGGGCAGATATAACATGTGCAGAGAGAGTTAGATTTGGGTGGGGTGTGTTCAAACTGAAATCTAAATTGCAGTGTAAAAATAAAGCAGCCAGTATTTACCCTGCACAGAAACAATATAACCCACGCAAATCTAACTTTCTCTGCACGTTATATCTGCCCCACCTGCAGTGCACATGGGGGGTAATTCCGAGTTGATCGTAGCTGTGCTAAATTTAGCACCCCTTTATCAGGCACTCAGACATGTGCGGGGACGCCCAGCACAGGGCTAGTCCGCCCCGCATGTCAGTGCCGCCCCCCTGCAGAAATGCAAAAGCATCGCACAGCAGCAATGCTTTTGCATCTCGGGAGTTACAGCGCTGGCCTGGAGAACCTCTTCACTGCCCCGGGTCGCGGTGGCTGCGTGCGACGTCACGCAGCCGCCACGGTCCGGCCACACCTGCGTTGGTCGGACCGCGCCCCCCCCTAAACGGCGGCTAAATCCCGCCATCCATCCCCCTCCCGCCCAGCGACCGCCTCTGCCTAAGAGGCGATCGCTAGGCAACGACGGCTGGCATGCGCAGTTCCGACACGATCGCTGCACTGCGATTAACTGCAGCGAGTGATCGGGTCGGAATGACCCCCATGGTTTTGCCCAACTGCTAACAAATTTGCTGCTGCGATCAACTCTGAATTACCCCATATGTCACATTCTAAGCATCAACAAAATATAGCATTACAGCTGCTGGAAACGAGCGGATATGTGATTAAAGTGAGTCCTGAAGTCGCAGTAACTGAAACAACGAGGGATAGATTTACTAAAGTGCAGGTTCTATCAATTATCTTCTAGAAGATGTTAAATAAATAAGTATAATCTGATTGGTTGCTACTAGCAACATCTCCACTTCTATACACCTGCACTTTAGTAAATATAACCAGCAGTGTTTTTGAAATTCATTATACATAGAAGTTGACATACTGTCTGCAAATATAGGGACTAATTTAGATCTGATCGCAGCAGCAAATTTGTTAGCTACTGGAGATCCATTTAGTACCATGGGGTATAGACGGGTCCACTAGGAGCCTTGGGCACTTTAAGAATTTGATAGTGTGGGCTGGCTCCTCCCTCTATCCCTCTCCTTCCAGACTCAGTTTAGAAAATGTGCCCTGACAAGCCAGTCACGCTTATGGAAGCTCCTGAAGAGTTTTCTGCATTTATTTTTCTGTTTGTTAATTTTTTTAGGTAGGACTGGTTGGCACCAGCCTGCCTGCTTCGTGGGACTTAGGGGGTGGGAACTGCCCAACCTCCCAAAAGGTTAATGGTCCTGTTCCCCACTGACAGGACACTAGCTCCTGAGGGAACTATTCGCAAGCCCCACCACGGCGAGCGTACATTCCCGTAGCACGCCGCCACCCCTAACAGAGCCAGAAGAAAGAAGAGTGGTGGGTACTAAGCCGGCATCCCGGCTAGCAAGTTGCCGGCCATTATGGCGGCACGAGGGTACGGAGACGCACGGCTTCTAACCGGGGTGGATTGCGTTTCCAGACACAGTACACAACCGCGTCTCAGTACACTGTACACAGTACCCAGTAGCGGATCTTGCCACGGGCAAGCAGGACTTTTGCCCGGGGCGCCGCCTTCCGGAGGGCGCCGGCGCCATCCAGAGGGCGCCGCACCAGGGCAAGATCCGCTGCTGCTGTGCCCCCCGCTGCCGCTGGCCGCAGTGAAAGGAAACTAGAGTTTCCCTTCGTGGAGAGGTCTTTTACTGTGCGGTGCGCGATGACGTCATCGCGCACCGCACAGCAAAGGTCCTCTCCACGAAGGGAACTAGACGCTAAGCGTCTAGTTTCCCTTCGTGGAGAGGACCTTTGCTATGCGGTGCGCGATGACGTCATCGCGCACCGCACATTAAAGGACCTCTCCACGAAGGGCTTCACAGAGGCCAGCGGCAGCGGGGGGCACATTTCAGAGCGCTACAGTAGTCTGTACAGGGGGCATAAATGACCACGCCCCCTGTATGAAGCCACGCCCCCCATTGCCGCCCGGAGCGCGCAAAGCCCCAGAACTGGCCCTGACAGTACCCAAACTGGCAAACACAGCCTTAAAACGGTTCTGCTCCATTTTAAGCACAAAAGTTTCCTCAGCCAGTATAAAAAAAGTGGGAAAACCGTGCGCCATCGGGGCTTCACTATGAGGGGATCCAGCAGCTCACCAGCGCCATTTTCCCTCTGCAGTGGACACAGACGCTGACTCCTGATTACCTCAGTGGTAGCAGGGGGTCATAACGGGGGGAGCGATTATTAGTGTACTAAGGTCCTAAGGAGGACATTTAAGCGGAGAAGTGAGCCAATGGAGAAGTAGCCCATGGCAACTAATCAGCACTGAAGTAACATCTATAATTTGCATACTATAAAATGATGCAGAGCTGCTGATTGGTTGATGGGGAAATTTCTCCACTGGCTCACTTCTTCGCTCTTATCACTGCTTAGTAAATGTCCCCCTAAGTCCCCAATCTGGGTACTTAGTCTGCGACCCGGCTAAGCTTGGCATTAGCGATAAGGGCGCTATGGTTTGGTTCCAAAATAATTTGTGTCTCCCTGGAAAGGGCTCTTTGTGGGTTAATTGTGCTTTTAGCCTTTCCTGCATGTGTGTGCTGTCACATTTACATTATGTCAGGCAAAGAGTGTATTTCATGTACGGCAGAGTGTTCCTCTTCCCCAGGGAGCTCACTACTATGTACTCAGTGTAGTGCGCCTTCTCAGGCTAACGGGGCTGAACCAGTGTGGCTGGATTCCCTCAAGAGAATGATTTCAAATATCTCTAAAAAAATTGTCCCGCTATGAGAAAGAGACGCAATACTTAAGACAGTCTGTGGATGAGATTATGAACAGAGACTCAGTCCCCAAACAAGTGTCTCAGTCCCTTGCCATTTGTCCGCAAAAACAAACTCTGGCCCATATCCTGCAGTCTGACTCTGACGCTGAGGGGTCAGACATGGAGAAGGGGGAGGTGGATTCAGAAGAGGGTACGCTGCTCTGTCACAGGGAATACAGGCTCTTATCAGAGATGTTCTACAAATTCCTGATAAGGTGATAGAGGAGTGTGAGGAAACTTATTTTAATGTAAAAAAGAAGTCCTCAGTCCGTTTTCCTGTGTCAAAGGAATTGAATACCCTGTTTGAAAAACCTTGGGTAAATCCTGATAAGAAATTTCAAATCCCTAAAAGGTTACTCTCATCTTTTCCTTTTAATCCTGAGGATAGGAAAAAATGGGGAAGTCCACCGATAGTGGATGCATCTGTGTCCAGGATGTCAAGGAACATTGGGGGTCATTCCGAGTTGTTCGCTCGCAAGCTGCTTTTAGCAGCTTTGCACACGCTAAGCCGCCGCCTACTGGGAGTGAATCTTAGCTTCTTAAAATTGCGAACGAATGATTCGCAATGTTGCGATAAGACATCTCTGTGCAGTTTCTGAGTAACTCGAAACTTACTCGGCATCTGCGATCAGTTCAGTGCTTGTCGTTCCTGGTTTGACGTCACAAACACACCCAGCGTTCGCCCAGACACTCCTCCGTTTCTCCAGCCACTCCCGCGTTTTTCCCAGAAACGGTAGCGTTTTTTCACACACTCCCATAAAACGGCCAGTTTCCGCCCAGAAACACCCACTTCCTGTCAATCACAGTACGATCACCAGAACGAAGAAAAAACCGTGAGTAAAATTCCTAACTGCATAGCAAATTTACTTGGCGCAGTCGCAGTGCGAACATTGCGCATGCGCACTAAGCGGAAAATCGCTGCGATGCGAAGAAATTTACCGAGCGAACAACTCGGAATGACCCCCATTGTGTTACACGTCCCTAGTAAGATTGAGACTACACTCAAATCCTTGTACACAGCTGCTGGGGTGGTTTAGAGACCCACTATAGCATGTGTGTGGATTACTAAAGCCATTGCTAAGTGGTCGGGTAAACTTATTGAAGGTTTGGATTCCTTATCTAGGGGGGAGATTGTGTTACTCCTGCAACATATACAGGAGTCTGGGAACTTTATGGTGGAAGCCATAAAAGAAGTAGGTTTGCTTAATGCACGCACCACTGCTATGGCAGTGTCAGCACGCAGGGGCTTGCGGCTACGCCAGTGGACTGCAGACACGGACTCCAGGAAAGGCGTGGAAGGCCTACCCTTCACAGGAGAGGCCTTATTTGGAGATGAACTGGACAAACGGATCTCCAAAGCTACTGCGGGTAAGTCCACATATCTTCCTCCTGCAGCTTCCCCAACCAGGAAGGCCTACCCAGGACCTAGCAAAAAAATTTTTTACATATCAAGTATAGAAAATTCAGGCGCATTAATGAGTGGTTTTCCTGAGCGGCTGTAACACTGAGAGAAAGTCACTCTCCCTTGACAAGAGGAAACAACAATATATAAAAAAGATACAGCGCTAAAACAATATCACTAAAATTTGTTATTTAATATTGTGTATTAACACTTAAAACATGATCAGCAATATATTAAAAAAAATGGCATGGGTACATAATTTTGTGAATCAATCAGTTGACTATACACCAGTTGCTGGGCTATTACTAGACTCCACAGAACCACCTTCTTTTAAAGGTAATAGTCCAGAATGAGAACTGGGACAATGATAATACGTCCAAAGGCCAAGACAGTTAGTATAACACTTTACCGATCCTGTGTTCCAATGCAGGGATCCAAGATGTGGGGTCTTTCCATATGATATTGTAGAGATGAGTGGATTCTGGTTCGCAGTGGACAAAATATATGCCAATTTTAGCTGTCCTGTAGGCTGTGTTCCAAATCAGGGAATCCTGATGGATGATGACCCATGCAGCATCAATGGGCACTAATGATTGGATCCTGTTTCACAATGAGCAAGTCGGTTCGGTTGTCCTGGAGATTTTTCTAGTAGTGAGTGCTAGTGGATAAGTCCAGCAACCTGGAGTGTTGATCCTTTTTTTATATTGTTGTCTACTCAGGACCTACCCTACAGTCCTTTCAGACTGCCATGTTTAAGGGCAAAGTAAGAGGATCTTCTACTGCCACCAGAGGCGCTAGAGGCAAACCAGCAGCTGCCGGTTCTCATGAACAGAGCTCCAGATCTGCTTCCTCAAAGGCTTCTGCATGACGGTGGACCACGTGGTCTGGAAGATTGGCAGGTGGGAGTCCGACTAAAGAATTTCAGTCACATCTGGACAACATCATGCCAGGATTCCTGGGTCAAAGATCTTATAGCACAGGGCTACAGACTGGAGTTTTAGGAGCTCCCACCTCACAGATTCTTCAAATCAGGCTTACCTGCTTCACAAGAGGCAAGTATGACCTTACAGGATGCCATTCAAAAACTGGTACAGACTCAGGTCATTGTTCCAGTTCCACTTCATCTGCGCAACAAGGGGTACTATTCCAACTTTTTTGTGGTACTGAAACCGGACGGTTCGGTAAGACCAATTTTGAATCTAAAATCGTTGAACCCGTACTTACGAGTGTTCAAATTCAAGATGGAGTGATCTCAGGTCTGGAGGAGGGGGAATTCCTAGTGTCTCTGGATATCAAGGATGCGTGCCTTCACATTCCGATCTGGCCGCCTCACCAAGCTTATCTACGCTTTGCACTACAGGACTGTCACTACCAGTTCCAGGCCCTGCCATTTAGTCTCTCCACAGCACCAAGGGTATTCACCAAGGTGTTGGCAGAGATTATGTTTCTCCTTCGCAAGCAGGGAGTGAACATTATTCCATACCTGGATGATCTTCTCATAAAGGCACCGTCCAGGGAAAGGTTGTTGGACAGCATTGGTCTCACAACCAGACTACTCCTGGATCACGGGTGGGTTCTAAATCTTCCGAAATCTCATTTAGAGCCAACTTGGAGGCTTCCATTTCTGGGAATGATGCTGGACACAGAGTCGCAAAAAGTTTTTCTTCCGTTGGAAAAGGCATCCAGTCGATGGTTCGGAATGTCCTGAACAAACCCGGATATTGGTGCATCTATGCATTCACCTTCTGGGGAAAATGGTGGCCTCTTATGAGGCGCTTCAGTACGGAAGGTTTCATGCAAGGCCCTTTCAGCTGGATCTGTTGTACAAATGGTCTGAATCGCATCTTCACATGCACCAGAGGATCCGTGGTGGCTACAGTCTTCTTACCTAATCGAGGGCCGAAGGTTCGGGATTCAAAATTGCATTCTGTTAACCACAGACGCAAGCCTCAGAGGTAGGTGAGCGGTCACCCAGGGGGTGCAGTTTCAAGGAAGATGGTCAAGTCAGGAAGTCGTCCTTCCAATCAACAACGAAGAGCAGAGCAGCAATGTCAGAGGTATCAAGAATTCTCCTCTGGGCAGAAAAACATGCTGTGGCGTTGTTGGCGGTCTTCATTCCGGAATTAGACAACTGGGAAGCAGACTTCCTGAGCAGACATGACCTGCACTCGGGGGAGTGGGGCGTTCCCCCGGAGGTGTTCAGGTGCTTGACACGTCGATGGGGATGTCCACAAATCGACATGATGGCCTCAACAAGAAGCTCAAGCGGTATTGTTCCACGTCGAGAGACCCACAGGCAGTGGTGGAGGACGCTCTGACAACTCCATGAGTCTATCAGCTGGTGTACGTGTTCCCTCCACTTCCTCTGATCCCAAGAATTCTGAAAAGAATAAAAAGGGAAAAAGTTCAAGCAATTTTCATTGCTCTGGATTGGCCAAGAAGGGCCTGGTATGCGGACCTTCTGGAGATGCTCCTGGAAGATCCGTGGAATCTACCTCTTTGCTAGGATCTCCTGCAACAAGGGCAGTTTGTCTATCAAGACTTGACACGGCTTCGTTTGACGGCATGGAGGTTGAATTTCTGATTCTAGCCAGGAGAGGGATTCCTGACAAGGTCATCCCGACTATGATCCAAGTCAGGAAGGGGGTAACGTCTAAACATTACCACCGTATTTGGAAGAAATACGTCTTAGTGTGAGAGCAGAAAATATTCTGCTGTGGAATTTCATCTGGGACGTTTCCTGCTTTTTCAGCAGTCGGGTGTGGATGTGGGCGTACGTCTGGACTCCATAAAAGTCCAGATTTCTGCCTTGTCCATTTTCTTTCAGAAACAATTGGCATCTCTTCTTGAGGTCCATACGTTCTTGAAAGGTGTTCTGCACATCCAACCTCCTTTTGTGCCTCCCACGGCACCATGGGATCTCAATTTGGTGCTGCAGTTCCTCCAATCGGACTGGTTTGAACCTTTACAGGAGGTGGACGTAAAATATCTTACGTGGAAAACCGTCACACTGTTGTCCTTGGCTTCTGCAAGACGTGTTTCGGACCTGGGGGCGTTGTCTCCATGAAGACAGAGCTGAACTCAGGACTCATCATCAATTTCTTCCTAAGGTGGTGTCAGCATTTCACATAAACCAACCAATTGTGGTTCCGGTTGTGACCGACGCCTCTGTTACTTCACAGTCTTTGAATGTTGTGAGGGGTTTGAAGGGGTATGTAAAGAGAACGGCTCGTCACAGGAAATCAGAGTCGCTGTTTGTTCTTTACGATCCTGATAAAATTGGGTGTCTTGCTTCAAAGCAGTCTATTGCACGCTGGATCAGGCTCACTATCCAGCATGCTTATTCCACGGCAGGCTTGCCGGTTCCAAAATCTGTACAGGCCCACTCTACTAGGTCGGTGGGTTCTTCTTGGATGGCTGCCCGGGGTGTCTCGGCTTTACAGCTCTGCCGAGCAGTTACTTGGTCAGGTTCGAACACGTTTGCAAAGTTTTACTACAAATTCAATACCTTGGCCTCTGAGGACCTTCAGTTTGGTCAGTCAGTTCTGCAGGACCGTCAGCACTCTCCCACCCGGTTTGGGAGCTTTGGTACTTACCCATGGTACTAAATAGACCCCAGTATCCTCTAGGACATAAGAGAAAATAGGATTTTAATTACCTACTGGTAAATCCTTTTCTCGTGGTCCGTAGAGGATACTGGGCGCCCGCCCAGTGCTTCGTTCTTCCTGCACTGTTACTTGGTTAAGTATTGTTGTTTGGTTCAGCCGTTGCTGTTCCTGTTCCAAATTTGGTTAGCATGGCTTTACTCTTGTTTGTGTGTGCTGGTTTGAAATCTGACCACTATCCTTTTTATATCCTTCTCTCAAAGTATGTCCGTCTCCTCGGGCACAGTTTCCTAGACTGAGTCTGGTAGGAGGGGCATAGAGGGAGGAGCCAGCCCACACTATCAAATTCTTAGTGCCCATGGCTCCTATTGGACCCGTCTATACCCCATGGTACTAAATGGATGCCCAGTATCCTCTACGGCCTACGAGAAAAGGCTTTACCGGTAGGTAATTAAAATCCTATTATTATTTTTATTATTATTACCAGTTATTTATGTAGCGCACACATATTCCGTAGCGCTTTACAGAGACTTTTTGCCCATTCACATCGGTCCCTGCCTTAGTGGAGCTTACAATCTATATTCCCTACCACATGTACACGAGCACACATTCATACTAGGGTTAATTTATGTTGGGATCCAACTGACCAACAAGTATATTTCTCTATCGTCCTAAGTGGATGCTGGGGTTCCTGAAAGGACCATGGGGAACAGCGGCTCCGCAGGAGACAGGGCACAAAAAGTAAAGCTTTTACAGGTCAGGTGGTGTGCACTGGCTCCTCCCCCTATGACCCTCCTCCAGACTCCAGTTAGATTTTTGTGCCCGGCCGAGAAGGGTGCAATTCTAGGTGGCTCTCATAAAGAGCTGCTTAGAGAAGTTTAGCTTAGGTTTTTTATTTTACAGTGATTCCTGCTGGCAACAGGATCACTGCAACGAGGGACAGAGGGGAGAAGAAGTGAACTCACCTGCGTGCAGGATGGATTGGCTTCTTGGCTACTGGACATGAAGCTCCAGAGGGACGATCACAGGTACAGCCTGGATGGTCACCGGAGCCTCGCCGCCGGCCCCCTCGCAGATGCTGAAGCAAGAAGAGGTCCAGAATCGGCGGCTGAAGACTCCTGCAGTCTTCTAAAGGTAGCGCACAGCACTGCAGCTGTGCGCCATTTTCCTCTCAGCACACTTCACACGGCAGTCACTGAGGGTGCAGGGCGCTGGGGGGGGGCGCCCTGGGAGGCAAATGTAAACCTATATAAGGCTAAAAATACCTCACATATAGCCCCCAGAGGCTATATGGAGATATTTAACCCCTGCCTAAATACAATAAATAGCGGGAGACGAGCCCGCCGAAAAAGGGGCGGGGCCTATCTCCTCAGCACACAGCGCCATTTTCTCTCACAGAAAGGCTGGAGAGAAGGCTCCCAGGCTCTCCCCTGCACTGCACTACAGAAACAGGGTTTAAACAGAGAGGGGGGGCACTAAATTGGCGACATAAATATATTAAAGATGCTATAAGGGAGAAACACTTATATAAGGTTGTCCCTATGTAATTATAGCGTTTTTTTGGTGTGTGCTGGCAAACTCTCCCTCTGTCTCTCCAAAGGGCTAGTGGGGTCCTGTCCTCTGTCAGAGCATTCCCGGTGTGTGTGCTGTGTGTCGGTACGTGTGTGTCGACATGTATGAGGACGATGTTGGAGGAGGCGGAGCAATTGCCTATGGTGGTGATGTCACTCTCTAGGGAGTCGACACCGGTATGGATGGCTTATTTAGGGAATTACGTGAGAATGTCAACACGCTGCAAGGTCGGTTGACGACATGAGACGGCCGACAAACAATTAGTACCGGTCCAGGCGTCTCAGAAACACCGTCAGGGGTTTTTAATAACGCCCATTTACCTCAGTCGGTCGACACAGACACAGACACCGACACTGAATCCAGTGTCGACGGTGAATAAACAAACGTATTCCTTATTAGGGCCACACGTTAAGGGCAATGAAGGAGGTGTTACATATTTCTGATACTACAAGTACCACAAAAAAGGGTATTATGTGGGAGTGAAAAAACTACCTGTAGTTTTTCCTGAATCAGATAAAATAAAATAAAGTGTGTGATGATGCGTGGGTTTACCCCGATAGCAAATATTGGCGTTATACCCTTTCCCGCCAGAAGTTAGGGCGCGTTGGGAATGAATAAGGCGCTCACACGCTTATCAAGTGGCGTTACCGTCGCCAGATACGGCCGCCCTCAAGGAGCCAGCTGATAGGCAGCTGGAAAAATATCCTAAAAAGTATATACACACATAAGGTGGTTATACTGCGACCAGCGATCGCCATCAGCCTGGAGATGCAGTGCTGGGTTGGCTTGGTCGGGTTCCCTGACTGAAAATATTTGATTGATATAGAGCATTTAATAGGATGCATTATATATTTATGTATGCGAGATGCACAGAGGGATATGTGCACTCTGGCATCAAAATAAGTGCGTGATCCATATCTCCCAGAAGATGTCATGGACACGACAGTGGTCAGGTGATACATATCCCATACGACACATGGAAGTATGGCCGTATAAAGGGAAAGAGTTATTTGGGGTCGGTCCAACGGACCTGGGGGTCTCGGCAACAGCTGGAAATCCAACCTTTTTACCCCAAGTTACATCTCAGCAGAAACAGACACCGTCTTTTCAGCCTCAATCCTTCCGTTCCCATGAGGGCAAGCGGGCAAAAGGCCAGTCATATCTGCCCAGACATAGAGGAAAGGGAAGTAGACTGCAGCAGACAGCTCCTTCCCAGGAAAGGAAGCCTTCCACCGCGTCTGCCAAGTCCCCAGCATGACGCTGGGGCCGTGTAAGCGGACTCAGGTTAGGTGGGGGTGTAGTCTCAAGAGTCTCAACGCGCAGTGGGATCACTCGCAAGTTGACCCCTGGATCGTACTAGTATTATCCCAGGGGTACATATTGGAGAGTCGAGACATCTTTTCCTCGCAGGTTCCTGAAGTCTGCGTTACCAACGGCTCCCTCCAACAGGGAGGCAGTATTGGGAAAAATTCACAAGCTGTATTTCCAGCAGGTGATAATCAAAGTACCCCTCCTACAACAAGGAAAAGGGTATTAGTCTTCCACACTATATGGTGGTACTGAAGCCAGACGGCTTGGTGAGACATAGTCTAAATCTGAAATCTTTGAACACTTACATAAAGGTTCAAATCAAGATGGAGTCACTCAGAGCAGTGATAGCGAACCGGAAAGAAGGGGACTCTATGGTGTCCCTGGACATCAAGGATTACCTCCATGTCCAAATTTGCCCTTCTCAACAAGGGTACATCGGGTTCGTGATACAGAACTGTCAATATCAGTTTCAAAAGTTGCCGTTGAATTATCCACGGCACCCCGGGCCTTTACCAAGGTAATGGCCGAAAAGATGACTCTCTTCAAAGAAAAGGGCATCTTAATTATCCCTTACTTGGACGATATCCTGAAAGGGGCAAGTTCCAGAGAACAGTTGGAGGTCGGAAAAGAACTATCTAAAGTAGTTCTACGATAGCACGAGTGGATTCTAAATATTCCAAAAATCGCAGCTGTGTTTTCCGATGATACGTCTGCTGTTCCCAGGAATGATTCTGGGCATAGTCCAGAAAAAGGTATTTCTCCTGGAGGGGAAAGCCAGGGAGTTATCCGACCTAGTCAGAAACCTCCTAAAACCAGGCCAAGTATCAGTGCATTAATGCACAGGAGGCCTGGGAAAAATGGTGGCTTCTTACGAAGCGATTCCATTCGGCAGATCTCACGCAAAACATTTTCAGGGAGATTTGCTGGACGAATGGTCCGGATCGCATCTTCAGATGCATCAGCGGATAACCCTGTCTCCAAGGACAAGGGTATCTCTTCTGTGGTGGTTGCAGGAGGCTCATCTACTGGAGGGCCGCAGATTCGGCATACAGGATTGGATCCTGGTGACCACGGACGCCAGCCTGAGAGGCTGGGGAGCAGTCACACAGGGAAGAAACTTCCAGGGAGTGTGGACGAGCCTGGAAAAGTCTCTTCACATAAACATTCTGGAACTAAGAGCAATCTACAATGCTCTAAACCAGGCGGAACCTCTGCTTCAAGGAAGACCGGTGTTGATCCAGTCGGACAACATCACGGCAGTCGCCCATGTAAACAGACAGGGCGGCACAAGAAGCAGGAGTGCAATGGCAGAAGCTGCCAGGATCCTTCGCTGGGCGGAGAATCACGTGATAGCATTGTCAGCAGTATTCATCCCGGACGTGGACAACTGGGAAGCAGACTTCCTCAGCAGACACGATCTTCACCCGGGAGAGTGGGGACTTCATTCAGAAGTTTTCCTCATGATAATAAACCGTTGGGAAAAACCAATGGTGGACATGATGGCGTCTCGCCTCAACAAAAAACTGGACAGGTATTGCGCCAGGTCAAGAGATCCGCAGGCAATAGCTGTGGATGCGCTGGTAACACCTTGGGTGTACCAGTCGGTATATGTGTTTCCTCCTCTGCCTCTCATACCAAAGGTATTGAGGATTATACGGCAAAGAGGAGTAAGAACGATACTAGTGGCTCCGGATTGGCCAAGAAGGACTTGGTACCCGGAACTTCAAGAGATGGTCACGGACGATCCGTGGCCTCTACCTCTGAGAAGGGACCTGCCTCAGCAGGGTCCTTGTCTTTTTCAAGACTTACCGTGGCTGCGTTTGACGGCATGGCGGTTGAACGCCAGATTCTAAAAGAAAAAGGCATTCCTGAAGAAGTCATTCCTACCTTGATTGAGGCAAGGAAAGAAGTCACCGCAAAGCATTATCACCGCATTTGGCGGAAATATGTGGCATGGTGCGAGGGTCGGAATGCTCCGACGAAGGAATTTCAACTGGGTCGTTTCCTACATTTCCTGCAATCAGGATTGTCTATGGGTCTCAAATTGGGATCTATTAAGGTTCAAATTTCGGCCCTGTCTATATTCTTCCAAAAAGAATTGGCCTCAGTTCCTGAGGTCCAGACTTTTGTCAAAGGAGTACTGCATATACAGCCTCCTGTGGTGCCTCCGGTGGCACCGTGGGATCTAAATGTAGTTTTAGATTTCCTCAAATCCCATTGGTTTGAACCACTTAAGAAGGTGGATTTGAAATATCTCACATGGAAAGTGACTATGTTACTGGCCCTGGCTTCGGCCAGGAGAGTATCAGAACTGGCGGCTTTATCTTATAAAAGTCCTTATTTAAGTTTCCATTCAGATAGGGCAGAGCTGCGGACGCGTCCGCATTTTCTCCCGAAGGTGGTGTCAGCGTTTCACCTGAACCAGCCTATTGTAGTGCCTGCGGCTACAAACGACTTGGAAGACTCCAAGTTGTTGGACGTTGTCAGAGCTTTAAAGATATACATTTCAAGGACGGCTGGAGTCAGAAAATCTGACTCGCTGTTTATACTGTATGCACCCAACAAGTTGGGTGCACCTGCTTCTAAGCAGTCGATTGCTCGTTGGATTTGTAACACGATTCAACTTGCACATTCTGTGGCAGGCCTACCACAGCCTAATTCTGTTAAGGCCCATTCCACAAGGAAGGTGGGCTCATCCTGGGCGGCTGCCCGAGGGGTCTCGGCATTACAACTCTGCCGAGCAGCTACGTGGTCAGGGGAGAACACGTTTGTAAAATTTTACAAATTTGATACCCTGGCAAAAGAGGACCTGGAGTTCTCTCATTCGGTGCTGCAGAGTCATCCGCACTCTCCCGCCCGTTTGGGAGCTTTGGTATAATCCCCATGGTCCTTTCAGGAACCCCAGCATCCACTTAGGACGATAGAGAAAATAAGAATTTACTTACCGATAATTCTATTTCTCGGAGTCCGTAGTGGATGCTGGGCGCCCATCCCAAGTGCGGATTATCTGCAAGACTTGTACATAGTTATTGTTAACTATTTCGGGTTATTTTGTTTAGGGAGCCATCTTTCAGAGGCTCCTCTGTTATCATACTGTTAACTGGGTTTAGATCACAAGTTGTACGGTGTGATTGGTGTGGCTGGTATGAGTCTTACCCGGGATTCAAAATCCTCCCTTATTGTGTACGCTCGTCCGGGCACAGTACCTAACTGGAGTCTGGAGGAGGGTCATAGGGGGAGGAGCCAGTGCACACCACCTGACCTGTAAAAGCTTTACTTTTTGTGCCCTGTCTCCTGCGGAGCCGCTGTTCCCCATGGTCCTTTCAGGAACCCCAGCATCCACTACGGACTCCGAGAAATAGAATTATCGGTAAGTAAATTCTTATTTTTTGGATTGTGGGAGGAAACCTACACAAGTACGGGGAGAATATACAAACTCCGCCCAGGTAGAGCCATGGTGGAAATCGAACCCATGACCTCAGTGCTGTGAGGCAGTAATGCTAACCATTACACGATCTGTACTGTCCCACCTATTATCTGCCCCACCTGCAGTACATATGGTTTTGCCCTTTAGCTAACAGATTTGCTGCTGCGATCAGATCTGAATTAGGCCCATAGTAAAGTCACAGATTTGTAAATGAAGCTTTCACAAGCAGGGCCCTCTTCCCTTATGTGCTTTTACGTCTCTTACCTAACCTATCTTCATTTCAATACTCCCTTTGACGCCTCGGTTTTCTGCCACTCTGATACTTTTTTCACTGTTTTCTGCTGATGCAGCTATGTTTATATACCCTGTACTTGTCCTTTATTGTATTGAACTGTAAATCACTGTTTTCTTGTTTTTGCTTACATATTTGTAATGTAATTGGGCGCTGGAGATCCCTTGTGGTGCTATATAACGAAAAGGATATTAATAATATTTGTTTTGTGCTAGTAAAGTAAGGTTACCATATCAAGATTTTCTGATTGTAATTATACATTTGCACATTTCTACAATATTACTGTGCTAATATTAGAATGAATGTAAAATTGGTAATCTCTTACATAATCCCCCTTCTCCCAGTATGTGACTAATTATGATTAGGCGCCTCCACACACCTGCAACGCTGACATGGTCTAATAACCATACATAATACCCATTCAAAGAGTTATGCCTAAAATAAATGTAAAAACTGTGACATACTTAGGGGTTTATTCATGAAGCAATGAAGAGAGTGGAGAAGTGAGCCTGTGGAGAATTTGCCCATGGCAGCCAATCAGCTGCTCCATACAATTGTATAGTATGCAAATTATAAATGTTACGTCAATGCTGATTGGTTGCCATGGGCAACTTCTCCACTTGCTCACTTCTCCACACTTTTCACTGCTTCATGAATAGGCCCCTTTGAGTTAAGAGGGAGGGTGTACGATCCAACTATAAATCAGCGTTACATTAAAGCAGCCCAGTATTTGTGTCCTGCACCCAGAAAGCAGACAGTATTTGTGTCCTGCACACAGCAAGCAGGCAGTATTTGTGTCCTGCACACAGCAAGCAGTATTTTCTCTTGCAAAAACACAGAGCACCTGTTAACATTGCAATGCAAAATGGTTTATAGACTTGTAGATTTTTAGCTGGATTTGCACTGAAATAGAAAGTCTCTTTACTATACCTCGGCTATCTAGTTTTGCCAACCATCTGGTTTTGCCCCCATGGTATAATTATTCATGGCGTTTGTGCTATATTTTATTGTTTGTATTTATATGGAATAATCCATCAGCTATTGGAATTTCATAGTATATTAAAAGTAACCTTGGAGTTGTATTATGTGTGATTCTACAGGGTGCTGTATGCTAGGAACATATCTTAAACATGACTTTACAAGGGAAATACATATAAAACAAACACCCTTAAGCCAAAGAAAGGCAGGGTAGTGCTTATATATGAAACCGAGGTGAAAGAGAAGAGATGATACAGCGAGAATAATATAAGCCATTTTAAATACATAAAGAGAAAAGATGCCCTGTTATTTCAGCATACCGTACCTGCGTACTACAATAGTGCTTCTAGTTAGGTCTCCCCTTTTGTAGATCCCCTTAATGTTGGTGGTGAAGTCTTTTACCTTGGTAAAGCTTAGCACTAAGCATATCTCTATTAATTCCAGCAGTGTCTCTACATCCAGGTTCCCTCTGGCATATACTGTGCTTTCCATTAATCAATAGATCCCTGATTTGAGTGCTGTCCTTTTGGTAAATGCAGAGCAGGTCAGTGTACTGCAGAGCTCTACAACCATCCACTAGCACGAGCCCTAGTAATGTTAAACTTCATCAGGTAGTATGTTATTGGTATACACAGATGCCCCTGATGGACACTAGAATGTCATGGAGTACCTTTTATGAAAGTTTCATATGAAGAATCTGGACGGTCTTTACTGGGTGGAATTTGGCGGCTCATCATCTAATGTAACTGGCCTCCGGACAGATGGCAAAAGTGAGGCCCACATTACCCCCAAGGCTCTTTCTTAGCTGGTGCAGCTCATCACAGCACATGTTCCCCTGTATGCAGTACATCTCGGGATAGTCTCACATCAGCTGGTAAGCCAGTTTCCCCAAGCAATGCCCTGGTAATGATTCCTGACTGAGGTATACAGAGGCCAGAGAGGAAGCTCATACCTTCCTGTCCCATACAGGTCTGACTTTGTTGTTGTGTTGCTGTTACAGCTGTTTTACAGTGGAAAATAGTCAAAGCGGAGTATTATTGTATACAAGATTATAATGTTTGTCATATCATCTTACGTAAACATGTTTGTTTTCTTAATCATTATTTCTCTAACGTCCTAGTGGATGCTGGGGACTCCGTAAGGACCATGGGGAATAGACGGGCTCCGCAGGAGACAGGGCACTTTAAGAAAGAATTTGGATTCTGGTGTGTTCTGGCTCCTCCCTCTATGTCCCTCCTCCAGACCTCAGTTTGAATCTGTGCCCGGACGAGCTGGGTGCTACTTAGTGAGCTCTCCTGAGCTTGCTATAAGCAAGTATTTTGTTAGGTTTTTTATTTTCAGGGAGATCTGCTGGCAACAGACTCCCTGCATCGTGGGACTGAGGGGAGAGAAGCAGCCCTACTC
Source organism: Pseudophryne corroboree (assembly GCF_028390025.1). NCBI lineage: Eukaryota > Metazoa > Chordata > Amphibia > Anura > Myobatrachidae > Pseudophryne > Pseudophryne corroboree. Next base: position 248,175,750 of record NC_086445.1, read on the forward strand.
TCTGAAGATAGGTCCTGCTTCTTAGGCTACTGGACACCATTAGCTCCAGAGGGATCGTACACAGGATCTCACCCTTTGTCGTCCGATCCCGGAGCCGCGCCGCCGCCCCCCTCGCAGAGCCGGAAGACAGAAGTCGGGTGAAAGAAGCAAGAAGACTTCGAAATCGGCGGCAGAAGACTCCAGTCTTCAAACTGAGGTAGCGCACAGCACTGCATCTGTGCGCCATTGCTCCCACACTACACCCACATACTCCGGTCACTGTAGGGTGCAGGGCGCAGGGGAGGGGCGCCCTGGGCAGCAATTAGGACCTCTTGGCAAAAGTGGGCATATATACAGTTGGGCACTGTATATATGCATCAGCCCCCGCCAAAAATTGTACATGAAAGCGGGACAGAAGCCCGCCGTCGAGGGGGCGGGGCTTCTTCCTCAGCACTCACCAGCGCCATGTTTTTTCTCCACAGCACCGCTGAGAGGAAGCGCCCCAGCCTCTCCCCTGCAGTTACACGGTAGAAGAGGGTAAAAAGAGAGGGGGGCACATAATTAGGCGCAAAAATTAATATAAACAGCAGCTACTGGGTTAACATTAAGTTACTGTGTTATTCCTGGGTTAATAGCGCTGGGGTGTGTGCTGGCATACTCTCTCTCTGTCTCTCCAAAGGGCCTTATGGGGGAATTGTCTTCAGATGATCATTCCCAGAGTGTGTGGTGTGTCGGTACGTGTGTGTCGACATGTCTGAGGTAAAAGGCTCCCCTAAGGAGGAGATGGAGCAAATATGTGTGTGAGAGGGTGTCTCCGTCGACAACGCCGACACCTGTTTGGATATGTGTAATTAAGTGCTAAGGTGAATTTATTGCACAAAAGATTAGAGAACAGACAGGGAATCTACCCATGTCTGTCCCTATGTCGCAGAGACCTTCAGAGTCTCTCAATGCTCACTATCCAAAATAATAGACACTGATATTGACACGGAGTCTGACTCCAGTGTCGACTACGATAATGCAAAGTTACAGCCAAAATGGCAGAAAAGTATTCAATATATGATTATTGTAATAAAAGATGATTTGCATATCACTGATGACTCATCTGTCCCTGACACAAGGGTACACATGTTTAAGGGGAAGAAAGCTGAGGTAAATTTCCCTCCTCTCATGAGGAAAAGGAGCGGGAATCTCCAGACAAGAGACTGCAGTTTCCCACAAAGAATTTTCAGGGAGTATCCTTTCCCCACTAGGGCCAGGATACGATGGGAATCTTCCCCTAGGGTGTCACGTTTGCCCAAAAGGTAGCCCTGACGTAACAGCTATTCTCAGGGATCCTGCAGATAGCGTGCACATTCTGGTACACTACTCAGACCGGCGATTGTGTCAGCATGGGTTTATAGCGCTGTGGCAGCGTGGACAGGTACCTTATCAGCAGAGATGGAGACCCTAGTATGTGTGTATATATATATATATATATATATATATATGTATATAAAGATATATATATATTGTAACACTGTAGGGGTGCAAGGTGCCTTTTCCTGGGGAATATGGCAGCACGCAGCAGCTGAGGAACAACACAAGTCCAGTTTCTGGTACAACTGACCCCGGCCAGTTTTATTGAAACAGAAAATAAAACAAACCCCAAAATAAAAATACCTTGCCTGTCCGGCACTAACTAAACATAAGATGTTCCTAACTGTCACTAAACAAAACACAGAGTTCTTCAGTACATACTGTATAGCTTACTTGCATCAGAAAGCGTGTCTCTCACACACAGATCCTGCAGCCTTCCCAGGCAGTCTGCCCATACTAATCAGGTTAGAAGCACTATATCACTCTTACACAGCTGAAACCCTGATTAGCCCTCTGTGAGGCCAAAGACCCGAACTGGGCCCAATGTCTAGAACTCGCCTTATCTCTCTCTCAGAGCCTTTACCCAGCTTTTACAGCAAACTGAAAAGGTTCAGACAAAACAAAAAGCATTTTTCCTAGAAGTTAACATTTTCTAAAACATGTAAGACAAGAACCTGGGACAAATATACCTGCCCTCAAACACTATCCCAGTGTTCTTGTCACATATCCCCCTCCCCTGTTTCGACCTAGGGGCCGGAACACTTGTAGCCCCCAAACAGAAGATGCGAGACAATGCATCTGCGTTGGCCAATTGTGTTCCCGGTCTATGTTCGACAGTAAACTTAAAGTCCTGCAACGCTAGAAACCATCTAGTTACACGAGCATTCTTGCCTCTATTTACATACATCCATTTTAAAGGGGCATGGTCTGTCACTAGTCTGAATTGTCTACCCAAGAGGTAATATCTCAAGGTATCTAGTGCCCACTTAATGGCCAAAGCCTCCTTTTCCACAATGGCATACCTTTTTTCATGCTCATTGAGTTTCCTACTCAAATAAATGATAGGGTGTTCGTCCCCATCTCTGGTTTGGGACAGCACAGCACCTATCCCTACCTCTGAGGCATCTGTCTGTACCACAAATTCTTTTGAAAAATCTGGTGTTATCAACACCGGTTGTGAACACAAAGCCACTTTTAACGCTTGGAACGCCTTTTCTGCATCAGGGTTCCATTTCACCACATTTGACTGCTTCCCTTTGGTAAGGTCTGACAACGGCACCGCTGTGGTCGCAAAATTAGGAATAAACCGTCTATAGTACCCAGTAATTCCCAAAAAAGCCCTTACCTGTTTTTTATTCACTGGACGAGGCCAGTTTTGAATAGCATCAACTTTATTCAATTGGGGCCTAATCAGACCTCTGCCTATGGTGAAGCCCAAGTATTTGACCTCCTCCATTGCGAGGCAGCACTTCTTTGGGTTAGCAGTTAACCCTGCCTCTCTGATTGAGTCCAGTACTGCTTGTACTTTAACCAAATGTGACCCCCAGTCTGTACTGTGAATTACCACATCATCCAAATAGGCAGCTGCATATTTTCTATGGGGCCTCAAAATTTTATCCATCGCCCGTTGAAAGGTTGCTGGAGCCCCATGCAACCCAAAGGGTAACCTCTTATACTGGTACAGCCCCTCCGGAACCGAAAAGGCTGTTTTTTCTTTGGCGCTATCAGATAAAGGTATTTGCCAGTAACCTTTGGTCAGGTCCAATGTGGTGAGAAACCTGGCTGTTCCCAGCCTTTCTACAAGCTCATCCACACGGGGCATGGGGTATGCGTCAAACTTGGACACCTCATTTAACTTACGAAAGTCATTACAGAAGCGTATGCTACCGTCGGGCTTCGGGATGAGCACTATGGGACTGGACCACTCACTGTTAGACTCCTCTATGACTCCAAGTTCTAACATGGTTTTAACTTCCTTAGAAATAGCTTCTCGCTGAGCTTCAGGAATCCTATATGGCTTTAAATGAACCCTGACCCCTGGTTCTGTGACAATGTCATGTTTTATTATGGTCGTTCGGCCAGGCAGCTCTGAAAATACCTCCCTATTTTGGATGAGAAATTCTTTAACCTGATTGTTCTGATCAGCTGATAATGTCTCTGACACCTTCACTGCGGGAAGCAACCGGGGTGAAGACACCGAAGGGCAAGGCTCCGCTGACAGAGACAACCTATCTTTCCAGGGTTTGATTAAGTTAACATGGTAGATCTGTTCGGGTTTTCTCTTTCCCGGCTGGTATACTTTGTAATTAACCTCATTCACTTTTTCCCTAATCTCAAATGGACCCTGCCATTTAGCTAGGAATTTGCTTTCCACAGTGGGTACCAAAACAAGAACTCTATCTCCAGGAGCAAATTCCCGTATCTTGGCACTCCGGTTATAGACCCTCTGTTGAGCACTTTGGGCCTGTTCCATGTGCTCTCTGACAACAGGTACCACGGCTGCAATCCTATCCTGCATTTGTGTTACATGCTCAATAACGCTTCTATAAGGAGTGGGCTGTCCTTCCCACGTCTCTTTGGCAACATCCAACAGCCCTCTGGGGTGTCTACCATACAACAAATCAAATGGAGAAAACCCCGTAGAGGACTGAGGAACTTCTCTGATGGCCATTAACAAGTAGGGCAACAAACAATCCCAGTTTTTCCCATCTCTCTCAACAACCTTTTTTAACATACTTTTTAATGTTTTATTAAACCTTTCCACCAACCCGTCAGTTTGGGGATGGTAGATGGACGTCCTGAGGTGAGTGACCTTAAATAACTTGCACAATTCTTTCATGATCCTTGACATAAATGGAGTACCTTGGTCAGTCAAAATTTCTTTTGGTATTCCCACTCTACTAAATACCTGCACCAGCTCCCTAGCTATCGCCTTGGTTGTGATAGTGCGTAAAGGGACAGCCTCAGGATATCGAGTGGCATAGTCCATAATTACCAGGATATACTGATGGCCCCGAGCAGACTTTAACAAGGGCCCCACGAGATCCATGGCTATTCTGTCAAACGGGACCTCTATAATAGGCATGGGAACTAGTGGGCTCCTGAAATGGGGTCTAGGGGCATGATACTGGCATTCAGGACAGGAAGAACAATATTCAGACACTTCTTTATAAACCCCTGGCCAAAAGAACCTTTGTAAAACTCTTTCAGTGGTTTTTTCTGCCCCTAAATGTCCTGCGGTAACGTGACTATGAGCTAAATCTAGTACCGTTCTCCGATAAGGCTGGGGAACTACCAGCTGTTCCACCACATCCTCACCCCTTTTGACAATGTGGTACAAGAGCTCATTACAGATGGCCATGTGGGGATACGTAACCCTGTCACCTGGTACCACAGGTTCCCCATTAACAATCTTAACATTCTCTCTAGCCTTTATTAAGGTAGGATCCTTTAACTGTTCAGACGCAAACAGATCCTTCTTTACCTCCAGGTCAGGCACGCTTTCAGTTCTAACTACTATGTCTCTGTTCCCGGCAAGAGGGTCCTCACTGGACTCCCCATCTGTCACTTCCCCAGCCAAACTAGCAAAAGGCAAAGGGCCAGAAAGTTCCGAAGACCCACGTACATCCAAAAAATCACCGGTATTATCAACTGGCTTTTTACTTCTCACATCTGTTGATAACCGTGATTCCCACAGTTTCCAAAAATGAGGAAAATCCCTCCCTATTATGGCCTCATGCACCAAGGTAGGGACCAGTCCCACTTTAACCATTGCTGACCCACAACAAGTTTCTATATTCACCTCAGCAGTGGCATAATATTGGGTATCCCCATGTATGCAAGTTACCCCAATAGGTATTTGCTGGACCTTTAAGGGGTTCACTAACCCAGCTTTCACGAGGGTAACTAAACTTCCTGAATCTAGCAAGGCCTCTACCCGGTTACCTTCTAAGAACACATCACACATTTGTTTTTCCAGCTCAGGTGAAGGTACCACAGTACAGGCTAACCTAGCAAAGAAAGACATTCTGCGACATTCAAAGGCAGCATCACATTGCATGGGTTCTTGCGTGACTGGGCAATTGGCAATAACATGACCTGGCATACCACACCTAAAACATTTAACCACACGATTATCAACCCATTTGGGCAGCATAGACCGTTCTAGCCCCATTGGCCTGTTTCCAGGGCCAGTGTTTACAGTCTCTCCAGCCTTGCGTTCTCTTAACCGCCCAGCAACGTTTTCCCACGGAACAGTCTTACCAGTCTTTACTGAAGGGCGCTGTCGAGGACCTATGGGTTGCTGGGTGGTCATCAGTAGTTCCTCTGCTGCCAAATACCTCTCTACCATGTCCACTAATTGGTCAGCAGTACCCGGGTTTCCATGGCTCACCCACTTGCGCAGGACCATGGGCAAAGATCTCAAGTAGCGGTCCATGACGACTCTTTCCACCATCTGGGGACCAGTTAATGTCTCTGGCTGCAGCCATTTTTTTGTTAGCTGAATAAGGTCGTGCATCTGGGAGCGCGGAGGCTTCTCCATGGCGTACAGCCAACGGTGCACCCTTTGTGCTCGTACTGACAGCGTGACTCCCAGGCGGGTCAGGATCTCAGTCTTTAGTTTATCATAGTCCCGAGCCTCAGCAGGGCTTAAATCAAAGTAAGCTTTTTGGGGCTCACCTGACAGGAAAGGTGCCAGCAGACTGGCCCACTGTGCTTTCGGCCAGTTCTCACGCTCGGCAGTCCTTTCAAACGTGGTCAGATAGGCCTCCACATCATCAGCCTCTGTCATTTTCTGCAGGAAGTGACTGGCTCGTATAGAACTAGAGCTGGTTGGAGCACTGACGGCCACATCTCCAACCCGAGCTGCAAGTCTCTGCACCACTTCTGCTAAGGCCTCTCTATCCTGACGCTGTAGTCTCCAATTTTCCTCCATTGCCACCTGCTGCTGTCGGTTGGCCTCCTGCTGAGCCGCTGTAGCTTGCAGCAAGGCTTTAAGCAGATCCTCCATGTCAACAGATTTTTCAGGCGGCTTTGCAGCTGCTTTCACCCAGGACATATATCAAACCCTCAGTGGTGAGTCTCAGTAACTTCACACTGGGCTGTATCTGCATAAACCACCGTTTTCTGCAGGCCTCACAAAGCTGCTGCTTTCACTTATGCGCAGAACGGCCTGCTCGCATACTCCACCAAGTTGTAACACTGTAGGGGTGCAAGGTGCCTTTTCCTGGGGAATATGGCAGCACGCAGCAGCTGAGGAACAACACAAGTCCAGTTTCTGGTACAACTGACCCCGGCCAGTTTTATTGAAACAGAAAATAAAACAAACCCCAAAATAAAAATACCTTGCCTGTCCGGCACTAACTAAACATAAGATGTTCCTAACTGTCACTAAACAAAACACAGAGTTCTTCAGTACATACTGTATAGCTTACTTGCATCAGAAAGCGTGTCTCTCACACACAGATCCTGCAGCCTTCCCAGGCAGTCTGCCCATACTAATCAGGTTAGAAGCACTATATCACTCTTACACAGCTGAAACCCTGATTAGCCCTCTGTGAGGCCAAAGACCCGAACTGGGCCCAATGTCTAGAACTCGCCTTATCTCTCTCTCAGAGCCTTTACCCAGCTTTTACAGCAAACTGAAAAGGTTCAGACAAAACAAAAAGCATTTTTCCTAGAAGTTAACATTTTCTAAAACATGTAAGACAAGAACCTGGGACAAATATACCTGCCCTCAAACACTATCCCAGTGTTCTTGTCACAATATATATATTAAAGATGCTGTCTTAAGAGATATATATTTATAAAACATGCCCAAAGAGACATGAGTCTACTGGGTCCTAGAGACAAAGCTATGTCGATTTCTGCTTGACGTGTCCTGTAGAATATGCAATGGACAGATGATGCCGACTTAAGAGGCATATGGAAGGCTGAGGATTGTGTGGAGTAGGGTTCTCGGACCTGGTCTCCACACCTATAGCTGGTAATTCTGATATTTTGCCTTATATTCCTGCACAGCCTAGGAAAGCACGACATTATCAAATGCAGCCTTTCGAACAAAGAAACAAGAAAGTCCGAGGTGCGTCCTTTCTTGCCAGAGGCGGGGACAGAGGAAAGAAGCTGCACAACACAGCTAGTTCCCAGGAACAGAAGTCCTCCCCGGCCTCTACAAAATCCACCGCATGTCGCTGGGGCTCCACAGGCGGAGCTAGGCCCGGTGGGGGCACGCCTTTGTAAGTTCAGCCACAAGTGGGTTCACTCCCTGTTAGATCCCTGGGCAATAGATATTGTGTCTCAGGGATATAAGCTGGACTTTGAGGAGATGCCCCCTCACCGACGGCCCTGCCGGCTTCCCCCCCACGAGAGGGAAACAGTGTTAACTGCAATTCACAAATTGTATCTTCAACAGGTGGTGGTCAAGGTTCCCCTCCTTCAACAAGGAGGGGGTTATTATTCGACCATGTTGTAGTCCCGAAACCAGACGGTTCGGTCAGACCCATATTGAATTTAAAATCCCTGAACATATACCTGAAAAGGTTCAAGTTCAAGATGGAATCGCTAAGAGCGGTCATTGCAAGCCTGAAAAGGGGAGATTTTATGGTGACTCTGGACATAAAGGATGCATACCTTCATGCCCCATTTATCCACCTCATCAGGCGTACCTCAGAATTGCGGTACGGGATTGTCATTACCAATTTCAGACGTTGCCGTTTGGTCTCTCCACGGCCCCGAGAATATTCACCAAGGTAATGGCGGAAATGATGGTGCTCCTGCGGAAGCAAGGTGTCACTATTGTCACGTACTTGGACGATCTCATAAAAGCGAGATCAAGAAAGCAGTTGCTGAACAGCGTATCACTTTCTCTGGAAGTGTAACGGAAACACGGCTGGATTCTATATATTCCAAAGTCGCAGTTGGTTCCTACAGCTCATCTGCCTCTCCTAGGCATGATCCTAGACACAGACCAGAAAAGGGTTTATCTCCCGATAGAGAGAGCTCAGGAGCTCGTGACACTGGTCAGGAATCTATTAAAACCAAAACAGGTGTCAGTGCATCACTGCACTCGAGTCCTGGGAAGGATGGTGGCATCATACGAGGCCATTCCCTTCGGCAGGTTCCATGCGAGGACCTTCCAATGGGACTTACTGGACAAGTGGTCCGGATCACATCTTCAGATGCATCGGTTAATCACCCTATCCCCCAGGGCCAGGGTGTCTCTCCTGTGGTGGCGGCAGAGTGCTCGCCTTCTCGAAGGTCGCAGATTCAGCATTCAGGACTGGGTCCTGGTGACCACGGATGCAAGCCTCCGAGGGTGGGGGGCAGTCACACAGGGAAGAAATTTCTAAGGGCTGTGGTCAAGTCAGGAGACTTGCCTTCACATCAACATCCTGGAACTAAGGGCCATATACAACGCCCTACGTCAAGCGGAGTCCCTGCTTCGCGACCAACCGGTTCTGATTCAGTCAGACAACATCACCGCAGTGGCTCATGTAAACCGCCAAGGCGGCACAAGGAGCACGGTGGCGATGGTAGAAGCCACCAGAGTTCTTCGCTGGGCGGAGAATCACGTAAGCGCACTGTCAGCGGTGTTCATTCCGGGAGTGGACAACTGGGAAGCAGACTTCCTCAGCAGGCACGACCTCCACCCAGGAGAGTGGGGACTTCATCAAGAAGACTTCACGCAGATTGCAAGTCGGTGGGAACTGCCACAGGTGGACATGATGGCATCCCGCCTCAACAAAAAGCTGCAGAGATATTGCGCCAGGTCAAGAGACCCTCAGGCGATAACTGTGGACGCACTGGTGACACCGTGGGTGTTCCAGTCGGTCTATGTATTTCCTCCTCTTCCTCTCGTACCCAAGGTGCTGAGAATCATAAGGAAAAGAGGAGTGAGAACAATACTCATTGTTCCGGATTGGCCAAGAAGGACTTGGTATCCAGATCGGCAAGAAATGCTCACAGAGGACCCGTGGCCTCTGCCTCTAGGACAGGACTTGTGCAACAGGGGCCCTGTCTGTTCCAAGACTTACCGCGGCTGCGTTTGACGGCATGGCGGTTGAACGCCTGATCCTAGCAGAAAAAGGCATATTGGATGAGGTCATTCCTACGCTGATGGAGGCTAGGAAGGATGTGACGGCTCAACATTATCACCGTATATGGCAAAAATATGTGGCTTGGTGTGAGGCCAGGAATGCCCCTACGGAGGAATTCCAGCTGGGCCTTTTCCTTCACTTCCTACAGTCGGGAGTGACTTTGGGCCTTAAATTGGGTTCCATTAAGGTTCAGATTTCGGCCTTATCCATTTTCTTTCAAAAAGAACTGGCTTCTCTGCCTGAAGTTCACACGTTTGTAAAGGGAGTGCTGCATGTTCAGCCCCCTTTTGTGCCTCCAGTGGCACCTTGGGATCTTAACGTGGTGTTGAGTTTCCCGAAATCACACTGGTTTGAACCACTCAAAACGATGGAAGTAAAATATCTCACGTGTAAGGTGGTCATGCTATTAGCCTTGGCTTCGGCTAGGCGTGTGTCAGAATTGGCGGCTTTGTCACATAAAAGCCCTTATCTGGTTTTCCATGCGGATAGAGCAGAATTGCGGACCCCCCACAATTTCTGCCGAAAGTGGTTTCATCCTTTCATATAAACCAACCTATTGTGGTGCCTGTGGCTACTACTGACTTGGAGGATTCCGAGTCACTGGATGTAATCGGGGCTTTGAAGGTTTATGTAGCCAGAACGGCTAAGGTCAGGAAAACAGAATCTTTGTTTATCCTGTATGCTTCCAACAAGCTTGGGGCGCCTGCTTCAAAGCAAACTATTGCTCGCTGGATCTGTAACACGATTCAGCAGGCTCATTCTGCGGCTGGGTTGCCGCTGCCTAAATCAGTTAAGGCCCATTCCACAAGGAAGGTGGGCTCTTCTTGGGCGGCTGCCTGAGGGGTCTCGGCATTACAGCTTTGCCGAGCAGCTACTTGGTCAGGTTCAAACACCTTTGCAAAGTTCTACAAGTTTGATACCCTGACTGAGGAGGACCTTGTGTTTGCACATTCGGTGCTGCAGAGTCATCCGCACTCTCCCGCCCGTTTGGGAGCTTTGGTATAATCCCCATGGTCCTTACGGAGTCCCCAGCATCCACTAGGACGTTAGAGAAAATAGTATTTTATTTACCGGTAAATCTATTTCTCGTAGTCCGTAGTGGATGCTGGGCGCCCGTCCCAAGTGCGGACTTCTTCTGCAATACTTGTATATAGTTATTGCTTAAATAAGGGTTATGTTATGGTTGCATCAGGGTTGATCTGATGCTCCGTTGTTGTTCATGCTGTTAACTGGGTATGTTTATCACAAGTTATATGGTGTGATTGGTGTGGCTGGTATGAGTCTTGCCCTGGATTCCAAAATCCTTTCCTTGTACTGTCAGCTCTTCCGTGCACAGTTTCTCTAACTGAGGTCTGGAGGAGGGACATAGAGGGAGGAGCCAGAACACACCAGAATCCAAATTCTTTCTTAAAGTGCCCTGTCTCCTGCGGAGCCCGTCTATTCCCCATGGTCCTTACAGAGTCCCCAGCATCCACTACGGACTACGAGAAATAGATTTACGGTAAGTAAAATCTTATTATTCCATAGTCATAAGCATAAGTACAAACACAGAATAATAAATGGCAGGTAACACTTGTAAACTGTATAAGAGGCACAAGATGTGACCTTCATATCCATGCTGTCCTATCTCTACCGTGCAGTCCTCTTACCTTGCTACAGACACCTCGTGGTATTACTATAACATTGGTGACATGACATTCATATCCATGCTGTCCTATCTCTACCGTGCAGTCCTCTTACCTAGCTACAGACACCTCGGAGGTATTACTATAACATTGGTGACATGACATTCATATCCATGCTGTCCTATCTCTACCGTGCAGTCCTCTTACCTAGCTACAGACACCTCGGAGGTATTACTATAACATTGGTGACATGACATTCATATCCATGCTGTCCTATCTCTACCGTGCAGACCTCTTACCTAGCTACAGACACCTTGGCGGTATTACTATAATAATGGCGATACCTGAGATTGGGAGAGGAAGCACCAGGCCTAGTCGAATGGTACAGCACTGCCACTCTCTGCTGTCCTAGGCAGACTCATCCTTGTGACAGGGTCTAGGGAAACTGTTCCTGTGGCCTCTCTTCTCCTGGTTGTAGCTGGAAATAGCTTTCTTACTAAATGTAATATGTTTTGTGTATTACAGAGGTCTTAGATAGGTAGCGGAAGGCTTAGTTAGGATACGAGTAAGGGAAGTCTGAGTTCGGGTGGGTAGTTGGGCTGCGTGGCTGGAATTAGGCTGTGGGGTACACGCTGGATAAAATTAGGCTGGGGGGGGGGGGGGGGGGTCAGGATGCCGCCGACACCACTGTCAACGATTCCACCAATAATCCGGCACTGTGCTGGAACCGAGGGTGCCTGATTATCGGTGGTGTACCTGTAGTATTATTGCTCCTATATTTTGAACATTTCTATTGCTGTGCTAAGTGGCATAAATCTTTCTTATCACCCCTTAGTAACATTACATTCAGATGCATTTTTTCAATAAATCATACCAATTAATCAGCAATTAGCTTTCATCCATCTCGTGCAAGGTAGATAAGAAAATAAAGCGTGTGATTGGTTGCTATAGCTAAGTACACATTTCCTTTAATGCAGGGACAGCGCTACTTTTAAGTTAACTAAGGTGGTCATCTAGAGCATGGGTCTTCAACCTGCGGCCCTCCAGCTGCTGTGGAACTACACATCCCAGCATGCCCTGTCTCTGTTTTAGCATGCCTTAATAGCAATACTGTGGCAGGGCATGCCAGAATGATCTAGAGCAGAGATTTTCAACCTTTTACAACTCGAGGCACACTGAATAAGATTTAAATATTGCCAAGGCACACTCAAATATAATGGAGATGCATGGTGCAGTTGCGTGTCCTAGGATGTCATGTCGCAGCTTCTCCATAGGCAGACCCTCCAACATGACCCACCCCACTAGGTACAAAATGCTCTGTTCCTGGACTTCCCTCTTAATTTATAATTTCCATCACCTGTGTTGAACTAGTTAAATGATATGAAAGCTGTTTCTTCACAGGTGATGGCAATAATAAATTAAGAGGGAAGTCCAGAAACAGAGCATTTTGTACCTAGTGGGGCGGGTCATGTTGGAGGGTATGCATAGGTAACGCCTGAGCCACATCTGAGAAAGCCAGAAGAGCCCAACACTGCCTGGGCCCAAAATTAGAACTGGCTCTGCAACCACTAAACCCACCAGTATTTATCGTTCCAGGGCCTCAGTAGCGGCAAAACACTGACGGGCCTGGTTGTGCTTCTATGGCAGCACATCTGGAGACTGCTCAGGGCACACTAGTGTGCCACAGCACAGTGGTTGAAAAACACTGATCTAGAGCATCAGCAGTTTGTGACCACCTGAAGCACTGAATGAGTACTGTCACTCATATTGTATTTATTTTCCCCAATGCCCCTGCACTGAGCACTGGTGATTGCCACCCTGGGAATTGAAATTAAACGCGCCGACTGTCTTATTGGCAGACAGTGGCAAAGAAGGTTTTTGTTAAATGAAGTTGGAAGCACCCTGCATGGCAGCTGCTACTCCTTGTCAGTGATAAGTGACAAATGTGTCATTGTGCTGCTCTGGTGTCTTAAGGGGGGTACACACTGAGAGAACCGTGCTTAAATTCTAAGCAATCTGACTAGATTGATTAGAACTTAAGCATGGATCTCTCTGTGTGTGTTCCCCACAGCGATAGCGATGCGCGGCCCCATGCGTCGCTATCGCCAGTGCTAGATTTGCCTGCTTGCACAATCTAGCAGGTCGCTCAATTCACCGCTGGGTGAAATGAGCGGCCCCCCTGTCTGTCCCCCTCTCTAAGCACACATCACTCTGTGCTGAGCAGGAGGAGAGATGTGTACTGAGCGGTCACTGAGAGATCACTCAGCACACATCTCTCCCCGTGTGTATGGGGTTTTAGTGTAGCACCACACACCCAGGCTATTACTGTGACTGGGGAATAACAGCCAACAGCGGTACAGACTGCATTGCAGAGACTATAATCCCCTCTTCTACCTAGGCAGGTGCAGTGCCCCAGGCGGGTAGGTGAATGAGAGGCAGGGGCACCTACTATCCTGTTACCATGCCTGCCTAATGCAATTTTAATAAATAACCATCAATACCTTTTCTTGTTTTCTAAACTTACATTTTAGGTAAAAAGCATCTCTGTAATTTCCCCAGTGATGTTCCTAATGTGTGTAATTATTATTTGTAAGCTGTGTAGTATCAGCATGTTATCTTTGATCTGTTAGTGTAATGAGGGTGTTTCCATGTGTGTTAGGAAAGAATTTGTATGCTGTGTTTCTGCAATGTTCTGTGGTTATTGACTTTGTAAACACTTTTTGTTATCTTATGTTAAATAACCGTTTATTTTGCTGGCCTGAATTTGTCAAGATTTAAAGCAAGTTATAGCATGCTTACATTATTGTATACCTCCAGAGAGGTACAGACCGGAATTACTTTCTGTTTCATGTAAATCCAATGTTGGCTTTTCCGGGAGTAACTTTTTAGTAGTGTATTGGAGTAAATATTTTTGCGTTATACAGACATCAGATTAAAATTTGTGATGAATCACAAAAACAAACTCTTTTTTTCTAAATTTGACACCTAGATTCTTATGTACAATTACTTCAGGTCAGGAAAATAAACTGGCGCTATGCTTATGTGTTGATATAATGATTTTTTTCATATATATATATATATATATATATATATAAGTGTTCATTCTAGCACGCTGCACCTTTCAAATCTTGTGCAGTTTTTCTTTCCTGCCTGGGGTGTCGCTCTGTGCTCTGGTGCTTCTCTGCACACACCGGTCTGTATCACAGCACTGAGTAACAGATCAGGGTGTGCTGAGACGCACCACAGCAGAGAGTGACACCCCAGGCAGGAAAGGGGAACTGCATGGATTTTGAAAGGTGCAGGGTGCTAGAATGAACACTATATATATATATATATATATATATATATATATATATATATATATATATATATAGAAAAAGGAATGGAACCAGAGGGCGCTAGATACACACAATTGTCCAAATACAGTCCATAAAGAGAAAATTCTCCACGGTATATTCCTTAACGGACTCAATTCAATGTTTGACTTGAAGTGTAGACAAGATTATATTCTCAATTCAGCCAAATGATATTCCTTCTGTAAATATACCCTCTTAAACCCTACGTGTTTCGTCCATAAATCGGACTTCCTCAGGGGAAAACACCCAATAGGTTATGATGGATGTATGTAAAAATCTCTCTAAAGATGATTTGAATACAGGTGTATCAAGAATATCCAAATCCTAATATTTCAGTTCCTCTCAATAGTCTGGAAGGTTTTAAAAATTGATCCAATGATCCTACTAAACTGAGCTTCTAAGTGCTCAGGATGAATATTTATAAAAGAAACCTTGACCAAAGCACTTCACCAGAGATCCAAATGGACACAAAATCCTCAGTGTCTGTAATGATCCTGTCTCTCCAATGTCACAAGTGACAAAATCTCTGCAGCAGAAATAGTGGCATTAAATTACAAAACGTTAATACCAAAAGTGGTTAAAGAAAACCTAACGGGTAACCTAATAATACCTAAATATTAGCTAGCTGTTTAGCTTTATCTCTGTATACATTTATATCGTTGCCATAGTTCATAACTGATGCTTCCTTGGCACTTCCCTGTTATGAGAGTGGCACTGCTAGCAGGGCTCCATGTTAGGGGGGTATTCAATTGCCCCCCGATACCTTTTCGCATAAAAAAGGGGTATTACCGCTTCTTTTACCTGATATTTCGCATCGGACTGTTCAATTATACCCTATTTATTTGTGATAAAAATAACCCACTTTTGTGCGACAACACATAAGCTCCTGGATCTATGGGGGTCATTCCGAGTTGTTCGCTCTGTAAATTTCTTCGCATCGCAGCGATTTTCCGCTTAGTGCTAACAAAGCTAAATATTTATCTTGTTAAAAACACGTTAAAGGTTAAAGAACACTGTACGCTGTTTGCTTAAGAAGTACCGTAATGGTACGCTATCTACGTAGCGATCGCTCAGCCGTAGGCGAGACGCTCAAGCGTCACGTTCGCTCACGGCCCAGTGATCACAGGACACGTTATTGGTTATGTCTAGGGTAATGATTCGCTATGGCGTAGCTTACGCTCGAGACCACGAGGAGGTCACCAGCGATGCAGACGCTCACAACACTATACCTTTATATTTAAACCTTTTAACAATGTAATGCGCTATATACCTTAATGTGAATACAGGGTGTAAGTGCAACCTTGTGTAACCTGACTAACTACAAAGCTGATTGAGCGTCACCGACGCTCAAGTGAACACTTAACACAATAGAAAATACACAGATACTGGATTAGGGTTCCAAAGCCTATTATCTGTATTATATCTAGTATACTTGTAAAAGAGTAACACAGTACAAATGATACACTACAATATAACAAAGACTTCCTAACCAAACACCTAACTAAGGGATAAACTACAATACTATCCTGATCTAATACAATACAATACAATACAATACTATAAAAGTTTTAGTCTAGGGGAGATATGAGAGAAAGGAGAAGAGAGAGAGAGAGAGAGAGAGAGAGATGAGAGAAATTGGCTCACAGAAAAACAATGATTACGTTAAATAAGAGACAACATGGTTGCAGATAAAACTACATATGTGAGAGACAATCGCTGCGCAGTTAGTCAATGCTGAATACAGCATGGGATGGAAGCTAGACTCCATTTTGAGAAACCTCCACTTGATTCCAAAGACCACACCACATGCCTGAAAGGGGGAGGGGAAGACATCCAGCAGCAGCCATTTTAGATTTGCAGGTCCAAACACATGGCACCACAATCACATAGCAGAAAACACAAGACTCCATTTTACTCCAAAATGTCCAAGCCTCAAAACAATGCATATGTTCTGATTTTACAATTCCAAACCATCTAAAACACCTTTCACAATGTAATCCAACTTCCTAGAACCATCTCATAATTTCACATTCCAAATCACCTTTCACAATGTAATCCAACTTCCTAGAACCATCTTATAATTTCACATTCCAAATCACCTTTCACAATGTAATCCAACTTCCTAGAACCATCTCATAATTTCACATCCCAAACAACTTCAGTATCTCACTAACCAGAGCATATTCATCACAAGACCAGATCACAATGTACTCACAAGTATCAGCCTGCCATTGCTACCAGCACATATTCAAAACTACTGCATGGTGGTATTTATGATTAACAAGATCCCAGCTACCATCACAGATTCCACAGGGCACCAACACTAACACCCAACAATCACACAACCAAGCTACAACATCCTATTTAAACCAGAAAGCAATCTGTCTATATTCCCTTATCTAGCCATGTGGATTCAATACTTAGCCTTTGGTGCCTGGTCAGTCCTGGGGATGTAGCCTCCATGCTGCTGGGTGCCAGGTAGCTGTGTGTGTCTGTGTGTGAGTGTAGCTACATTACATCTGTTCTCTGAGGCCACACCTGACCACTACCTTCCTGTTTGACCAGTATCTGGGGGAGGGGTCTCTCTAGCTTTTGTATTGAATCACTGTTCTCTTTGTATATGCTAATCAGGTTCAGACCTGAAAACTTAGTTGATCATCCATTGTTCCCAACAAAGCTGATCTTAACTTTTATACATATAATCATATCTATCCGCTGCAATGTCCCACGACAACACAATAGGTCTCAAACTAAACCACACCTTATTCTGCTTGCTTCAATACCAAACATGATGTGTTTATCTGGTTCGGTTCAAATGATACACATCCATGACATTAATTCATCAGCCAATTCTAAATCTCCATGACGTCTGGTGTTTGCTGTGCTCGCTGCGCATATTTGCAAGTATAGCGGCTTATATGTGTGCAGTTTATATGGTCTCTCTATGTAATATTTTTCTGACTTTGACAGTCCACCCTTTGGCAGTCACCAATAACTGCCACTTCCTAAAACATTTCAAAAAGAGAAAAATATATGTCAGGGGTTAATACATTTCCATGGTTGGGTAGGGGAGGAGAGAGGAGTAGGTGTGAAAAGGGTATGACCTGGTGAGATAGCAGAAGCATGTGTGTATGCGTCCATGTTTGGGGGGGTCATGTATCATCGTGCCGAACGTGTTGTAAATCAAGCTTCGAGGTATTGCGAAGTATACATTTGAATTCCTTCTTATCCCATATTAAGGGTCTGTGGATGGGCTGTCAAACTCTACCGAGCTCATTTCGGCTTTCAGTTGCAACAAAATGGGGATGCACATTTTAGTTGATGATACATGAATGAGGGAAGTATGTGGTTGCTGATATCTGTGCCTGTATTCCCTATCGACTATGTGTGTCATTACCTGAGGGTTGTAGAGATGAAGATAAAGAACACTTATGGAAAATGCAATGATATTCTATGTCAGGGAAATGTACGTTCGTCGATTGAGGTCTTGATTGGTGTCGGTTGATTGGAGTCTTCTTCTTTGTGCTTTTGCTCATAAATCGTGAGTAAAGCAAACAACGTCCATGGATTTACAAAAAATGTTGGGCTAGCGTGATTTTAAAGTTCCTAGGGAAACTGGGGTACCCATGGCATTGTCCATCAAAATCTTGTATATCAGGTCGTCTGCTCTTCTTCTTTCCATCTTTCCGTTGTCGGCCCCTTGGCTCATCAAATCCTTCGTCTACGTGGGTCTTTGTACCTCGGAGGAAAACATAGAAATGGGTGAAAGACGGACCGTATACTCATTACATCATTACGTCATGGTTTCTAGCATTGGGTCATAAATCAAATCCAGGTTAATTACAGTTTCCTCACTCCTCAAGCTCATCACTCTTGTACTTTGTTTGCACCTCATTAAAGCCTGCCCGCATCTAAATATCAATCCAATCGATATAACGACACCCAAGATACATAGCAGAAACTTTCCAACATCCATTATGACTCCTTGAGCCCAGTCTCCCAAACCGGAGAACCAATTTCGCGGGTTCAACCATGACACCCAACCAGTCAGCTCATTACCTACAGCAACAAGGGTGAGATTGTGTTTTCGACGAAATTCCCATTTTAATTGCAGAATGTCGTCCATCTTTTGGTCTATGACCTCTACCGGATCCTCGGTGCTATTTGTGATATACGTGCAACACTTTATACCGTACTGTGTTGCCAAAGTAACACAATATCCGCCTGTTACTGCTGTAAGGTAATTAAGAACCATCCTATGCTGAACTAGTTCTGTTTTGTAAGCTTGAAGTTCTCTTCCAGTGTATCTAAACGTGTCATCATACATTTCAGTGATATTATCTAACAAATTGGCGAGTGCGGAAATGTATCTATAATTCATCACTCCTCGAGCGGTACGAGTGAAATCTAACGCTACCAGAACCTGAATCCCGGTGGATTCATGGATAAGATCAGAGGCCGGATGTTCTAACCTTTCTGACAGTTGTCTTTTAACTCGGTGTTCGTAGTGAGTGTGAGTATAAGGAGCTTGGGCACCACGGTGTATATCCTTCATTTTGTCATGTGTAACAGTCATTACTTCAGGCAATACTTTTCCAATATAACACAATCCTTCAGAGTTTGGGGCAAGCCACTTGTACGCCTTTCTCCCGCATATGAAATATGCATCATCGGGGAGAACATAAGGGACGGAGAAGGACATGACCATATTACAAACCTTCCAGGTGAAATCTCTTGACCCTAATTCTTCCATCTGCTTAATGCACGTATCAGTTTGTACGATATGTGCACAGTATCCTGGTGATACCTCTCCAACTCTAGTAATCCTACTTCCTAAGGTATATCTATACCGGAAAGATTTTCCTCTACTGGCTATGTGGCGTACGAGCTCTGTATCTGTAGGCATTCTATCTGCTCTGTGTGAAAAGGTCATGGTAAGGTTGCTCCATGACACTTCCCAATTTCCCGGTTTTCTAGGATTGGAGATGTTAAAACATATGAGGGACCTATCCACATGGTATTGGTGGAGCTTCAAACTAGGAGGGCTGGAGATGTTAAACCTCCGGTCCACCGGTCTCCCACCACTTAGCTCAAGTACCTCCCCTAACGTTAAAGGAAATGGTACTAGCCCTGATTTGCTGTGACCCTGAGGTACTTGAGAGCATACCCAACAATCGGTCTTGTTTAATACGTTACCCACTAGAGAGTGATAGTCACTCAATGGATGCCGGTCCATATGGATATTAAAACTAGATTGGCATTTCTTTATGCATCCATCTTCAACCAGATTATCACAGAGCCTACAGATACAATTTTCTTTTTTTTTTTTTTTTTGAACTAACAATCCTTCACAATTGTTTACAAATAACATGGTTGTTAGATCGTGCCCGGTACTCGCCTTTGCTTGGTGATTGAGTTGCTATTGGAAATTTACACCTCCGTCTCAGTCATCAGGACCTTTCTGGATCCTTTCTCGACCTCACTGGTACTCTCACCGAAACAGACTGCTCTGGTCAACATCATGGTTAACGGGAAAAATCCATATCACAGTCTCTTGGGGCAAGTCCATCTTACAGGAGGAGAAAAGAAGAAATTTGTAAATGGGGTATAAGAAAATCAGTTTGAGGGGGAGAGAACTTGTTACGATAATAAGTTCTCTCGTCTTGTCGTTCTTCTTGTTCTGCTGTCCTCTCAAAAGGTGCTGTCTCTTCAGTCTTCAAAAACGATCATTCTGGTGATGCAATATTCCTTCCTAACCGACGATCTTTCTGTAAGGAGCAAAAATCTGGCATTACCATTGGTCCAACTGAGGGGTGACATACCATCTTTAAACCATGGAAACATGAGTGAGAAGAGAGAGACAACAAAAAAAACAAAAGAGATAGAGAACAATTCATGTGCATATATACATTACATAACTCGACAATAACCACCAATGAGAAAAGAGAAACAAAACATTTTTAAACATTGTCAACATTAAGAAAACATTGTTAGCATTAGAAAAACATTGTCAGACTTATTAGGCTGTCATATCTATGTGTCTACTGGTCTCCTTGAGCAGTCCCTCCCCACCAGCACCTGCATTACTCCACTGTCTGTATCTGGCCAGAAATACATTGTGGCGGAGGTCATGCTGGGGTTTGGTAGACTTCTGCAAGGACCAAGTGGGTATGCAATGTGTGAATTCTTACCACTACTCGTCAGAGATGGGGATAGAGAGAGAGAGAAAAAAAAACATTTCACAGATACATTTACAACGTTTCACCTGGTCATTCCTGTGTCTTCAGGGAATGACCTCCCAATTTATTAACCGTTACCTCAGGCTTACCATCAGTCCTAATGATCACCTTTCCTGACTATATATTATGGGTGTGGCCCAAAATTCTTCCTATATGATCCCTGCTTGTAATTTGGTGTGTCATAACTTTTGCTCATTTTCATGTCTAGGGGGTCTGATTTTATGTGGGCTGTTGCAGTTACTGGCATAATGCCCTTCTCTTTTGCACAGATCACAAATCCTTAAGTTCCTCCATGTGCCAATGGCCTGGGGTTTTGGTTGATTTGATGCCTCCTCAAACGCTTGGATGCTCATCACCATCAACCGCTTTCCCTGCACCTACCTGATTCCTTGGATACCATGATTATGTCGTTGTCTAGGGAGTTGATATACCTTCTGTGAATCTTTGATCATACAGTTAGATCTTTCCTAGGATCTGGGTAATCAGACATGATTGATCTCAATTCTGTCCGGGACCAGGGATGGCGCATTGCACTGTCCTTGACGGGAATGGTTCCCTGATCATCAGTCTTCCCATTGGGGACTGTGATCACCCTGACAGGACTAAACTCAATTACATCACCTTGTTTTGGTCTTACAATATGGGGTACATTTGTTTGTGCGTGATATAAAACATTGTACGTACCTGTGGACACGACCTCACCTGACCCTCCGTTAGGGGGTTTGATTATTGCCTTTACCAATTTGGTCGTGTCCACCTGGATGTCTTGTAGGATGGCTTCTGGAAGAGGTGCCGACATCGTTCTGGGCTCACTTTCTTGTTGGTAATCCTGAGGGAAGTTTAACATGGGGTGCGACTTGCACAGGTTAACATTTGTAATTTTTACACTTTCATTTTCATAAACATTATTACATTTAACACTTTCATTCTTAATACAGTTACTAAGTGCATTTTTATCGTACAACATTGTGCCATTTCCCTGCAACCATAATCCTCTTCAATGCCATGTCTCTCCTCTCAAGATGAAAGTTAGATATGTAAGTTACATTTCTTTGCATTTCACTTTCCTGTTGCCATAACTGCAAACAATCATCATGTTTAACTCGTTGTTTCCAGGATTTTATGAGACTGATCCTTTGCCTTAAATTATGCAACACCTCTGAGTCAAAACTACCTATCCCGGGAAATGGTGCCTTATCCCCCGCAGTCATTCGTGTCCATTCATCACAAAAGGTCTCAGTGTGGGGACCATATTTCCCCCACATTACTAACCGAGCAGACCCTCGGGGTCTGCAAGCCTCTGGAGTCTGAATCCTGACCTCCGACCGTCTCTGTGTTGTGCACTTGGCTGCCATTGTGGACCTTTTTAACACAGAAAAACTTCCTAAAATGCACCAAACACAGAACTTCGTTGGAAATCCTTAAAGCTCTTCCACTGAACTTCTTCTGCTCCGGGTATCCCCGTTCCGCCTTCTAGCAGACACGTGTAGCCGTTGCAGGCCCTATCTCTAGAGATTTTCCTGAGAAAATTCCCTTCCTTTTTCTTTACACAAATCACGCTTGCATGTGCTCCCTACAACACGTATGAGGGCAAGATTTACGCATGGATATACGACCTCATATCACGTTGTGTTATTGGTCACACATACAACCGTGCGGTCCAATCGTACCACTTATAGACACTTGTTGCCCATAAATGGTAGGATCATTGGAGTCTCCCTACTGTGCTCCAAAACAGCCAGAGCGTAATACAACGAAAACTTTATCACACTCTGTTGCACGTTTTCACTCAGATCGTGCTCATCACGTTCCACATAGATCACACAGATCACAAAGTCCACAAAGCGGAATTCAATACCGTTTTATCACATAGATCACAAAGTCCACAAAGCGGGATTCAATACACTCATACCGTTTTCAACCCACTATCATTCTTATAGTTTTCTGATCAGAAAAATCATTTCCCGTAGTCTGATAGCTCTCCCCAGAGGCGTTACAGTAAAGTAAGGTATTTAAACTAAATTTTGGAAACTGAACAAATGTGTGCTATTGTCTTGTGGCTTCTGTATCGCCTTACTATAAGCGATATTTCACTATATAAACGCTTACCAAACACCACACAGTATCTTCTATGCTGTGTGCTTGGTTTTTTTTTTTCAGTTACTCCCTTACCTTTTTTTTTTTTTTTAAATAGCAGCAAATTTTCTCAGCACGTTATCAATGCAAATGGCAAACAGGAAGGTGAGATATGTGAAAGTACACAGATGAAAATGCAATTCTAAATTAATCTAATAACATACATTGATGTAAGCACAGACATATAGACATTACATATATGTACTAATCACTTATTACATATATGAGACCTTATTCAGTGCTTCCAATTTGCATACGAATGTGCTTTCAAACTATCTGCGAATGCAATCTCCTTCACTGCTGGGAGAGAAAAAAAACAAACCAGTCACACAAGTTCATTTGCATTTCAATGGCCCATCTCACAACTAGCAGAGAATCCTAGAATCTTGGAGGTGAGAGGGGAAAAAGAAAAAAAACACAACAAAAAACAAAACAACATTTTTCATTAAGCCCTATCTGAACTATTTATAATTGACTATGACACTGGTTAAATAAATGCATTGGTAACTCATAAATGGTGATTTTTTTTTTTTTTTATATATTTTTTTTTTTTTTTTTTTTTTACAATGGATGGCTGATTATTTCCTGAGTCAACTGAAAAGCAGCCGTTCAAAAAAAAATAACATTTGACCTTCCCAAAATGGCCGCTGCTCCCCCCCTTCCACCTCCATGAGGGTCACACAAAATGGTGGACAGACCATGCGGCCTCTCCTGCCATAAAGAAAATCACCATGCTAGTTCCCAAAGTAACTTTTAAATGTACTTTTAAACCTACTTAAACAGATAAACAATCTAATCTTAATCAAACACGATATGATCCATTTGAACCTGGTTTTGCGACAATAAAAATACATTTTAGCATCTTAAATATTATGAGAAACGCCTTGTCCCTTAAAATTTCCTATCAGCGTCTTACTGATACCACAATACATTAACGTGGGTGTTTTTTTTGTTTTTGTTTTTTTCAGCATTTTGCGAGATGTCCATCATTAGCCGGTCAATTACAGCCGCGTTTGTAATGTACAGTGCATCATTAAGATCGTGATATCGCGGACCAGAGCCCCCATCTAACAAAGCTAAATATTTATCTTGTTAAAAACACGTTAAAGGTTAAAGAACACTGTACGCTGTTTGCTTAAGAAGTACCGTAATGGTACGCTATCTACGTAGCGATCGCTCAGCCGTAGGCGAGACGCTCAAGCGTCACGTTCGCTCACGGCCCAGTGATCACAGGACACGTTATTGGTTATGTCTAGGGTAATGATTCGCTATGGCGTAGCTTACGCTCGAGACCACGAGGAGGTCACCAGCGATGCAGACGCTCACAACACTATACCTTTATATTTAAACCTTTTAACAATGTAATGCGCTATATACCTTAATGTGAATACAGGGTGTAAGTGCAACCTTGTGTAACCTGACTAACTACAAAGCTGATTGAGCGTCACCGACGCTCAAGTGAACACTTAACACAATAGAAAATACACAGATACTGGATTAGGGTTCCAAAGCCTATTATCTGTATTATATCTAGTATACTTGTAAAAGAGTAACACAGTACAAATGATACACTACAATATAACAAAGACTTCCTAACCAAACACCTAACTAAGGGATAAACTACAATACTATCCTGATCTAATACAATACAATACAATACAATACTATAAAAGTTTTAGTCTAGGGGAGATATGAGAGAAAGGAGAAGAGAGAGAGAGAGAGAGAGAGAGAGAGATGAGAGAAATTGGCTCACAGAAAAACAATGATTACGTTAAATAAGAGACAACATGGTTGCAGATAAAACTACATATGTGAGAGACAATCGCTGCGCAGTTAGTCAATGCTGAATACAGCATGGGATGGAAGCTAGACTCCATTTTGAGAAACCTCCACTTGATTCCAAAGACCACACCACATGCCTGAAAGGGGGAGGGGAAGACATCCAGCAGCAGCCATTTTAGATTTGCAGGTCCAAACACATGGCACCACAATCACATAGCAGAAAACACAAGACTCCATTTTACTCCAAAATGTCCAAGCCTCAAAACAATGCATATGTTCTGATTTTACAATTCCAAACCATCTAAAACACCTTTCACAATGTAATCCAACTTCCTAGAACCATCTCATAATTTCACATTCCAAATCACCTTTCACAATGTAATCCAACTTCCTAGAACCATCTTATAATTTCACATTCCAAATCACCTTTCACAATGTAATCCAACTTCCTAGAACCATCTCATAATTTCACATCCCAAACAACTTCAGTATCTCACTAACCAGAGCATATTCATCACAAGACCAGATCACAATGTACTCACAAGTATCAGCCTGCCATTGCTACCAGCACATATTCAAAACTACTGCATGGTGGTATTTATGATTAACAAGATCCCAGCTACCATCACAGATTCCACAGGGCACCAACACTAACACCCAACAATCACACAACCAAGCTACAACATCCTATTTAAACCAGAAAGCAATCTGTCTATATTCCCTTATCTAGCCATGTGGATTCAATACTTAGCCTTTGGTGCCTGGTCAGTCCTGGGGATGTAGCCTCCATGCTGCTGGGTGCCAGGTAGCTGTGTGTGTCTGTGTGTGAGTGTAGCTACATTACATCTGTTCTCTGAGGCCACACCTGACCACTACCTTCCTGTTTGACCAGTATCTGGGGGAGGGGTCTCTCTAGCTTTTGTATTGAATCACTGTTCTCTTTGTATATGCTAATCAGGTTCAGACCTGAAAACTTAGTTGATCATCCATTGTTCCCAACAAAGCTGATCTTAACTTTTATACATATAATCATATCTATCCGCTGCAATGTCCCACGACAACACAATAGGTCTCAAACTAAACCACACCTTATTCTGCTTGCTTCAATACCAAACATGATGTGTTTATCTGGTTCGGTTCAAATGATACACATCCATGACATTAATTCATCAGCCAATTCTAAATCTCCATGACGTCTGGTGTTTGCTGTGCTCGCTGCGCATATTTGCAAGTATAGCGGCTTATATGTGTGCAGTTTATATGGTCTCTCTATGTAATATTTTTCTGACTTTGACAGTGCGCATGCGCAATGTTCGCACTGCGACTGCGCCAAGTAAATTTGCTATGCAGTTAGGAATTTTACTCACGGTTTTTTCTTCGTTCTGGTGATCGTAATGTGATTGACAGGAAGTGGGTGTTTCTGGGCGGAAACTGGCCGTTTTATGGGTGTGTGTGAAAAAACGCTACCGTTTCTGGGAAAAACGCGGGAGTGGCTGGAGAAACGGAGGAGTGTCTGGGCGAACGCTGGGTGTGTTTGTGACGTCAAACCAGGAACAACAAGCACTGAACTGATCGCAGATGCCGAGTAAGTCAGGATCTACTCAGAAACTGCTGAGAGGTCTAATCGCAATATTGCGAATACGTCGTTAGCAATTTTAAGAAGCTAAGATTCACTCCCAGTAGGCGGCGACTTAGCGTGAGCAAATCTGCTAAAAGCAGCTTGCGAGCGAACAACTCGGAATGAGGGCCTATGTATTTTTGTGAAATAAAAAACGGGGCAGATAGGACTAGTTATCGGGGTAACTGCCAGCATCGGGGACAGCTGAATAGCCCCGGGCAGGTCAATTAGCCGTGCTAAATTGCCACATCTAATTGAATATTAGCCTAAGTCTAATTGAGAGGACCTCAGCTTTACAGATGCTCAGCCCAAGGCTGAAGCCCGCACCGTGGTAGTTTTAGACAAGGAATGATCACAGATATTTGTTTGTTTGCTACAGTAAGATCGATTTTCATGGCTGAAACATCCTGTTATTAGATTCTGGAGTCTTGGAGCCTGAAGTCATGCACAATGCTGATATTCAAGGAGTTGAGATATTTTATTGCTGATGTGCATGCAGGAAAATACATTAAAACCTGTATGGCACGTGTTTCCCTGTGTGCATAGAGTCACAGTACCAATTGAGATGCATGGTGTCGGAAATGTATTGGAAATGTATTTGGCATTCCAGGGTGGTGATGGGGAGGTGTTTATGTAGATGCACAGAAAGTGTCAAGAGAGCATCTCTGAACTGGTCGCTCACACTGGAGAATCTGCACCTAGCATGGGACTGATGCAAGTTTTTATGGTGCAGCCGATGGTTTGTATGATATTATCATTTAAAGACGCTCCAAGTGGGTGTCTCAGTCCTTTCACTTGCAGAAACATGGCTGTACACAAGAGGAAGGGCTTATACTAGCATTATCAGAAAGTTGCAGTTGCGCCTTCAGTAACAGGAGCTTATGCAGTTACAGCAGCATGCAACTCATTATTTTACCGATCTTCTGCATTAAATGCAGGCATGGCAATCCCACATTGACCTTTTGGACCAATGTAATGGCATATGTGGTTTCCACTACAGATAGGAAAGGAAGCAGCCATGCTCTAACAGCTGTAACATTGTGGAGTCTGCTCATAATAGTCTTGTGGTGGTTGTTTTATGCCTCCAAGCTGTGCAGGGAAGTATTTTGAGGACAGCAGATGTCACTTATTTGTGGGGGAAGGAGGGGGGAGGACACAATCTGTCACCAAGAAAACGAGGTAAGCTGGGAAACCTGTGGAGGGTTGAACAGCTTTGTCCATATCAGCAGAAAAAAACTGCACTGTCCTTGTTTTGAGAGGTTTTATATATAGTGTGTGTGTGTGTGTGTGTGTGTGTGTGTGTGTGTATATATATATATATATAAGTGTATGTATGTATGTGTTTATTTTATTTATTTATTTATTACCAGTTATTTCTCATACATGCTAGGGATGCTTCAAGAACCATGGGGTATAGACGGGATCCGCAGGAGACATGGGCACTTTAAGACTTTAAATGGGTGTGAACTGGCTCCTCCCTCTATGCCCCTCCTCCAGACCCCAGTTAGATTCTGTGCCCAGTGAGACTGGATGCACACTGAGGAGCTCTCCAGAGTTTCTCAGAAAAAAAGACTTTGTCAGGTTTATTATTTTCAGGGAGACCTGCTGGCAACAGGCTCCCTGCATCGTGGGAGTGAAGGGAGAGAAGCAGACCTACTTCTGTGAGTTTCAAGGCTCTGCTTCTTAGGCTACTGGACACCATTCGCTCCAGAGGGTCTGATCTCTAGGTACGCCTAGATGCTCGTTCCCGGAGCCGCGCCGTCACCCTCCTTGCAGAGCCAGAAGTCTCAAGCCGGGTAAGTAGAAGGAGATCCGAAGACTTCAGTGACGGCAGAAGATTTCAGTGACTGCTTTGAGGTACCGCGCAGCGGCCGCGCTGCACGCCATGCTCCCACATACAAAGCGGCACTGCAGGGTGCAGGGCGCAGGGGGGGCGCCCTGGGCAGCATAAAACCTCAATAGCAACTGGCATAAGAGTATACAGTGTCTGGGCACTAAATACAGACCCCCGCCAGTATAAATATATAAAAATAAGCGGGACTGAGGCACGCCATTAAGGGGGCGTGGCTTAGCCCTCACAGCTCTAACCAGCGCCATTTTCTCTTCACAGCTGCAGAGACGCTGAGCCTGGCCTCCCACACTGCTGTACAAGTAACAGGGTGCAAAACGGGGGGGGGGGGGGCACAGTTGATTTGGTGCTATTTTATTGATATTAAAAGCGCTAACAGGTCTGGGCAGTATATTACACGCTTCAGAACCGGGATAGGCGCTGGGTTGTGAGCTGGCAGAACTCCCTCTGTGTTTCTCTAACAGGCTTTGCTGTGGGTCTGTCCCCTATAGCCCCAGTGTGTTGTGGGTGTCGGTACGCGTGTGTCGACATGTCTGAGGCTGAGCGCTCTTCCCAGGAGGGGGCTGGAGTGGGGACAGAAAAGACTGTGGGAGTGACCGTGTCTGCACCGCCGACGGCTGATTGGGTAAATGTTTTGAGTGTTTTGAATGCTAATGTGGCTCGATTGAATAAAAGATTGGATAAATCTGAGTCTCCGAACCAGACATGGAGAAAATCCATGGAGGATGCATTATCACAAGTTCAGACCCCCTCGGGGTCACAGAAGCGTTCATTTATCCAGATAGCGGATACAGATACCGACATGGACTCTGATTCCAGTGTCGACTATAGTGATGCCAGATTGAATCCTAAACTGGCTAAGAGCATTCAGTACATGATTGTGGCGATAAAAGACGTATTACATATCACAGAAGACCCTGCTGTTCCTGATACTAGGGTCTGTATGTTTAAGGGAAAGAAACCTGAGGTGACGTTTCCTCCCTCTCATGAACTGAACGCTCTTTTTGAAAAAGCTTGGGAAAATCCTGACAAGAAGTTACAGGTTCCCAAGAGAATTCCGGTGGCATATCCGTTCCCCTCTGGGGACAGGAAAAAGTGGGAGTCAACTCCCACGGTGGACAAAGCTCTATCGCGTCTGTCCAAAAAGGTGGCGCTTCCGTCTCCTGACACAGCAGCCCTAAAGGATCCTGCGGATCGTAAGCAGGAAAATATACTGAAATCCATTTATGTCGCTACAGGTGCGCTGCTCAGGCCTGCCGTTGCTTCGGCATGGGTGAGTAGCGCTATTGAAAAGTGGGCAGATAACTTGTCATCTGATATAGATTCCCTGGACAGTGATAGCGTTCTTTTGACACTGGGTCATATCAGGGACGCTGCAGCCTATCTAAAGGAAGCTACGAGGGATATTGGCCTTTTGGGATCAAGGGCCAATGCCATGGCGGTCTCAGCTAGGAGGGCATTGTGGATTCATCAATGGAATGCTGATGCTGACTCTAAGAAGGCTATGGAGTCTCTGCCGTATAAAGGTGGTGTCTTGTTTGGTGACGGCCTTGCTGACCTGGTATTTACGGCTACCGCGGATAAGTCATCGTTTCTAACTTATGTCCCTGCACAACAAAAGAAAACGCCACACTATCAGATGCAGTCCTTTCGGCCCAATAAATACAAAAAAGGACGAGGGTCTTCCTTCCTTGCTGCGAGAGGAAGGGGAAAAAGGTCACAGGCTGTGGCAAGTTCCCAAGAGCAGAAGTACTCCCCGGCTTCTACCAAATCCACCGCATGCGGGAGTCCGCACCAATAGGGGACACGTCTCCGACTCTTCAGTCAGGTCTGGGTTCGCTCGGCCCTGGATCCTTGGGTATTGGAAATAGTAGCCCAAGGGTACAAATTGGAGTTTCAAGACGTGCCCCCCCCGCCGATTTGAATAATCGGTGGGGGGGCACGTCTTGAAACTCCAATTTGTACCCTTGGTTTTTCAAATCGGCCTTGCCAGCTTCTCTTCCAGAAAGGGAGGTAGTATGGGCTGCAATACTAAAGCTGTGTCAAAATCAAGTCATTGTCACGGTACCCCCGTCACAACAGGGGGAAGGCTTTTATTCGAGCCTGTTTGTGGTCCCGAAGCCGGATGGCTCCGTCAGACCTATTCTGAACTTAAAATCCCTCAATTTCTATCTAAAAAAATTCAAATTCAAGATGGAATCTCTCCGAGCAATGATCTCCAGTCTGGAGGAGGAGGAGTTTATGGTGTCGGTCGACACAAAGGATGCCTACTTACACGTCCCCATATATCCTCCACATCAGGCTTATCTGAGGTTTGCTGTTCAGGATTGTCATTACCAATTTCAGACGTTGCCGTTTGGTCTGTCCGCGGCTCCGAGGATTTTCACCAAGGTTATGGCGGAAATGATGGTTCTCCTGCGCAAGCAGGGAATCACAATTATCCCGTACTTGGACGATCTCCTGATAAAGGCGAGATCCAAGGAGCAATTACTGAAAAACGTTACGCTCTCCCTGATAATTTTGTAACAACCTGGTTGGCTCCTAACCTTGCCAAAATCACAGTTGGTTCCGACAACACGGCTGTCATTCTTGGGTATGATTCTGGATACAGAATTACAGAGAGTATTTCTTCCTGTGGAAAAGGCTCTGGAAATACAGAACATGGTCAAACAGATTCTGAAACCGGCAAGAGTGTCGATTCTTCAATGCACTCGGTTGCTGGGGAAGATGGTGGCGGCCTACGAGGCCATTCAGTTTGGCAGGTTCCATGCCAGGGTATTTCAGTGGGACCTGTTGAACAAGTGGTCCGGGTCTCACCTGCACATGCACCGGAAAATAATCCTATCTTCCAGGACCAGAATCTCTCTCCTGTGGTGGCTGCACAGTTCTCACCTCCTAGAGGGACGCAGGTTCGGGATTCAGGATTGGATCCTGGTGACCACAGATGCAAGTCTCCGAGGCTGGGGAGCAGTCACACAGGGGGAAAATTTCCAGGGAAAATGGTCAAGCCAGAAAGCTTGTCTGCACATAAACATTCTGGAATTAAGGGCCATTTACAACGGCCTTCTGCAAGCGGAACATCTTCTTCGCGGTCTGCCCGTCTTGATTCAGTCAGACAACATAACAGCAGTGGCGTACATAAACCGCCAGGGCGGAACAAAGAGCAGAGCGGCGATGGCGGAGGCCACAAAAGTTCTTAACTGGGCGGAGAAACATGCAAGCGCACTGTCAGCAGTCTTCATTCCAGGAGTGGACAACTGGGAAGCAGACTTCCTCAGCAGACACGATCTCCATCCAGGAGAGTGGGGTCTTCATGAAGAGGTCTTTGCAGAAGTGACAAGTCGTTGGGGAATTCCTCAAATAGACATGATGGCGTCTTGCCTCAACAAGAAACTTCAGAGATATTATTCCAGGTCGAGGGACCCTCAAGCAATAGCGGTGGACGCCCTGGTGACACCGTGGGTGTTTCAGTCGGTCTATGTGTTCCCTCCACTTCCACTCATTCCAAAGGTGATAAAGATCATAAGAAGAACAAGGGTTCACGCGCGATACTCATTGTTCCGGACTAGCCAAGGAGGGCCTGGTATCCGGATCTTCAAGAATTGCTCATAGAAGATCCCTGGCCTCTTCCTCTATGAGAGGACCTGTTACAGCAAGGACCGTGCGTGTATCAAGACTTAACCGCGGCTGCGTTTGACGGCATGGCGGTTGAACGCCAAATCCTAGCCTGAAAGGGTATTCCCAGTGAAGTCATTCCCACACTACTTCAGGCTAGAAAAGCAGTAACAGCGAAGCATTACCACCGTATTTGGAGAAAATGTGTGTCTTGGTGTGAATCCAAGAAGGCTCCTACGGAAGAATTTCAGCTAGGGCGTTTGCTCCATTTTTTGCAAGCAGGTGTGGATGCGGGCCTAAAGTTAGGCTCCATTAAAGTACAAATTTCGGCTTATAAATTTTCTTTCAGAAAGAATTGGCCTCCCTTCCAGAAGTTCAGACCTTCGTGAAAGGCGTGCTGCACATCCAACCTCCCTTTGTGCCCCCAGTGGCACCATGGGATCTTAATGTGGTGTTGCAGTTCCTGCAATCTCATTGGTTTGAACCTTTACGTAAGGTTGAGTTGAAATTCCTTACTTTGAAAGTAGTCATGCTGTTGACCTTGGCATCCGCAAGGCGGGTGTCTGAATTGGCCGCTTTGTCTCACAAAAGCCACTATTTAATCATCCATGCAGATAGAGCGGAGTTGAGGACTCATCAGCAATTTCTGCCAAAAGTGGTTTCATCGTTTCACGTAAACCAGCCTATTGTGGTGCCAGTGGCTACTGACACCTTGGCGGAATCGAAGTCTCTTGATGTGGTCAGATCTTTGAAAATCTATGTCGCCAGAACGGCTTAGATTAGGAAAACAGAGGCTCTGTTTGTCCTGTGGGCTCCCAACAAGATTGGGGCTCCTGCTTCCAAGCAGACTATTGCACGCTGGATCTGTAATACGATTCAGCATGCTCATTCTACGGCGGGATTGCCGTTACCGAAATCGGTGAAAGCCCATTCTACCAGAAAGGTGGGCTCATCCTGGGCGGCTGCCCGAGGGGTCTCGGCATTACAGCGTTGCCGAGCTGCTACTTGGTCGGGATCAAACACCTTTGCGAAGTTTTACAAGTTTGATACCCTGGCTGAGGAGGACCTCTTGTTTGGTCAATCGGTGCTGCAGAGTCATCCGCACTCTCCCGCCCGTTCTAGAGCTTTGGTATAAATTCCATGGTTCTTGAAGCATCCCCAGCATCCTCTAGGGCGTATGAGAAAATAGGATTTTAATACCTACCGGTAAATCCTTTTCTCTTAGTCTGTAGAGGATGCTGGGCGCCCGTCCCAGTGCGGGCTGTATCTGCAGTTATTGGTTATGGTTACACACATGTTGTTGTGTTGAGTTCAGTCAGTCTGTGGCTGATGTTATTCATGCCGTTGCATGCGTTGTTGTTGAATGCCATGTTGTACGGCGTGTTTGAGGTGGGAGCTGGTATGTATCTCACCTTTAGTTTAAAAATTAAATAAATCCTTTTCCTCGAAATGTACGTCTCCCTGGGCACAGCTCCTATAACTGGAGTCTGGAGGAGGGCCATAGAGGGAGGAGCCAGTTCACACCCATTTTAAGTCTTAAAGTGCCCATGTCTCCTGCGGATCCTGTCTATACCCCATGGTTCTTGAAGCATCCCCTACGGACTAAGAGAAAAGGATTTACCGGTAGGTATTAAAATCCTATTTTATATAGCGCACACAAATTCCGCAGCGCTTTACAGAGAATATTTGGCCATTCACATCAGTTCCTGCCCCAGTGGAGCTTACAATCTATATTCCCTACCACATGTACACGCACACACATTCATACTAGGGTTATTTTTTTGTTGGGATCCAATTAACCGACCAGTATATTTTTTGGATTCTGTGAGGAAACCCACGCAAGTACGGGGAGAATATACAAACTCCACACAGTTAAGGCTATGGTGGGAATTGAACCATGACCTCAGTGCTGTGAGGCGGTAATGCTAACCATTACACTATCCGTACTACCCAGCATCCGTATTGCTCAGTGCTGTGAGGCGGTAATGCTAACCATTACACCATCCGTACTGCCCAGGATGTGAGAATGACAAGGAATGTCTGCACTAGTTACATGCATGTTAATGTTAGCCATCGAGTGCCTGATACAGTGTTGAATTTGAGGGACAACACACAATTGTATGAAATCCTATTGAATATTCACTTGCAACTGGGATCTAATGGGGACTCTCACATTGGCCAATATGACTCAGGGTGTGTCAGCGGAATTGCGGGCTATGCAGAGATGAGCGTAAACAGACATACACCTGCTTTTCTGACTTATGGCTTGCACCATGAGTATGCCTGTACAAGTTCACTCTGCTGATAAGTAGCAACCAAGTGTATGGATAGGGGCAGGCAGACCTCAAAGATGCATGTGGCCAAAGATACACATTTATTTCAGTGCTGACGATGTTGGGGCATCTACAGACCGTTTGTGTTCATTTCTGCATCAGTCCCTGTATATGGTAATGTATATTACCTGAGCATGTTTAGTTTTGTTTTTTTACTCTTTTTTTTTTTTTGTGCAGTGTAAAATTTGTGTAAACTTGTAGTTTGTCCAAATATATTGCTTTTGTTGAATGTGTGGCTGAATGCGTGGCACAGTACTGTCAGGCTTACGTGATATTACAATTACATCTAACTGTTCCTGTAGCCATAGAGAGTCTAACTGTCTCATAGAGAGTCTGTGGTTACTGATTTTCCAGCAGGTCGCATGTGTTTTGTCCTGCTTGTGCACAAGATCTTTTGGAAGCCACCATCACTATTGCAGCCCTAACTTAAGTCTTTATCATTGTTCTTTTAAACATGTTTGGGAAATAGCTTTTCCTCTGAGGTGACAGGAGATTTACTTTTACTCGCTGGCATTGGAAGTCTTTACTGTTAGTTCAGTTTAGTATGGTCCCTCCAAGTAACCGTGTCTTTTCCCTTGTCTCAGAATGAAGTTAGATCTCGGCGAAGTGAAGAAAGCCCATTCCCTGGACATGGTGAGTAACTCTTGGA
Organism: Pseudophryne corroboree; assembly: GCF_028390025.1. Taxonomy (NCBI): domain Eukaryota; kingdom Metazoa; phylum Chordata; class Amphibia; order Anura; family Myobatrachidae; genus Pseudophryne; species Pseudophryne corroboree. The sequence goes on from NC_086445.1 coordinate 248,210,386, forward strand.
GGCGATGAGAGGGACAGTTCCTCTGTGTATGCTGTGCCTCACTGATTTCTCTTTTCTCAGTGGTATACATTAAAGGACACAAAAAGTGGTAAACTTCATCTCCGCCTGGAATGGCTCACACTGCTGTCTAATGCTTCCCAACTGGAGCAGGTAAAGAATCCCAGCTATTATTCTAATTGTGTTTTGTATTCTTGTGTCCCAGTTGTAAAGTGCAACAGAATATGCTGACGCTATTTATAAATATTAATTATAGTGTAATTGCTCTTACCCGTGTATTGTTGCCTTCAGTATTTTCAATGCATCAACCCCTCTCCCAACCTTTCCTAGTGGCCTACTGATACCTGATATTCTGTTATTATAGGACAGGTTCACTATGACTGGGAGCACAGTATTCAAGGGAATATTGTTCCAACAGAGCATCTATCTGAATGACTAAAGCATTATTATTGCATCAATTATCTTTGTGTAGAGATAGATAGATAGATAGATAGATAGATAGATAGATAGATAGATAGATAGATAGATAGAACCCTATTTGGGCAGCTTAACAGTAAGCACAGCACTTGCTTTAATACAATGGCACACCGTTAGTTTTTAAATATCCTGTACACCGTTCACAGCTATTGTTTCATGTTGACCACTCATGTGTGGGGCCAAACCAGACAAGATTGCTTGTTGATCCCTCGCGCTGGGCAGCTTTACAACTTCTGGTCCATTTAAGATCCCAGACCTGAGAGATTACTGTCAGTGTCCACTGTTCTGTTATTATCTTACAAACCTTGATATTGGGCCACTTATTGCATCTTGAATGGGCTCCCTTGGTGGCCAAATAGAGTTTTGTCATTATTCTTCACATCTATTCTTATTTACCTCTCAAGGTGATGAATATTAACAGAGGGATAACTGCAAAAACAAATGAGGAACCTTCTGCTGCTATTCTCATTGTCTACTTGGACCGGGCTGAGGATCTCCCTGTAAGTGTACCGCCTCTTTTTGTCAAAATTGTTTCTGTCCATTTACATAACAAGAGTCCAAACTTAACTGTAAGTGGATAATTAACAGTTTAGAAACCGTTTTTTAAAAAGAGTGTAGTTTGACCACTTTTGTTATGTTGTGAGGGGTGTGCATTAAGTTTCCGCACGAGTTCTTGGATGTCACCTGGAAATGGCTTCCAGCACTTGCGGCAGGCATTGGTTGGCGTACCAGTTCCCAGTGAGGCTGCACGGTAGCTACATTACATTCTTGGCCACAAAAACTAGCCATGATCTGTTTGGCCGCGCTGCGCTCACATCGGAACGTTTAAAGTAGGAATCCTCCAACTGGGTAGACTATTGTTTTGTCTCTGGGTTAAAACGTTAGATCCAGGATTCATCGCTACTGATGATCTCCCAGACAGAGTGTGAGCGACCGCCATCAAACCTGGTCAGCGTATTGCACCAAGCCACCTGAGCCTCCTTCTGCTCTCGAGTTAGCTGATGGAGCACCCAGTGTGCAGAAACCTTGTTCAGGCCAAGTTTTTTGTGGCGTATGAAGCAGATGGATCCCGATGAGACGCAGGTCTCCTCTAACTGGGCCACAGTCACCCTGGCGTCCTCCTCAACTATGGACCGCAACAGCAACATTGTCGTTGTTGATGGAGCACACAGGTCGGCCAAAGCGCTCCTCATCTTCCAGGGACAGTCTTCCACAACAAAATTCTGCAAACCACTTAAAGACGGTGGTTCGGGATGGTGCTACCCAAAAGCAACTTCAGTCGGTCAAAACTCTCTTGCTGTCCCAGACCACTCTGTTAGTTGTAGAATATCATGGCTCTCCTGTGGCCTCGGTTGAGCTCCATAATGAGTTTGTGAAGGAAGTGAACTTGCTGACTTCCTCAGTGTGCAGTGCTGCTTATGGACCTCATTCAGCTTAGATCACTATTGAGACAGAAATTGCTATTTTCTCAATCCTGATTCTGCTAAAAATAGCATGTGAAGAGCCGCCCAGAAATGTTAAAAGATGGCCACCGATGCAATGGCAAAATTGTGTATGCATTCGCAAAATTGCATTGCATGCGCAGACATCAAGTACCATCGACAATTGTGGTTGACCCAGGGCTACTCACAGTAATGAGAATGCAGTCGCACTGGTGCAATGTTTTTAGTCGCAATACATTGCAGTTGACGTCAGATACACGCCCCAAAAATGGCCATTATCCGCCTGCGTTTTTCCAAACGCTCCCCACAAATGCCATGTTAACACCCACAAAAGTTCCTGTCAAATTGCGATCGCAATTTAGACTTCGGGCAATGCGTTCACAGTGCATGCATAGTCTGCCGACAATCGCCTGATTTGAGATTTTGCAACTGAAGCTGAATATACGGTTCTGTGCCTTAACATTACAAGAACTTTAGTCAGAAATTACAGTTTACAACCAGACAGATTGTGTCTACTATACCAGCACATCTGGACACGTATTGCACACCCCTCGTATGATCACTGAGGTTCCTGTTTCATTGCCTAGGCTACAGCTTACATGTCATAAGCCAGCATTACAGCAGATTCCATTCAGGATAATAATTACCCAGTTATACAAAAAAATAAGGTTCTGTGAGCAGAATACATTATACCTTTTAAATTTTACCAACTACAGATGTGTTCCTGCTGAACTATCCCGCAAATGGGTCACACGTGCAGACGCATGGCCATTGCAATTTACTGCACCTGTGTGCGACCCATTTGCAGGCGCGACTGCACCCATGCGATCCTATGGATTGTGGGTTCATGCACACATCTGCAGGCACGCTAATCATGGAAAGCAACCCGCATTTACCGTGATTAGTGGTAAGATGAGTTAGGACTCGTTTGTATACAGAAGTAAAGTGACATAACCCTATTGACAGACCAGGTCTGTTTCTTTACAGTTTTTTAATTTATCTTAGTTAATGAAAGAAAATGTATGCTATTTAATACATATTACAAAAATATAGGACAAATAATATACATATAGTATAACTATTTTTCTCCATATTCTTGCCTTGGATGCATCTATCTGTTTTCATGAGTTAGAAATGTATTTGTATCCAGCACCCAATTCTATTAGAATTTGTGGATCACATCTCGACAAAGACCTGTTTGAGTGACCATGGATGTTACGTTCCTGTAATTGTTTTACGCGCATCTATTTTGCAGTCTAATATGTTTTTGATGAACTTATTGTACTATGGTTAAGAAACTATAGTAACCTGTAGGACTTGGTTATTGAGAGCTTACCAAACAGGATAATCCCAGCATGGGACACAGTTGGCATTCATATCTGTTTTGGGGGGGTTCTGCTATATGCCTACATATTCTGTTATTTACTCTCCAGTATTTTTTGGCCTCTGCTTAACTGATATGGCTGCGCTATAGTGTATGGGGATTTGTATTCAGAGCTGTAACTAAACATTTTGGTGTCCTGTGCCAGGAAGAGGATTGGTGCCCTCCCTCCGCATATCTTAAATAAGGACAGCGCGCACATGCCAAAAAGGGGTGTGGTCTCGTGGTGAAGGGGCATGGCCACACAATAGTAACCACATGTTACGGTACACAGTAGTAGTGCCCCTTGCATGTTATGCCACACAGTAGTAGTGCTCCGCACACATTATGCCACACAGTAGTAGTGCCCCTTGCACATTGCGCTACACAGTTGTAGTGTCCCTCGCATGTTATGCCACACAGTGCTATTGCCCCTTGCACATTGTCACACAGTACCAGTGCCCCTTGCACATTATGCCACACAGTAGTAGTGCCCCTTGCACATTGCGCTACACAGTAGTAGTGTCCCTCGCATGTTATGCCACACAGTACTATTGCCCCTTGCACATTGTCACACAGTACCAGTGCCCCTTGCACATTATGCCACACAGTAGTAGTGGCACTTACACATTACACCACACTAGTAGTGCCCCTTATATGTTATGCCCACAGGTACGTACCTTGTCAGTACACCACTGTCCAAGTGGGTGTGCCTCTGAGACAGCACATTGACCGCAGTGGTTCCTAGCCAGATGACTTATGCTGATCTGCGGTGGGCGGATGGGGTACAGTTCTCCAGAAGAGGAGATGTTATGTGGTGGCGGTTCTGCACATAGGGCATCTGTGCTTCGTGTGACTGCACTGGCCGCACCACTCTAGTTACTGCCCTGTTTGTATTCAGTATCAGATCATGTTTTCACTTATTTCCCCATCATTTAATAGGCCACTAAACTAAAATAAGTCTCTTTATATAACCATTAATTCCATCCAGAAATGTATTTCTAATATTTTCCATACAGTAACAGAATGTGAAATGTGTGACATCTTATTTACATTTGTTAAGCGGTTAAATGTTCGTTAAGCTAGCAAATAAACTTGTACTTTGGCCACATGTGGGCTATCATATTGGATTAGATACGACAACTTAGCTCTTCAGCTGAGCAGTCAGATCACATCTGGAATCACTATGGCCTGTTATGTATGTTTATTTTGCACAGCATTGCATACATTTCGTGGTTCCTAATAAATAAATAAACCATAATCATAGAGGCATTTTGCTACTGGATAAGGACTAGCTTAAAAAATATCATCTCTTTCATTTGATTTTTCTCATATTTATACTTTCTACCTCTTCAGCTGAAAAAGTCTGTCAAGCAGCCTAATCCTATGGTACAGCTGTCGGTGCAGGACATGACACAGGAGAGCAAGGTAAGTGGCAGGATGCCTGCTCACTGTGTAGAATTGCTTCGGGAATGGCAGAAGGGATTGGACGATATTTTGTCGCTCAAGGCAAATATGCTGCAGAAAGCCGGTCTTCTAATTCTAACTGTTGCCATAGTGCTTGTTTGCATTTTTTTTTCTTAAATCATCATTTCACAAAAATGGGGGATGATAAAGTTATAGGACACTAATACTATAAACCAGGGGTTTTCCAACACGTCATGTTTTGCGAATTTCTTTAATCATGCACAGGTGAGCTTATCTATTTAGCTTGGTCAGTAATTATCCCACGAACCGAATTCCTCAAAACATGGTTAATTTAACAGGTGAAGTTGAGAACAACTGATTTAGGGGTCTATTCAACTGATGTCTGATCCTTTCTGATGGAAAGGATCCGACGTTTCAGTATTGAATTTGCGGCCATAGCCAACAGGTTTTGTCCGTTTCCGACAATGGCAATCCAACGTTTTTTAAAGTCGGATTGACATTGTCGGAAGGGGCTTTTGCCGGATTTAGCCGCTAATCCGACAAAACGCGTGGATCAGCAGCTAATCCGATGATCCACATGTTTTCCGACAAGTCGCATAAACGTCAGTTTGATTGAATAGTTTGAATCTGGATTCGACCTTAAAATGTCTGAAACTGCCGTTTTTGCGACAAGTCAGGAATTCCGACTTGAATTGAATAGACCCCTTAAACAGTGCATAAATGCTGTGCGAATCTTCATATACATTCCACCTATTACAACCTCTAAACCTTTGCTATCTCTCTTTCACTTTCTAAAGTACAACAAATAATTGCAGACGGTATCAGACTCGGACTTCAGACTAGCAGCACAAGAATGGGAGCTTGCTGCCCCCAGAAATGTTGTTGCACTTTGTTGTACATGCACAGCTTGAGAAGCTTTTGCAAAAAGCCTGAAGTGAGTGTCTGTTTGTTTTGTGCACTTGTTTGTTGTAGCTCTTTAAACAGATGTAATGACACCAGTAGAAGCCACAAGAACAAGATGAGTATGTACTTATCAGTTAATATTTACAGTTGACATCTGCAAAGGAAAGATTGCAAAAAAGACTGAAATATTATGAGTTTGTGGAAGTGCCTATAAGACTCATAAAATACATTCACCAGCGTACTGTGCCATTATGCAAAGGACCATAAAACCCTATTCTTCCTTAATATTTGTGAAACCTTAACGTATGTAAGCATGGATCCCTCCTCTTCCCTGGTGTTGGCATTATTCTATTTGATCTTTCTTTGCAGACAGTGTACAACACCAACTCCCCTTTATGGGAACAGCCATTCCGCTTCTTCCTGCGTAATCCCAGCCTGCAGGACCTGGACATACAGGTGACATTGGAGCTAGTGGACACTGATGTTCTCACTAGTTATGACGCTGGAAAACAATGTGTATGTGTTCTTTTATAGGTGAAAGATGATGATCGCCAGCATTCTTTGGGCTCTTTGTCTATTTCACTGGGCCGCATCCTTTCTGCTGATCACTTGACTCTAGACCAGTGGTTTCAGCTGGAGAACTCTGGACTAAGAAGCAGGATCTATATGAAACTTGTTATGAGGGTAATAAAGATATTAATAAATAACATTATTGACCTTAGTAGTGCTGTGCTGTACGACAGACTTTCACAAAAATTCAGTTCATCCAGCTTATGTCAACTGTCTCCACTCTGGCGAAGTAAATGAAAAAGCTAACACTCAAACACAAACACCACTGAAAAGCTTAACCACTTGCCTGGCATGGTCGCATCAGATGCGACCACACCAGCAAGTGCTTTATCTGGATGCGACCAGTCAGACAGCGTGTGCAGTTACAGGGAAGAGAAACTTCCCTCTGCTGCCGATCTCAGAAGCACCGGAAGATCCCTTTGCTTTCCCACACCCTCCCCCAGTCAGCACAGCAGTACCCCCCCACCCGGCGGTTGCAGACAATTGCACCTGCTGGAAAAGTGTAAAGCAACCCCCCCCCCCCACACACACACATTTCCCCCTGTGTACCTGGAGGCTGTTCCGGCTGTCAAAATTAAAGTTTCGGTGTTTCTGATGGTGCCGACCGATGGATGTGGGGGAAAGGGGGATGAACTGTTGAAATTTTTTACAAATATTAAAAAAACATCTTTTTTCTTTTTTTTTTTTACGAAAATCATTTTGGATAAGGTTAAATACACATTCTACACCTAATTCACTCATTAAAAAAACACAATGGCCCTCATTCCGAGTTGTTCGTTCGCAAGCTGCTTTTAGCAGCATTGCACACGCTAAGCCGCCGCCTACTGGGAGTGAATCTTAGCTTAGCAAAATTGCGAACGAAAGATTCTCAAAATTGCAAATAGAAATTTCTTTGCAGTTTCTGAGTAGCTCGACACTTACTCTGCCACTGCGATCAGTTCAGTCAGTTTCGTTCCTGGTTTGACGTCACAAACACACCCAGCGTTCGCCCAGACACTCCCCCGTTTTTCCAGCCACTCCTGCGTTTTTCCCAGAAACGGTAGCGTTTTTCACACACACCCATAAAACGGCTAGTTTCCGCCCAGAAACACCCACTTCCTGTCAATCACACTCCGATCACCAGAACGAAGAAAAAACCTTGTAATGCCGTGAGTAAAATACCAAACTTCTTAGCAAATTGACTTGGCGCAGTCGCAGTGCGAACATTGCGCATGCGCAATTAGCGGAAAATCGCAGCGATGCGAAGAAAATTACCAAGCGAACAATTCGGAATGAGGGCCAATGTCTGAGTGGTTTTTGGGGAAAAATCCCCACGGTTAAGTGGTTAATAAGCTGAAAATGTTGAAATTACACCTGTGGCCCCTGTTACCTAGCCAACATATTTGTGTAACTGCGAAAGGGAAAGTGTAGCACACCATGGATCTGATTCTGAGGTGGGAGCAATGTACAAAGCAAAGAGGATGCAAATACATATTTTTTTTGCATGCAGGGTAAATACTGGCTGCTTTTGCATGTAACCCACAAATGCTGGACAGCTTTATTTTTACACTTCTATATGAGTTTGGACACTCGTATCTAAATCTCTGCACATATTACATCTGCCTTACCTGCAATGCATCAGGGTCTTACTCTGTTTTTGCTTTACTCCAAACTAAGAATCAGGCATCATATTTAGAGTGGAGACGAACAATAGGATGAAATAGAAATGTCACCTGAGTGGGCAAGGTCCTTCCCTGACGCTCCTGTGCTCCTGGACTCTGATGTGCTTCCCTGTAGATCAGTGGTACCCAAATGCGATCTTCAAGACACCCCAATGGCCAGGTGTTAAGGATATCCATGGTTGAACACAGATGCTTAAATCAAAATGTCTGAGGTGCTAATTAATTTACCTGTACTCAGTCATGGATATCCTTAAATCCTGGAGTGTTGGGGAGCCTAGAGGACCACATTTGGAATCACTGAAATATATATCTTATAGTGAGTAGAGGTAGATTATGTTGAAGTGTTAAGATCGTCCTCTACTTATATTGTTGGTGGATGAGGGAGGAGGTATAAGCCGATAACACTCCATTGGCTCAGTGGTCTCAGTGTTAGACTATACATCTGGATCAGTAATACATAACATTTATTTCTGCTGCGGGGTACACTGGGCTCCACAAGTCTGGACAATGGGGTGTAGAGTAGGATCTTGATCCGAGGCACCAACAGGCTCAAAGCTTTGACTGTTCCCAGAATGCACAGCGCCGCCTCCTATATCACCCCGCCTCCCAGCACAGGAGCTCAGTTTGTCAGTTGGTGCTGCAGTAAGCAGGCACTTAACAGAGGGGCTGCTCCAAGCAGCCCTGAGAAAAGCTTTTTATGAGGTAAAAAGTGAAGACTTCAAGGGCAGCAGCGGTGGTAAATGTTTTGTGACATTCACTGCTGCAGCTCCAGCTCTCCCCAGCGGCGCTGTACACTCCCGAGCCCTGGTTGCCGGGTACCTACAGCGGAGGCTTCGGTTTTCTTCATGTTAGACACACACGGCTGGGGCTCTCCAGGATCGCGTGGCCGCGCTTCGGGAGGTGGTAAGTGGGTCCCGCTCGCGGGACCCGGTCTTTATCGCGATCCGGCGCGGTCAGTGGGAGGCGGGCCGCTCGCGCTGGCGGTGGACACTGTGGCAGTACAGGCGATCCCACTAGATCACCAGGGCATGGGCGCAGGTCGGATTTTCTCTCTAAACCACTTCTTATATCGCCCACAGTACCCGGTGGTTTTGCCAGCAAGGGGGATAAGGCTTAGACCTGAAACCCCTCCCCCAGCCCCAGGGCGCCATTTCCCGCAAATGTTCCCGCCCTGGAGCTGCATATCTGTCTTTTCCTCACTCCCAGTCAGTGTCTGCGGCGCCATTATCCCTCAGTTCACTGTTCCTGGGACTGCTTGGACAAATCCTCCTATGTAAAGCCGCCTGGTTGTCAGCGCTGTGCCTTTACATGACACTTAAGTATTCTACCTGCCTTTTTAGACAGTGATAGTTAAGAAAGAGTGCATTTAGTCAGGGTTTTATAGTACAATTACCCTGTGATATACATCCAGTTCTTACTGTGTACTGTTATATCTATTGTTATATAGCTGTGTAAGCTAGTCCAGTGCAGTATTATTGTCTGTAATAACCTCTGCATTGTACAAACTGTGACCTTCTGTGTATGCATTTGATAGCTGAGTGTTGTCCATCTCGTGTCTTTCACTCAACTTGCTATCCCTATATTCTATAACCTGAGGGGGCTTGGTGCGTCAGGTGTTATCTTATATAGGATTTTCACAAAGATCTACTGTATTATGTATTTTTCTCTGTGATTTAGTCACCATATCTCTCCTTTATCTCTGCTAGTGCTGACTACACTGCGCAGGGGTTTGGGTTTGGGATATTGTGCTGCTGATAATTGTACTGTGTTACTTCATACTGCAAGTTATATCATGTCTGCTTCTGAGGGTAACGGTTCTAGGGCGGAACACACTGCTGATGTTGCTGAAGCCACAGGCACATATGAGGAGAATATAGCAGCTGTGGTCTCTGGTTCTGGGGGCTCCTTGCCCCCCAGTGGGACTGTGGCAACGGAGGCACATACTGACCCACCGTGGGCCTCTTTTTCCACGCTTCTGCATACACTAGTTCATAAACTAACACCCCTATGGGACCCCCAATGCCGGTACAACCGTATGTGGGCCCTGCAGCTAACCTGCCATGGGCGGATGATTTATCTGCTCAATTAAAGAAGTTGAACCAGTCCTTGACTACTAAAAAGTCTGACCAACGCTCGCCTAAGTCCAAGAGGTCCTCTAAGCGAACGCTCGTCTCCTCACAATCCACTGCTGTAACTGACTCCTCGTCTGATGAAGACGGCACTTACACTGACCCCACAGGTTCTGACTCAGATACGGTTGATGGGGAGGGTAGTTCACATGTGGATGTTCCTGACCTTTTGGAGGCTATTAAGTTAATTCTGCAGATTACGGATGATCCCGAGCCATCCGTGCTTCCTAAGAAACCAGATAGGTTCAAGCGTCAGAAGGTGGTTAAACAGGTTTTACCTCACTCTGATCACCTAGTGGATATACGTCAGGAACCCTGGGAAAACCCGGGTACGAAGTTTGTGCCTCAAAAGAGGATGCTGGCTCGCTATCCCCTCGCGCCAGAGCTGTCTAAGAATTGGGAAACACCTCCTCCAGTGGACTCACATGTGGCTAGGATGGTGGTTTCCTCAGCTCTACCTGTCACTACCGTCACGTCTCTGAAAGAGCCTATGGATAAACGTGTGGAGGGTTGTCTAAAAGCGATTTACACCCTCACGGGTGCTGCACAAAGGCCTACTATTGCAGCTTCATGGGCTGCTGAGGCTATTGAAGCATGGGCCTTGGAGTTAGAAGCTGAAATCTCCTCTGACCATGCTAGACAATGCTTGTCATATATTGTCACAGCTTCTCGATATATTAAAGAGGCGGCTTCTGATGCCGGTATCCTGGCAGCCAAGGCCTCTACTACGTCAATCCTGGCTCGTCGGATATTGTGGCTGAGATCCTGGTCTGTGGATCTGGACTCTAGAAAAACCCTTGAGGTACTCCCTTTCAAGGGAGATATTCTGTTTAGGGAGGACTTAAATTAGAAAGTGGCTGACTTGGCTACTGCCAAAACTGCCTGTCTACCTAATACCGCTCCTTCTGTGTCGAAGGCTAAAGGTACGTCCTTTCGACCCTTTCGTCCTTCAGGTAAAGCAAAAGGTCAGGCATACCATAAGCAGGCCCGCACTTCCAAACCTGGTAAGCTGAAGCCCAAAAGAGCCTGGGCTGCCCGTCAGCCAGCTGCCAAGACGATAAGCCTGCCGCATGACGGGGCGGTCCTCCCCCTGGGGGATCCCAGGGTGGGAGGCCAGCTTCTAGGGTATACCGAGGAATGGTTGAAGACCACTTCAGATGCCTGGGTACGGGAAGTCGTCACTCAAGGTTACGCCATTGCCTTCAAAAACCGACCCCCTCATCGATTTTGCCAGACAGACGTCCCTTTGGACCGGACAAAGGCAAAAACTCTACACTCTGTGGTACAGACCCTCTTGGATACAGGAGTCGTAGTACAGGTGCCTCTTGCTCAGAGGGGCCGGGGGTACTATTCTCCGCTGTTTCTAGTCCTGAAACCGAATTGGTCCTCCCGGCCCATTCTCAACCTCAAGGCATTGAACAGGTTTGTGAAGATTTCCAAGTTCCGTATGGAAACCCTTCGCTCTATAGTTCTGGCCTTGGAACCTGGGGACTACATGGTCTCCTTGGACATACAGGATGCTTACCTGCATATTCCTATAGCAGTGTCACATCAATAATACCTGAGGTTTGCTATTGGCAACATCCATTACCAGTTTCGGGCGTTACCTTTTTGGTTTAACAACGGCTCCGCGAGTCTTCACCAAAGTTATGGCGGTGATGACGGTGGTACTCCGCCGTCAAGGGGTCAGGATACTGCCGTATCTGGATGACTTGTTAATCCTGGCAAATTCCCCAGATCTTCTCCTGTGTCATCTGGATATGACGGTCCGGTTTCTAAAAGCCCACGGGTGGCTCATCAACTGGAAGAAATCCTCCCTGGTCCCTGCTCAGAGCATGGTGCACCTGGGAGCGCTGTTAGACACTCACAACCAGAGGTTGTTCTTGTCTCAGGAGAAAGTCCTGAAGCTTCAGGACAGGATTCGTTGCTTCCTTTCTCGTCCGCAAGTGTCGATACATTCGGCTATGCAGGTGCTGGGCCTCATGGTGTCAGCATTCAACATGGTGGAGTATGCTCAATTCCATTCTCACCCCCTCTAGAACTGATTCTAGCCAAGTGGGACGGCCTGCCTCACCGGATCAGGTCTCACATGATCTCATTGACTCCGGAGGTCCGTCTGTCGCTGCTCTGGTGGCTCCAGAACCAACAATTGTGCAGGGGCCGTCCCTTCTGGATATCCAACTGGGTCCTGTTGACGACAGATGCCAGTCTAAGAGGTTGGGGCGCGGTGCTGGAGCAGCACTCCTTACAGGGTCGGTGGACCAAGGAGGAATCTCTCCTCTCGATCAACATTCTGGAGTTGCGGGCGGTCTTCAATGCGTTGAACCTGGCCCAGCATTTAATTCAGAACCGTCCTGTTCAAGTACAGTCGGACAACGCCACCACAGTGGCTTACATAAATCATCAAGGCGGCACTCGAAGCCGTTTGGCAATGAAGGAAGCCTCACGGATTCTACAGTGGGCAGAACGCCATCTACCGGCAATATCGGCAATATCCATTCCGGGAGTCCTGAATTAGGAAGCGGACTTTCTCAGTCGTCAGGACGTGCATGCCAGCGAGTGGGGCCTCCATCCAGAAGTGTTTCAACTCCTCGTGGAAAGGTGGGGTCTTCCAGATGTGGATCTGATGGCGTCTCGACACAATCACAAGGTTCCGGTCTTCGGAGCAAGGACAAGGGATCCTCAAGCAGCATTCGCGGATGCGCCTGAGGTGCCGTGGAGGTTTCGGCTGCCGTACGTGTTCCCTCCGGTGTCACTCCTGCCCAGGGTAATTCAGAAGTTCAAGCAAGAAAAAAGAAATCTGCTTCTCATAGCTCCGGCACGGCCCAGACGGCACTGGTTCTCAGACCTGCAAGGACTATCGTCAGAGCGTCCACTTCTACTTCCACAACGCCCAGACCTCCTCGTTCAGGGCCCTTGTGTCTACCAGGACCTAGCCCGGCTATCTTTGACGGCGTGGCTCTTGAAGCTTCCGTCTTGAGGGCTAAGGGTTTTTCTGAAGAGGTCATTAAAACTATGTTGCCGGCCCGGAAACCGGCTTCTGCTCGGATTTACCATAGGGTCTGGCATTCATACTTTGTTTGGTGCGCATCTAACAATTATAACGCTTCCAAGTTTAGTACAGCCAAACTTTTGGCTTTTCTGCAGCAGGGGCTAGATTTAGGCCTGGGTCTGGCCTCCCTCAAGGTTCATATTTCTGCCTTGTTGGTGTGGTTTCAGAGAAAAATTGCGACTTTACCTGATGTTCATACTTTCACCCAGGGTGTGTGCGTATCCAACCTCCCTATGTCCCGCCTGTGGCTCCTTGGGACTTGTCGGTGGTTTTGGAGGCGTTGCAGGAGCCTCCATTTGAACCTCTTGGTTCAGCTGACCTTAAGTGGCTTTCCCTTAAGGTGGTGTTCTTGCTGGCTATTGCCTCTGCTAGAAGAGTGTCGGATCTGGGTGCCTTGTCTTGTAGTTCCCCATATCTGATTTTTCACCGTGACCGGGCGGTTCTTAGGACTCGTCCCGGATATTTACCTAAGGTGGTTTCTTCGTTCCACCTTAATCAGGAGGTTGTGGTTCCAGCCTTTGTCTCTCCTGATTTGTCTCCCATAGAGAGGTCTTTGGATGTGGTATGGGCTCTCCGTATCTACGTGAAGAGAACTGCTCCGGGAACACGTTCATAAGGTTCTATGCCTTCGATACTGCCGCTTCCCAGGATGCTTCCTTTGGACGCCGGGTTCTTGTGCCCGCTACAGTGCGTCCCCTCCCATAAGGAACTGCTTTAGGACATCCCCATTGTCCAGACTAGTGGAGCCCAGTGTACCCCGCAGCAGAAAATGAGTTTTATGGTAAGAACTTACCTTTGTTAAAACGCTTTCTGCAAGGTACACTGGGCTCCACAAGGCGCCCACCCTGACGCACTTAGCTTCTTTGGGTTGATATGGCATTAGCCGCTGACACTTCTCTTGTCATGAGTGTGGTATATGTGGCTACTAACCGTTGTCGTCTCTTTTCCTGCTACTGCATTGGGCTGGTTAACTAAAACTGAGCTCCTGTGCTGGGAGGCGGGATGATATAGGAGGCGGCGCTGTGTATTCTGGTAACAGTCAAAGCTTTGAGTCTGTTGGTGCCTCGGATCAAGATCCTACTCTACACCCCATTGTCCAGACTTGTGGAGCCCAGTGTACCTCGCAGAAAGAGTTTTAACAAAGGTAAGTTCTTACCATAAAACTCGTTTTTATGTTAGAAGCTCTCCAAGCTAAAGAGACAGGTTTAAAACATATGTAATAATGTATATAGTTTATAAATAATTTATGTAAAGCTTTGACAACTACATTTTCTTTTTCTGATGCATAGATTCTTTATTTGGACCCATCTATACCTGTGGTGACTGGGAACGATAGTCATGATGTAGAGGAGGCTGCACATGGTTCCAGTGTGGACATGCCCCCAAAGCCCAGTAAAACCAGCCCTCCTGAGAACTTTGCCCCTGAGGTAACTGTAGGTGATGTTATAGGTGTCTGTATGGGCCCTGGGTGAGCTAATAATACAATGAACATCTTACACTCAAGAGCGCAGTGTGAAAGTCAGAGGTCACTACAATAACAGTATTTTCTCCTTCAGCTTGGGTCACCGGAACACTCCACCCTTTTCGTACAGCTAAGGTCTTAACACTGATAAGAACATGCAGCATAGGCAGGTTATCCAATGCTAAATTTCAGACAGTCTTTTAATGAGCTTAAAAAGAAGATACAAATTAACACATATATGGGGGATATTCAGTTGTCCGCAATAACGCGGTAATTTATTGCAGATTAAGTTTTCGCAGATATAATGTGAAAATGCATCTTATCGCCTGTATACGCAGTCCTGTTTTTCGCCCTATCCAATTAGAAATGTGTAAGAACGGCATTCGCGTGACAAGTCTAGGTGAAAATTAGCAAATCTGCTTGTAAACCTCCCCCCCCCCCCCCCCCCCAAAGAAAGACAAAAACAACAGTATATAAAACTTTTTTTTAATGAAAATTTTATTGAGCAGGGTAGGAAAAAGTTACACTAAGTAGACTTGACATCATTGGGAACAGAATATCATATATAACAATGTTGACAACAAGAATTTGGGGTCAAGGCCTTGTAGGCATTAATAAATATCAATAAAGGCATAACAAATGGAAATACAGAAACAGCATAACTATTTTTTCTAAATGGGGAAGAATAGTCAGATTCAGGACAAGAAAGGTGTATAATAGAGGAAGGAAAAATTTAAAAGTAAACATTTTATAGATATACAATTAAAGTAACAGAAGAAAAGAGAGAACAAGAAGAGAGGGACGAAAAAGTGGGAGGAGGGGGGGGGGGGGAATATTGAAAGGGAGAGGATCAAAGGAATAGCCAAAGAAAGGAATAGAGGAATAGCCAGTCGCGGTGTTTGCGTATTATCTGGGAGACCTAATGATCTGCAAGGTGAAGTTAAATTGGTGCTAAGGGAGGTTCGGCCTCATAGTAGGTAGACCAAGGTGACCAGACACGAACAAATGGAGTTGGAGTATCCTGTACAACTGAGGAGATTCGTTCCAGTCTGTAGGTCGACCATATTGGGCCAAATGTAATAGAGTGAGAGATTTGGTAAGGTTTTGCAGTTTTTTTTTTAAAGTGGCACTCATTTACAGAGCAAGAGCAACCTGGTTTTGCAGTGTAAATGATTGCCACTTTAAAAAAAAACTGAAAAACCTTACCAAATCTCTCACTTTCTGAAACTCTCACTCTATTCCATTTGGCCCATAGCGTTGATAGTAGCAGGTTAGCGGGGAGGGGTGACAGATTTCCAATTAGCTGCAATTTGACAATTAGCCGTATTAAGGCTATGAGTGATCAATTTATGTGTGGGTAACAGTATAGAAGTCTTATAGGCCCTACACACTGGCCGATCCGCCGCCGAGCTGCCCGATGGCGGATACGGCCGACGAGCGACCCGGCGGCGGGGGGGGAGTGAAGTTTCTTCACTCCCCCCGTCACCTGGCTGCATTGAAGTGCAGGCAAATATGGACGAGATCATCCATATTGGCCTGCATGTACAGCCGACGGGGGACCAGCGATGAACGAGCGCTGGGCCACGCATCGTTCATCGCTGGTGCCTCCACACTCAATGATATGAACGTTATCTCGTTCATAAATGAACGAGATCGTTCATATCGTGCAGTGATGTCGGCCAGTGTGTAGGGCCCTTAAGTGCCTTAAATAAAGGCAATAAAGTGTCTTAAATAAAATAATTTGTTTTTTTTTAAATGTGTGAAATGGCTATGCATTTTTTTAAAACCGTGAAAAAAAATGATAGAATGCAAGTGTTTTGCTCTACTTAAATTTGGGTAAATGCTCTACTTAAATCACCCTGGGGTGATTTAAACAAACCTGAAAATATACAGTGGATCTTTTTTTGTGAGCACACTCCCATAATGGCAAAGTGCATGAACATCCAGCCTCTGTATTAATAGACAGGTCTTGTTGATATTATTCATTGTATTATGCTGTTTGGGTTTTATGTAAATGTTTTATATGTACACTTGAATACATTTTAAAAATATAAAATATATCGACATTGGTGTTGTAAGAAAAGGGACATTAGAGGATATTTTTAAAATATATCCTGAGTATATTGGCGCACCTAAGGAATTTATTGTGATTGTTATTGCTTGATCTCCACTAGCAGGTGATCTCTTATAGGTTGCAGCCTTATTTATCCGAGCGCAACTAAATAGGGTATTTCTAGGTGTGTGTATATATATTTGACCTTCTGTTTGTGAGTATGTGCTGTCTGGATTAAAATCTATCAATTTCACCCTGGAGAAGTCTGGTTAGTGCATCCTTATTTGAGCACATGTATCGTGGAACTTTGTTCTGATAGGACCTGTTCCAGGATTTTGCACCCCAGCAACTGTGATTATTAACGACATGCGAGTGCGGCTCTTCTACAATGGATATATATATATATATATATATATATATATAAAGATAATGGCTGGCATACCACAAAGATTATAAAGCCCAGGTGCACATCTTAGGATCACAAGGGACCCCCCCCCCCCCCCTTCCCCCCTCACGGACATAAAGTAGTAGGGTGGCACTCCATGGACTTAGGTAATGTATAACAACCCCAAACTAGATGTCTCCAACGTTTCAGATGTTTATTACATCTTCTTTCAAGATGTAATACACATCTGAAAAGTTGGAGACATCTAGTCTGGAGTGGTTGTACATTACTTAGTCCATGGAGTGCCACTACTTTGTGTGTGTGTGTGTGTGTGTGTGTGTGTGTGTGTGTGTGTGTGTGTGTGTGTGTGTGTGTGTGTGTGTGTGTGTGTGTGTGTGTGTGTATATATGTATATGTATATATGTGTATATGTATATATATATATATATATATATATATAAAATATACCTTGCTTCAGTATCCTCCAGGGGATTTGTGTCCCAATATATCAGATCATATGGCTGCACTCAGAGGCTTGTAGGCTAATGCAGAAATGTGCTTTTTATTTAAACTTTTTGGGCCCGTGCCTGTCATCAGGAAGACATAATCACAAGTGCAAACAGTGCTTTGTCCAGCTGCACTGTGGTGAGGCACACACATGCATACACACACACACCCTGGTGAGGCACACACACACACACTGCCAGCAGGCGGCGCCACGCTGACAGCGTCATCAGTGTAACTCGTTGTAATGCCGGCAGCTGTGGGCCCGTCTGCACTAGCGCAAGTTCCGCCACTGGGTCTGTATCTCTTGCACCATGGATAGGGCTGGTGCAAATGATGATGATGGCTACTGTCACCAGCAGATGGATGGGAGCAGTGTGGTCATGCAGATGACGCAGGCTGAATACATTCCCCACCACAGAAAGTGGCTGCAGTTGCGGCCACTTTACATGTAATTCTAAATCAGGTTCATAGTCTTGACATCAGTATAAAAATTGTATATTCGAGTCCTATTTAAGAGAAAAGTGCTATATAAATAACATTTATTATATTCAAGAATCAAATAATGGCTAAGTATTGCTAGGGGGTACACACGTAGCGATTTTTGCTTTGCTTAGAAATGAAGCACACATCGCGCCGTGTGTATACCCCATAGCGATAGCGATGCATGACCCCGCGCGTCGCTATCGCCGGTTCTAGATTGACCTGCAGGCACAATCTAGTCAGATCGCTCACTTCACCTCTGGGTGAGGTGAGCGTTGTGCCCCCCCCCCCCCCCCTCCTGCCCTCGCTCAGCACACGTTGCGCTGTGTGCTGAAAGGGGGGAGACAGGTGTGCTGAGCTGTCTGTGATAGATCGCTCAGCACACATCTCCCTGTGTGTACCCCCCTTAATACTTGTAAGCACACTCCTTATATACCGTATATACTCGAGTATAAGCCGACTTTTTCAGCACTTTTTTTGTGCTGAAAAAGCCACCTCGGCTTATACTCGAGTCAGCGTTAGGAGGGACACGGAGAGCACAGCGCGCGGCTCTCCTGTGTCCCTCCTGCATCTCCGGCGGCAGCGGCGTGTGTGTGTTAAAGGAAGTGCACGAACCGGCACTTCCTTTAACACACGCCGGAGACGCAGGAGGGACACAGGAGAGCCGCGCGCTGCGCTCTCCGTGTCCCTCCTTCAGAAGACAGCGCGAGAGCGACGGAGGGTAAGTATCTAGCACTGTGGGTCATATCTGGCACTGTGGGGCATATCTGGCACACCTGGCACTGTGGGGCACACCTGGCACTGTGGGGCACATCTGGCACTGTGGGGCATATCTGGCACTGTGGGGCACATCTGGCACTGTGGGGCATATCTGGCACATCTGGCACTGTCTGGCATATCTGGCACTGTGGGGCATATCTGGCACACCTGGCACTGTGGGGCATATCTGGCACATCTGGCACTGTGGGGCACATCTGGCACTGTGGGGCACATCTGGCACTGTGGGGCATATCTGGCACATCTGGCACTGTGGGGCATATCTGGCACATCTGGCACTGTGGGGCATATCTGGCACATCTGGAACTGTGGGGCATATCTGGCACATCTGGCACTGTGGGGCATATCTGGCACTATGAGGTCTGTGTACGGGTAGAACTGCATTTCCCACCCTAGGTTTATACAATAAGTTTTCCCAGGTTTTTGTGGTAAATTTAGGTGCCTCGGCTTATACTCGGGTCGACTTATACTCGAGTATATACGGTAATTGTTATGAATTTAAAGTAAAGTGAATAGCAACTGGCTGTCAGTAAACAGTATATTTTAGCATGGGCTAATTTAATGGTATAGTAGTTTCTTAAATGTGAAACCTTTGAATTAGGAGGAAATCCAGAAGGAGAAATAAAAAAGGAGCAATTTGCCCCTTGGCAAAACATTGTTGCAGTGCAGGAGGGGCAGATAGAAAATGTGCCGTTGGGAGGGTGTGTTCTAACTTTGTGAGTTCTAAATGTCAGACAGAAAGTTAAAACAAAGTATGTGCTTGCTATTTAAAAGCAGCCAGTATTTCTCTAGCATCCATAAGGGATATTGGAGAACAGATTAGTACGATGGGGTATAAACGGGTCCAAAGGAGCCAGTGCACTTGAACTGGGTGTGCTGGCTCCTCCCCTATATGCCTCCTCCTACAGCTCAGTTTAGAAAAAAGTGCCCTCAGGAGAGAGGATGCACACTCTGCAAGCTGCAAGAGTTTTCTTCAATTTCTTTGTAAAAGTTTTATTTCATTCGGTATGCTGTTTGGGCAACAGCATACCTGCACCGTGGGAGTTTAGGGCGGGGGCACGGTCACCGGCCTCTTGAGGTGCAGAGCCGCTTCCCCGCTGAGGGGCTGTTTGTTCAGCGGGGCATGGCGCCTTGGCAGTCGCAGCATGCCGCACACCTCTAACACTGCCTGAAGGTGATCGTCGGTGGTGAGTACCAACCAGGGGCCCCGCTAGGGGGTCCCCCGGTTTAATGTGCGGCTAAAGCGCGGGTGACGCGTACGGGTCCCTTCTGGGGGGGACCCACTGTAGCCCCTGCGTGAAACTTGCTAATATTAAGTTGTACCAAACATTTATGTGAGGCTACTTACATGGGGCCAGTATAAATATTCAAAGGTAGCTCCGGTGCCATGGCGGGGGGCGGAGCTACACGAGAGCGGGCTCAGCGTAATTTTGGTGCCTTCATCTGCATAGCAGCAGCCTCAACAGCTCCTGCATATCAGTCCCTGGATCGCTGGTACCGGGTGTAGAAGGGGAGAGCCGCTATAATTGTGCACAAGTAACATCCCTCTGAGGGATTTCTCATATTACAGTCTCACTGTTGTTTACACAAAAACGCTGACAGTCTCACTGGGGCTGTGCAGCACTGGGTGCGCTAGGGTCCTCTCTCCTGTGTAATGCTAGATTCTCTCCTAGTTCATCTAGCTCCATATCATGTGAGCAGTGTAGTCAGCCATCTCAGAATGCTGATATCAATGTGGGGGAGAGTCCAGAGCCCTCCTGGTTGGTGGCTATCAAAAGTATGATGTCTGATATGTCATCTCAACTCACTGCAAATGCCAATAAGACTCAGGAACTGCAACAAGCAGTGACAAGTCTAACTGCTAAACATCCCCCCATGTCTACTGCAGGTGCAGAAAAACATGCTCTACCTGCAGTACTATCAGATACTGATGATGATATACAGGATGATGGGGACCCCATAGGTGGGGATTCCACCCCTGCCCAGAGTATTGAACCCCTCATATTGGCTATTAGGGATGTGTTAAAGTTCCCCCTGGAGGATGCTAATACTCAGCAGTAATTTTTCCTCCCACAAGACAAATTGACAGTCACATTTCCTGATTCCAAGGAATTAGATGACTTATTTAAAATAGCCTGGAAAAATCCAGATAAAAAATATCAGGTGCATACATTCCCCTTTGCCCCTGAAGGCAGGAAATTCTGGTAAGAGTCTCCAGCAGTAAACGTCTCCATCTCTCGCCTTTCTAAAAAGGCGGTACTCCTTACTCTGGGCTCCTTTATGGTAAAGGACCCGGTAGATAGGAAAATTGAGACCACTCTGAAAGCTGGCTACACTGCTGAAGGTGTAGCTCAAAGACCGGTCATTGCAGGTTGCTGGATGACACATGCAATTCATTCCTGGGCTAATCAAATTAAAGAAGGTCTCTCGGGTGATATGACCTTAGTTAATACTGTTACCTTCCTGAATCATATTCAGTACACGGCAAGAGTCCTCTGTGACTCCCATAAAGAGATTGGCTAAATATTAATGCTAGAACCACGGCTATGGCTGTGTCTGCTCGCAGAGCCATATGGTTTCGTCAGTGGATTGCTGATGCTGAATCCAAATGTAATGTGGAATCTGTTCCCTTCACAGGTGCATGGCTCTTTGGAGGTGAACTGGATGCATGGATTTCAAAAGCTACTGCTGGAAAATCCACGCTTCTTCCTTCAGGGGCCCCACCTGCTAGACGTACCTACCCGGGACCGTGTACTCGGTCCTTTTTGGTCCTCCAGATTTCGATCTAGGGCCAGGGGGGCCTCCAACGCAGCTAGAGGCTCCAGGGGAAAACCTAAAAAAACAGCCGTCGCTGGATCTCAGGACTAGGGGGGTCATTCCGAGTTGATCGCTCACTAGCAGTTTTTAGCAGCCGTGCAAACGCATTGTCGCTGCCCACTGGGGAGTGTATTTTCGCTTTGCAGAAGTGCGAATGCTTGTGCAAAACAAGACCAGCAATGTATTTACTCTTCGTGTGCATTGATTCTAACGACGGAGGGGCGGCTTTTGACGTCACACACTCGCCCAGCCACACCTGTGTTTTTTTCTGCCACGCCTGCATTTTTCTAATCACTCCCTGAAAACAGTCAGTTGACACCCAGAAACGCCCGCTTCATGTCAATCTTCCTGCGTTCGGCCGTGCGGCTGGAATGTTCGTTACACTCTGTGCAAACCAACAATGCTCATTGTACCCGTACGATGCGCCTGCGCATTGCGGTGCATACGCATGCACAGAAATGCCAATTTTTAGCCTGATCGCTGCACTGCAAACAACGGCAGCTTGCGATCAACTCGGAATGACCCCCTAGAACTCCAGTTCTTCTTCTGCAAAGACTTCAGCATGACAGTGCCCACCCAGCCCGAGGGAATCTCGTGGTGGGAGCTTGGTTACGTCACTTCAGCTACATCTGGGACAGTTCCTGGCAAGATGCTTGAGTAAGGGACCTTATCTCTCAGGGTTACAAGCTGGAGATCGACGGTTCTCCTCCCCAACGATTTTTCAAATCAGGCTTACCAGCTTTGGAAAGTATGCGTGGTACGCTACTACTGGCCACAAACAAATTGGTCCAGTCCCAGGTCATTGTTCCAGTGCCCCGGCTGCAACAAGGACAGGGTTACTACTCCAGTCTGTTCATAGTACCAAAATCAGACGAGTCTTTGAGACCCGTTCTGAATCTGAAGTCCTTGAATCCTTACCTGAAGTTTTTAAAATTCAAGATGGAATCTTTGAGAGC
Organism: Pseudophryne corroboree; assembly: GCF_028390025.1. Taxonomy (NCBI): domain Eukaryota; kingdom Metazoa; phylum Chordata; class Amphibia; order Anura; family Myobatrachidae; genus Pseudophryne; species Pseudophryne corroboree. The sequence continues at coordinate 248,232,842 of NC_086445.1, forward strand.
AGTGATCGCAGGCCTGGACCAACAGGAATTCCTAGTGTCCCTGGATATCAAGGACGCTTACCTACATATCCCTATTTGGCCTCCTCATCAGTCCTATCTGAGGTTTGCCCTACTGAACGATCACTACCAGTTTCAGGCGTTACCCTTCGGCTTGTCTACAGCTCCGAGGGTGTTCACGAAGGTGATGGCAGAAATGATGTTTCAAATCAGGGTCCAAGGAGTCAGTGTAATTCCATACCTGGACGATCTCCTGATAAAAGCGAACTCCAGGGAGCTTCTATTGCTCCATATAGATCGCACTATCCAACTTCTGTCGCACCACGGGTGGATCCTCAATCTGCAGATGTCCCACCTGGAACCGTCTCAGCGGCTCCTGTTTCTGGGGATGCTACTGGATACTGTAGCACAGAAAGTGTTCCTCCCAGAGGAAAAAGTGAGAACACTTCAAGAAATGGTTCACAGGGTGCTCCGACTTCTGCTAAGCTAAAATACACTCCCAGAGGGCGGCGGCTTAGCGTTTGCACGACTGCTAAAAACTGCTTGCGAGCGAACAACTCCGAATGACCCCCAGGGTACCTTGGGATCTGGATGTAGTGTTATGCTTTCTACAGCCCTCCTGGTTTGAACCTCTGACGACGTTAGAAGATAAGTACCTCACGTGGAAAACGGTGATGTTACTGGCCCTGGCTTCTGCTAGGCGTGTGTCAGAATTGGGGGCCTTGTCGTGCAAAAGTCCATACTTGGTCTTTTACGAGAACAGAGTGGAGCTCAGGACTAGACAGCAGTTCCTGCCGAAGGTGGTCTCCGCGTTTCACTTGAATCAACCTATTGTGATTCCGTCCAGTTCTGGCACTTCTGCTCCTCCGGAGGCGTTGGATGCAATGCGAGCATTGAAAGTCTATGTCAAGAAAACGGCTCGGATCAGAAAGACGGATTCCTTGTTCGTACTCTATGATGCGCAGAAAAGAGTTGCCCTGCTTCTAAGCAGTCCATTGCTCGTTGGATTAGGCTTAATATCCAACAGGCCTATGCGTCAGCAGCCTTACCTGTTCCACAGTCTCTGACGGCCCACGCTACAAGATCGGTGGGCTCTTCCTGGGTGGCTACCCGTGGAGTCTCAGCCTTGCAATTATGCCAAGCTGCTACCTGGTCGGGGAAGAACACTTTTGTTAAGTTCTACAAGTTTAATACCCTGGCCAAAGAGGATACTCAGTTTGGGCAGGCGGTGCTGCAGATGTCTCCGCACGTTCTGGAAGCAGGAACGTGCGGAGACGTTCTGGAAGCGGGAACGTGCGGAGACATCACCATCGTACTAATCTGTTACCCAATATCCCTTATGGATGCTAGAGAAAATAGGATTTTGAATACCTACCGGTAAATCCGGTGTGTTACCTGTTCAGCTGTTGCTGTTAATGTTGCCAGCCGTTGCTGGCCCGGTTATGTTTTGGTGTAAATCTCACCACATTTGTTGTTGTTCTGTTCCTTCTGTCAAGTATGTCATTCTCCTTCGGGCACTGTTTTACCTATAACTGAGCTGTAGGAAGAGGCATAGAGGGGAGGAGCCAGCACACCCAGTTGAAGAAATTTAAGTACCACTGGCTCCTTTAGACCTGTCTATACCCCATTGTACTAATCTGTTCCCCAATATCCCTTATGGACTACAAGAAAAGGATTTACCAGTAGATATTAAAAATCCTATTTTCGTTTACATACAAAACAAATGCACTTGTATTGCAGCATGGGTTGTTCATCCTATTTTACTCCTTATATTTATCTGTTTTTGGCTAAATCCGGCCCAGTCTATGGAACCAACTGTTCCTAGTATCAGTATAAAATCCCTGAATTTATAGATTTGTCTGGAAATGTAATCCACTCTTACTCTGTATATTGAAATCAACATTATTATCCAGGATTTATAATTTCAGGGAAATTGATATTTAAAATACAAAAAAATGCCCTGAAAACAAGTTCACGGACATATCATCATGTGGCCTGTAGTGCGCCAAGTACTGCTAGTGCTGCATGGGACATTCTTATATTCACTTACGCAACTGTCATAAATCAGGTGACCTTTAACAATTGTTCTTTACACATACTGCACAATAGCACGTTATTCACTATGCAGTAGTAAACCACAAAACATGTATTGTTACCAAAATAAACATCCTGGTTGCTAGGTCAGAGCACCATTGTCATGTATTTTTACTGAGACTGAAATAAAGGGCATGACTACAAAGAATATAGCTCCAGTGTTTGAGTACATATCATACTGCATAAAAACTCCAGTGTATCATTAACCCGGACATCATCACAATGAAATCATTGGACTTTAGTTATAATACACACTCCGTACCATAGACAAAAATGTGTAATAGAACTTACATGAACTTACAGACCAAGAGGAGCAACAGGATGATAAATGTACAGACACAACCATACACACACTTGCCCTGTGATAGTGTAGGCCTGGAAACTAGCTCTAGCAGTACAAAATAGACTGGAACACAGCTCTATAGTACAAAAAAAAGTGCAGCAAACAGAGAATCTCCTGCAGTCTTGGAAACTTACTTTCAGACAGACAAATACCACTTCTGCTGCTTCTGCAAATACCGGCTGCAGACAGGCAGATGTATGGCATCCGAAGCGCTAAAAGTCCTTCAATATCACTGGACCTCCGGAGGTGTATAAAAATGAATAAAACAGCTTCAACGCGTTTCAGGGAGTCCTCTCTGCCTGTCTGCAGCCGGTATTTGTAGAAGCAGCACCTGTAACGCGTACCTTTTTTTGTCCTGAGACTTGCATGGAGATTGTGTGTTTTTACTGTGAGTTTTAATAAAACCACATCACTTTGGACCATGTCTTGTTGAATCTGCTTACCTGAAGTTTGACTGAAAGCAGGAGAAAGATACCTTTATTTGAACTCGCGACAGAATATTAATGTAAGTGACCCGTCAAAAGGGTATATACATATGGCTGAAATATTCACCTGTTAAAAAGATACCTTGATGTGCACGCGGGGCAGAACTGATCTGTAAGTGTCTGTCTGAAAGAAAGTTTCCAAGACTGCAGGAGATTCTCGGTTTGCTGCACATTTTTTTGTACTATAGAGCTGTGTTCCAGTCTATTTTGTTTTAGTTTGTGTCCCTGTTATAAAGTGTTTTTAGGTGTACACTTGTTCTGAGAACCAGCTGCATTCTTAAAGCGCAAGGCTGCTTCTAAATTGTTTTTTGAAATCGCTCTAGTAGTAGCCTCTCTGTCAGCCGTATGTCTCCTCTGCAAAAAAAACAGACTTTTAAACTGATATGATCTTTCGGTCAGCAAAGCAGAATTTAAGATTCTCACACACCTAGCCTGCGTTTAGGCCTCTACCTCGTGTCTTAAACCTTCTCTGACGTTTGTGCTGCTAATCCAATTAACAGCATCTCTCTGCCTTTCTCAGACTTGGCTGATCCTGTACTCTGCCCTTACTGGGCCCACTCCTTAGTAATAAACCAAAAACCTAGCTCCGACCTGGGAAATTGAACACGGTTTCAAGCCATGTCACAGCGAACTGAAACCCCGTTCACACCACCGGTTGGACCCAAGTTAGCGGCAGGTCTTCCCTCTGCCGCCGCTCTGAGATGACATCATCTCCAAGCATCGGTGAGACAGCTCAACATAGGCTTTTAGCGTGACTTGGGTCGGATGAGCCAGGTCACCCGTTTATACTGCAAGCTACCCGGGTCCTTCCTGGGTTCGACCCTGGTAGCTACCAGGGTTATTTGTTTTGTGGAAAAAGGGGTATTGCTCTCCAAGCTCCTTCTCTGCTACCTGCAGGCTTACTCCACAGTCCGCCACTCAGACCTGGCTGAGCCTTTCCTCCAGCTCCCTGCCTCACACTCCCGGGCCTGAAGAGACAATTGCATAATTTAAACTGATTAAAATGACCTTATGTCTTTGTTATCCTAATCAGCTATTAATCTGATCGGGGGAGTGGCTGACCGAACGCAGTGCGTGTTTGTGACGTCAAAGCAGGAACTAAAGGGACCGAGCTGATCTCAATCTAGGAGTAGGGCTGGAGCTACTCAGAAACTGCAAGGAATTATTTAGTAGCAGTTCTGCTAATCTTTTGTTCGCTATTCTGCTAAGCTAAGATACACTCCCAGAGGGCAGCGGCCTAGCGTGTGCAATGCTGCTAAAAGCAGCTAGCGAGCGAACAACTCGGAATGAGGGCCAATAGACTGTGGCGGTTCTTGTATGACAAAAGACTAGAACAGAAATTTGTTGACAACACTAATATCTGCAATGTTGTTAATCGCCCTCAGTGTGTTCAAGTGTATAATAAACGCTCTTTATGTGTGCAGAACGTGCTCCGTGTATTCTTACTGGAGGCAGAAAACCTGGTGGCGAAGGATAACTTTATGGGAGGCATGATTAAAGGAAAGTCTGACCCTTATGTTATAGTACGAGCTGGAGGAAAATCTCTTTGTCCTCAATATCTATGCAACTTCCCCGGTTCTGGTTTTCCCCATGTGCCAGCTGCAGCAATGTGGATGATATGAAAGAACATGAAGTTTGCGGTGTTTGATTATGGTGTGTGACTGGTATAGGAGGAGCTGCACATTTAGGGCACGTGTCCAAGTCACATACAACTTCTTATGTGGCCTTAAGATGGTGAACTTGGCCGCTCTTGCGTGTGAAAAAGTGTGGCAGTGCGATGCATACAAATTAGGACGTACATATTGCGGCATTAGAATTCTGTGTGACATCCGTTCACATTAAGTATGTGGCTGCATTCAGACCTGCATGTGACTCATAATCTAGGCCTTTAGCCTTTTTTTTATAAATTTGTCTTGTTTCGCTATTGCCTAAGTCAGGCCTGGCCAACCTGTGGCTCTCCAACTGTTGTGAAACCACACATGCCAGCATGCTCTACCAATGTTTTAGGCTTCCCTAATAGTAAAACTTTGCAGGACATGCTGTGACTTGTAATTTGACAACAGCTGGAGACCAACAAGGCCTTGCCTAAGTGTTTACAATCAGTTAATGCACTATATGAATTTTTTATAAATGCTTGGCTGTTGGTCAGAAAGCCCAATACAGCGGATATAATCATTTTAGACCAGATAGGTTAATACAGAGCTGTTCTGCATTCTCTTTTTGCCTATTTATTGGACTAATCAAAGGTTGTGCTGTGTGTCTTTGGCACAAACATGATTCATTGTGTATGAACAATGGTGGTCATTCCGAGTTGTTCGCTCGTTGCCGATTTTCGCTATGCTGCGATTTGTTGCTAAATGCGCATGCGCATTGTAGCAGTTTTGCTGTGGATCCTGCTGCGCTTTTCAGTCGCACTGCTGATCGGTGAGTGATTGACAGGAAAGGGGCGTTTCTAGGTGGTAACTGAGCGTTTTCCGGGAGTGTGCTAAAAAACGCAGGCGTGTCAGGGAAAAACGCGGGAGTGTCTGGAGAAACGGGGGAGTGGCTGACCGAACGCAGTGCGTGTTTGTGACGTCAAAGCAGGAACTAAAGGGACCGAGCTGATCTCAATCTAGGAGTAGGGCTGGAGCTACTCAGAAACTGCAAGGAATTATTTAGTAGCAGTTCTGCTAATCTTTTGTTCGCTATTCTGCTAAGCTAAGATACACTCCCAGAGGGCAGCGGCCTAGCGTGTGCAATGCTGCTAAAAGCAGCTAGCGAGCGAACAACTCGGAATGAGGGCCAATAGACTGTGGCGGTTCTTGTATGACAAAAGACTAGAACAGAAATTTGTTGACAACACTAATATCTGCAATGTTGTTAATCGCCCTCAGTGTGTTCAAGTGTATAATAAACGCTCTTTATGTGTGCAGAACGTGCTCCGTGTATTCTTACTGGAGGCAGAAAACCTGGTGGCGAAGGATAACTTTATGGGAGGCATGATTAAAGGAAAGTCTGACCCTTATGTTATAGTACGAGCTGGAGGAAAATCTGTACGCACACGAGTGGTGAAAGAGAACCTGAACCCGCGCTGGGACCAGGTCTTTGAGGTACGGCCACATACAAAGCATTCATGTAGCACACTGAGTTTAGTTGTGATGCTGTTATTACATTCACAAACTAACAGAGTCTGTCCCACAGATATTGGTTACGGATGTCCCTGGGCAAGATATTGAGTTTCAAGTGTTTGATAAAGATATTGACAAAGATGATTTCCTTGGAAGGTCAGTACTTATGTGTTAAGCTGGGCATACACTATACAGTACAGTTATCTGACAGACCATGGTGGAAATTTACTAAGCTCCCGAATCCATTCTAGTTTGCTTTTTTTTGTCTAAGTGTCGTCTCGGGAACTTACTAAACACAAATCTCGGCAGTGTTGGGGCTATTCGTATTGATGCACAGCCGTCAAAAAAAATACGAATCAATAGACCATCGGTCAAACACGGCTGTTACTTTATACAACATGGGAATTTACTAATCATTTGTATTCTCAATCACTGCCGAGAATAGCCAAACACTGCCGGGAAAGCATAGAATTCGTACAAAAATTGAACTTTCAAATAAACCAGCTTCTGGCTTGCGTGTTTAGATAGTCGTGCACGGATGACTGAGATCTGTGCATGCTTCTCTGTGTAAAAGTGGCTAAAAGTGTTAAAATTCAAAAGAAAAATTTGCGTGGGGTCCCCCCTCCTAAGCATAACCAGCCCCGGGCTCTTTGAGCCGGTCCTAGTTGTTTAAATACCAGGGAAAAATTGAGTAGGGTCCCCCAGTATTTATACAACCAGCACCAGGCTCTTGGGTCGGTCCTGGTTCCAAAAATACGGTGGACAAAAGACGTAGGGGTCCCCCGTATTTTATTAAACCAGCACCGGGCTCCACTAGCCAGGGAGGGGATGCCGCAGCCCGTGGACAGTTTTATATAGGTCCCAGTGCTAGGGGTGAAGCCCGAGGCTGTCCACCCCCCCCCCCCCCATCCCTGGGGGGCTGATAGCCAAAGTTGTGTAAAAAAAATAACTCAGATATATATATATATACATATATATATATATATATATATATATATATATATATATATATCTATCTGTTGGTGTGGAGCTACAAGTCCCAGCAACGGGGGAGGCTTGCTGGGACTTGTAGTTCCACACCAAAGGACAATATTCTTTTCCTTTTTTACACAATTTTGGTTATCGGCTACCCCCCCCTCCCCCCATCCACCGCCTAGGGATTGGGAGGACAGCCTCGGGCTTCACCCCTTTCCCTTGGGTGCCTGGAGGGGGGGGGGGGGGATCCCTTGATTTAAGGGGTACCCACTCCCCCAGGGAACCCCGGCCAGGGGTGACTAGTTGGGGGGAGTGATGCTTTGGCCGCAGGGACCTATATAAAAATGCCCCCCGGCTGCAGCATTACCTCCCTGGCTAGTAGAGCCCGGTGCTGGTTTCAAAAATATGGGGGACCCCTACGTCTTTTGTCCCCCATATTTTTGAAACCAGGCCTGGTCCAAGAGCCCAGTGCTGGTTGTCTAAATACTAGAAACCCTACGCAATTTTTCCCCGGTATTTAAACAACCGGGACCGGCTCAAAGAGCCCGGGGCTGGTTATGCTTAGGAGGGGAAACCCACGCAATGTTTTTTTTTTAACTTTTAATTACCGGTATTTCAATACTGTACACAATAAAGCCCTGCACGGATCTCACTGATACGGCCAGGCTTCTTTGTGTTGAGTCCGGGAGTGTTTTACTATTCTCTCCCGTAAAACGCTGCCGGCAATACGAATTACACCGACATCTGTGAATTCGAATTGAAAAAACACAGTACTTTAGTAAATTACCATGTTTTTTTTTCTTCAGAACGTTGCAATTTCACACTGCCGATGTCAGCCGAGATTGATCTCGGCTGAAATCGGCAGACATTAGATTCTTACTAAATATACCCCCATCTGTCCAATCTGGCTGGTTGTAATGAAAATCTAGTAATGTATGGGAGCAAGTGACAATTGACCATCTGCTCCCGAACACTATAAAATGGACAATAATGGTAATTCAGACAATTTGGTTCAATCACGGATTGAAACAATTTGTCTGAACATCAGTTTTTGTCCGTTTTCCAGTGTTTGCAAGCAAACGGTTGATTGTTATTTGCTCCCATACATTACCAGATTTTCATTCCAACCAGTCAGATTGGACAGATGGTAAAGTAACGTTATACTGAAACATGGATCAGATTATATCAGTGTGCATTGTTTATTTATAGTACAAAGCAAAACAATTTAATTTGTATTTGGGAAGTTTAGACGGGGTGGTCTTCAGGTTGACGGCTGTCGGGATCCCAGCACACAGTATACCGGCGCCAGAATCCCGACAGCCGGCACACCAACACTTTTTCTCCCTCGTGGGGGTCCACGACCCCCCTGGAGGCAGAATAAATAGTGCCACCGTGCCCGCTAGGGGCTCATATGCGCTCGCCACGCTGTCGGTATGCCGGCGGTCGGGCTTCCGGTATGCTGGTCGCCGGGAGCCCGGCCGCCGGTATACCATCCTACACCCGTTTAGAAGAGAGCCTCTCAATGAAAGACCTGTTTTCATATCCATCCATCCATCTGCATAAAGATGTCACTTGATGTGATATGACTTTTTTGTCCCAGGGACTAAATTATTAAGTAAAATGGCAGGTTTTTTTAATAATAATTTTAATAATACACTTATGTTAGTTCGTGACTTCTGCTTGTAATGAATTTAATAACCCAGAGATCATAGATCCCAAGAGCAGTGTACTTTAACTTTTCACACTATAAAGCGGCATTCCGGATGAGGTCCAGGAACCATTCCATGGGCAGTACGGATGGTGTGATGGTTAGCATTACTGCCTCACAGCACTGAGGTCACCATGGCTCTACCTGCTCAGAGTTTGTATATTCTCCCCGTATTTGCATGGGTTTCCTCTGGGTACTCCGGTTTCCTCCTAAAATCCAAAAATATACTGGTAGGTTAATTGGCTTCCAACAAAAATTAACCCTAGTGTGAATGTGTCTGTGTGTACATGTGATAGGGAATATACTGTAAGCTCCACTGGGGCAGGGACTGATGTGAATTGGCAAATATTCTCTGCACTGCGGAATATGTGTGCGCTATATAAGTAACTGGTAGTAATAATAATCATAATAATTCACACAATAGGATAAGGCGGCTCTTGAAGATCATCTTATCTCCAAGGCGCCTCCTTGGGACGCATCAGTAGTGACATCACCAACCCGGCAATAAGGCAGGTTGAGCCGCCTGTCTGAAAGGGGTCTCTCCTAATGAAATGTGGTATGAAAGTGGTATGAGTTAGTATGAACCTGTATTGGAAGTACAGTTTTTCCAGTTAGTCTTTCATAAAATAAGAGTTCTTACAATACATGTCTTTAAAATAATAAGGATAGAATTTATTATTATTTTCCAAATAATTTCAGTAACATTTCTTGATATTTGCACACATTTACCTGTGTGTTTTTTTTCCTGGTTTTATTTCCCTTCTTGTTATTTCAGCTGTAAAATTGCTGTGAAAAATGTTCTGAAACAGAAAACTATTGATGAGGTAAGAATGGGGGCGTCCATCTTGTTTTTCATGTACAGCCTTATAATGATGGCTTATGCCAGAGGTTCCCAAACTGTGTGCCGTGGCTCCCTGAGGTGCCTCGGGACACTTGCAGGGGTGCCCTGGGTTGGTGGTCCAGGACCAATTCAAATTATTCATGGTCAATATAATAGGCAAAACCAGTGCTTATGGCTGCCAGTCATAAAATATGGGGACAAACAGAAGCAAATCTTGTCCCTCACCACACAACTGACCCTAAGGACGACATATAAACGCAATCTACTTCATGTAATATTTATTTCTACATTTCTCAATAAGAAAATTTTGGCCTAGGGGTGCTGTGAAAAAAAATCTGATATTCTAGGGCGCCGTGATTCAAAAAAGTTTGGAAACCACTGGCTTATGCAGTGGACAAGCAGCCTTTGCTGTCAATAGTGAAGATAGTGGACTTGATGCTTTATAGCAGGGGTGGGGGAACCTTTGGCCCTCCAGCTGTTGTTGAACTACACATACCAGCATGCCTTGCTTCAGTTTTGCTATTTTGCCATACTAAAACTGTTGCAGGGCATGCTGGTATGTATAGTTCAACAACAGCTGGAGGGCCGAAGGTTCCCTATCCCTGCTTTATAGAGATGTGAGGCTGCAGACCAGATACGTAGTGATGTATATATCTGTGCATGTAGCAAAATGGTTTGCCTATACTGTATGTAAGCAAACCTTTTCTCTTCCCCTCCTCTACCTTGCTTCATGTGTGTGTTGCTGTTAACACCTTCCCTGAAATTACATTCCTTTATGCAGTTAGTATAGTAGGAGATGTCCCCCCTATTTACTGCTCTGCATCACTCACTGGCTGTATGCCGAGCACTCCAGTGATTTACAGGAAAAGGCTGATGTGGGGGAATGCAGTACAGGGGAGGAGACGCTGATAGGATTTAAAAACAATGACCCTACACCATGTTCCTATTTTGAGTTATGGGTACTGGTGGGCCCATATCGGTATATGAAGATTTACATGGCTTCACACTCTTGCATATATAAATGGTTCTTTATGATACTTTTAAGTATATTTCTGGTTCTTTAGGATACATCTTAAGTACAGCTGATAGATAATTAATTATTTATTTACATATCAAAGTAATAACTGAATCCTCTTTATCTGGTATCCCAATTCAATGTTACCTGTTAAAGTCACTATGGATTAGGTCCTTGCCTCTAAGTGGTCCTTTTATATTATAGCTCCCTATGGGGGTTCACTGGGAAAAAAGGCTGTTTCCAAAGAAAGTAAGAGGAGCTAGTTGTAGATAGGGCTTCTCTCTGAGCGAGTGTCAGCCTCTGAGTCTCTCTTTTTCATTTTTATTATTATTATTTTCTCCTCCAGACCATAAAGGACACTGGAGTCCTCTCAAGATTGGGAAATAGGTGGTGACAGATAGGAGCCAGCACTTTACATTTTCTAAGTATGACAGGCTCCTCCCCCTCTGTTTCCCCCCCAGACACCAATCTTAGATTGTGCCCGAGGGAGTCGGTACCCTGGGCTTAAGGTGGGTACACACTGGCCGATATATCGGCCGGTCTATGGAACGGCCGATATATCGCGGGTCCGTCGGCCAGTGTGTACGGGCGATATGTCTGTGAACTCCGTCGTTCACAGACATATCGCGTCGGCCCCGCAGCATATCTACCGATATATTGGCGCATCGCTGTGTGTGTACGGGTGACCAGCCGGCGGTGATTGACAGCTGAACAGGGTGGGCGTGTGTACACGCCCACCCACTTCATGACATCAGTCCCCGACAGATCGGGCAGTGTGTATGCACAGCACACTGCCTGATCCGTCCATAGATATATCTGCAGATCATTTGATCTGCAGATATATCTATTAGTGTGTACCCACCTTTAGTCTCTCATGAGGGACTTCTCTTTTAATTTTATTATTTATTTATTTTTTTAACATTGAGAACAGACAGACAGCATTACATGCTGTCTGCCTGCGACATGGGAGCTCTGGGAGGGGCTTGGCGGCTCTGCCTGCAGTGGACCACTGCCCCTGGGACCCGCCGCAGCTGCTTGCAGCTAGCTTTACAGGTCCATGGCCACAGCGCCACAAACCTGGAGAAGACTTCCCAGGCAAGAGGGCATCCGCCCACCGCTGCGACGCCTGTCAGTGTAGCGCGGCTGGCAGAAGGATCAGCAGCCTTGCTCCATGTTCATTATTATTATTATTTCATATGGCAGCCCGCGGGCCGCTCGGCGGGACCAGTAGGGGGTGGAGCTACACACATACTTGGCATTCTCTCCAAGCAGGCGCTATCTTCACCCTTAGGCTGCAGATCAGGCACATTGCTCAGCTATTGGCTGTGACTAGAGGCCACCAGCGCTTTCCTCCTTCTACAGCCCTGCTACAAGTCAAAGGGGACTGTGAGACTTTCTTTGTGTGGGGTTTTGTTTCTAAGAGAGGGTAATTTAAACAATTTGAGGTCAATGTGACAGTGCTTGTACCCCTCTGTTGCCCCCCCTGGATACTTGTGTGTTCGTGTGTTTAATATATGAGCATGGCCACTAAGGCAGTTTCTAAAGGCTCTCAAAAGCTTTTTTTCCTGCAGGCAGTGTAAAGAAAAATTTCCATAGACCCACAGGGAGGGAGCTTTACTATGTGAAACATGTGAGGCTGAGGAACAGACTCGAGCCTTCTCCTGCCTGGATGCATTCACTTACAACAGTTACGGCCGACCTTTCATCTGAACTAGCTAATTCCCGCAAAGACAGGGAAATGTTGCACAGAAGTGTCGGCACGGCTGAACCAGCCCAGATCCGCTGGTTCCAGGCTTTGGCTTGGTCTGTGGACACCTTGCTACAGGTGGTCGGTTCTTCCGCTACTACGCACGCACCTCTTCCTCCTAAGAGGAGATTTGTGCCCGCAATTCTGCAATCTGAGGTTTCGGAGTACCCTGATTCAGATCTGGAAGAAGAAGAATTCCTTTACGGATCTGATACCGATCCCCTGACGAAGATTCACTAGGCATCGACGCCCGGGCGGTCAAACAGACCATGGATATTAAGGATCCGGAGACACCCGCAACTACCTCGCTGTTTGCAAACACTGTTACTTTTCCGGTGGACCAGGCACTGGAGGGACCTCTTGAAGCAACCTGGAAGACACCTGATAGAAAATGTCAGATTTCCAGACGCCTTAAAGTTTTATATCCTTTCCCAGAGGAGTCCAGTGCCAGATGGAAAAATGCATCTCCTGTCGACTCTTCGATTTCACGTCTTTCCAAGAAGACAACGCTTCCCGTCCCAGGGACTACATCCTTGAAGGAGGTACCTGACCGTCGCTTGAAGACTACCTTAGCATTTATACTATGGCGGGGATTATACTTCGTCCAGCCCTGGTGGGATCATGGGTTAACAAAGCCGTAGAAAGCTGGGCTGAAGAACTCAGCCAAGGTTTGGAAGGACACCTTCCTCGTTTGGAACTTAGAACACATTAACCGAACATGTTAGAAAATTGTCGGTCTACCTAGGTGAGGCCTCCAGAGACATAAGTCTCCTCAGCTCAATGATATCTGCATCAGCAGTGGCAGCGCGCCGTACCCTGTGGCTTCGGTCATGGCAGCGTATGCGGAGTCCAAAAAAGCGGTGGAATCCTTGCTATTTTTGGGAAACATCCTATTCGGACCAGAACTTGACAAATGGATTTCGCAGGCTACTGGTAGGAAATCCACTTTCTTACCCTCTGCGACTCCAGCCCCTTGTAAACCCTTTTCGGGGCCGTCATTTCGGTCCTTTCGAGGTTCCTCAGGAACCTAAACCAGCCGACAAGCCAGTGGCATGATGGGCTGCCAGCCCACTTGGGGGATCCTACGGTGGGTGCACTTCTTTTGGACTTCAAGGACTGTTGGTTGAGGACTTGCCATGACACTTGAGTACAGAATATCGTGACCTGTGGTTGCAAAATGAGGTTTGCTTTTCATCCACCGGATCGGTTCTTCACAACAGGACTGCCGCAGTTACCAGACAAAAGATTAGTCTTACAGGCGGCCATAGAAAGACTGCTGACCTCCAAGGTTATCCAACTCATGCCCATTTCGGAATGCAGCCAAGGCTATTTTTCATATCTTTTCGTTGTCCACAAGCCAGATGGATCAGTTCGTCCCATCCTCAAGTTAAAGTCCTTCAACCAGTATCTTCTTTTTTTTTTTTCAAATAAAATGTTATTCAATTAAAGTTGGAGACATGAAAAAGGAACAGAGTCATATGGTAAGGTACATTCTGAATGGTTACAAACACATCTTTGATTATCAAAATGGCATTGTACAATTAGTGCAGAGAAATTATCCATATCTGAATTGAATCCGTTGAAGAATGCAACATTGAATGAATAAAAAAGTATATAAAAGACATTTGGTATATCTGCGTCTGCTTTGTAGAAGAGTTACGAACGTACACAGTCTGGTAGCTGCAAACATAACAAAATCCATTCCGCATAAGCATACTCAATCAACACAGAAATCAACGATGTGCAAGATCATAGCATTAAATGACTCATGAGAAAATTAAAAGACCTACTAAAACAGGTAAAGTAAAAGGGGGCGGGAATGGAAGAGGGAAAAAGGGGGGGATGGGAGAGAAGAGTGGACACTGAAAACAAAATTTCAAACGCACAGACAAATTTTAGATCTAAAATCGGCATAGAGACACAAAGTTCAAAAACTGGATACTCTCGTGAACAATATATCACACATTAGATTCCCAAAAATAATGGAGAAGATAATGCCTCAATAGGCTTTAACTGGTAATTTGACGTATAAGAAACCATGTTGTGGTTTCGAAAATTCTTTGCACTCTAGACTGGATCGCCTCATCCAGACTGGATATAAAAAAAAATCCAATTTTTTCTAAAAATTTTAGGCATCCTTTCTTCACATCAGGTAACGGGGCTTGCCTTTCTATTAATAATGTTTTCAATAACACATTTTTTAACTCCATTATTGTTGGGGAGTGTTTATAAATCTAATGAGTCAATATAAGCTTTTCGCTATCACTAGAATAAGAGATAACAGTCTTATAATCAATCTTTTTTGTGGACCTAAGTCCTAACCCTGAAAAAATATAAATAGACATGCAGCTGGATGTTTCTTCAGCCAGACGGAGAATAAAGAATTGATATAATTAAGCAATCTATACCAGAAAACCTGAATTTTGCCACACTCCCAGAAATTGTGGTAGAAACTTGCATTGGACATTGGGGGTAACTCCAAGTTGATTGCAGCAGGAATTTTGTTAGCAGTTGGGCAAAACCATGGGCCTAATTCTGAGTTGATCGCAGCAGGAATTTTTTTTAGCAGTTGGACAAAACCATGTGCACTGCAGGGGAGGCAGATATAACATGTGCAGAGAGAGATAGATTTGAGTGTGGTGAGTTAAATCTGCAATCTAAATTGCAGTGTAAAAGTAAAGCAGCTAGTATTTACCCTGCACAGAAACAAAATAACCCACCCAAATCTAACTCTCTCTGCAAATGTTATATCTGCCCCCCTGCAGTGCACATGGTTTTGCCCAACTGCTAAAAAATTTCCTGCTGCGATCAACTTGGAATTACCCCCCATGTGCACTGCAGGGGAGGCAGATTTAACATGTGCAGAGAGAGTTAGATTTGGGTGTGGTGTGTTCAATCTGCAATCTAATTTGCAGTGTAAAAATAAAGCAGTCAGTATTTACCCTGCACAGAAACAAAATAACCCACCCAAATCTAACTCTCACTACACATGTTATATCTGCCTCCCCTGCAGTGCACATGGGGGGTCATTCCGAGTTGTTCGCTCGCAAGCTGCTTTTAGCAGCTTTGCACACGCTAAGCCGCCGCCTACTGGGAGTGAATCTTAGCATATCAAAATTGCGAACGAAAGATTAGCAGAATTGCGAATAGACACTTCTTAGCAGTTTCTGAGTAGCTTCAAACTTACTCGGCATCTGCGATCAGTTCAGTGCTTGTCGTTCTTGGTTTGACGTCACAAACACACCCAGCGTTCGCCCAGACACTCCCCCGTTTCTCCAGCCACTCCCGCGTTTTTCCCGGAAACGGTAGCGTTTTTTCGCACACTCCCATAAAACGGCCTGTTTCCGCCCAGAAACACCCGACTTCCTGTCAATCACACTCCGATCACCAGAACGAAGAAAAAACCTCGTAATGCCGTGAGTAAAATTCCTAACTGCATAGCAAATTTACTTGGCGCAGTCGCACTGCGGACATTGCGCATGCGCATTAGCGACTAATCGCTCCGCTGCGAGAAAAAAATACAGAGCGAACAACTCGGAATGACCCCCATGGTTTTGCCCAACTGCTAACAAAATTCCTGCTGCGATAAACTTGGAATTACCCCCATTGTACATTTGGGGTATTGACCTGTGTCATCGGGTACAAAGTGAGACCGTTGCTGTGGAGAAACATAAACTCTGTTTATAAATTTCAGGTGAGTCTCCTCACAGACAATTGTAAGTATTTCATAGTATAAGATAGTTTGTAATAGTGTGGCAAGGAAGGGAGATTGGGGATATTCCGTAACCATATACAATATAAATCACATCTGACAAAGTCTATTCTTGACTAGATAAGGGAAGCATATAAATATTTAATACGATAACCCATACCAATATTTGAAGATAGCAGTGCCATAATAGGTTGAGGCCTGTCAGCGTTGGACATCAGTGGGGAAAATTGCACGTAATGACGCGCCTGTAAGTACATGAAAAATTGTCGGTTGGGCAGAGAATATTTGCTGGCCAGATTTGAAAAGTAGTAGATCGTGCCACCGGGGTCAAAAACATCTCTAATGGATGAAATACCCTTATTCTTCCATTCAAGAAATCGTTCCCGCAGGGAGTAAGCATTTTGGGGTGTATAATAATGCCACTGGGGAGTATGGGTGAAATAAGTGTTCCTCCAAAATGGCATTCATGTAATAGGAATGAGCTGCTAAGCTCATCAGCACCGGAACCGGAAGTCCAACCAGTATCTTCTTTACCAGCAAGTTCAAGATGGAGTCCATCCAGTCGGTCATTGCTGGCCTAGAACCACAGGAATTCTGGTGTTGCTGGATATAAAAGACACATACTTACATGTCCCAATCTGGCTGCCGTATCAGGCTTTTCTGTGGTTTGCAGTGCGGGAAGACCAATACTAATTCAGGGCCCTTCCATTCGGCCTATCTTCTGCACCCAGAGTCTTCGACAAGATCATGGCGGTCATTTTGGAGGAACTTCGAGTGCAGGGAATTACGGTCATCCCATACTTGGACAACCTTCTAAAGGCCCCTTCTCCGGAACAGCTTCTCCGCAACGTTTTTCAGGCCTTCGAGTTATTATTGCATCACTGTTGGATTATAAACTTCAAAAAGTCACAAATGACCCCGTCACAACGCCTCTTATTCCTTGGACACTACTCAACAGAAGGTTTATCTACCTCAGGAAAAGATACACTCCATTTAACAGCTGGTAAAACAGGTACTCAGCCTTCGTAAGGTGTCTATTCACCTGTGTATCCGCCTCCTGGAGAAGATGGTAGCCTCCTTCGAGGCCCTGCACTTCGGCCATTTCCATTCCAGGACTTTCCAGCTAGACCTGTTGTCCCAGTGGACGGGCTCTCACCTACACATGCATCGACTGGTACGCCTGTCATCTGAGACAAGACTGTCTCTCTACTGGTGGCTACAATCCAGCCATCTTCAGCAGGGCCGTCGATTCGGAATCCTGGACTGGACCCTGGTAACAACAGATGCCAGCCTCAGTGGCTGGATAGCAGTGGTCTTAGACCGCCAGTATCAGTGTCAATGTCCTGGAACTTCGAGCAGTGGCAAACGCCTTGAGACAAGCGGACTCCATTCTCAGAGTAAGGGTGATCCGCGTTCAGTCAGACAACGCCACAGCGGTGGCGTAGATAAATCACCAGAGAGGAACAAGAAGTCTGATGCCCATCAGAGAGGTCCACCACATTATTCTTTGGGTGGAAAAATACGCGATAAGACTGTCTGGGAAGCAGATTACCTCAGTCGCCAAGACCTACTTCCGGGGGAGTGGGCGCTTCACCCATCTGTTTTCCAGGAACTCACACGGAGGTGGGGTCTGCCTGAAATCGATGGTGTCCAGGCTCAACAAGAAACTTCCGAGGTATTGTTCCAGGTCGAGAGATCCAGCGGCAACAGCTGTGGACGCGCTGTCGATTTCCTTGGGTTTTCGAATGTTGTATCTGTTTCCACCCCTACCACTTCTGTCGAGGGTCCTCAAACGCAGAAATAGAGAGGACGTCTCTGTGATTCTCATTGCTCCGGACTGGCCTCGCAGAGCATGGTATTCGGATTTGCGAATGCTTCTAGCGGACAATCCATGGCGCCTTCCACTTTGAGAAGATCTCCTCCAGCAAGCACCATTCGTTTTACAGGTTCTACACTTTTGCAGCTTCTGCATCTCACTTTGGTCGCATGGTGTTGAAGGGGTCTCAGCGCTCTCCCACCCGCAGAGGTAGCTTTGGGATGTCCCAATCATGAGAGGACTCGTGAGTCCTCTATGGTCTGGAGGAGAAAACAGGAATTTGGTACTTACCGATAATTCCTTTTCTCCGAGGCCATAGGGGACATTGGACGCCCGCCCAGCGCTGCTTTCCTGTTACGGTATGTCTGTATCTGGGTGGCTGGAATAGGGGGTTCCCCTCTTCAGATCCTTTTTTGTCTTCTGCTTCCTTCCTCTCGAGAGATTACCTGGTCTCCGACTCCTATCTGTCACCACCTCCCAATCGTGAGAGGACTCCAGTGTCCCCTATGGCCTCGGAGAAAGGGAATTATCGGTAAGTACCAAATTAGTAGTAGTAGTAAGCGAATACATTTCTTTTTTGATTTTGCAATAGGCATTGTTATCTACGCATAGGCTTGCCATAATATCCTTTTAATCCGGGACACCTATGATTTCTACAGGTTCCGTGGTTGATTAAAACCAGGTGAAATGCAGGCTTAAATTTAGCCAGCCATAGAACCTGTGTAAATCCTAGGTGTCCCGGATTACAGGGATTTTATGGCAAGCCTACCTATGCCTTATGTTTCAAAACTTACAATTGTTTTTACTGCCTTGTTGCCTATATGTGATTTATTTGTAACTGTCTCACAGTGGCTGCCCCTGGAGGATGTAAAGTCAGGAAAGCTGCATGTCAAAGTAGAATGTCTGTCTCTTCTTACAGACCCTGCTCAGCTAGAACAGGTAATAATAGCTCATTGTCGTCTAATCGTTCTGGTAATACTGTGGCACTATCATCTGCCTGTTCTAGTAACACTATCTCGCATTCCGCAGCCTATCACGCTAATACTGTTGCACAGACCTCTATTTTGGTAATGCTATCCAATACCTTGCAACATTTATAAAGGCAAAATCAGGACAAATCGATACCTGGCCCTGATCTGCCCAACCTCCAGCCACTAATCAGCACAAATATTCCAATTTTCTAAGCAAACACACATGTGTTTACTTGGCCCCACCCCTTTCAAGATCCACAATTTAGGACTGTCCTAATGAAATTGGGGCAGGTGGCAAGTATGCCATCTCCCTGCCTTCTGCTTGTGCTGGTAATAGTCACCAGCTGTCTTCTGGCTGTCCTCTTCTATGGTCCTCAACCTTTTGTTGCCAAACTGTCTTTCTCTATCGTCCTAGTGGATGCTGGGGTTCCTGAAAGGACCATGGGGAATAGCGGCTCCGCAGGAGACAGGGCACAAAAAATAAAGCTTTTTCCGATCAGGTGGTGTGCACTGGCTCCTCCCCCCATGACCCTCCTCCAGACTCCAGTTAGATTAGTTACAGGTTGAGTATCCCATATCCAAATATTCCGAAATACGGAATATTCCGAAATACGGACTTTTTTGAGTGAGAGTGAGATAGTGAAACCTTTGTTTCTCTGACGTCCTAGTGGATGCTGGGAACTCCGTAAGGACCATGGGGAATAGACGGGCTCCGCAGGAGACTGGGCACTCTAAGAAAGAATTAGGACTACTGGTGTGCACTGGCTCCTCCCTCTATGCCCCTCCTCCAGACCTCAGTTAGAATCTGTGCCCGGCTCGAGCTGGTTGCACACTAGGGGCTCTCCTGAGCTTCTAGTAAAGAAAGTATTTATTAGGTTTTTTATTTTCAGTGAGATCTGCTGGCAACAGACTCACTGCTACGAGGGACTTAGGGGAGAGAAGCGAACCTACCTGCTTGCAGCTAGCTTGGGCTTCTAGGCTACTGGACACCATTAGCTCCAGAGGGATCGAACACAGGCCTAGCCTCGGTCGTCCGGTCCCGGAGCTGCGCCGCCGTCCCCCTTGCAGAGCCAGAAGCAAGAAAAACGTCCTGGAAATCGGCGGCTGAAGACTCCGGTCTTCATTAAGGTAGCGCACAGCACTGCAGCTGTGCGCCATTGCTCCCTATGCACACCACATACTCCGGTCACTGATGGGTGCAGGGCGCTGGGGGGGGGGGGGGGGCGCCCTGGGCTGCAATTAGAGTACCTTAAATTGGCAAAACAACACATAATATAGTCTAATAAACTATATATGTGTAAAAATCCCCTGCCATAATATTAATAAAAGAGCGGGAGAAGCCCGCCGAAAAAGGGGCGGGGCTATCTCCCTCAGCACACTGGCGCCATTTCCTCTTCACAGCTCCGCTGGAAGACAGCTCCCCAGGCTCTCCCCTGCAGTTTCCAGGCTCAAAGGGTAAAAAAGAGTGGGGGGGCACTAAATTTAGGCGCAAAACTGTATGTATAGCTGCTATAGGGAAAATCACTTTGTGTAGTGTGAATCCCTGTTTATATAGCGCTGTGGTGTGTGCTGGCATACTCACTCTCTCTCTGTCTCCCCAAAGGACTTGGTGGGGTCCTGTCCTCAGTCAGAGCATTCCCTGTGTGTGTGCGGTGTGTCGGTACGGCTGTGTCGACATGTTTGATGAGGAGGCTTATGTGGAGGCGGAGCAGGTGCCGATAAATGTGATGTCACCCCCTGCGGGGTCGACACCAGAGTGGATGGATATGTGGAAGGTTTTACACGACAGTGTCAACTCCTTACATAAAAGGTTCGATGACATAACAGCTGTGGCACAGCCGGCTTCTCAGCCAGTGCCTGCCCAGGCGTCTCAAAGGCCATCAGGGGCTCAAAAACGCCCGCTACCTCAGATGGCAGACACTGATGTCGACACGGAGTCTGACTCCAGTGTCGACGACGACGAGACTAGTGTACATTCCACTAGGGCCATCTGTTGCATGATTACGGCAATGAAAAATGTGTTGCACATTTCTGACATTAACCCAGGTACCACTAAAAAGGGTATTATGTTTGGGGAGAAAAAGCAACCAGTGGTTTTTCCCCCATCAGATGAGTTGAATGAAGTGTGTGAAGAAGCGTGGGCTTCCCCTGATAAAAAACTAGTGATTTCTAAAAAATTACTGATGGCGTACCCTTTCCCGCCAGAGGACAGGGTACGTTGGGAGACATCCCCGAGGGTGGATAAAGCGCTCACACGCTTGTCAAAAAAGGTGGCACTACCGTCTCAGGATACGGCCGCCTTAAAGGAGCCTGCGGATAGAAAGCAGGAGGCTATCCTGAAGTCTGTATATACACACTCAGGTACTATACTGAGACCTGCTATTGCTTCAGCATGGATGTGCAGTGCTGCAGCAGCGTGATCTGATTCCCTGTCTGATAACATTGATTCCCTGGACAGGGACACTATATTGCTAACCATAGAGCATATTAAAGACGTAGTCTTATATATAAGAGATGCACAGAGGGATATTTGCTGGCTGGCATCTAGAATTAATGCAATGTCCATTTCTGCCAGGAGAGTATTATGGACTCGGCAGTGGACAGGTGATGCGGATTCTAAAAGGCACATGGAGGTTTTGCCTTACAAGGGTGAGGAATTGTTTGGGGATGGTCTCTCGGACCTCGTTTCCACAGCAACAGCTGGGAAGTCGACATTTTTACCTCAGGTTCCCTCACAGCCTAAGAAAGCACCGCATTATCAGGTACAGTCCTTTCGGCCCCAGAAAGGCAAGCGGGTTAAAGGCGCGTCCTTTCTGCCCAGAAGCAGGGGTAGAGGGAAAAAGCTGCACCATACAGCCAGTTCCCAAGAACAAAAATCTTCCCCTGCTTCCACTAAATCCACCGCATGACGCTGGGGCTCCACTAATGGAGCCAGGTGCGGTGGGGGCCCGTCTCCGGAACTTCAGCGACCAGTGGGTTCGCTCACAGGTGGATCCCTGGGTTCTACAAGTGGTATCTCAGGGATACAAGCTGGAATTCGAGATGTCTCCCCCTCGCCGTTACCTCAAATCAGCCTTGCCAGCTACTCCCCCGGACAGGGAGGTAGTGCTGGCGGCAATTCACAAGCTGTACCTACAGCAGGTGATAATAAAAGTTCCCCTCCTTCAACAGGGACGGGGTTACTATTCCACAATGTTTGTGGTACCGAAACCAGACGGTTCGGTGAGACCCATTCTAAATTTGAAATCCTTGAACACTTATATAAGGAGGTTCAAGTTCAAAATGGAATCGCTCAGGGCGGTTATTGCAAGCCTGGAAGAAGGGGATTATATGGTATCACTGGACATCAAGGATGCTTACCTGCATGTCCCCATTTACCCACCTCACCAGGTGTACCTCCGTTTTGTGGTACAAGACTGCCATTACCAATTCCAGACGTTGCCGTTTGGTCTGTCCACGGCACCGAGGGTATTTACCAAGGTAATGGCCGAAATGATGATACTCCTTCGAAAGAAGGGAGTTATAATTATCCCATACTTGGACGATCTCCTTATAAAGGCGAGGTCCAGGGAGCAGTTGTTGGTCGGAGTAGCACTATCTCAGGAAGTGCTACAACAGCACGGCTGGATTCTGAATATTCCAAAGTCGCAGCTGGTTCCTACGACGCATCTGCTGTTCCTGGGTATGATTCTGGACACAGAACAGAAGAAGGTGTTTCTCCCGGAGGAGAAGGCCAAGGAGTTGTCATCTCTGGTCAGAGACCTCCTAAAACCAAAACAGGTGTCGATGCATCACTGCACGCGAGTCCTGGGAAAGATGGTAGCTTCTTACGAAGAAATTCCATTCGGCATTTTCCATGCAAGGATCTTCCAGTGGGATCTGTTGGACAAGTGGTCCGGGTCGCATCTTCAGATGCATCGGCGGATAACCCTGTCTCCAAGGGCCAGGGTGTCGCTGTTGTGGTGGCTGCAGAGTGCTCATCTTCTAGAGGGCCGCAGATTCGGCATACAGAACTGGGTCCTGGTGACCACGGATGCAAGCCTCCGAGGTTGGGGGGCAGTCACTCAGGGAAGAAACTTCCAAGGACAATGGTCGAGTCAGGAGGCTTCCCTACACATAAATATTCTGGAACTAAGGGCCATTTACAATGGCCTAAGTCAGGCAAGACCCCTGCTTCAAAACCAGCCGGTGCTGATTCAGTCAGACAACATCACGGCGGTCGCCCATGTAAACCGACAGGGCGGCACAAGAAGCAGGATGGCGATGGCAGAAGCCACAAGGATTCTCCGATGGGCGGAAAATCACGTGATAGCACTGTCAGCAGTGTTCATTCCGGGAGTGGACAACTGGGAAGCAGACTTCCTCAGCAGGCACGACCTCCACCCGGGAGAGTGGGGACTTCATCCAGAAGTCTTCCAACTGATTGTAAATCGTTGGGAAAGGCCACAGGTGGACATGATGGCGTCCCGCCTCAACAAAAAGCTAAAAAGATATTGCGCCAGGTCAAGGGACCCTCAGGCAATAGCTGTGGACGCTCTAGTGACACCGTGGGTGTACCAGTCGGTTTATGTGTTCCCTCCTCTTCCTCTCATACCAAAGGTGCTGGGGATAATAAGAAAGAGAGGAGTAAGAACTATACTCATCGTTCCGGATTGGCCAAGAAGGACTTGGTACCCGGAACTACAAGAAATGATCTCCGAGGACCCTTGGCCTCTGCCTCTCAGACAGGACCTGCTACAGCAGGGGCCCTGTCTGTTCCAAGACTTACCGCGGCTGCGTTTGACGGCATGGCGGATGAACGCCGGATCCTGATGGAAAAGGGCTTTCCGGTTGAAGTCATTCCTACGCTGATAAAAGCTAGGAAAGATGTGACCGCAAAACATTATCACCGCATATGGCGAAAATATGTTGCTTGGTGTGAGGCTATGAAGGCCCCCACAGAAGAATTTCAGCTGGGTCGATTTCTGCACTTCCTACAGTCAGGAGTGACTATGGGCCTAAAATTGGGATCCATTAAAGTCAAGATTTCGGCCTGGTCTATTTTCTTTCAAAAAGAACTGGCTTCACTGCCTGAAGTTCAGACGTTTGTTAAGGGAGTGCTGCATATTCAGCCCCCTTTTGTGCCCCCAGTGGCACCTTGGGATCTCAACGTTGTGTTGGATTACCTAAAATCACATTGGTTTGAGCCACTTCAGACCGTGGAATTAAAATATCTCGCGTGGAAAGTGGTCATGCTTTTGGCCTTGGCTTCGGCTAGGCGGGTGTCAGAATTGGCGGCTTTGTCCTGTAAAAGCCCCTATCTGATCTTCCATATGGACAGAGCAGAATTGAGGACTCGTCCCCAATTCCTCCCTAAGGTGGTATCAGCGTTTCATTTGAACCAACCTATTGTGGTGCCTGCGGCTACTCGGGACTTGGAGGCTTCCAAGTTGCTGGACGTAGTCCGGGCCCTGAAAATCTATGTTTCCAGGATGGCTAGAGTCAGAAAGACTGACTCGCTGTTTATCCTGCATGCACCCAACAAGCTGGGTGCTCCTGCTTCTAAGCAGACTATTGCTCGCTGGATCTGCTCCACGATTCAACTTGCACATTCTGCGGCTGGACTGCCGCATCCTAAATCAGTAAAAGCCCATTCCACGAGGAAGGTGGGCTCTTCTTGGGCGGCTGCCCGAGGGGTCTCGGCTTTACAACTTTGCCGAGCTGCTACCTGGTCGGGATCAAACACGTTTGCAAAATTCTACAAGTTTGATACCCTGGCTGAGGAGGACCTTGAGTTTGCTCATTCGGTGCTGCAGAGTCATCCGCACTCTCCCGCCCGTTTGGGAGCTTTGGTATAATCCCCATGGTCCTTACGGAGTTCCCAGCATCCACTAGGACGTCAGAGAAAATAAGAATTTACTCACCGGTAATTCTATTTCTCGTAGTCCGTAGTGGATGCTGGGCGCCCTTCCCAAGTGCGGATTGTCTGCAATACTTGTATATAGTTATTGCCTAACTAAAGGGTTATTGTTATGAGCCATCTGTTTAGTGAGGCTCAGTTGTTATTCATACTGTTAACTGGGTATAGTATCACGAGTTGTACGGTGTGATTGGTGGCTGGTATGAGTCTTACCCGGGATTCCAAATCCTTTCCTTGTTGTGTCAGCTCTTCCGGGCACAGTTTCCCTAACTGAGGTCTGGAGGAGGGGCATAGAGGGAGGAGCCAGTGCACACCAGTAGTCCTAATTCTTTCTTAGAGTGCCCAGTCTCCTGCGGAGCCCGTCTATTCCCCATGGTCCTTACGGAGTTCCCAGCATCCACTACGGACTACGAGAAATAGAATTACCGGTGAGTAAATTCTTATTTTTTTGATGGCTCAATGTACACAAACTTTGTTTAATACACAAAGTTATTAAAAATATTGTATTAAATGACCTTCAGGCTGTGTGTATAAGGTGTATATGAAACATATATGAATTGTGTGAATGTAGATACACTTTGTTCAATGCACAAAGTTACAAAACATATTGGCTAAAATTACCTTCCGGCTGTGTGTATAAGGTGTATATGAAACATAAATGCATTCTGTGCTTAGAAATGGGTCCCATCACCATGATATCTCATTATGGTATGCAATTATTCCAAAATACGGAAAAATCCGACATCCAAAATACCTCTGGTCCCAAGCATTTTGGATAAGGGATACTCAACCTGTAATACTCTTCTCCTGTCCTTTTTCTGTTCTTGTTATACTCCTGCCTATTCTGCTAATATTTTCCATTGTTCTCATCTCAATATTCTCCCCCAGCTTCTGGTAATACTTAACCACTGTGTGCTGACTTGTATCGGGATCCAGTCAAGATGCTGGCTGTCGGAATACCGACGCTAGAATCCACCTGTCTGTATCCAGACGCCGGAATCCCGACAGCCCCTTCTACCAGTTGTCTCTTGCCTGTTCTGCTGTGTATTGTCTCCAGTCTCCTGCCTGTCCTGACAATTCTCTGTAACGGTCATCCCCAATGCAATAGGCCCCCATGCAGTATAATTTAATCTCGAGTGTTAACCAGCTAAAACACTCGTAATCCTTTACTATCTATGGTGGATCATTTATTAATGTACTCAGCAAGACTCATACACAAATATTTTCAACAGACGGCTAAAATTATTCTGCGCCTACATTAAATATAAAGTAATGCCTTATTCCAAGCTCACTTTTTTGTGGCTTTATGCAAATACTGCTACACGTCATTCCCTGGTGTATATCTGTGCGTCTGCATGTGCAAGGACTGAGATGACCACTTTCAGCATTTTCAGATGCTCTGATATCTCTGTCTGAATATGGCCTCCTGTGTGAACAATTCTGCATCTCCTCTATCAGCAGCACTCCCATAACACACCTATAAGAATGACATCTCGATGTGTCCGCTTAGCCACTTCCCAGGAACACCCAATACATTTTCAAAACATTTCTGAGACCATACGTCTCCCGTGCGCCTCAATCACAACTATGTCTCTGTGCGTATGAAATCTGGGTGCAACTTAGATCCATAATGCATTAAAAACAATCGCTCCACTGCATCCAAGATTGCCGCTATGCCAGACTCGGACTCCGGCCAAGTGTCCTGTATTTGTTGGTGTTCTTCTGTTTTCTCCCTGCCCCGTCAGCACGCTCCCACTGTCCTCACCAGACTACAACTTCAGTTTTGTGTCTGTGAAGTAACCGTTGTTGCATGTTGTTTTTAGGTGTTGCTGTTGAACAGTCTGTCTCAACCCGCTCAAAGTGAGGAATTCTCTACTGCCCTACTGGGCATCTATCTAGAACGAGCCAATGACTTGCCGGTAAGACATTAATATTGCTAAATGTTATATGTTATTTAGTGGTACATTCTGTCAGCAACTTTTTATTATTATTTTTTATTATTATTATTATTATTTTTTTTAAATGTAACACTGACAAATCTGTATCATTGTTACGCCTCTTCCCACGTTCCATGTTCTGAGATTATCAACACTCTTTTAAATAGATGAAGAAAGGAGTCAAGTTCCCAATTGCAAATGCAGAGATAACCGTGAGGAAAACTAGCTACAAGACCAAGGTACTACTGCAGGGGCACCTGTGGGACTTTGGGATGGAGGGAGAGGTAATGCTAGTCAGGGGACATTTGCACTGTCCTTATTACATGTGTCATTATCGTACATTAGTAGAATTATGCCTACAAGTGCCCTATAAACAGCACATAAGGTGCAGAAGGAGTCACACTGAGAGTAGAATGGGAGGCCTTACCTCAGCTACTACCCAGTACATGTAAATCCCATTTAAATATCTTTTTTTTTTTTTTTACCTGGTTCCAGGGTGTCGCCTACATGATGTGCCTCCCAGCCCACATTTACGAACGAATGCCCCACTATGCCTAGTTTCTCTATCGTCCTAAGTGGATGCTGGGGTTCCTGAAAGGACCATGGGGAATAGCGGCTCCGCAGGAGACAGGGCACAAAAAAGTAAAGCTTTACTAGGTCAGGTGGTGTGCACTGGCTCCTCCCCCCATGACCCTCCTCCAGACTCCAGTTAGATTTTGTGCCCGAACGAGAAGGGTGCAATCTAGGTGGCTCTCCTAAAGAGCTGCTTAGAGAAAGTTTAGTTTAGGTTTTTTTCTTTACAGTGAGTCCTGCTGGCAACAGGATCACTGCAACGTGGGACTTAGGGGGAAAGTAGTAAACTCACCTGCATGCAGAGTGGATTTGCTGCTTGGCTACTGGACACCATTAGCTCCAGAGGGATCGAACACAGGCCCAGCCGTGGAGTCCGGTCCCGGAGCCGCGCCGCCGACCCCCTTGCAGATGCTGAAGCGTGAAGAGGTCCGGAAACCGGCGGCTGAAGACTCCTCAGTCTTCATAAGGTAGCGCACAGCACTGCAGCTGTGCGCCATTTTCCTCTCAGCACACTTCACTGGGCAGTCACTGAGGGTGCAGAGCGCTGGGGGGGGGCGCTCTGAGAGGCAAATATAAACCTTATACAAGGCTAAAAATACCTCACATATAGCCCATAGGGGCTATATGGAGATATTTAACCCCTGCCTGACTGGAAAAATAGCGGGAGAAGAACCCGCCGAAAAAGGGGCGGGGCCTATCTCCTCAGCACACGGCGCCATTTTCTGTCACAGCTCCGCTGGTCAGAACGGCTCCCAGGTCTCTCCCCTGCACTGCACTACAGAAACAGGGTAAAACAGAGAGGGGGGGCACATTAATGGCTATATATATATATATTAAAGCAGCTATAAGGGAGCACTTAATATAAGGATATCCCTTGTATATATAGCGCTTTGTGGTGTGTGCTGGCAGACTCTCCCTCTGTCTCCCCAAAAGGGCTAGTGGGTCCTGTCTTCATTAGAGCATTCCCTGTGAGTTTGCGGTGTGTGTCGGTACGTGGTGTCGACATGTATGAGGACGATATTGGTGTGGAGGCGGAGCAATTGCCAAATATGCAGATGTCACCCCCCAGGGGGTCGACACCAGAATGGATGCCTTTATTTGTGGAATTACGTGATGGTTTATCTTCCCTTAAACAGTCAGTTGAGGACATGAGGCGGCCGGACAATCAATTAATGCCTGTCCAGGCGCCTCAAACACCGTCAGGGGCTGTAAAACGCCCTTTGCCTCAGTCGGTCGACACAGACCCAGACACGAGCACTGATTCCAGTGACGACGGTAGAAATTCAAACGTATTTTCCAGTAGGGCCACACGTTATATGATTTTGGCAATGAAGGAGACGTTACATTTAGCTGATACTACAGATACCGTAAAACAGGGTATTATGTATGGTGTGAAAAAACTACAAACAGTTTTTCCTGAATCAGAAGAATTAAATGACGTGTGTGATGAAGCGTGGGTTGCTCCTGATAAAAAGTTGATAATTTCAAAAAAGTTATTGGCATTATACCCTTTCCCGCCAGAGGTTAGGGCGCGCTGGGAAACACCCCCTAAGGTGGACAAGGCGCTCACACGCTTATCCAAACAAGTGGCGTTACCCTCTCCTGAGACGGCCGCACTTAAGGATCCATCAGATAGAAAGATGGAAGTTATTCAAAAGAATATATACACACATGCAGGTGTTATACTACGACCAGCTATAGCAACTGCCTGGATGTGCAGTGCTGGAGTAGTTTGGTCAGAATCCCTGATTGAAAATATTGATACCCTAGATAGGGACAATGTTTTACTGTCGTTAGAACAAATAAAGGATGCATTTATCTATATGCGTGATGCACAGAGGGATATTTGCACACTGGCATCTCGGGTGAGTGCTATGTCCATTTCAGCCAGAAGAGCCTTATGGACACGACAGTGGACAGGCGATGCGGATTCAAAACGTCACATGGAGGTTTTGCCGTATAAAGGGGAGGAGTTATTTGGAGTTGGTCTATCAGACTTGGTGGCCACGGCTACTGCCGGGAAATCCACTTTTTTACCTCAAGTCACTCCCCAACAGAGAAAGGCACCGACCTTTCAACCGCAGCCTTTTCGCTCCTACAAAAATAAGAGAGCAAAGGGCTTGTCGTACCTGCCACGAGGCAGAGGAAGAGGGAAGAGACACCAACAGGCAGCTCCTTCCCAGGAACAGAAGCCCTCCCCGGCTCCTGCAAAGTGGGGGGCCGTCTCAAAAATTACAGCGCGCAGTGGGCTCACTCGCAGGTAGACCCCTGGATCCTGCAGATAATATCTCAGGGGTACAGGTTGGAATTAGAGACGGATCCTCCTCATCGTTTCCTGAAGTCTGCCTTACCAACCGTCTTTTCCGAAAGGGAGAGGGTGTTGGAAGCCATTCACAAGCTGTACGCTCAGCAGGTGATAGTCAAAGTACCCCTATTACAACAAGGAAAGGGGTATTATTCCACTCTATTTGTGGTACCGAAGCCGGATGGCTCGGTAAGGCCTATTCTAAATCTGAAGTCCTTGAACCTCTACATAAAAAAGTTCAAGTTCAAGATGGAGTCACTCAGAGCAGTGATAGCGAACCTGGAAGAAGGGGACTTTATGGTATCCTTGGACATCAAGGATGCGTATCTACACGTTCCGATTTACCCCGCACACCAGGGGTACCTCAGGTTCATTGTTCAAAACTGTCACTATCAGTTTCAGACGCTGCCGTTCGGATTGTCCACGGCGCCTCGGGTCTTTACCAAGGTAATGGCCGAGATGATGATTCTTCTTCGAAGAAAAGGCGTATTAGTTATCCCATACTTGGACGATCTCCTAATAAGGGCAAGGTCCAGAGAACAGCTGGAGACAGCTTTAGCACTATCTCAAGAGGTGCTAAGACAACACGGGTGGATTCTGAATATTCCAAAATCCCATTTAATCCCGACAACTCGTCTGCTGTTCCTAGGAATGATTCTGGACACGGTTCAGAAAAAGGTTTTCCTTCCAGAGGAAAAAGCCAAGGAGTTATCCGATCTGGTCAGGAACCTCCTAAAACCAGGAAAAGTGTCAGTACATCAATGCACAAGAGTCCTGGGAAAAATGGTGGCTTCTTACGAAGCAATTCCATTCGGCAGATTCCATGCAAGAATATTCCAAAGGGATCTGTTGGACAAATGGTCAGGGTCGCATCTGCAGATGCACCTGCGAATAACCCTGTCACCAAAGACAAGGGTGTCACTTCTGTGGTGGTTGCAGAAGGCTCACCTATTAGAAGGCCGCAGATTCGGCATTCAGGATTGGATCCTGGTGACCACGGACGCCAGCCTGAGAGGCTGGGGAGCAGTCACACAAGGAAGAAACTTCCAGGGAGTATGGACGAGTCTGGAAAAGTCTCTTCACATAAACATTCTGGAACTAAGAGCAATCTACAATGCTCTAAGCCAGGCGGAACTTCTCCTGCAAGGAAAGCCGGTGTTGATTCAGTCGGACAACATCACGGCGGTCGCCCATGTAAACAGGCAGGGCGGCACAAGAAGCAGGAGTGCAATGGCAGAAGCTGCCAAGATTCTTCGCTGGGCGGAGAATCACGTGATAGCACTGTCAGCAGTGTTCATCCCGGGCGTGGACAACTGGGAAGCAGACTTCCTCAGCAGACACGATCTTCATCCGGGGGAGTGGGGTCTACATCCAGAAGTCTTCAACATGTTAATAGACCGTTGGGAAAGACCAATTGTAGACATAATGGCGTCTCGCCTCAACAAGAAACTGGACAAATATTGCGCCAGGTCAAGAGATCCACAGGCAATAGCTGTGGACGCACTGGTAACTCCTTGGGTGTACCAGTCAGTGTATGTGTTTCCTCCTCTGCCGCTCATACCAAAGGTATTGAAGATCATACGGCAAAGAAGAGTAAGAACAATACTAGTGGTTCCGGATTGGCCGAGAAGGACTTGGTATCCGGAACTTCAAGAGATGCTCACGGACGAACCGTGGCCTCTACCTCTGAGAAGGGACCTGCTACAGCAGGGTCCCTGTCTTTTTCAAGACTTACCGCGGCTGCGTTTGACGGCATGGCGGTTGAACGCCAGATCCTAAAAGGGAAAGGCATTCCAGAAGAAGTCATTCCTACCTTGATTAAGGCACGGAAGGAAGTCACCGTGAAACATTATCACCGCATTTGGCGAAAATATGTAGCGTGGTGCGAGGATCGGAGGGTTCCGACGGAGGAATTCCAACTGGGTCGTTTCCTACATTTCCTGCAATCAGGATTATCTATGGGTCTCAAATTGGGATCCATTAAGGTTCAAATTTCGGCCCTGTCAATATTCTTCCAAAAAGAATTGGCCTCTGTCCCTGAGGTCCAGACTTTTGTCAAGGGAGTACTGCATATACAGCCTCCTGTGGTGCCTCCGGTGGCACCGTGGGATCTAAATGTAGTTTTAGATTTCCTCAAATCCCATTGGTTTGAACCATTGAAAAAGGTGGATTTGAAATATCTCACATTGAAAGTGACTATGTTACTAGCCCTGGCCTCTGCCAGGAGAGTATCTGAATTGGCGGCTTTATCTTATAAAAGTCCTTATCTAATCTTCCATTCGGATAGGGCAGAACTGCGGACTCGTCCGCATTTTCTCCCTAAAGTGGTATCAGCATTTCATCTGAACCAACCTATTGTGGTGCCTGCGGCCACTAGCGACTTGGAGGACTCCAAGTTGTTGGACGTTGTCAGAGCCTTAAAAATATACATTGCAAGGACGGCTGGAGTCAGAAAATCTGACTCGCTGTTTATATTGTATGCACCCAACAAGTTGGGCGCACCTGCTTCTAAGCAGTCGATTGCTCGTTGGATTTGTAACACAATTCAACTTGCACATTCTGTGGCAGGCCTGCCACAGCCTAAAACTGTAAAAGCCCACTCCACAAGGAAGGTGGGCTCATCTTGGGCGGCTGCCCGAGGGGTCTCGGCATTACAACTCTGCCGAGCAGCTACGTGGTCGGGGGAGAACACGTTTGTAAAATTTTACAAATTTGATACCCTGGCAAAGGAGGACCTGGAGTTCTCTCATTCGGTGCTGCAGAGTCATCCGCACTCTCCCGCCCGTTTGGGAGCTTTGGTATAATCCCCATGGTCCTTTCAGGAACCCCAGCATCCACTTAGGACGATAGAGAAAATAAGAATTTACTTACCGATAATTCTATTTCTCGGAGTCCGTAGTGGATGCTGGGCGCCCATCCCAAGTGCGGATTATCTGCAATACTTGTACATAGTTATTGTTAACTAATTCGGGTTATTGTTAAGGAGCCATCTTTAAGAGGCCCTTTCTGTTGTCATACTGTTAACTGGGTTTAGATCACAAGTTGTACGGTGTGATTGGTGTGGCTGGTATGAGTCTTACCCGGGATTCAAAATGCCTCCCTTATTGTGTATGCTCGTCCGGGCACAGTACCTAACTGGAGTCTGGAGGAGGGTCATAGGGGGAGGAGCCAGTGCACACCACCTGACCTAGTAAAGCTTTACTTTTTTGTGCCCTGTCTCCTGCGGAGCCGCTATTCCCCATGGTCCTTTCAGGAACCCCAGCATCCACTACGGACTCCGAGAAATAGAATTATCGGTAAGTAAATTCTTATTATATAGCACACAGCAAACAGAAAGGGTGATGCTTTCCCCCCACACCGGTATCCCCCTGCACACCAACTAGCAGTTGTAATAGTATATGAAAACTATCTGGTAATAGAATTTCAGATATTTGTTACATATATTTGCAAATACATGATAAGCTGCTGATCCCCTTCACGGCTTCTCTGACATCGGCAGTTTCTCTATCGTCCTAAGTGGATGCTGGGGTTCCTGAAAGGACCATGGGGAATAGCGGCTCCGCAGGAGACAGGGCACAAAAAAGTAAAGCTTTACTAGGTCAGGTGGTGTGCACTGGCTCCTCCCCCCATGACCCTCCTCCAGACTCCAGTTAGATTTTGTGCCCGAACGAGAAGGGTGCAATCTAGGTGGCTCTCCTAAAGAGCTGCTTAGAGAAAGTTTAGTTTAGGTTTTTTTCTTTACAGTGAGTCCTGCTGGCAACAGGATCACTGCAACGTGGGACTTAGGGGGAAAGTAGTAAACTCACCTGCATGCAGAGTGGATTTGCTGCTTGGCTACTGGACACCATTAGCTCCAGAGGGATCGAACACAGGCCCAGCCGTGGAGTCCGGTCCCGGAGCCGCGCCGCCGACCCCCTTGCAGATGCTGAAGCGTGAAGAGGTCCGGAAACCGGCGGCTGAAGACTCCTCAGTCTTCATAAGGTAGCGCACAGCACTGCAGCTGTGCGCCATTTTCCTCTCAGCACACTTCACTGGGCAGTCACTGAGGGTGCAGAGCGCTGGGGGGGGGCGCTCTGAGAGGCAAATATAAACCTTATACAAGGCTAAAAATACCTCACATATAGCCCATAGGGGCTATATGGAGATATTTAACCCCTGCCTGACTGGAAAAATAGCGGGAGAAGAACCCGCCGAAAAAGGGGCGGGGCCTATCTCCTCAGCACACGGCGCCATTTTCTGTCACAGCTCCGCTGGTCAGAACGGCTCCCAGGTCTCTCCCCTGCACTGCACTACAGAAACAGGGTAAAACAGAGAGGGGGGGCACATTAATGGCTATATATATATATATTAAAGCAGCTATAAGGGAGCACTTAATATAAGGATATCCCTTGTATATATAGCGCTTTGTGGTGTGTGCTGGCAGACTCTCCCTCTGTCTCCCCAAAAGGGCTAGTGGGTCCTGTCTTCATTAGAGCATTCCCTGTGAGTTTGCGGTGTGTGTCGGTACGTGGTGTCGACATGTATGAGGACGATATTGGTGTGGAGGCGGAGCAATTGCCAAATATGCAGATGTCACCCCCCAGGGGGTCGACACCAGAATGGATGCCTTTATTTGTGGAATTACGTGATGGTTTATCTTCCCTTAAACAGTCAGTTGAGGACATGAGGCGGCCGGACAATCAATTAATGCCTGTCCAGGCGCCTCAAACACCGTCAGGGGCTGTAAAACGCCCTTTGCCTCAGTCGGTCGACACAGACCCAGACACGAGCACTGATTCCAGTGACGACGGTAGAAATTCAAACGTATTTTCCAGTAGGGCCACACGTTATATGATTTTGGCAATGAAGGAGACGTTACATTTAGCTGATACTACAGATACCGTAAAACAGGGTATTATGTATGGTGTGAAAAAACTACAAACAGTTTTTCCTGAATCAGAAGAATTAAATGACGTGTGTGATGAAGCGTGGGTTGCTCCTGATAAAAAGTTGATAATTTCAAAAAAGTTATTGGCATTATACCCTTTCCCGCCAGAGGTTAGGGCGCGCTGGGAAACACCCCCTAAGGTGGACAAGGCGCTCACACGCTTATCCAAACAAGTGGCGTTACCCTCTCCTGAGACGGCCGCACTTAAGGATCCATCAGATAGAAAGATGGAAGTTATTCAAAAGAATATATACACACATGCAGGTGTTATACTACGACCAGCTATAGCAACTGCCTGGATGTGCAGTGCTGGAGTAGTTTGGTCAGAATCCCTGATTGAAAATATTGATACCCTAGATAGGGACAATGTTTTACTGTCGTTAGAACAAATAAAGGATGCATTTATCTATATGCGTGATGCACAGAGGGATATTTGCACACTGGCATCTCGGGTGAGTGCTATGTCCATTTCAGCCAGAAGAGCCTTATGGACACGACAGTGGACAGGCGATGCGGATTCAAAACGTCACATGGAGGTTTTGCCGTATAAAGGGGAGGAGTTATTTGGAGTTGGTCTATCAGACTTGGTGGCCACGGCTACTGCCGGGAAATCCACTTTTTTACCTCAAGTCACTCCCCAACAGAGAAAGGCACCGACCTTTCAACCGCAGCCTTTTCGCTCCTACAAAAATAAGAGAGCAAAGGGCTTGTCGTACCTGCCACGAGGCAGAGGAAGAGGGAAGAGACACCAACAGGCAGCTCCTTCCCAGGAACAGAAGCCCTCCCCGGCTCCTGCAAAAACCTCAGCATGACGCTGGGGCCTCTCAAGCGGACTCGGGGACAGTGGGGGGCCGTCTCAAAAATTACAGCGCGCAGTGGGCTCACTCGCAGGTAGACCCCTGGATCCTGCAGATAATATCTCAGGGGTACAGGTTGGAATTAGAGACGGATCCTCCTCATCGTTTCCTGAAGTCTGCCTTACCAACCGTCTCTTCCGAAAGGGAGAGGGTGTTGGAAGCCATTCACAAGCTGTACGCTCAGCAGGTGATAGTCAAAGTACCCCTATTACAACAAGGAAAGGGGTATTATTCCACTCTATTTGTGGTACCGAAGCCGGATGGCTCGGTAAGGCCTATTCTAAATCTGAAGTCCTTGAACCTCTACATAAAAAAGTTCAAGTTCAAGATGGAGTCACTCAGAGCAGTGATAGCGAACCTGGAAGAAGGGGACTTTATGGTATCCTTGGACATCAAGGATGCGTATCTACACGTTCCGATTTACCCCGCACACCAGGGGTACCTCAGGTTCATTGTTCAAAACTGTCACTAT
Source organism: Pseudophryne corroboree (assembly GCF_028390025.1). Lineage (NCBI taxonomy): Eukaryota > Metazoa > Chordata > Amphibia > Anura > Myobatrachidae > Pseudophryne > Pseudophryne corroboree. The sequence continues at coordinate 248,268,623 of NC_086445.1, forward strand.
CAGTTTCAGACGCTGCCGTTCGGATTGTCCACGGCGCCTCGGGTCTTTACCAAGGTAATGGCCGAGATGATGATTCTTCTTCGAAGAAAAGGCGTATTAGTTATCCCATACTTGGACGATCTCCTAATAAGGGCAAGGTCCAGAGAACAGCTGGAGACAGCTTTAGCACTATCTCAAGAGGTGCTAAGACAACACGGGTGGATTCTGAATATTCCAAAATCCCATTTAATCCCGACAACTCGTCTGCTGTTCCTAGGAATGATTCTGGACACGGTTCAGAAAAAGGTTTTCCTTCCAGAGGAAAAAGCCAAGGAGTTATCCGATCTGGTCAGGAACCTCCTAAAACCAGGAAAAGTGTCAGTACATCAATGCACAAGAGTCCTGGGAAAAATGGTGGCTTCTTACGAAGCAATTCCATTCGGCAGATTCCATGCAAGAATATTCCAAAGGGATCTGTTGGACAAATGGTCAGGGTCGCATCTGCAGATGCACCTGCGAATAACCCTGTCACCAAAGACAAGGGTGTCACTTCTGTGGTGGTTGCAGAAGGCTCACCTATTAGAAGGCCGCAGATTCGGCATTCAGGATTGGATCCTGGTGACCACGGACGCCAGCCTGAGAGGCTGGGGAGCAGTCACACAAGGAAGAAACTTCCAGGGAGTATGGACGAGTCTGGAAAAGTCTCTTCACATAAACATTCTGGAACTAAGAGCAATCTACAATGCTCTAAGCCAGGCGGAACTTCTCCTGCAAGGAAAGCCGGTGTTGATTCAGTCGGACAACATCACGGCGGTCGCCCATGTAAACAGGCAGGGCGGCACAAGAAGCAGGAGTGCAATGGCAGAAGCTGCCAAGATTCTTCGCTGGGCGGAGAATCACGTGATAGCACTGTCAGCAGTGTTCATCCCGGGCGTGGACAACTGGGAAGCAGACTTCCTCAGCAGACACGATCTTCATCCGGGAGAGTGGGGTCTACATCCAGAAGTCTTCAACATGTTAATAGACCGTTGGGAAAGACCAATTGTAGACATGATGGCGTCTCGCCTCAACAAGAAACTGGACAAATATTGCGCCAGGTCAAGAGATCCACAGGCAATAGCTGTGGACGCACTGGTAACTCCTTGGGTGTACCAGTCAGTGTATGTGTTTCCTCCTCTGCCGCTCATACCAAAGGTATTGAAGATCATACGGCAAAGAAGAGTAAGAACAATACTAGTGGTTCCGGATTGGCCGAGAAGGACTTGGTATCCGGAACTTCAAGAGATGCTCACGGACGAACCGTGGCCTCTACCTCTGAGAAGGGACCTGCTACAGCAGGGTCCCTGTCTTTTTCAAGACTTACCGCGGCTGCGTTTGACGGCATGGCGGTTGAACGCCAGATCCTAAAAGGGAAAGGCATTCCAGAAGAAGTCATTCCTACCTTGATTAAGGCACGGAAGGAAGTCACCGTGAAACATTATCACCGCATTTGGCGAAAATATGTAGCGTGGTGCGAGGATCGGAGGGTTCCGACGGAGGAATTCCAACTGGGTCGTTTCCTACATTTCCTGCAATCAGGATTATCTATGGGTCTCAAATTGGGATCCATTAAGGTTCAAATTTCGGCCCTGTCAATATTCTTCCAAAAAGAATTGGCCTCTGTCCCTGAGGTCCAGACTTTTGTCAAGGGAGTACTGCATATACAGCCTCCTGTGGTGCCTCCGGTGGCACCGTGGGATCTAAATGTAGTTTTAGATTTCCTCAAATCCCATTGGTTTGAACCATTGAAAAAGGTGGATTTGAAATATCTCACATTGAAAGTGACTATGTTACTAGCCCTGGCCTCTGCCAGGAGAGTATCTGAATTGGCGGCTTTATCTTATAAAAGTCCTTATCTAATCTTCCATTCGGATAGGGCAGAACTGCGGACTCGTCCGCATTTTCTCCCTAAAGTGGTATCAGCATTTCATCTGAACCAACCTATTGTGGTGCCTGCGGCCACTAGCGACTTGGAGGACTCCAAGTTGTTGGACGTTGTCAGAGCCTTAAAAATATACATTGCAAGGACGGCTGGAGTCAGAAAATCTGACTCGCTGTTTATATTGTATGCACCCAACAAGTTGGGCGCACCTGCTTCTAAGCAGTCGATTGCTCGTTGGATTTGTAACACAATTCAACTTGCACATTCTGTGGCAGGCCTGCCACAGCCTAAAACTGTAAAAGCCCACTCCACAAGGAAGGTGGGCTCATCTTGGGCGGCTGCCCGAGGGGTCTCGGCATTACAACTCTGCCGAGCAGCTACGTGGTCGGGGGAGAACACGTTTGTAAAATTTTACAAATTTGATACCCTGGCAAAGGAGGACCTGGAGTTCTCTCATTCGGTGCTGCAGAGTCATCCGCACTCTCCCGCCCGTTTGGGAGCTTTGGTATAATCCCCATGGTCCTTTCAGGAACCCCAGCATCCACTTAGGACGATAGAGAAAATAAGAATTTACTTACCGATAATTCTATTTCTCGGAGTCCGTAGTGGATGCTGGGCGCCCATCCCAAGTGCGGATTATCTGCAATACTTGTACATAGTTATTGTTAACTAATTCGGGTTATTGTTAAGGAGCCATCTTTAAGAGGCCCTTTCTGTTGTCATACTGTTAACTGGGTTTAGATCACAAGTTGTACGGTGTGATTGGTGTGGCTGGTATGAGTCTTACCCGGGATTCAAAATGCCTCCCTTATTGTGTATGCTCGTCCGGGCACAGTACCTAACTGGAGTCTGGAGGAGGGTCATGGGGGGAGGAGCCAGTGCACACCACCTGACCTAGTAAAGCTTTACTTTTTTGTGCCCTGTCTCCTGCGGAGCCGCTATTCCCCATGGTCCTTTCAGGAACCCCAGCATCCACTACGGACTCCGAGAAATAGAATTATCGGTAAGTAAATTCTTATTTTTTACAATACATGATAGCAGTGCCCACTTGGGGCTATGTGATGGACCCCTCCATTTTCATGCACCTGATATGTGTTTCTAGAGTGATTGAGCAGCTACCAAGGTGTTTGTTAGTATATAGCACCATCACAATCAGTGCCATCTTACCTGCTAATACATGTATATTTCCTTGAATAAGCGCATGACATCATGACACTATGTACTCACTTTTGGGGTCGTTTTGTACATTTCTTTAATATCTTACGGAATTAAATAACTTGGTGATGAACTCCTTGAATACCATAGAAGTCTTGCTTAAAGAGTCAGTTAACTTAGTATATGCACCAATATTGTCTGCAGTCAGACGTTCTAACCGTATTCCTCTTTTTGAATATTTTTGCTCTGTGTCCCTTAGATCACCTCAAAGAGCAGCAATCCAGTATGGGATGAAAGCTACGTATTCCTTGTCAAGAACCCCCATATTGAAACTCTGCAGCTTAATGTCAGTATGAGTGTTATTCTGTTTTGTCACTTCCATCGTTCTGAAATGCATTCTGTATCTTGTGAGTCTGTGATAATGTTAATAGTTCCCTATTTCCTTAAAGGTTCAGGATGAATCTAATAAGTCTCTAGGGTCTCTCACCCTCCCGCTCTCTGATCTTCTGACTGCTGAGTCCCTGACTCTTGATGGGTGGTTTCCTCTGAGTACATCTGGAGTGAATAGTGAAGTTCTAATGAAACTTCAGATGAGGGTGAGTGGTTTATCCCCCCAGCCTGTTTCCATCTCTGTGAAGAAGACCTCTCCAATCTGTACATACAAGTTCCTTCTATTTATGTGTGCATTGAGCTGGTACAATATGGACAGATGCTGCTGTACACTCACCTTTCACAACAACTTCTTTTTGTGTTTGAGACCCTCCTGATAGTTCCAGAATAGCGATGGTAGAAGATACAGTAATGTACATGGGGTGGGTGTAGGGTCAGACATTCCAGGTGTGGATCTGCTATAATTGGAGAGGGAAGACAATTTGACATTAAGGAAAAGAATTGTGTATCAAAACACAAGCCCTTTCTCTCCGCCTGCAGATTCCCACTCTATTCCTATTTAATCAGATCTACAGCACTTACACTTGCTGCATGCTAGGTACAGGACATCCGACTCAATTTGGCGTCCCCAATGCATACTCAGAATAGTGAGTAACCCTGGTTACACCTCCATGACATTTGCACAAAACAGTTCTCTTGTGTGCGTTTGTATTGTTGCCACCTAGAAATGCCCATTTAGCGGCTGCAAAGAGAACGCTGAGATTCATGCCACTTTGAATCCTGTGTATGTTTGCAAATATGTGTATGCATCCCTTAACACATGCCCAGGATGCAAAGGATGGCCAGATGCGGATGAATTTGGACATGTACTTGTAACTCAGAATCAGGCCCATTGTGTTCCCATGGCAGAAGATTTTCTACTTACACTTTTTGTATCTAGCATTTCCTAGAGCTGGACAGTGCTACCTGGGGCATGCAGAAATCTTCTTCGCGTGCGGAAGGCTTCTTCACTGAGAGTGTAGAGCGTTTCACTGTTTAGACTTCATAAAAAAGAATAATCAGTGATGGGGAAATAATTTCACAGCAGAATATAAAAATGAAGTGATCACACTGAGTCGGGTATGTGTGACCGGCGGTCAGGAGACCGCTGGCCACAATACTGACGGCGGGATCCCGGCTGTTACATGGCCGGTGGGGGGGGGCGAGCACAACGAAGCCCCTTGCGGGCTTGGTGGCTCGATGCACTCGCCACAGGTTCTATTCCCACTCTATGGGTGTCGTGGATGTTCCTGATTGGTGGGTTTTTCAGATGCCGGGATCCCAGCGTCGGTATTGTGACCAGTCACATAACCGCATCCCATCACACTTACAAAATTCACAGCACTTATATTATTGCAACTCAGTGTTTTACATTTCTTCACCTCTTGCATTCTGAATGTATTTTGCTCTTGCCTTTTCCACCTCTCAAACGTCTCTGATATCAAGCCCTTTCTTACCCCTGATGCCACCAAAACCCTTATACAAGCACATACCTCCCACACTGACTATTGTGACCTCCTCCTCTTTGGCCTCCCCCGCCACTCACAATTCCCCACTGGTTATCTACTTCCCCCTCCTAAACCCTAACTGTTTTCTCTTCCTTGGTCTTTCACGTCTCCCTAATTCATGCTCCAATTGTTCATTCCTCATTTTAGCATATAAGCTCTGACTGGCAGGGCCCTCCCTCCTCATGTCCATCACTAGCAGGATCCTAGTTTCCCATCCCCATGTCTCTTGTCAGCAACTCTCACTCTGTGCCCACTTTTCACTGCGTACAGTCTGAGTGCTGACTTATCTTCCCTGTGACTTACCTACACTTATTTGTCAATAAACGGTGAGTTGCCATACCATCGCCCCTTGTTTATGTCCTACCTTTTTGCTTGTTCCAAAGATACAGTATGTCTGCTTAAATTTATTGTACTATTAATATGTCAGTTTCTCTGTTACTTTGTAAATGTACTATACTGTGCTGTGGAAACTAGGCAACGCCTTAAATATAAAAGTTCAAAATACATTTGTGACATATTCTCCACTTTCACTTTTCCTCCAGATTCTGGCCTCTCCCAATGTCAGTCCTGAGCTCCGTTCTCTTAGTGTTGCATCCTCTGATCCTGCCAGACCTCCGAGTCCACAGAATTCCGCATTTAGCTTGGAGTCTGCACTAGACAATGGTGAGAGCTCTGCCGGAGAGTTGAGACAAAGGCTGCCACATATAAACAGGCGAGTACACCAAATATACAGCTTGGCAAGACATAACCGATTAACACATTGGGGGCAGTAATTGTCACTTGGATGGTTTAGTGTTCTGACAAGGCAGTGTGATAACAGTAACCTAGAAGTGTAAGTATACGTAATATCAGTTCTGTGTATGAATTACAGATTTGTCTGCCATGATTGGGTTGTGTTCCCATAGAGTAGAAAGACAAGGTTAGAACCTATTTCACAGAAGTCTGAATAGTATGTACAAAGTTTAGCTGCACGTTGTGTATGTCTTGCACATATAATAACTCCTGTCATAGGGAGATTGGACATGTACTGAGATACTTTTGTTATCGAGACACATGTACTACAATAGGCAAGCGGTATTCCATGAACAATACTAACATTTAGAAGATTTTACAATATAGATTTGTGTTTTTTGTTCTCCACAGTGATTCAGGGCCTATAAACCCCACTATAGGTCAGCTGCACGCGACAGTGTATTACCCTGCAAAGGAAGGAAAGCTATTAGCAGTGATGCACAGCTGCAGGTAAGATACGTCTGGAATGTGCATTATAAATCTTAATTGTAATCTAAATTAAAAAAAGAGTGCTTTCAGGTACATTTGTCTAAAGGAGCTTTGGCTCTCAGAAATGGCCCATCATTACCAGTGTCTTTCTCTCATCCATAACTTTTTGGGGATAAAAGGACTGATCTGTGGGAGGGTTATATGACATAAGTGGTGTGTGGTCATGATCCAGGGGTGACACAGTACACGTAGTTAACATTCTACCATGCATCACATGCTACTAAACCAGGCTGGGCTTTCACTGACATGGTCGCATCTGATGTGCCCAATCACAAATGCCCAGTGGAGGACTGCCACAAGATAATCTTCCAGCAGCCACCAATGTCACAGGGACCTCCTGTCCATTCTGCATCCTTGGATCACCCCCAGTGTCTGCCGATCACCGCTAGTCGTAATGATAAAGCAGCTTGGCAGCACTTGCCCACGTGGTGGATTCAGAGAGGGGCAGCCGCTGAGGAAAAATGCAGCCAGGCAGTGCGCTGTCCTCTCTGTATACTCGGCAGCTACAGAGTGGAGCAGCCGCTGGGACATATAACCATAGCAGAGCCCTGTCCGCCTATGTTAGTGTCGATTATCAATATGTCTCCTTTCTCTGATGCATACGAAAAAACAATGATGAATATTTTATTTTTTTGGGGGTGGGGATTCAAGTTCATGCACAATATACTTTGCATGTGCACTCTGCACATGTGAAGAACTCAACCATCGGTGGCTGCACAATCGATAGGTTTCTAATGATGGTTTAAGACCATTTTCAATCAGTGGTACAGCTGTTGATGCCTAGCACTACAGTATATCATAAAAATTGCTATTGTCATGGTATTCTGTGTTTCAGGGAAAAAAAAGTTGTTGTTTTTTTTCTTTAGAATTCATGTTGAATACGTTTTAGATAGATGTTCATAAAAAACCCATAAAACAATGAAGTGGTTAAGTCTGTTCATAGCCAGCACAGAGCGCATATAAGGGGAGATGATCAATCTGTAAGCGTCTTGCCCTGCTCCACCCATTATCATGGTTAAGCAGGGCAAGATACCGACCGGATGTATTCTATTCTCATCTATTGAAGAGTGTTAACTCGCCTGTCTGGTGAATAGCCCTCTCCCTTTTGTGGCTGCTTTGACCAGAGCTTGCAGGGATTATATGAATACGCCGGTGAAAACTTCCCAAAGTCACCCGCAGCTGTTTGGGAGGGAAATAAAAAAAGGTTATTATTTTTTGTATGCACAATATCTGCATGTCAGTGCTGTGTGAGTGCGGCAACGATAGCTGCAATTGTTCATAACTTGCCACACCAGATCAGAGCCCTATTTTGGTATAGCAGTGCCAAAAATGATGGGTTCACATAGTGCCCCTGTCATTCTACTCACTTCCCATCATTATTACTTGCAGGTAAGGAGTAGTTGCTGAAAAACCACAGGGCTTGCTTAATACATCTCCCCCTCAGTTTCCTCCTCTATTTAAGGCCGCGTTACACAAAGTAAATAGAGCAAGATCTAATTTTTCTATACAATTTGTTGTGAAAAGTAGATATTTGATATGGAAGGGGGGGGGGGGGGGGGAGGTGTCAGGCACAATAGGAAAGAAAGGGGGAGGGGTAATAAATCGAGTAAAGAATAATGAGAGAAACCATAAAAAGGAAGGCTGTGATGACTCTAGCAATCTTCTATGTCATAACCAGTCAGTAGAATCAAAAACCCTAAAGACTAGAGTTTGGGAGTCCACTCCATTGTGTTTATATACGGTCCCCATTTACGATAAAACTCAATCACACTCATCTCAGCGTCTGCTAGCGAGGACTGTCTATCATAATACAGTAATCTGATTGACATGTGAATAACAGCTGTAAGTGTTGGAGAGGAGGGGGACATCCAGTGTGACAGTCATTAATATGATAAGGAAGGAACAGACCCAGATGTATTAAGCCTTAAAAAGTGATAAGTGATGGACAGTGTTATCTCAGGTACAGTGTATAACATCCGCCTGCTGCAATTAGGGTGGGGTGCTGAAATCAGTGGGCTCTGATATACAGTATAATCAATACAGTCACACTGGCTGAAGCGGGTTATAATAAGTATTGTAAAATGCAGTCAGTGAGTGGACGTGGTGCAATCAGTGAAGGGGAGAAGTAATATACTGTCATAGAATATAAGGAGGAAAAACAACAAATAATGTAAGAGGCATAAATCAGGAATGAAAATACAGTGCTATGGATTGTTTGAGGAAGGGGGGCCCCAAATCTGTATCTTGCTCAGGGCCCCATAAGGTCTAAATCCACCTCTAAGCTGGGCCTAATTCTTCCTGTCAATGTGAGGGGGAGGAGCTGCCAACTATCCAATAGTTTAGTAATAGCCGAGATCAGGGGAGTGAAATTGGCTGAATAAAGTCTGGAGAGCAGCATAGTCGGAGGGAGATTTCCGCACAGGACTGGTATTATAATCTAGTTGTTATGAGACTAACGGTGTGTATACACGGTGCGATATCACTGAACTTTTCTTACGATTTTGACTATTTAGTCAAAATCGTACGGAAAGTTAGTGCATATTGCACCGTGTGTACACAGTTTGCGATGCCGATGCGCGGTCCCGCGGGATCGGTATCGCAAGCAAAAACAGACTGTGCAGGCAAGTCAATTTTCAATTATCTCGTGTAAAAGATAGTCAAAATTGTCACTTAGCCAAAATCGGTATCACAGTCATCTGTGCTTGTGATACCTACCACAGTCCATGTCGCATAGTGAGAATCAGGCACAGCCCGAATCTCACCGTGTGTACGGACCTTTACACTCAGAGCTAGACTGAGTGATATAACATTTGCTGTATCACTATGTTGGTGGTTCTTCCCGGAGACAAGTATTCAAACAGATCTGTTTTTCTGCAAGGTGCAGTACAAAGAAAAGAAACTCCTTTTGGGGGACACTGTTTTATTCAAACAACTAGTTCATAAAAATGTAACTTTTATTTACTGGTACTTATAAAATCATTTATAGCAGCTTGTAACGGTATGTGGTTAGCATACCGCTCGTTGGGATCCCAGCTGTCACAGTACAGACGCCGGGATCCCAACGGGGGCACCATACCACCGCCGGTATACCAGCAAGGTAAGCGAATCCCCCTCTATGGGTGTCCACGACACCCATAAAGGGAGAATAGAACCTGTGGGGAGCGCAGCAGGCCTGCCACCGAGCCCACAGCGTGGCGAGAGCAGCGAGCCCGCCAGGGACTTCGTTGTGCTTGGCCCCCTGCCAGAATTCTACCGCTCAGGATGGCGATGTCGGGATACTGACATCCAGCATCCCGGGTGGCAATAAATCATACCAAACCCACAACAACATTTCAGTTCAAACATAGATTAGGATTTTTTTTTTAGATATAAAGATTCTTGAATTATTACAGAGAGTATCTAATACGATTATTGGGAGAAAATATTAAAGGCATGTCAGGCTCTGCCCTTCTGGATCTGTCACGATAGCGGACACAGAATCTGCCAGCACTGGCAGTTGCTGTAGTAACTTTGAATTGACTGGACACTGGGTTACTGCCAGTGTCTGATGGGAACCGGCCTTGGATACTGAACTGGACTGGAATCAGCTGAATACTGGAGCAGAATGGAACTGGACTTCGACCAGACTGGAACTGAAATGCAGGTGCTGGACCAGACTGGAACTGGACTGGAGTCAGATACTTAAGCTGGACCAAACTGGAGTTGGAAACTTGAACCGGAATGAAGACCGACTTGGATAATACTGCACTGGTGTGCAACTTGTTACTTAGTGTAGCACTAAGGAGAGGCATACAGGAGTGCAAGTTTAAACAGGATAAGAGAAAACAAATAACTGCTTACCAAGCGCCTCTAAAATAGACTAGAGTGATAAAAGATAATTCCCCTGATAAATTGCGCGGCCGTGAACACTAAGTGGGTGTCAGGCAGTATATAAATTAAAACAAAAAACGGCTGCACAGTATACCAGGGAAAAAAAGAAAGAGAGCCGACGTGTAAAAAAAAGGATTTATTTAATAACCATATGCACTCAAATAAAAATAAACAGATACAAAAAATATTTGCAACCAACTGAAATATTTGCAACCAACTGTATTAATAAACACACCTTGATTATTGCATATACAACAGGTATCACAGTTAATAAAGTAACTTGTACTGATTAACTGAATAAATGTCCGCAATCACTGAGAGAAAGTTCCACTCATATGTCCACTTAAGAGCAATGTGTAGCAAAGCGGTCCCAGACGTAGCACAAATTTATCGTCACCAAGCTAGATGGAAAGATTAATAATGGATACCTCTCCTGTGGGCTGGTCCTCAACCGAGCGTCCCCGGTTATAAGTCCTGCATTGCCCACTGATGCTAAGCAGCGAGAAGGTGGATGGGGCCGCCGGGCTGAGATGTTGAATAAATGCCGCGTGCTGATTGATGCGGCTGACGGAGGTGAGCAGAGCGGTACAGAGGCACGTTAGATCACTGCAGCTAGCTTCTAATGCAGATACCTGTTTCACGGTGTGTTAGAGAGGCGGGATCCTAACGCGTTTCATCACGTATCACGTGACTTTGATAAAGTCATCACTTTAAATACCCACCACAAAGCTTCTCCACACTTTTGGCCTTATTTATCATGAGTGATAAATTTCACTGTGAGTGATAAATTGCACCAGCCAATCATCTCCAAACTGTCAATTTTTAAACACAGCCTGTGACATGGAAATTAGGAGCTGATTGGCTTGTGCAATTTATCACTCACAGTGAAATTTATCACTCATTGATAAATAAGGGTATTTATCTGCAACAAAACTGATTGTGACCCGGGTATAGGTAAGTATAAGCGTTAAAACAATTTTTACTTCCTTTCAATAGTTGTAGTCATTTCATGAGGGAACGATAGCTGGTTTTCCTTAGTTCACGAAGTAATGAAAAAGTCTCTTGAATTCTCAGACCACATTAAACATGAAATAAAGAAAAGAATACACAATGGTATCGTACATCTATAATCCAATTTGAGATTAATAGTCCCAGTGGTGTTTCCTGTGTAGAGTGGTGTGTTGATAGGACACCCTTCACTATCTCAGCAGCAGTAACAATGGTAACGTACCGTATTTACAAGAATTATTTATTTATTTGCTTTGTAAGTATGGTACTTAACAATGTTACCATACTTACAAAGCAAATAAATAATTCTTGTAAGTATGGTACGTTACCATTGTTACTGCTACAGAGATGATGAAGGGACTCCTATCTAAATACCACTGGGACTGTTAATCTCAAATTGGACTGAGTATGTATGTACTATACCATTGTGTATTCTTTTCTTTATTTCATGTACTCCACCAAAGTATCTTTAATTTAAGTACTTATTGAGGCACAAGATGTGTCCCTCGAAGGATAGCGATGTTTAAATGGAGTTAGTTAAGGTAGAATTGTATTTCTTTCTTTCTTTCTTCTTTTGGGAGGAGTTTATATCCCCAACATTTCATGACCCAACTTGACTTACACTAGACATAGAATCATTCCAAAGATAGACAATTCCATAACCATCATTAAGAATTGTTGTACTTGTGAAAGTGGGGTGGAAATACGGCGTGGTAAGGCAAGAACAAGAGGAAAAAGACAGACGGGAAAGCAGCAAATGCAAGTAAAATACAGATCAAATAGGCAAGTGCAATAACAATTTGCCTAGACGGGATGCACTCGATATCCCGGCTGTCGGGATCCCAGCGCTCTGCATACCGGCGCCGGGAAACCGTCAACCCCAGGAGGGAGAATAACCGTGCCTGCAAGGGGCTCTTTTGCACTCTCCCTGCTGTCAGCCTTCCCGGGAACCTGAGTGCTGGTATATCGTAGTACACCCGCCTAGTACCTAGTAGAGCAGCACCCTGGAGGGTGTTTTCTAAACATCAGGAAAAGGACATTTAACTTCTGGTTTGTACAGGGGTCAGACTAGCTCACAAGGGTACAAGGGGCGGTGTCCTTCATGCTCCAGCACCACTGGGTATATATTAGCTAGAAACACTTGACTATAAGAACTACCAATCAATAGGGAGATAACACGGTCAGTAAAGAAGAAAATAGTGCCTGGTGTACATTTGAGTTGAACAGAAAACACTGGTGAACACGTGCACATTTATAAATCTAATTAAATGTTACGTAAACCATGTTAGAAAAGTTCATAACAAAGAATGTTACCTCTTGACATTCACATATAGATGGCTATATAAACCCATCTAGTGCCATTTCTGGTGCAGTTTTAGAAGGTGTGAAAATGGAGTAAATTAGGTGGAATGAATGCTGCACCAAAAAGAAGTATTATTCTGTATTCTTACATATCTTAAAAGGGTTATCAGTTGTTGGGGGCGTTCAGCGAGTGTACCTTCCCTTGGAACCCCCAGCATTTGTTCTATTGAACATGCTCCTGTTGCTTAGCTATAGTCCGGGCCTCTGATCTTTGGCTATCTCCATAGCAGTAGAGATTGAGATAGCGGCTGTAAATGAAAGTCAGCTGCTGATTTGCCAAAGGCGAGTGTAGTAAACATAAATTGAGGCACATTCCTGAAAGCTATTGCACAGGTGATTGTGTAGGTGTTGCTCATACCAAGCAATTCCAAAGCAAGTCTACATCATCTATCTGACATATTCCATATGAGATTCCAAACAAAGAAAAAATCCGCACAGATCATAGAGGTCATATATTCATAATAATCAGTTACTTCCCATTGTTTAGTCATAAACAGTTCTTAGAAGAAATTGTTAGTATTAATCATTAGTTTGGGGGTGCTCCCTGGAATAAATTAATCATATTAGAACACAAAAAGAAAAAGTATTCCACATTGGGGCACTCATCTGTAACTGGCTGTAATGATATTTCTAAATCTAGGTGCAGGACGACTCCCTCTAAAACGTAACCTTTATTATAATTAGTATAAAATACCAGTCATGGGTAGCTAGCGAAGTATTAGAAGAAAATGTGTGAAAAGTGAATAGTGTAGAAGAAAAATCAAAAATCAAAATAGAACACACACCAGTCTCAAATATGATCAATCAATTAGATAATTCTCTCCTATAATGAATATACAACTATATTGTTGTGCTTGTTATCAATATTGACCTATAGGATTGTATACATAAATTGTGCGCTCCCCTCATTGGGATATGGGCTTATTGTTAGGGTATTTTGAATAGGGAGATCCACTTTAATATTGGTCATAGTGTACTACAATCACAGTCAGCAATTCGCGTACTGATGCCATGAGTAGGTAAAAATTCTGATACACTTGTGATTGTTACTCATGTAGACAATTTAATGGAGTACCTTGTCTTAATAGGTGATGGTTTTATTCTTGTGATCCTAACTTGCTACACATTCTAGTCTGATTTGTATGAAAACTGAGGTTCTGCAGCGATGTAATCTGAACACTTCTCTGTGCAACAGCGGAATCACTTAGATTATATTGATGTTCTTGTCTAACATGCATTAACACAGGTCAGTTGAGGGGTTAATCTTACTGGAGCATAACATTCCAAACTCTCCGGGAGTTGGTAGGTGTCCTAAATCTCCCTGCTCCTATGTGTAATCAATCAGAAGCCGCTAAATCAGGCCGTAAAAATTGTAGCTCAGTCGGAGAATCTTGGTGACATACACTTGAGATAATAATCTTTTTCACTTGGTGCAGTATGTCTACGGCTGATTAAGTCAGGCTAGAGTGGTCTAACTATAATACAAAGTATCACAGACGTGTTGTACAAATAGTGGACTCATTCACATTGATCCGCTACAAATGTATCAAAATCAGCTGTGTCAGTGTTAACATAGCCTGACTACTTTACATTGTATCCACCACATGTGCTGCCAGTTACGTTCTCATGCAGTTGCCATATAACATAGTGAGGGATCTATTCTGTATGTGGATATTGAGCTAACCGTTTCTATGAATTAAACCCTAATGTGCTGGCTGGATAATAAAGAGAGATCGAGTGTCAGTTTACTGCGTGTCTTGTTGTTCAATGCCGTTAATAGCAATAGTGCATTATAACAGACTCGTTCTCTAAACTGTGCCCAAATAAGCTTTACTATATCCCTGGTGAGAGGGAGACAACACTTAATTAATATCTAATATCATCCTACGGTACATTTGATCCGGTGCCCCGGATATCAGATTATCTAAATAATCAACATATACTGATTGCACAATAAGATATAATGTATAGAGACAGTGTGATCATTTAAAAACACGGCACCCAGAAGGTGGGTGGCGTGCTAACCAATGCGCATTTCGCATATAAGCTTTAACGAGGTAAACCCGAACGCCGGGCGGAAGGGCATTATAACGGACAGATGGACCAAACAGCATCCGTCCGTTCTGATTGACAGGCAGTGCAGCCTAACAGTTCCGTTCTTCCCCTAATCGAGGGACATCTCATTCCAATTGTATACTATAATAGGCCATGTACTCATTGATTGACAGCCAAGGTGGCCAATACAAATCTCCTTAATTCTTCATCAGAGATTGCTAGGTCTGCATTGACAACATGTGGGAAGGAGGTGAATGACAGCTCCATTCACTATTCAGAGTAGTTCATATAAGCCATGTTTCAGGGCTATTGGATCCAAATTATATATTATTTCTCCAGATGGGTCCACAACAAAAGATTATATATGTCTGCATACATGCATAAACGAATTAGTAAGATCAAACTTATATCTTCACATTATACCTATAATTCTATAGGTTGTGAAAGAAGAGTGACAAATTAAAACCCAGTGTAAATAATGAATGAATTGTGATAAAAAAGATTCTGCTTTTTGTACAGAACATATCAGGAAAATTAAATTAAATATGATTTATGCATAAAATACATGGTGTACATAAACGTGTCAATAAAGGTGATTGAAACCCTATATAATAATAAAAAATATTATTATTTTTTTATATATAATTCGTAAAGAGATTAAAAGTGTGTGTTATGTGAATGAAACATATTCATAAAAAAGGTGTGTGAAACAAAAACCAAAAACATATCAAAGTGGTATAAAGTGTCAAAACATATATTTCTAGCCATGATAACAAATATATCCATACAGATAAATATTGTATATAATTGATCATTCTATTTCTTTACTCTAATTCAAAAATGCATTATAATTAATATATTCATTTAGGCCCTCTGGATGCAGACCCCCTAATAGAAAGGTCCAGTAGCTTTCCCTCCTTAATAATTCCTGGGTCAGATTTCCTCCTCTGATTCCCAAATGAATCTTTTCCAGTCCAAACACCCTTAGTTCGTTAAAGTTCGAGTCATGTTGCATATAAAAATGCCTTGCAACTGATGTAAGGGGTTTGAACTTATCGAGGTCCCCCTTGGAATTCCTAATATTTCCCACATGTTCCAGTACTCGTTGCTTAAGTGGTCGTGTGGTCATTCCCACATAATGTTTATCACAGGGACACATTAAGCAATATACTACTCCTGTGGTTTTACAATTGATGAAGTCCCTGATGGTATGTTTGTGAAGATATTTGTCTTCAACTTCTGTCGTACGTTGCATAAAGCTACAGGCTTTACATCCTCCCCATCTATGAGAACCTCGTACTGTAGGTGGCTTCTTCTTGATTTTAACAAAATGGCTATCTGAGAGCTTATCCTTTAAGTTGGTCGATCTTCTCCAACTTATTGGTATTCTTGAACCGAGGGCTTTATTAAGATCTGGGTCCAATTTCAGAACAGGTAAGAATTTCTGTAGTGTATGTTGTATGTTCTGCCATTCTGCACAGAAGTCCCCTACAAATCTGATGGTATTAGACTCTGATTTTTTCTTATTCTCTGAGTAAAGGAGGATATTTCTTTCCTTGTTCCTTGCTTGATATAAGGCCTTCTTAATTGCTCTCTTACTGTAGCCACGTTTGATTAGTCTCTCTGATAGCTCTTTAGCACGTTGTTCAAATGTTGAGTTGACCGAACAATTTCTTTTCAAACGCAGGAATTCCCCTCTTGGAATGCCTTTTAGAACAGGTGGAAAATGAGCACTTGTTCTATGCAAGACACTGTTAGTAGCAGTATGTTTCCTATGGAGATCCGTCATTATTCTCCCATCACTTGACCTTTCAATCTTCAAGTCCAGAAATGTGATCTGTGTCTCACTCATCTCATAAGTGAGTTTTAGATTGAGGTTATTGTTATTCAATTTATCAAGGAATTCAATGAAGTCATCTGCCGACCCGTCCCATAGAATCAGAAGGTCATCTATATACCTCATCCATATAAGGATTTTTTGGGTATATTTTTCGTTCTCTTCATTAAACACATGGGTCTCCTCCCACCACCCCAAATATATGTTCGCATACGTGGGGGCACAAGCCGCCCCCATCGCAGTGCCCCTGATTTGCAAGAAAAACTGATCATTGAACACGAAGAAATTCTTAGTCAGTACAAAGGTAAGTAATTGTAATAGGAAGAGACTAAAGTCTGTAAGACCTTCTCTTTCCAAAAAATAACGTACTGCCTGTATTCCCATCTCGTGTTTAATACTCGTATAAAGAGATTCAACATCACATGTTATGAGCAGAACCCCTTCATCGATCTGGATTTCATCCAGTTTACGTAGGACATCTCTTGAGTCTTGTGTATAAGATGGTAGGTTAGTGACGAATTTCCTCAGGTGTGTATCTAGAAAATTACTTGCTGGTTCTGTTAAATTTTTAATTCCTGACACAATAGGGCGACCAGGTGGCATTTTCTCATGTTTGTGAATTTTAGGTAGCATGTAGAAAGTTGCCACCACAGGTTCTTCTACCTCCAAGAATTTATATTCTGTCTTGGTGATTGTGCCATCTTGAAGTGCCTGAGTTATAATTGCTCCATAGTCAGTTTTAAATATCTCCAGGGGGTTAGTTCTTAATCGTTTGTAACAAGAAGCATCATTGAGCTGCCTTTTGGCTTCTGAGATATAAGCATCCTTGTCCCAAAGGACAATGTTGCCCCCCTTGTCTGACTGTTTGATGACAACATTACTCCAAGACTGTATCTCTTTTATAGCTTCCAATTCTTCTTTGTTCATATTAGAACTGGTCCTACTGTAACTGTCAGTCCTATCCATCATCTTATCAAGATCTCTAGATACCAAATCCATATATGTCTGTACTGCAGGGCAGATATTAATCTGTGGGCAAAAAGTGCCTTTTTTCTTGCAGATGGGTCTCGATGAAGGGAGTGTATCTTCTCCTTCATCCGCTAATTGTTGCAGGGTCAAAATGGCTGATTGTTCTTCAATAGATAGTTCAGTGGGTGAGTTGAGACTTTCCCTGATGTCAGTCACTGAGTTGTTAGAGTTTTGGCTAGTTGCTTGTTGATTTTGTCTCTGATCAGAGGAGGAGTTGGCATAAAATTTTGTAAGGAGGAGCTTTCTTCCAAATAAATGTAAGTCTTTCTCCCATTTGAACCGATCAAAATGGGATTCTGGGGAGAAACTAAGTCCTCTACTCAGGACTTTCATATGGGACTCACTCAGTTCCTGGGAGGTCAAGTTAATTATTCTCAACTTGTCCTCTCCCAAATCACAACAATTTATCTCCTTTTGTATGTTTTCTTCTGATGTTTCCCAGTGTCTTTTGTCTCCCACCTTTTCTGATTTCTGGTGTTTCTTCCCCCTCCTAATCTTTCTCTTTGGTCCAAAGTGGGACCTGAGGGTTGATCTAAAAAATCCCTTGACGAGTGTGATGGCAAATTCTCCTTGATTGAATAGGATCTACCCGCGTCTTCAGTCCCTGAGGATTCTTGGTCTGATGACATATAACCATGTGACGGTCTTCTCTCATTCCCCGTGGGCTTACGTAAATTCCATCTGAAAACCTGGTTAAGGGCATAATCCCTTTTATCCCTGGAGAATTTCCCTCTTTTGCGTTCAATAATTCCTTTCTCTTGTTCTGCTAATTCTTTCTTATATTTATCAAACATTGCTTGAAATTGTGTTTCTTGTTCAAAGTTTTTGAGTTTATTTGTCAATAAATCTATTTCTTTTGTATATTGATCTAACAGGAGATTATCATGTTTTATAAGTACCATCATAAGATCATGTGTACATTTCTTTAAGATGTCCTCCCATTCTGTTCTTAAATTTTCGGTAGCAAGTTCAAAAGAGGGAAATACCCTTGGGCGTAAACCTCTGGGCGTGATTTTGTGTTTGACATAATTTTCAAACATTGTCATCTCCCACCAAGTTCTTGATTGTTTAGAGAGATAGTATTTTAATTGTAATAGGTCTTCCTGCCACCCCTCTGTTGAGGTTTCTTCCCTTCCATTTTCTGGAAAGATGCTGTCTAATTCACTTGTCCATCGATCCTTTCTGTTATTTATTTCAGCTGATAAGCTGAAATTAGCCATTATAATAATAATGTAACAAATGCTTATGAGAAGAGAGTCTCCCACTACCTGCAATGATGTTAAAATATATTTCAATCAGATCAACTCTATATGTTGTAGATCGTGCTGGATAAAGAAGCCTGAGAAAAGATCTCAGATTATGTACAGATTCCAAACAAAGAAAAAATCCGCACAGATCATAGAGGTCATATATTCATAATAATCAGTTACTTCCCATTGTTTAGTCATAAACAGTTCTTAGAAGAAATTGTTAGTATTAATCATTAGTTTGGGGGTGCTCCCTGGAATAAATTAATCATATTAGAACACAAAAAGAAAAAGTATTCCACATTGGGGCACTCATCTGTAACTGGCTGTAATGATATTTCTAAATCTAGGTGCAGGACGACTCCCTCTAAAACGTAACCTTTATTATAATTAGTATAAAATACCAGTCATGGGTAGCTAGCGAAGTATTAGAAGAAAATGTGTGAAAAGTGAATAGTGTAGAAGAAAAATCAAAAATCAAAATAGAACACACACCAGTCTCAAATATGATCAATCAATTAGATAATTCTCTCCTATAATGAATATACAACTATATTGTTGTGCTTGTTATCAATATTGACCTATAGGATTGTATACATAAATTGTGCGCTCCCCTCATTGGGATATGGGCTTATTGTTAGGGTATTTTGAATAGGGAGATCCACTTTAATATTGGTCATAGTGTACTACAATCACAGTCAGCAATTCGCGTACTGATGCCATGAGTAGGTAAAAATTCTGATACACTTGTGATTGTTACTCATGTAGACAATTTAATGGAGTACCTTGTCTTAATAGGTGATGGTTTTATTCTTGTGATCCTAACTTGCTACACATTCTAGTCTGATTTGTATGAAAACTGAGGTTCTGCAGCGATGTAATCTGAACACTTCTCTGTGCAACAGCGGAATCACTTAGATTATATTGATGTTCTTGTCTAACATGCATTAACACAGGTCAGTTGAGGGGTTAATCTTACTGGAGCATAACATTCCAAACTCTCCGGGAGTTGGTAGGTGTCCTAAATCTCCCTGCTCCTATGTGTAATCAATCAGAAGCCGCTAAATCAGGCCGTAAAAATTGTAGCTCAGTCGGAGAATCTTGGTGACATACACTTGAGATAATAATCTTTTTCACTTGGTGCAGTATGTCTACGGCTGATTAAGTCAGGCTAGAGTGGTCTAACTATAATACAAAGTATCACAGACGTGTTGTACAAATAGTGGACTCATTCACATTGATCCGCTACAAATGTATCAAAATCAGCTGTGTCAGTGTTAACATAGCCTGACTACTTTACATTGTATCCACCACATGTGCTGCCAGTTACGTTCTCATGCAGTTGCCATATAACATAGTGAGGGATCTATTCTGTATGTGGATATTGAGCTAACCGTTTCTATGAATTAAACCCTAATGTGCTGGCTGGATAATAAAGAGAGATCGAGTGTCAGTTTACTGCGTGTCTTGTTGTTCAATGCCGTTAATAGCAATAGTGCATTATAACAGACTCGTTCTCTAAACTGTGCCCAAATAAGCTTTACTATATCCCTGGTGAGAGGGAGACAACACTTAATTAATATCTAATATCATCCTACGGTACATTTGATCCGGTGCCCCGGATATCAGATTATCTAAATAATCAACATATACTGATTGCACAATAAGATATAATGTATAGAGACAGTGTGATCATTTAAAAACACGGCACCCAGAAGGTGGGTGGCGTGCTAACCAATGCGCATTTCGCATATAAGCTTTAACGAGGTAAACCCGAACGCCGGGCGGAAGGGCATTATAACGGACAGATGGACCAAACAGCATCCGTCCGTTCTGATTGACAGGCAGTGCAGCCTAACAGTTCCGTTCTTCCCCTAATCGAGGGACATCTCATTCCAATTGTATACTATAATAGGCCATGTACTCATTGATTGACAGCCAAGGTGGCCAATACAAATCTCCTTAATTCTTCATCAGAGATTGCTAGGTCTGCATTGACAACATGTGGGAAGGAGGTGAATGACAGCTCCATTCACTATTCAGAGTAGTTCATATAAGCCATGTTTCAGGGCTATTGGATCCAAATTATATATTATTTCTCCAGATGGGTCCACAACAAAAGATTATATATGTCTGCATACATGCATAAACGAATTAGTAAGATCAAACTTATATCTTCACATTATACCTATAATTCTATAGGTTGTGAAAGAAGAGTGACAAATTAAAACCCAGTGTAAATAATGAATGAATTGTGATAAAAAAGATTCTGCTTTTTGTACAGAACATATCAGGAAAATTAAATTAAATATGATTTATGCATAAAATACATGGTGTACATAAACGTGTCAAGATCTCTAGATACCAAATCCATATATGTCTGTACTGCAGGGCAGATATTAATCTGTGGGCAAAAAGTGCCTTTTTTCTTGCAGATGGGTCTCGATGAAGGGAGTGTATCTTCTCCTTCATCCGCTAATTGTTGCAGGGTCAAAATGGCTGATTGTTCTTCAATAGATAGTTCAGTGGGTGAGTTGAGACTTTCCCTGATGTCAGTCACTGAGTTGTTAGAGTTTTGGCTAGTTGCTTGTTGATTTTGTCTCTGATCAGAGGAGGAGTTGGCATTGGACCCAGATCTTAATAAAGCCCTCGGTTCAAGAATACCAATAAGTTGGAGAAGATCGACCAACTTAAAGGATAAGCTCTCAGATAGCCATTTTGTTAAAATCAAGAAGAAGCCACCTACAGTACGAGGTTCTCATAGATGTGGAGGATGTAAAGCCTGTAGCTTTATGCAACGTACGACAGAAGTTGAAGACAAATATCTTCACAAACATACCATCAGGGACTTCATCAATTGTAAAACCACAGGAGTAGTATATTGCTTAATGTGTCCCTGTGATAAACATTATGTGGGAATGACCACACGACCACTTAAGCAACGAGTACTGGAACATGTGGGAAATATTAGGAATTCCAAGGGGGACCTCGATAAGTTCAAACCCCTTACATCAGTTGCAAGGCATTTTTATATGCAACATGACTCGAACTTTAACGAACTAAGGGTGTTTGGACTGGAAAAGATTCATTTGGGAATCAGAGGAGGAAATCTGACCCAGGAATTATTAAGGAGGGAAAGCTACTGGACCTTTCTATTAGGGGGTCTGCATCCAGAGGGCCTAAATGAATATATTAATTATAATGCATTTTTGAATTAGAGTAAAGAAATAGAATGATCAATTATATACAATATTTATCTGTATGGATATATTTGTTATCATGGCTAGAAATATATGTTTTGACACTTTATACCACTTTGATATGTTTTTGGTTTTTGTTTCACACACCTTTTTTATGAATATGTTTCATTCACATAACACACACTTTTAATCTCTTTACGAATTATATATAAAAAAATAATAATATTTTTTATTATTATATAGGGTTTCAATCACCTTTATTGACACGTTTATGTACACCATGTATTTTATGCATAAATCATATTTAATTTAATTTTCCTGATATGTTCTGTACAAAAAGCAGAATCTTTTTTATCACAATTCATTCATTATTTACACTGGGTTTTAATTTGTCACTCTTCTTTCACAACCTATAGAATTATAGGTATAATGTGAAGATATAAGTTTGATCTTACTAATTCGTTTATGCATGTATGCAGACATATATAATCTTTTGTTGTGGACCCATCTGGAGAAATAATATATAATTTGGATCCAATAGCCCTGAAACATGGCTTATATGAACTACTCTGAATAGTGAATGGAGCTGTCATTCACCTCCTTCCCACATGTTGTCAATGCAGACCTAGCAATCTCTGATGAAGAATTAAGGAGATTTGTATTGGCCACCTTGGCTGTCAATCAATGAGTACATGGCCTATTATAGTATACAATTGGAATGAGATGTCCCTCGATTAGGGGAAGAACGGAACTGTTAGGCTGCACTGCCTGTCAATCAGAACGGACGGATGCTGTTTGGTCCATCTGTCCGTTATAATGCCCTTCCGCCCGGCGTTCGGGTTTACCTCGTTAAAGCTTATATGCGAAATGCGCATTGGTTAGCACGCCACCCACCTTCTGGGTGCCGTGTTTTTAAATGATCACACTGTCTCTATACATTATATCTTATTGTGCAATCAGTATATGTTGATTATTTAGATAATCTGATATCCGGGGCACCGGATCAAATGTACCGTAGGATGATATTAGATATTAATTAAGTGTTGTCTCCCTCTCACCAGGGATATAGTAAAGCTTATTTGGGCACAGTTTAGAGAACGAGTCTGTTATAATGCACTATTGCTATTAACGGCATTGAACAACAAGACACGCAGTAAACTGACACTCGATCTCTCTTTATTATCCAGCCAGCACATTAGGGTTTAATTCATAGAAACGGTTAGCTCAATATCCACATACAGAATAGATCCCTCACTATGTTATATGGCAACTGCATGAGAACGTAACTGGCAGCACATGTGGTGGATACAATGTAAAGTAGTCAGGCTATGTTAACACTGACACAGCTGATTTTGATACATTTGTAGCGGATCAATGTGAATGAGTCCACTATTTGTACAACACGTCTGTGATACTTTGTATTATAGTTAGACCACTCTAGCCTGACTTAATCAGCCGTAGACATACTGCACCAAGTGAAAAAGATTATTATCTCAAGTGTATGTCACCAAGATTCTCCGACTGAGCTACAATTTTTACGGCCTGATTTAGCGGCTTCTGATTGATTACACATAGGAGCAGGGAGATTTAGGACACCTACCAACTCCCGGAGAGTTTGGAATGTTATGCTCCAGTAAGATTAACCCCTCAACTGACCTGTGTTAATGCATGTTAGACAAGAACATCAATATAATCTAAGTGATTCCGCTGTTGCACAGAGAAGTGTTCAGATTACATCGCTGCAGAACCTCAGTTTTCATACAAATCAGACTAGAATGTGTAGCAAGTTAGGATCACAAGAATAAAACCATCACCTATTAAGACAAGGTACTCCATTAAATTGTCTACATGAGTAACAATCACAAGTGTATCAGAATTTTTACCTACTCATGGCATCAGTACGCGAATTGCTGACTGTGATTGTAGTACACTATGACCAATATTAAAGTGGATCTCCCTATTCAAAATACCCTAACAATAAGCCCATATCCCAATGAGGGGAGCGCACAATTTATGTATACAATCCTATAGGTCAATATTGATAACAAGCACAACAATATAGTTGTATATTCATTATAGGAGAGAATTATCTAATTGATTGATCATATTTGAGACTGGTGTGTGTTCTATTTTGATTTTTGATTTTTCTTCTACACTATTCACTTTTCACACATTTTCTTCTAATACTTCGCTAGCTACCCATGACTGGTATTTTATACTAATTATAATAAAGGTTACGTTTTAGAGGGAGTCGTCCTGCACCTAGATTTAGAAATATCATTACAGCCAGTTACAGATGAGTGCCCCAATGTGGAATACTTTTTCTTTTTGTGTTCTAATATTCCATATGAGAGCAATGGTCTGGCTGCTTCTATACATTGTAACTAGAAGAACAGGTTTTTTCTCATTAGATTTCTTCTGTAATAACACATTTTGCTTTTATCCATCAGGAATTTAAGTGTTAGCTCCAAAGATCTCCCTGATCCTTACCTATCTGTCATATTGATGCCTGATAAAAGCCGTGCCACAAAACGAAAAACCAGTGTTAAGAAACGGACCAGCAATCCAGAGTTCAATGAAAAGTAAGAACGTACTGTTATTTTATTTTCCCATAATATTATGTGTGACTGTTATGTGCAATGCACACAGTAATACTGGTCAGATTATATTGTGGGGTACCCTGATCTCCGGTAAGGGGTATACGACACACTGCATATCAGATAACACAGGTACAGAGGTGTCCTCATATATCATTACTACAGTTGCGCCAAATATCCCTCCTCTCCACTCCGAGTTGCGTTTTGCTTCGTATACAGACTCAGTCACACACAGATATACAAGTGTCGCATGTCAAATTAGTCCTCACTGTCTCCTGGTGCATTCTGGTCGCATTGCAACGAAGATGCATTTTTGGCTAAAAAAGATGCCAGACGCTAGCGGTGTTACATAGGACCTGGCTGCTCACTGGCACCAGGCATGTCACACTGCGTGGCGTATTGAGGCTATGCACAGTATATGGGGTGCCCTGGTCTCCAGTAAGGGGTAGCACCACAGCAGGTGATAGCATGTTTTCTGCACTATTTTAGTTAGTTAGAGGAGGCTTTTCTTTCAGTTTACATTAGAATTCACACTGTCAATTAGTGATATGTTGAATGGTGACTACTGCAACATACCTCTTGTTTTTGCAGATTAGAGTGGGAAATTCCACTGGAAGAAGCATCAAAGAGGAAGCTTGAAGTCTGTGTGAAAAACAGTGTGTCCTTCATGTCACGGGAGAAGGAGCTGATCGGAAAGGTTGGGCACATCACTAGTTCTTCTGAATAATGCATCACAAATGAATGCATGTTATAATGTACAATACAAAAGGGCAGATTCAATTAAGCATGCGGTTAGATCGGAACCTTGCATTACATACAGGGGGTCATTCCGAGTTGTTCGCTCGTTGCCGTTTTTCGCTATCCTGCGATTTGTTTCAAAATGCGCATGCGCAAGGCACGCAGGGCGCATGCGCTTAGTTATGTTACTAAAAACTTAGTAGATTTGCTGTGGATCCTGCGGTGCTTTTCAGTCGCTCTGCTGATCGTTGAGTTATTGACATGAAAGGGGCGTTTCTGGGTGGTAACTGAGCGTTTTCCGGGAGTTTGCTAAAAAACGCAGGCGTGTCAGGGAAAAACGCGGGAGTGTCTGGAGAAACGGGGGAGTGGCTGGCCGAGCGCAGGGCGTGTTTGTGACGTCAAACCAGGAACTAAACGGACTGAGCTGATCGCAATCTGTGAGTAGGTCTGGAGCTACTCAGAAACTGCAAAGAATTATTTATTAGCAGTTCTGCTAATCTTTCGTTCGCAATTCTGCTAAGCTAAGATACACTCCCAGAGGGCGGCGGCTTAGCGTGTGCAATGCTGCTAAAAGCAGCTAGCGAGCGAACAACTCGGAATGACCCCCACAGTGCGGGTAATTCTAGGAAGGAAACTTCCCAGCTCTATGTAGTGCGTTTATCCTGCCCGATAACCCACTTTATGTAAGCACGTGAGGTCCTATTGGATCTATCAAGTCCAGAATGTTCAGATCCTTTTAAAAGGAAGTGTGCTTATATAAACAGATCATTCTAGTGTGCATTTTTTATACAATGAACCAGTCGCTTATATTCCCCTAGTTTATTTTAGTTAAAGTCTAGTTAGTAATAATAATAATAATGAAATTTATATAGCACTTTTCGCCTAATGGACTCAAAGTGCTTTACATTTTCCTACAGCGCAAAATACAAAACAAGCTTAACAGTAGATATTCGTGAAATGCTGAGTAAATAGGTAAGACTTGAGTCTGTCTTTGAACAATTCTAGAGTGGAGGCTTCTCGAGCTGTGCAGGGAAGACGGTTCCATAGTCGGAGCCATAAAGCTGAAAGCTCGACCCCCAGATGAATTCAGGTAGATTCTAGGTACTGTTAGTAGTTCTTTATCTACAGATCGTAGTAATCGAGTGGGCAGTATGGGATCAGAAGCTACTTCAGGTACCTTGGGCCCTGGTCATGTAGGGCTTTAAAAGTCAGTAAACCAATCTTCAAAACGATTCACCATCTTAAAGGTAATCAGTGGAGGGAGTAGCGGATGGGTGTTATGTGGCTGGTAGGCAGCTGTCTTTTGTACCAGCCGTAAGCGAGGCAGTTCTTTTACTGGGAGACTATATTAAAGGGTATTGCAATAGTCTTGGCGTGATGATACAAATGCATGTATGACTTTCGGCAGACCTTCTGAGGGAAGTAATTGCTTGATTCTGGCTATGAAATAATTTGGATTGTGACTGATACCTGATGTCTAAGTGTCAAGCCACTATCCAGGACAAAATCAAGATTCCGCACATGCTCAGTGTTTTGCATATCTGAATCCCCAAAAGTAAGTCCTGTTGGTTGGCTATGCTGCAGTCTTGTCCTGTGACCTATCATAAGGACTTCTGTTTTATCAGGGTTCAGTCGCAGTTAACTAATACCTGTAAAACATTTGAATAGTTGAAGTGGTAGAGAGTTGTGTAAACATACACCAGTGACTGTGAGCTGATACATACTAACATCAGATTGGTGCGGTGCATAAGAGAAGGGTACATACTAACATCAGATTGGTGCGGTGCATAAGAGAAGGGTACTGGAGAAAGGTAAGGGGACAGCTGGATACTGCAGCAGTGATACTAATCTGATCCATCCCCTTCTTCTTGCAGGTTATCATTGACCTTTCTCAGGTGGACTTGTCTAAAGGACTGAACCAGTGGTGAGTTTCCTGATATTGTCTCACAATACACGTTGGATCACCTAATAAAGCAGCTTAATGATCTATAGTCAATCACCAAACGAAAACTGAGCTCTCTTTGCCTTAAGGCCCGTACACACTGGTCGATATATCGGCCGTTCTCTTGAACGGCCGATATATCGCGGGACCGTCGGCCAGTGTTTACGGCTGATACGTCTGTGAACTCCGTCGTTCACAGACGAATCGCGTCGGCCGCGCAGCACAGCCGACGGCCAATATATCTACTGATATATTGGCGCATCGCTGTGTGTGTACGGGGCGGTCGGCCGACCGCCCGTACACATGCTGCGGTGGCCGGCGGTGATTGACAGCTGAACTGGGCGGGCGTGTGTACACGCCCGCCCAGTTCATGACGTCAGTCCCCGACGGATCGGGCAGTGTGTATGCACAGCACACTGCCCGATCCGTCCATAGATATATCTGCAGATCAATTGATCTGCAGATATATCTATTAGTGTGTACCCACCTTTAGAAACACAGAATACCATCATCCAATCCATCCATTCTGCCCATTATACTTTAGTTGGATCACACCTGATCTTGTCCCATTAATGATTTGGAATCTTTTATGGTCCTATATTCCTATTATTTCTGCTGGGAGCATTTCAGTTGTTATGATCTAGCTAATAGTATGCTCCTTGGAAAACTCACCACAATGTGGAAGGAACTCCAACTACTTAGTGTAAGGGACCCTTGAAACCCATCAAATGATCAGGTACAGTGTGTGGTTTAATTCAATATAATCCAAAAGAATAATGTCCAGTTTATTTTTTAACATTTATGTTGCGTCAACATATTCTGTTGCACTTTGCAATAGGTAAAACAAAACAAAACATAGTAATTACAGAGCGACAGATAAAAGGCCCTGTTTGGAAGTCAGAATTTGATACATGATTGTAAGTGCTACATATTGCATATTGGTGCAGCCAGACGTCAATGGTAAAAGTGTTGTGGTGGGCTGTGTGATCTAGTCACACAGAAAAGTTGCTCTGGTGTCATTGAGTTGTGTGAGTGTAGAAAGAACACATGTCTATTTTGTGCAAACTGTGTAGAGGAGAGAGAATTGTGTAGAAATATCTTGTTATGTGGGTGGTTCAGGAATTTAATAAGCTGCTCAAAGAGGTGAAATGTATATATAAAGTAGGGAAAAGAACTTGTATAAGCGCTACTAAAAAAACAAGAAAAATTATACATTCCTCATACGTCCTTTCGGTCTTGTTTCTTATTTCTTTTCACTCATAAAGGATTCCCAGTTGTTAGGTCCGATGAACATATGAAAAAAACAAATCAAACAATGTCTAATATTGTCAGAAACAGTCCTTATCCAGCCTATAAGGTCCCCCGGCAATGGTATAAAGATGTTTATGGATAATCAGCAGCGTACCCCAACTCACACGAAAAACTCGTTTGACTATGTACATAAAGGTTTCTTTAGCTGCTTCTTAAATCCCATATGGCTGTCACCCAAAATATATATGAGATGCGTACCCCACTCACTTATAACAAGGAGGTGTGTAAACATATAAAGGTATCTTTTATCTGTAAATCATTTCACAGTAGATAAGTGTACCACACTCACGGAGAAAGTAGCAATGTGAATCCTATCTGGGTTTCTTTTTCCACTGTCTCGGACAATCCCTTTCAGGTAATCGAAATATAAAAATTTCCCAAAAAATATGAAGCAAGACCCCATAGTTGGGGTGAATCAACATCTAAAACATACAAGATAAAAATTGTCCTAAAAAAAACCAGGAAGGCCAAGGAGAAAACCTAAAAAATTCACTATGTAAGGAGGAATCCGGACCCCCAAACAAGCAAAAAATCGGGGTTATTACCTTGAATTCCTGGTGGTAAAAACAATACGGTGTCACAGTGTCCAATTCTGTCAACACGTTTCGGCTCAAAGTAGGAGCCTTTGTCAAGACATAAGGACACTGTGCGTGCAGACCCATGCTATTTAAATGAGAGATAGCCAATAGGAAATTACAGGAAGTGACACAATAGTAAATTAACATACCGTATATACTCGAGTATAAGTCGACCCGAATATAAGCCGAGGCACCTAATTTTATCACAAAAACCTGGGAAAACTTATTGACTCGAGTATAAGCCTAGGGTGGGAAATGCAGCTCTAGCCGTACACAGCCTTCATACTGCCAGATATGCCCCCACAGTGCCAGATATGCCCTCATAGTGCCAGATATGCCCCCACAGTGCCAGATATGCCCCCACAGTGCCAGATATGCCCCCACAGTGCCAGATATGCCCCCACAGTGCCAGATATGCCCCCACACTGCCAGATATGCCCTCACTCTGCCAGATATGCCTCCACAGTGCCAGATATGCCCTCATACTGCCAGATATGCCCCCACAGTGCCAGATATGCCCCCACAGTGCCAGATATGCCCCCACAGTGCCAGATATGCCCCCACAGTGCCAGATATGCCCTCACAGTGCCAGGTATGCCCTCATAGTGCCATATATGCCCCCACAGTGCCAGATATGCCCTCACACTGCCAGATATTTCCCCACAGTGCCAGATATGCCCTCATAGTGCCAGATATGCCCCCACAGTGCCAGATATGCCCTCATACTGCCAGATATGCCCCCTCAGTGCCACATATGCCCCCCCCAAGTGCCAAATATGCTCCCCCAGTGCCAGGTATAACTTACCCTCCGCTGCTCCTGCGCTGTCTTGTGAAGCAGGCACACGGAGGGCACAGCGCACGCCTCTCCCGTGTCCCTCCTGAGTCCCTGGCGGCCGCGGCGGGTCTATTAAATGAAGTGCCGGTTCGTGAGCCAATCAGAGCTCACGAACAGGTACTTCATTTAATAGACCCGCCGGAGACGCAGGAGGGACACAGGAGAGGCGCGCGCTGTGCCCTCCGTGTCCCTCCTTCCCACTGACTCGAGTATAAGCCATGGGGGCTTTTTCAGCACAAAAAAAAGTGCTGAAAAAGTCGGCTTATACTCGAGTATATACGGTAATTAATAAAAAACACATAAAATAAGCATACAAAATGCATTCCCTAAAATAGAACTAAAGGAATATAGTGTACCGAAGAACCCCATCCTTAAATGATCATAAAAAAATCTGATTATCCATAAACAGCTTTATACCATTGCCGGGGGACCTTATAGGCTGGATAAGGACTGTTTCTGACAATATTAGACATTGTTTGATTTGTTTCTTTCACATGTTCATCGGACCTAACAACTGGGAATCCTTTATGAGTGAAAAGAAATAAGAAACAAGACCGAAAGGACGTATGAGGAATGTATAATTTTTCTTGTTTTTTTTAGTAGCGCTTATACGAGTTATTTTCCCTAATTTCTATATACATTTGAGCTGTTTGGGTGCGGTGACACCTGTGTAGGGAATTCTTCTTGTTAAAGCTGCTATATTGCGCACATCTCTCTGGTGATCAAATCTCTTTTTGTGCTCAAAGAGGAGTTTTCAGGGAACGCTTGAAGTTTGGAGGCTAGAAGAAATTCTTGTGCGTGGGAGGGCATTCCTGAGTGGGTGTAACCAAAAAAAAGTCCTGTTCCCATGAATGGGAATAGGTAATGAGTGTGGATGAGAAACGAAGATCTTGCGCAGAGCAAGGGGTCACGTTGGGAGATATTTTGAGAAAAAGATGTAGCCTGGTGAAGTTTTATTGATCTCCTTAAATGTAAGTAGTATCTTATGTTGAAATCTGGAAAATGGTAAATGAAGAGCAGCAGTGGCAGAATGAATTGCAAGGATTCGGAAAATCGCTGTATTCCAATTACATTGTAAAAGTCTGAAATAGGTTGGTTAAAGTTTGGGGGTATATCAGTTAGAGAGCTAATTGCAATAATCAATGCGGGAGATAATGAGTGCATGTGTTAGGAGTTTGCAGTATATTGTGTGAGCTATGTGAATATATTAGATATGATTCTTAGATGTGTGTAACA
This sequence comes from Pseudophryne corroboree, assembly GCF_028390025.1. NCBI lineage: Eukaryota > Metazoa > Chordata > Amphibia > Anura > Myobatrachidae > Pseudophryne > Pseudophryne corroboree. Next base: position 248,299,741 of record NC_086445.1, read on the forward strand.
TGAGTTGGATACAGATTGAATGTGGTGACTAAAGGACAGTTTTGAGTCAAGATCAGTGACGGCTGCAGCTCGCACCACATCATGCAGTGGGGAGCAGGTTAGCACATATGAACCCTGCATTCGGCTCCACTCTCCTTCAAAGCCTGCCCCCAGACTCTTGTGAAAACTAGCCAATGGGAGTTTGGGGGCGGGCTTAGCAGGAGAGTGGAGGAGTAATGCCGAATGCTGAGTTAAAGGTTCAGCGCCGATCCCCTGGGACCTGCAGCCAGCACATCCCTGCATGTATGTTCATGTGTGCTATCCCGCTCCCGCCTGCACGATGTGGTGTGGTCTGAACTGGCACTGGTCAAGAATGACACAGAGGCAGTGAGCTTGAAGAGTGGGTTTTATTGTCGTGTTGTCAGGTCATCGCTATCCATGTGGGCTGGATCATGCATTTTGTGAACCTATGCACACACACTGTGTTTCATTTATTTCATATTGTCGCTGTGTGATTGGTAGCATTTATGTATTGTCATTGGTAGCTCCCAGAAGTTCTGCCCATATATTTTACATTTATTTTACAACAATTAGTGCTTTTAAAACTAGAGTATATTTAGCTGATTAAGAACGACACCTTAAAGTCCTTTCCATCTTGATATCCAGAAATGAATTTCTGATTGCTATTAATTAAATATTCCAATATATTCCCTATGATACATGTACCACTCTCCCAGGTACAATGTTTTCTCATAAACTTGCCAGCAGTCCCTGGTGCTGTGCCAGGGGAACTGGAGCCATGTAGATTAGATGCCAGTCTAGCTCTTACTGAATTACGGTCAGGTATATGCCATCTGGATGTAAAGTAATACCCTGCTCACAGCCACCAGAATGGATCTTTTGAGCACTTGCACCTGTACAGCTATGATTAGCAGCTTCTTATATTGATTGTAAAATTGGAGGTGAACATGAAAGATAACACGGAAGGATCTGAATATGTTTATGTGTTGTCCACAAGACATTATCCTGGTCCAGGCAACCTCCGAGCTAAAGCTAGAGTTACCAAGAAGGGGCACAACGTAATGTGATGTTACTGGTACAAAAATGTAAAGACCCCATTTCACTCCTAACCATCTCCAAGCTTTGCCGTATGGTTACAGTCACAGCCACATAGCAATTATCCTCCATCCTAATGCATCATTATTGTATATAACTGCCTGTCTAATCCACTTTTGTCCTGAGTCCCATAGCCATGGTATGCTATTGGCATAGGGATAACCTTTGGTACAGAGTGCTGTGATAACAACCCCTCACCTATCTCTAACTTACTGATTTTATGGCAGGTATGATCTGAAGAGCGAGGCGACAAGTGTCTAACAGCACCTGCGAGGATGGGATGAGCCATTAGTCTCCTTCAGCCGAACGTTCCCGCTGATCCTTGCACTGCTTCTGTCTCGTCCAGTCTCCTGAACACTGAGCTTAGCCAAGGAAAAGGGCGATGTGTCACTCTGGTGGCATGTCTGACAGAAAGTAAGATTTCTTCATGAAAACCAAGGACATTCCTGGGTCCCGATACTCTTTGGGACCACTATGTTACCCGACACTTCTGGTATCTGAAGGATAAACGTCTCCTGTGGACTGCAGCCCTCTCGCTGCAAGTCAGCGCTGTCCCTGCTGTCCCTTTCCTCCATTCCATTGATATTGGGATGTGGAAGTGTTTACATGCATTGTTATGTGTTAGTATAGAACAGATGGAGGAAATAGGATGGTTACAGCTGATTTGAGTAAAGGGCCCCATACTCTAGAACGATTATGCCCGATTTCAGCCCAATTCGGGCCGATATATTGGGTGAAATCGGGCATTTTGGCTGTGTATCGGATCCGATGCGCAGCCCCGTGAGCGATGGTTGGACTCCTCTAGGTCGTTAGTGCTGCACTCGTGATATGTCGGTTCCCGCAGACATGGCTGGGATCGCATACGATATATCACATGCAAAATGTACCGAATCGTATGGAACCACTCCAGGGAAGCTCCTGGGAGAGTTAAAGGGAAATCGCCTCCGACTTCAGCCTCAGACATATCGTTGTAGTGTATGGGGCCCTTTAGACTTACTGAAATATTCCTCCGTGTACATCCAATGTCGACATTTATTACTCTGAGGACGGTGTCACACGGGGCTTTTCCAGCTTCACAGGTGCTCATGCCTCATTTCTATAGTGTTTTATCACTGGAAAGGTGTAGCGCTTTCCGTCTCTCGGATTGCAGTGAGCATTGCTCCATTACAGTGTACTTCAATGGGAGGCATGCACCCAGAACCCTGCGTTTTAACGGCCGCTTCAGTATTTAAAGTGCTCATGTGGCATCCCTGCTATTTAAACAAATCCTTCCAGGTGGGAGGCTCAGGCACTGTATGTAAATGCTGAGTGACAAGCACCCCTGTGGCACCACCCTTATAACAGCATTCCCAAAGACTGTCAAATCCAATAGGTCAATGTGTCGCTTTTATATTTACCAGTTATGCCCACTGCTGCATAATGTTTTATTACCAGCCTTTTCTGCTTTTATGCACATTTTTAATTTCATATAAATTAATGTGTTTTTGCACAATGTAAGATGAAGCTTATGGAGCGTTTAGCTGGAGGCCTGCTGGGACTTGTATTTCACAGCAACTAAGCCTGCACATTTGTTTTCTATATAGGAATAATATGTGCCACAATGTTGTGTTCGTGGCCTAAATTTCCCCAATACATATTACAAGGGTTAGACATTCCTCCTACTGCGGAGCAGTACAAACGCACCACAATACCTGGCTTAGCCACAGCAAATCAAGTTACTGAATTTGTTACAGGATTCAACACAAAAGCTTTGGCAAAAATGATTAAAATGAAACCATTTGCCATCTATTATCTATTTTACATGTCCAATTTTGCAATCTATAATAGAAATTATAGATTGCAACAATTTGCTGACTCATTGGCGGTCTCTGGCCTTTACCTGCAATCATTGTCCTGCATCTCGTCACTTGCTAAATCTCCGCCTTTGTACTTTTATATCCTTATTTGGTGCCTTTGGTGTCTCTAGTGCTAACTTTGCTTGTGGGTAATCCTGTTCTTCATGCAGGACATGAGGCAACTAAAGATACATGTGTATATAAGTAATAATTATAGGCTCAAAATAACATGATTGGCTGGCTCTGGTTTATTACAAGTGTTCAGGGGTTTCTATATCACCATGTCTACATAGTTTGGGGACCCCAAAAATACAGTTGTGCACTATGGTTTGTCAATACTGCATTGTAATGTGTCCTAACTAGCTGCTAAATGTTTAAGGCTTTCAGAACATAGTTGGAGAAAATGAAGTACATATTAAAAAAATGCTATTTATCCTTATAGAAGTTTGATTTGCGTTACCCAATCAGAGAGAGACTATTCACTTCCTGGATTGTGCTCCAGATTTATACTCCTGATTAATTATTCTTCCGATCATATTCCTGATTACTATTCTCCCAATTATGCTCTTGATTTATTATTCTCCCAATTTAATTTGTCCGTGAAGCAGCCGTTAATGGTTTGTGACTGATAACCAAGAGCTGTGAATTATATCATGCTTTGTCTGTTTACAGTAGTTTGCAAATATTGAAGACATCAAAAGAAGCAAAAACTTAGTGCTATACGTTGTTTGTTTTTATTATTTTTATATTTGCATTTGATATTTCTAAAATAAGATTTTAAACTGTAGCTGTGACTAGCACAAGCACTGTATTGTACAGTGGTGCTTGAAAGTTGGTGAACCCTTCAGAATTTTATATATTTCTGCTGAAATTTGTCCTAAAACTACCTCAGATTTTCAAACAAGTCCTAAAAGTAGATAGAGAACCAAATCAAACAAATGAGACAAAAAAATAAATAGACGTTCTCATTTTTTTATTGAGAAAAATGATCCAAGATCACAAATCGGTGAGTGGTAAAAATATATAAAACTTTAGGCTTAGCAGATATTTTGAAGGTGAAATTAGAGTCAGGTATTTTCAATCAACGGGATGACAATCAGGCGTGAGTGGGCAACCTGTCTTATTAAAAGAACAGGGATCTATCGAAGTCTGATGTTCACAACATATGTTTGTTGAAGTATGTCATGCCATGAACAAAGGAGATTTCTGAGGACCTCAGAAGAAGAGTTGTTGATGCTCATCAAGCTGAAAAAAACATCTCTAAAGAGTTTGGACTCCACCAATCAACAGCCAGACAGATTGTGTACAAAACAGAGTTACAAATATACACCTGGCGCCGTCATTAATCAAAGTAATAGCAGCTGGTCCCGAGGACTGAATCCCAAATCCTCAGAAAAAGACAAAGACTGAATAAAACAATGAGACCACGCTACTACTTTGACAACAAATTTATATATTAAAATTGTGAACAACACAACATTAATACACGTAAACCGGCCGGTTATGAATAATACACAATTAAAAATTAAAGATAAAAATATCTATAGCTGACTGTGAGACTTTCTCCAAACAACCAAAGTTTAGGCACAATTTAATGTTCATAAATTCCTGTGTCTCCCAACACAACCTCAATTGTTAGACTTCAGTCTTATTCCCCCTCAACTGGTAGTTATTCCAATTTGTATTCCATGTGAAGAGATGAATGAATGGAGTTTTAGTGCAGCATGCAGTTATTTCCACAACGTTATTAATTTGTGAATGGTTAGTAGTTCAGACACACATGCAATGCAGCATAAGATCATTAGTTGTATACCATGCGATATAGTTGCTTTAAATACCTCTCCCCCGTAGCTGTGAGGGTAATGAGGACTGGCAACTTTTCTCCAGAGTCCCAAGCATGTAAGGACGGGACATTATTGCTGCAGTCCGCTGCATTCACCTGCGGGTGACATATCACTTTGAGCCGGCCGGCTGCTTTATTTCCTTACCCCAGTGCTAAGGGGAGAATAGAAACGAGTGCATTCCCTGCTTGGGACTCTGGAGAAAAGTTGCCAGTCCTCATTACCCTCACAGCTACGGGGGAGAGGTATTTAAAGCAAGTATATTGCATGGTATACAACTAATGATCTTATGCTGCATTGCATGTGTGTCTGAACTACTAACCATTCACAAATTAATAACGTGGAAATAACTGCATGCTGCACTAAAACTCCATTCATTCATCACTTCACATGGAATACAAATTGGAATAACTACCAGTTGAGGGGGGATAAGACTGAAGTCTAACAATTGAGGTTGTGTTGGGAGACACAGGAATTTATGAACATTAAATTGTGCCTAAACTTTGGTTGTTTGGAGAAAGGCTCACAGTCAGCTATAGATATTTTTATCTTTAATTTTTAATTGTGTATTATTCATAACCGGCCGGTTTACGTGTATTAATGTTGTGTTGTTCACATTTTTAATATATAAATTTGTTGTCAAAGTAGTAGCGCGGTCTCATTGTTTTATTCAGATTGTGTACAAATGGAGGAAATTCCAGACCATTATTACCCTCCTCAGGAGTGGTCAACCAACAAAGATCACGCCAAGAGCAAGGCGTCTAAAGGTGGGTACTCATTAGACGAGATGTGTTTTTTTTTTAACGATATGCACGATAACAGTATCGTTAACGATGTTTTAGTGCATATCGTTTATAGTGTGTACGCACTATATAGTTAACAATGTCATTAACGACCCCCTCTGTCTACTGTGCATGCAGTCAAATTTGGACTATATAGTACAAAACTGCATGTTCGGGCCGGCGATTGGGTGACATCACTGAACGATATCATTAACGATATTGGCGGTTATTGTTCACAGCGCAGCGATGGGGTCAGAACTGCGCATGCACCGGCGCATGCCAGATGGCCAAAGGCCGTCGTTCCCTAGCGATTGCCTCTGCCTGATTGACAGGCAGAGGCGGTCGCAGGGCGGGAGGGGGCGGCACAGCGGCATCTGGCCGCCGTTTTGGGGACGCGGTCCGGCCAACACAGGCGTGGCTGGACCGTGCGGGGGGCAGGCCGCAGCGGCTGCGTGGCGTCACACGCAGCCGCTGCGACCAGGGGCAGCGAATAGCAGCTCCCGGTCAGCTGCAGGAGCTGCGCTGGCCAGAAGTTACTCAACAAGTACAAAAGCATCGCCGCTGTGCGATGCTTTTGTTCTTGTGCGGGGGGGGGGGGGGGGGGGCATACAGACATACGGGACGGGCTAGCCCTGTGCTGGGCGTCCCCCCGCATGTCTGGGAACATAGTAGTAGCTGTGCTAAATTTCGATCAACTCGGAATGACCCCCCATTGTTCAGTGTGTATTAGAGATGAGCGGGTTCTGTTTTACTCTGATTTACCCGAATCTCCTTATTGGCTCACGGACGTCACGTGTTTTGGCTAGCCAATAAGAAAAATCCAGAAAATAAGAACTTGCGATAATTCTGGTGTTAAGAACCGAGTAAATCCGAACCCGCTCATCTCTAGTGTGTATGCACTATGGGGGTAATTCCATGTTGATTGCAGCAGGAAATTTTTTAGCAGTTGGGCAAAACCATGTGCACTGCAGGGGTGGCAGATATAACATTTGCAGAGAGAGTTAGATTTGGGTGGGTTATTTTGTTTCTGTGCAGGGTAAATACTGGCTGCTTTATTTTTACACTGTAAATTAGATTGCAGATTGAACACACCACACTCAAATCTATCTCTCTCTGCACATGTTATATCTGCCTCCCCTGCAGTGCACATGGTTTTGCCCAATTGCTAACAGAATTCCTGCTGCGATCAACTTGGAATTACCCCCTATATCGGCTGCCTGGGAGTCGAGGGCAAACACTAGACGATATTGCTCATGGAGTGTATTGTTAATGTGTACCCAGCTTAATAGTCACAAAGGAATCAAGGTAACCTTAAGCAACTAAAGGCCTTTCTCACATCAGCTAATGTTAATGTTCATGAGTCCACCATCAGTAGGACACTGAACAACAATAGTGTGGATGGCAGGATCGCAAGGAGAAAGCTGCTGCTGTCTAAAAAGAACATTGCTGCCCGTCTGCAGTTTGCTAAAGATCACCTGGACAAGCCAGAAGGCTATTGGAACAATGTGTTGTGGACAGATGAGTCCAAAATAGAGCTTTTTGGTTTAAGTGAGTAGTGTTATGTTTGGAGAAAGTATAAAAACCTCATACCATCTGTGAAACACTGTGGTGGTGGTGGTGGTATCATGGTTCAGGCCTGTTTGGCTGCATCTGGCCCATGACAGCTGGCCATCACTGATGGGACAATGAATTCCGAATTTTACCAGAATATTCTAAAGGAAAATGTCAGAACATCTGTCCATGAGCTAGACCCTAGGAGAAGGTGGGTCATGCAGCAAGACAATGACCCAAATCACACAAGTCTTGAAAGCAAAGGTTCACATACTTTTGCAGATATGTGAAATTGGATCATTTTCCTCAATAAAAAAATGAGCATGTGTAATATTTTTGTCTCATTTGTTTGATTTGGTTCTCTTTATCTACTTTTAGGACTTGTGTGAAAATCTGAGGTAGTTTTAGACCAAATTTCAGCAGAAATATAAAAAATTCAGAAGGGTTCACAAAATTTCAAGCACCACTGGATTGACCTGCCTTTTGCCTACTGTGTGCTTGTACATTTTTTGCTTATCTGCTAGCAAAGAATTATGTGTTCTAGACCAGTATTGTTATTATGCAATAAAATGTTTGCTCTGTTTCCCTGTGAATTTTTTTTCTAATAATGAACCAATATAATGGAACTATTAATTGTGCCAGCATATGTATGTTGTTTAAATGCATAATAAGAAAAATAAACAAGTTATACACAAGTGGTTGTATCCTGTTGACGACGTTCTTTACATTTAATATTTGTGCAGCTTTTAATTTACAGCTCCAGCCCGCCAAGAAGCGACAGCTTGCTTTGTAAATATGGCTCTTAAACTGGGTTCACACTTGAGCAACAGGCATTCATTCCGAAATCAGAAGGAATGCCGTCAGCCCAGATTACCCATACACCCTGGGACTATATCAATAAAGGACGGAACGATCATGTTTCGTCCTTCATTAGCATACTACAGGGCGCGCGTGATAGCGTCAGGTTTGATGTGCAGCAAAGCAAACCTGATGACGTCGCTAGCGACCACGGGTTCCCACACATTGGGCATACACACTGCCTGATATGTGCCGAATCGGATGATATATCGCTCAGTGTGTACCCAGCTTTAGACTTGTGAGTGGAGGACAGATTCATCTTAGTATAATGATTCTACAAACACACAAAGATCCGTTTTCAAGATACTCTAATCGCTGACTGCTGTCCATATCTTTGTCAAGATCAGCACTCACTTGATTGACTTCCACTAGGGACTTTATTTCATGAGCGTCACACTCCAAGTAGGAAGTCGATCTCCCTGCGCAATTACAATGAAATCCCAGCTGTCAATACCTAAATAATAACCTGTAGTACAGATATGTTGCATGGATTCACAAAATGGAATCGATAAGAATCAGAGACCAATCTTATTAAATTAAGTTTAATATGAGAAAGATACTGACAATGCTTAAAATATATACATAAACAATTTATAAGAATGACTTAAGAAGGCAGCCAAACATTTTATTATAAACTAAAAGTAAAAACTAACAGAACAGTCTCACTTACGTGATCCTCTTTGCAGGTCAGTGCAAGAAGATGGAGCATTTCCTAATGTCATCTTCTGCCGGCCGCCATACTGTAGATCAACAAAGAGACCAGGAAATCTCATTCATCCAGTCTCGTCACTCCCCCACAACAATGGCGAAGCGCCTCCATTTTGGGAAATGGAAGCCGTCGCCGCCCCCAAGTGACAGCAGACTTTCAATCACTGACAGTCTGCTGCCGCTCTGCGTCCAACGAGACAGACCCGTACTGCACATGCACAGTGAACATCGGTACTTTGCGGCGTGAAGCGGACCCCATGTGCTTTATCTCATGTACATGTATATAAAAAGACTGGTGTGAAAAAGGGCCACACACAACCTATCACTGAGCCTGCCCTCTGCCATTTGTAAGAACTCTTAAAACAAAAGTAGTTTCTACCAATCATGACCACCAAGAGTGTAGAAAGGAATAATGTGATACTACAGCTGTAGGGAGGCCAATCCCGGGGCGTTTTTCCAATCCCGGGGATCAGGATTGAAAAATTCTCAATCCCGGGATTCCCGGGGTTGTACGGTGTATGTATAATATATATATATATATATATATATATATATATATATATATATATCGTTCAAAAAAGGCTGCGGCACTCAAGGTCTTTTAGAAAAGTCAAGTGTATTCAAATAGTCAAAAACATTCCATCGACGTTTCGGGGACTCCAACCCCTTTGTCCAGATGTGTGCAAGTGTGTGTGTGCATGTAGAAAGACTCACCTTAAGTAGGAAGAGATCCACCGAGCGTGAAGAGGTGCAGCTGCTCCGAGTCCCGCCGTGTGCGCCGTGCCGCGCATAGTGGTGACGTGGCGGCGCATCAGTGTGATGTCCAGAGATGTGTTGCTAGGCAACCGCAAACAGGAAGTGTGCGCCCGTAGTGGTGCAACTAATGAAAAAAAGAATCGGTGACACCACAGATAGGTAAACAGATAACAGGCATGTTAATGAGATAGAAATGTAAATGTGAATATAAAGTAACTATACTGTAAGTAAATGATCAGTGCCAGAGGCCTATACCCAAGTGTAGTAAGAGGTTTCAAGACGCTCTGCGATAGGACACCGTGATGTTATACTGAAAAAGGTGGCAGGGCCCTGTGTTGTTAATACATCAATATATGACATCAATGCAGAGGTTCCATATATATGAACAATAGAATTAAAGACATACAGGAAAATGTATAAAAATGTACATAAGAAGGGGAAAAAAAGGAGAAATGCAAAATGACGTGGTACTGATGTCCTGGATGGTCATATCTGCTGTGCACCAAATATTTGGCTGTTAACCAGCATGGTGATAACTGCCGTCTATGCGACTAGAGTCCATGCTAGCCGAAGGTGCTCCATATGATCCTTTCATTCAGGCCCGAGGGATGTATGGTATTCAATTTATATATCCAAGACGATTCTTTTCTAAGAAGTAGTCCCTCTCTGTCGCCCCCACGTAAGGATTTCGGTACCTGATCAATTATAATGTGCTTGAGGCCAGACAGAGAGGGACTACTTCTTAGAAAAGAATCGTCTTGGATATATAAATTGAATACCATACATCCCTCGGGCCTGAATGAAAGGATCATATGGAGCACCTTCGGCTAGCATGGACTCTAGTCGCATAGACAGCAGTTATCACCATGCTGGTTGAAAGGATTGCCCCTATATTCTTTAACCCTCGATGTGATGGCCTCTTAGACGTCTGTGAGTATAAACCTTTAGCCACAAGTTACATGCACAACACAAGCAGTAAAGATTCACACTGCTTTATTATGAGGTTAACAAAAGTATATAAAAGAAAGGATTTAGGGCGTGTATATCCAAAGTCAATAACTAATTGGACAGAACACAAAAAGGGGCTAACATAACATGATTGGCTAGGAACTGCCGCAGTGGAAGGATATGCATATATGGGCAAGTTTGTACTTCAAAATAGGGAGGTTGTTCACACGGTATAAAAAAAAGATAAGAGACAAGGACAGTAGCAAGGAATGTGCTGGAACATTAAGTTCTATAACACAAGCAATTCTATGACATTGAAGCAGAGACGAGCTTTAACCCTTTCAATCCCCTCTTAGAATCATGATTGTTATATGACATGATTCTTAAGTGAGGCTCCTTTCTTGTTCCTCCAGTTCTTGAGATATTGGACATAATCGTCGGGTCCCTTACTATCAGAGGAGGTGACAGGACTGGTGGTTATATCATAGTACATCAGGGCCTTATCAATGCCTTTGGAGGTAAGTTTCTTTCCACAGGGAATTACACAATAAACTATAATGCCTACAAGAATTAAAGTTACAAGTATGAATATGCTTATTTGCACAAGAGCCTGTTTCCAATTTTCAAACCACCCAAAATATTGGCTCCATGGGTTATCAATACCTGAATTTTTCTTAAGTTCTATGGATAAGGTTTCTAACTTGTTTATGGCTAAAGTAACCTTACCATTGGGACCAGTGTTGTCAGGAATGTATGTACAACAGCCTTCCACCTTACTAATGTAAACACATGTACCGCCTTTTTCTGCTAGAATCATGTCAAGGGCCATTCTATTTTGGAATGTCATTTGGGAAGTGGCTTCTAGCTGTTCAGCTATACCTTTAAGAGCATCTTTGGTATCATTAACAAATCTTTGTTGATTATAATATATATAATTAATCCAGGCTACGTTTTTATTTACAGTTACTATAGGAAACAATGACTCAAAACCCGCAGCCACCTCATCTCTAGCTTTGAACTCATTTGGAACACCTCTTGGGACCCCTATAGCATCAATGTATACGTGGGGGTCAAAGCTACCTCCTGGGAGTGCTCTTTTCTTTCGATTAGCAGGAGTATTAGAGGGAGGAGTGGGGTCATCGGTGATCATTAGGAGTGGCATTATGACTTTGGCCAGGGCACACTCACCATACCATGGTGTGTCTAATTTAATTCTAAGCTTCATATCCCCACATATGTAATAAATGTCGCCTAATGATCTAGTTTGGTTGACTAAAACAGTTGTTCTTTTATTTGCACAATACCCTGGTGGGAAGGTTTTTAAATTTCTCCCTGTGGTGGTGTTAGATGTATAACAGGTATAGTTTCCAGGATATATGGTTATGGTGCTTCCTGGGTTGGGATTTTTTGACAATATGGGATATTCCCTTTTCCACATTTCGCACTGACTGTCATTTGTTTTGGTGTCATTAAAAAGGCTGAAAAAACAATTTTCCTGTTCTAGGGGTATATTAAGGGGCACTGTACCTAGGTGGGGCCTAGATTTGCCACAGACATAACAGTTGCTTTTATTGTGTTTGTTGTCAGCAAGTTTAGGGAACATGAAATAATCAAGGATGTATGTGGCTACGTGTGTATTGGAGGAATTGTACCACAAGGTGGGGACCCCATCTGTTTGTCGACTTCACATATTGTGAGGTGAATGAGGGCCAGTAGGGCTATCGAGATAGTCCCCAGGATAGAGATAGGGGGCAGGTTCTTCATCGTTTTCTGTTCTTCTGTCTTCGCTAGGTGGGAGGTCAGGGCTGTCTGCCCCGGTTCGTACCTCACTGGAATCACTTGCTTCCCTCTCTAGGTCTGGTCTAGGAACCTTTTTTACTCGGGATGCATGGATCCAGGTAGGACTTTCCTCTGTCAGGACTGCTGTTCGGGTAACTGCTACGACCTCTGTCTCTGGACCATAGGTGAAGTCTCCTGGGCTCTTGTTCCTGGGGAGCACCTTCACCACGACTCTGTCTCTGACTTTAAAGGGGTGTGTAGGTTCCTGTGGATTCAAAGGGTTTTTACAAACAACCTCATGTTCAATTTCATTCAGTTTTGTTATCAGGGACCTGACATACTCTTCTCTGATGAGTTCTAGATCTCCTTCCTGTATTACTAGTGGTTTCTTAGCCCAGGGTGTAGGAAAAGGGTCTACCCATTAGTATTTCAAAGGGTGAGTATCCTAGAGTTTTCTGTGGGGTATTCAAGATGCTGGTGTTTAGCTTTATTAGGGTTGTTAGGGTTGTTCCCGAGGCAAGTGATGCATCTGCTAACATACTGGTCCACAAGTGATTTGGCATTAGTAACATAAAAATCATTGGTTAGTAGGAGGAGTGTTGTGGCTTCACCACGGTGACCAACACCACGGCACTGGGCAACGAGCAAAGGGGCACTGGACTGGGGTATACAGGGTTTCCCCTCTTTGCAGATTAATCCTGATTTAGGATTTTTTCTGCAGAATTGGGTAAGTCCAGTCGGAGAGATCAGTATTAGTCGCAGCAGCTTGAAGTTGAGTGAGCAGATGGACGTTGTCAAGGGAGGGACATGCTCTAGTGAGTGCAATGAGTTCTGCAGCTTGCGCGGACTGATAAGGTATTGGTAGGGTTTCCAACACAGTGTCAGGGAGGGTGACAATGGCATAGCCAGCCTGGTATGTATTGTCATTGGGCCTACTACAGGAGCCGTCAACAAAAACTATGTCTGCGCCTGGTATGGGAACGGGAGACATGTCAAGTCTGGGAGAAGTTTCAGCTTCAATGGAAGCAGCACAGTCATGTAGGTCGGGTGGTTCATCCTCGGGACCTTTCAAGCCTAAAAGGGCATTGAGAATGGGTGCAGGGCCAGAAGAACTAGCAGTGTACTTGATGGTAAGGGTAGGGTTACTCAAAAGGAGTACTTCATATCCACTAAGGCGTTGTGCTGACATGTGCTGTGTGTGCAAGCCTTTAAGTATTGCCAGGACATCATGTGTGGTGTGGAGTACTGTGATGTGGCCTAAAGTGAGGGTAGTGGCCATTTCTGCAACCATTGCACAGGCTGCCAAAGCCCTGAGGCAGGCAGGCATACCCTGCACAGACACTGGCATGACTTTGGAAAAAAAATGCCACGGGGCGCAACTTCCCTCCATGAAACTGTGTGAGCACCCCCGCCATGGTTTTACAATTGTCCCTTGCATATAGATGGAAAGGTAGTACATAATTGGGGAGGCCAAGTGCCGGACTTTTCATCAACATACATTTTAAACTTTCATATGCAGTTAACATTTCTTGTGACCATTGTACAGTTTTAGGTTTGTCCTTCAGTGTGGCTTGTCTCAAAATGTTATCATAATAAGAGCAATCAGATATCCACTGTCTGCAGTAATTTACCATACCCAGGAAGGACAGTAGTTCCTTCTGGGTAGTTGGGGTGACCAGGCCCAATACAGACTGTATGCGTTGTGGACTGACTTTCCTCTCTCCCTGAGTGAGCACAAAACCTAAGTAATCAACATGCTTTTTACACCATTGCATTTTTATTTTGGACACCTTGTGTCCACATTCACAAAGCCAGTTTAGTAATGAAACACCATCCTCTCGGCAGGCCTCCTCAGTTTTACTACAGAGCAGCAGATCATCTGCATACTGTAGCAGGACTGAACCATGGTGAGGTTGCCAGGGCCCCAATGTGGCCTGGAGACAACAGGTGCGTCAATAATCTGCACCAGGTAAGTTGTTTACCCTCAAAAGAAAAGGCAAAAAGTAATTGTGTCTGTGAATCTACAGGTATGCTGAAAAAGGCATTCTTCAAATCAAATACAGAGAAGAACGCAGCATCTGCAGGGATTGCAGAAATGAGTGAGTTTACATCTGGAACAATTGGTGCAATTGGGACAATTAACTGATTGATCGCTCTGAGATCCTGTACAAATCTTATACTGCCATCAGCTTTGGCAACAGGGTTCACAGGAGTACAGTATGGTGATACAATATGTCTGAGAATACCCTGTTGTAAGAATTGCTGTATGAGACCTTCTATAAACAGGTTGTGAGTCGGGTTTAAGATTGGCCTTATGTGGTGTGCATGAGATTAGGCCAGTGTCATATGGACCTTCTGACCAAAGAGCGGGGTTTACTTGAGCTAAGTCAGGCATTGGTGGGTAGGTTGTTAATGAAGGTGGAAATGAGTAAGCTTTCTGAGTTAAGCAAAGGTAAGCCAGCGTCATCTGTCCAGCAGTCCTTAAACCTTTTCCAAAACTCAGTAACAGACTCCGAGGGTTTCAGTTTACAAGCTACAGCGACAGGCAAAAAAACACAGGCAAAGGAGCACGGGTTTTAAAGACTTCCTCCATATGTGTATCGCTGCGTCCTTTGCAAGCTTTGCGCAAATAAGATATACAGCCATCGAGGGTAATAGTGGGCTTGGGACAGTGTTTTACTATTATCTAAACTCTGGGTTATTGGTGCGTTAGGGATAGAGCTAGTGGACGCACCCTCCAGCAGTGGAGTTGGAGGCGATCCCATCTGGTGTGAAAGGGTTACTGCTGCCAAGAGATCTGTGTCTCCGAGCGCAGGATACATTGGAATGCAAGGGGGAGGGAGAGGGTTTTCAAAGATTTTACAGTTTCTCACTGCTTCGCTTCTGTGCTGTTGGGAACTGACATTTTTGTAATCCTCCATATAGAAAGGGTAATTACTGCCTTCCCGTAGGAATGGGTCCTGTCCTGCTTTCTCTGTCCATCCCTGCTAAATTATCCACCCAGGGGTTAACTAAGTAATACTCTGAGGTAGAGTTGCGGGCGACATACATCTTGCATGTCTCACCAGGGAGGGGCGGGGGATATGTAGTTTTTTTTTACTCTGACTAGAGCCCATTGTCAGACAGTAATATAAATCAACAGTACAACTTTAAAAGAAAATATCTAAAATATACAACACTCTACTTACTATACATGCATCAGCTAACCAGTTAATTAGTCATTGACAATATCACAATATTATCTGTATAGTGAGAACATGAAATCTTTTGACGTGTACGATACTTACCATTCGTACAAGATGTCAGAAAAATACAGCGTTTTAAACAGGAAGCAGGAAAAGTGTTTGAGTAAAGATATCTGGCAGACGAAAACTTACCAGCCGTCTGGACCAAATATAAGAACTTATCTCACTACAAACATACAAGAATATATAGACGATCAAATCGAGGTATTCTCTACGTTACGTATAGACCCCAGGTCTATTTTAAGTATCCCAGATACTAACGTCACGTTATGTATAGACTCCCAGGTCTATTTTAAGTATCCCAGATACTAACGTCTTTGGAGAATTGCGCTTGGACCCCTGGTCCCTTCTCAGACGTATCTTTAAGTCCCAGACATTAAAGATGTTTGGTCACGTGTTCCCAGAACACTGACACGGATTCAGCTTCAGTGTATGACCGCAATCCCGTATGGCAAAGACAGACAATAAATTCTCTATCTTTACCATTCGGGGACGATCACTGAATCGCGGACGTAGCCCCCACTTGAAAGGATTGCCCCTATATTCTTTAACCCTCGATGTGATGGCCTCTTAGACGTCTGTGAGTATAAACCTTTAGCCACAAGTTACATGCACAACACAAGCAGTAAAGATTCACACTGCTTTATTATGAGGTTAACAAAAGTATATAAAAGAAAGGATTTAGGGCGTGTATATCCAAAGTCAATAACTAATTGGACAGAACACAAAAAGGGGCTAACATAACATGATTGGCTAGGAACTGCCGCAGTGGAAGGATATGCATATATGGGCAAGTTTGTACTTCAAAATAGGGAGGTTGTTCACACGGTATAAAAAAAAGATAAGAGACAAGGACAGTAGCAAGGAATGTGCTGGAACATTAAGTTCTATAACACAAGCAATTCTATGACATTGAAGCAGAGACGAGCTTTAACCCTTTCACTGGTTAACAGCCAAATATTTGGTGCACAGCAGATATGACCATCCAGGACATCAGTACCACATCATTTTGCATTTCTCCTTTTTTCCCCCTTCTTATGTACATTTTTATACATTTTCCTGTATGTCTTTAATTCTATTGTTCATATATATGGAACCTCTGCATTGATGTCATATATTGATGTATTAACAACACAGGGCCCTGCCACCTTTTTCAGTATAACATCACGGTGTCCTATTGCAGAGCGTCTTGAAACCTCTTACTACACTTGGGTATAGGCCTCTGGCACTGATCATTTACTTACAGTATAGTTACTTTATATTCACATTTACATTTCTATCTCATTAACATGCCTGTTATCTGTTTACCTATCTGTGGTGTCACCGATTCTTTTTTTCATTAGTTGCACCACTACGGGCGCACACTTCCTGTTTGCGGTTGCCTAGCAACACATCTCTGGACATCACACTGATGCGCCGCCACGTCACCACTATGCGCGGCACGGCGCACACGGCGGGACTCGGAGCAGCTGCACCTCTTCACGCTCGGTGCATCTCTTCCTACTTAAGGTGAGTCTTTCTACATGCACACACACACTTGCACACATCTGGACAAAGGGGTTGGAGTCCCCGAAACGTCGATGGAATGTTTTTGACTATTTGAATACACTTGACTTTTCTAAAAGACCTTGAGTGCCGCAGCCTTTTTTGAACGATATTGAAATTCACACTGAAGGCACCAGGGCAGCGTTTGGATCATAGAACAGAGTGCCGGGCTGACATTGCTGTATATATATATATATATATATATTATGGTACATACAGCCTGAATAAAGTGATGGAAGCAATGGGATAAATTAATGCTGCAGCACTCTGAGCCGTTTAAACATCACAGGTGTACTGAAAAAATCATGATGTAATTTTTCCAATACACCTTTGATGTTTAAAAGACTCAGAGTGCTGCAGCATTAATTAATTCATATATATATATATATATATATATATATATATATATATATATATATATATACATACCCTCCAACATGACCCGCCCCACTAGGTACAAAATACTCTGTTTCTGGATTTCCCTCTTAACTTATTATTGCCATCACCTGTGAAGAAACAGCTTTCTTATCATTTAACTAGTTCAACACAGGTGATGCAAATCATAAATTAAGAGGGAAGTCCAGAAACAGAGCATTTTGTACCTAGTGGGGCGGGTCATGTTGGAGGGTCTGTATATATAGTTTATATAATACTCACTATGGAGTAGAGGGGTCACTGAGGTCCAGAGGCAGGCAGCAGGGCAGCGCAGCGTGAGTATCACTCACAGTGCACCTGCTTTAGAGTCCTCTTTACTTTCAAATTGTGGCGGGCAGGAGGGCTGGCTGGCAGGCAGGCGCATTGGAGGGCGGAAGGAGCGGCCATGGCTGAAGGGGCTGTGCAGCGTGACCTCGCTGATGTCACGCCGCACACAGCAGGGCAGCCGGGGCCGGGCAGCGTCTGAGGCTGAGCCGAGCGCTAGTGCTCAGCGGCGCTGCCCAGTCAAGAATAAGTAGTGCGCATGCGCACGTGAATCCCGGGATTGAAGGCTCCAATCCCGGGATTCAAATCCCGGCATTTTTGGCCCGGGATCCCGATCCCGGGATTGGCCACCCTATACAGCTGTGTCCAATATCTTACTGCATTTTCAAAAGCGAATATGTGCTCTTTTCTGCCTGCTTTATACAATCTTATTTTCAATACAACTACAATATTTAAGCACAAGTATGATTTATATGACTACTGTCTGTGGCAAACATACTGTAAGTGTTTACATAACCTCATATTTTAATGCTGACCACAGATAAGCCTATCCTGCTGCTTACCCTAGGGGACAATGGGCCTGATTCAGAGTTATGACTAAAGTAATGCAAGGGGTGCAAATGCATGCTTTTTATTGCATGCAGGGTAGATACTGGCTGCTGCTGCTGTATGTAGCCTACACATGCTGGCCAGCTTTATTCTGCCATTGGACACGCCCCTCCCAGATCTAACTCTCTGCACGTGTTACATCTGCCCCACCTGCAGTTCAGATCCATGGTTTTACCAAGGTGCAAAGTTACTTGCTCTTTCTTTCCTGATTTTCGACTCCGGACCAACGTACACATAGATGGCCAAATTGGACAAATTCCGGGCAGTCCAAACAACTGGATCCTCTGGTTGCACTTGGGGGGTAATTCAGATCTGATCGTAGATGTGCTAAATTTAGCACATCTACGATCAGTTTCTCAGACATGCGGGGGGACGCCCAGCACAGGGCTAGTCCGCCCCGCATGTCTGGCCCTACCTCCACCCCGCAAGGGTGCAAAATCATCACACAGCGGCGATGCTTTTGCACCCGCTGAGTAGCTCCCTGCCAGCGCAGCTCCTGCGCGCTGGCAGGCCGCTACTTGCTGCGTCTCGGGTTGCAGCGGCTGCATGTGATGTCACCGCAATGGTCTGGACACGCCTACGTTGTCCGGACCGTGCCCCACCAGTAGCGTTCTAGCGCCTCCTCCCGCCCCGCGACTGCCTCTGCCTGTCAATCGGGCAGAGGCGATTGCAGCCCTGAGATGCTTTTAGCATCTCACCGGGCTCCCGGGGGTGCGCACGCGCAGGTATTCATACTGCGATCGCAGCAGCTGCAGTGATCCAGTCTAAATTAGACCCTTGGCTTGTTAGTGTTAGTGGGACAGTGACTGAACAGATGGCAGAAAAGAGCAAGTAACTGCACCTGGACAAACCATGTTGCAATGTAAGGGGTGCAAAAACATTTTATTGTTTTGCATGCAGGGTAAATACTGGCTGTTTTTGCATGTAGCCCATAGATGGTGGACAGTTTTATTTTTACACTGACCTTTAGATTACAGGTTTTAAATGTGTCCTACCTGTTGTGCAGCCTGGTTATGCCCAGGTGCGTGGTTATTTGCTCCTGTTTGCTTAGCTCTAAACTCAGAATCTGTCCCAGACACCTTTCAGTGGATATTTTCTGAACTTTACCAACATGCCCAATAATGAGCCAGTTCACTTGAGTCTAATTAATATTGGGCTCATTTTAGCACTGTGGGCAGGTCCCATCTTCCAAAAGATCAGCCTACAAATCTCCTGAACAGCTGCTGCTGTAAACATGACAAAGATCTGCAGGCTCTCCTAACCATTGACAACATCAATGGTACAAAGATGAAGAGGAGATGGGAATTATAAAAAAAAAGAAATTCTCCGACCCTATCCAAACACATTTTAAACATGAAGGTTGAAAGCAGGGAATGCAGTCAGGAAGAGCAACATCCCAAGGGGGAAAGGAGCATTCAGCATTAATGGCATGACATTGAAATGCTCCTAATGACTTTTAGGTGACCTCAAACATGAGGAAAATTTATCAAACTTTCTAAATATGAAAAGTGAGTATGTTGCACATAGCAACCTATCAGAATCTAGCTATCATTCATCTAATACAGTCTATTAAGTGCCAGCTGGCATTTCCTTTCATAACGGAGTGTCTATACAATAACAAATTTCTTACAGGTCCAAATTACCGTGTAGATATGTGAGGAGTCTTATAGCAAAGTCCATCTGCGCCATCAAAACATTCTACCGGTGAGTGTATATCTGAGGTCTTCCAATGGGTGGTCTTTGGCATACCGGCGCTGGGATCTCGACCACCGGCATGCCGACACATATTCTCCCTCTTGGGGGTCCATGATCCACCTGGAGGGAGCATAAATAACGTGGCGCGCGCCACCGTGCCCGTAGCATGGCGAGCGCAGCGAGCCCGCAAGGGGCTCATTAGCGCTCGCCCAGCTGTCGGTATCCCGGCCGCCGGCTACTCCTAACTACACCCCTTCCAATACCTCACTGTACATGTCTCTTACATACATTCAGTTTTGATATAAGGAAGGATCTAGTAATGCATTGATCCATATAAATTGCAGTGGTGCCATAAAATAGTCACTCCATTTGAATTACAAATACAGTATTGACAGTGTGTTGGTTACCATTTAGTATGCGGCACAAGAGAGAGTCAAATGCTAGATTACGCTTTCTTGTTTAGATTTTAAGTGTTTTAGGGGTACATTTACTAAGCAGTGATAAGAGCGGAGAAGTGAGCCAGTGGAGATATTTCCGCATCAACCGATCAGCAGCTCTGTATCATTTTATAGTATGCAAATTATAGATGTTATTTCAGTGCTGATTGGTCGCCATGGGCAACTTCTCCACTGGCTCACTTCTCCGCTCTTATCACTGCTTAGTAAATGTACCCCTTAGTTTGAAGTGTTATGAAATATTCATTTCAAAAGCGGAGTTTATACCGGAGTTAAACCAAGGGGAAACAGCAGGAGATCGATCTGCTTTTGGCCTAATCTACAATCTCAAAGGAAACAATTTTTTAAACACTTCTGAGTTATTACTTTTTTTCATATGTGTTCTCATTCATGTTTTCTTATGTCACCTTGGTTATTATTATTATTTTTTATTCAGTATTTCTTTTTTGGTAATTTTTTATTTATTTATCACAAACATACAAACAGAAAACAGAACATCAACACAACATAAGAAAGAGAAAAAAAAAATACCAATTCATATAAATGACATCATAGTGGGTCAAGCATAAATCTGCTAAGGCAAAGAGGCAACATGTTTAGATTGTCATCATAAAATCAGTAAGGCACAGTGTATCAGTTACATAAATAAGAACATAGCACAAAATAAACACAATAAAGGTGCAGGTATGAGACAGCTCCAGGACATCTCCACCATAAATGCAGTCCTTCGGAATCCGGTATTAACAGTGTGCAACCCCCCTCCCATCACATCACTCCCACTCCAAAGATGGACGTATTCCATCTATCCCATTTACCAAAGTAAGTAACCAACGTGCCCCTAGATGTGAACATCGCCCTTTCATGGCCAGAGACCTCATTAACCAAAGCCCTCCAGTGGGAAATATTAGGCGGTTTAGGGGAGAACCATTTCCTGGCTATCAGCACCTTTGCCAAGGTAGTTAAACATAAAACATAGCGGTATAGAACCAGGGAGTGTGTCTCCTCGATATCTAGCCCAAACAGACATAGTTTAGAATCCAATATAGGGAGAGAGGGTTCGGTGAGGGTAATGTCATTCCAAACCGCAATCCAGAACGGAACCAACCTCGGGCAAGACCAGAGTAAATGCCAGAAATCAGCCCCCTCTACACCGCACTTTGGACAACAGGTATCAGACCGGAGGTGTGCTCTATGAAGCATTACTGGAGTGTGATCCACTCTATGGAGGCAGGGCCGGTTCGAGCGCCCTCGGCGCCCCGGGCAGGGGATGGGGGTGTGGCTTAACACAGGGGGCGTGGCCAGTTACGCCCCCTGTACAGTAGAAGCGCTGCTTAAATGCTGAGCGGTGCGCGATGACGTCATCGCGCACCGCTCAGCAAAGGTCCTCTCCGCGAAGGGAAACTAGACGCTACGCGTCTAGTTCCCTTCACAGGGGACCACAGCCGGGACCACAGACGCAGAGCCGGGGGACACAGCGGGCAGCGGAGGGCATAGCAGTGGCGGATCTTGCCATGGTGCGGCGCCCTCCGGATGGCGCCAGCGCCCTCCGGAAGGCGGCGCCCCGGGCAAAAGTCCTACTTGCCCGTGGCAAGATCCGCTACTGTATGGAGGATATAAAAGTAGACCTGTTGGTATCTGACACACGGTGTAGTATATTGGCTGGAGCCCAGGATTTGTGTCCAGTGTTCACCAGAGAGGGCACCAAGATCACTCTCCCATTTAAGTTTTAACGGGTCAAATAAACGTGAATTGACATGTACTTTCAATGCGGCATAGATCGTAGATATATACGTCCCCTGGGGCCCAGCGTAAGAAGCAGTTTTTTTTACTGGAGACACCGAAACAATTAGAGGAGCTGCACCAAATTGCGCCTGCAGTGCATGATGCAGCTGGAGATAACGGAAGAAGGCAGAATTAGCAACAGCACAGTCACTACGTATCTGTTCAAATGATTTAAGAGTACCATTATCATAGAGCTGAGCAACTGTTGCAACTCCCACCCTCAACCATCAATTATCTGGGGACAAAGGAAGCAGCTCCTTGAAAGAAGCATTAAACCACAGGGGTGTATCAACATCAATGTCGTGCCAGTCAAAAAAGGTGTGCGCAAGACGCCATAACAAGAGAGCCTGTCTGAGAATAGGAGGAAGGCCAGAGAGAATAGAGCCAGAAAGCAGAAATTGAAGCAAGGAGAAGGGGGACTCCACCCACTCGGCATAGAACCCCAATAACGTATCTCCACCTGTACCCAGAAGCCATCCAGAAAGGTGAACCAGTTGAGAGGCCAGGTAGTATAATCGCATATTGGAGAGGCCCAATCCTCCATCCAATTTGGACTTAACCAAGGCTTTCATGACAACCCTGGGTGCTCTGCCACCCCAGATAAAAGAGGATATAACACTATAAATGGATGAAAAATCTTCTTGGGTATATAGATGGGAGAATGTTGCAATAAGTATAGATACCTGGGTTGGACAGACATCTTAAATAAATTAATACGGCCCATGACAGTGAGAGGAAGCTTTTTCCACAGATGAGCTTTCTTCCTAAAAATCATGTGTCACAGGCTTCACATTCAGTGCAACATAATCCTGAGGACGGGGGGGATATCCAAACTCCTAAATATTTAAACCGGAGAGTCCATTGCAGCGGACAGGAAGAGTCCGCCACAACAGGTAGAACACCAGATATGGGGTAAATACTGGACTTACTCCAGCTTATTTGTAAACCAGAATAAGTTCCAAAGTGATTAACTATCCTAAGCATGGAGAGTAACGAATTCTCAGAGTCATCAAGAAATAGAAGCATGTCGTCAGCATAAAGTGTGATTACATCAACATGGTCCCCAACCTTAATTCCCTCAACGTCCGGAGACATACGTATGCAACTAGCCAATGGCTCAATAGCGAGGGCAAACAAGGCTGGGGAGAGCAGGCAACCCTGCCTTGTACCTCTCTCCAGCGGAAAGGGTCGTGACAAATGACCAGTGACTGAGCCGGGGAAGAATACAGCAACTGGACCCACCGAACAAATTTAGGACCGAATGCATATTTATGAAGTTCTTCCCACAAATATACCCACTCTAACGAGTCGAAGGCCTTGACAGCATCCAAGGACACCACCACCGCCTCCGGCCCATTGCGGTCCCCCCTCTGCAGATGGCAGAAGAGTCTACGAAGGTTCTGTATTGTAGACTTCCCTGGCATAAAGCCCGTCTGGTCACCGTGGACAATAGATGTAATCACAGTATTTAGACGGACAGCCAAAACTGTCCGTGGAAAGCAAAGAAATAGGACAATAAGAGTCCGGGGAGGTGGGGTCTTTACCTGGTTTAAGAATTACAATAATAATGGCCTCAGACATTGAGGGAGGCAGAGAACCTAACTCAAACAGGGTATTGAACAACTCAACTAAATAGGAGGTATAAAAGTCTTTGAACTTTTTATAAAATTCGATGGGGCCTTATTATTGGGGAACGATGTTAGGGCAGCGTCCGGTTCCTCAGTAGTAAATGGGGAGTCCAAAAATGCGATAGATTCTACGGACAGTCGTGGCAATTGTATATGGGAGAGGTAATCCCGCAGCTGGTCCACTGTATAGTACACCTTAGAAGTGTATAATGAGGAGTAGTAGGGAAAGAATACGTCATTAATATCAGGGCACAAGTATTTTAGAACACCCTGAGAGTCACAGATCTATTGGACAGAAAAACTGCCCCTCTCCTCCTTTGAAAGAAAGGCAAGATAACTGCCCCCCACCTCAGCCTGTGAGTACAGGGAATGTTTAGAGAATAGCAATCGACGCTTGGATTTATCAAACAAAAACATTGTCCATCCCCTCCAGGCCAGCTCCCACCGGGCATACAAGGAGGGAGATTTGATCAAAAGATAATCAGCTTCTAATTGGCAACAGATCTGTTCAAGCCGGGATTCTTCCTCCCTACTAGATCGCTTAATAGCTGCCACCTTTTTAATAAGGGAACCACGGATAGAGGCTTTAAATGCTTCATGTTTAACGGTAGGGGTAGGACAGGAGGCATTAAAATCCTGAAAATCACGCCACTCAGCAAGCATGTCAGCTCCATCACCCATCAATGACAGCCAGAACGGGTTGAGTTTCCAGAATTTAACACCCTGAGGAAACAAGGGATCTAATACCAACAAGACAGGGGAATGGTCAGAGATTCCACTAGGCAAGTATTTAACCTGAATTGCCTTAGGGACCAAATCGGGGGATATAAACGACAAATCAATACGGGAAAAAGTATTAAAGGTAGCCGAGTAACAGGAGTACTCACATTCACAGGGAAACTGGACTCTTCAAACATCAATCAGTCCTAGTTCAGTCACCAATTTGGAGAAAGGGGTAGGGGAAGAGGAGGAGAGCTCAGCACACGGATTCTCCCTCCATGTATCTAAAAATAAATCCATGACATTGTTATAATCCCCAATACAAATAGTGGGAGTGGACGGTGACAGAGCAATAAACGACACAGCCTGATGTATAAGGGGGAAAGACATATACGGCGAGAATGTGTAGAAGGGTAGAATTAACGAAGGCTCTTAGAAAGACAAATCTACCATACTGGTCAATTTGACTATAGTCTAAGTGGAAATTTACAGATTTTTTAACGAGTACAGAGACACCCCTGGCATTCTGCGAGAAGGTAGAGTGGAACAACCACCCCACCCATGGTTTTTTCAAGGCTAACGTCTTGCTGCCAGTAAGATGAGTTTCTGAAAGGCGAACAATATCTGCTTTATACTTTTTTGCTTGTGACAAGACTAGCGCTCTCTTTATCTTATTGTTGAGGCCTTGTACATTCCAGCCGAGCAGGTGAAGCCCCATAGGTGTTACCAGCATCGGGAGATACTTAAACGGGAAAGAGGAGAAAAAGAGAGAATAGGAGGAGAGAGGAGGGGAAGCACATGGAGGGGAAAAATCACAGGAAAATACATGGATTCCAGAGTAGCAGCTGCAAGAAAAAACGGAGCAGTCGGTAGGCAATGATGCCAAGGCGTATCAAACCGAACATCAGAAACACACCACAGCAGTAAATCAAAAACAATACTTGACCACAACAAAAGATACCAAAAAATAAAAATAAACAAAAAGTCACTAGAACACCAAAACCCCAACCACCCCCAACCCTGTACATCCATCAAAAACTTAGATATACCTATACCCCAACTAAACTTCCTGTTACTTAAACTAATCACCAGTTCAACCAATATAATAACGAGAGGGGAACAATTAGGAATAAGCACCCCTAACTACTATATCCCAGCAAGGGCTCCCAATAAGGGAAATGACCCACGGTAAAGAGGCAGAAGAACAAACTTTCATACTAAGTAACTAGGCAGAGAAACCCCAATATAGTAGAAAAACCTGAAAGAGAAGAGGAAAAGCACACGGCAAAAAACAAAGGCAGAATAACAATTCTATTCAACGAGGAGCACGAGGCCTCTGTTCCAGCCACGCCTCAGCCAGCCTCCCTCGGTGAGATAAAGAAGTGGGTAGAACCCTCATACACCACACGGAGCCTCACAGGAAACAGCATTGAATATTGGATCTGTCTGTCTCTCAACTTCCTCTTTATCTGAAGAAATTGAGACCTGGATTTTTGTACGTCCACGGCAAAGTCAGGAAAGACAGACACGGAGTGGTTCTCAAACTGCAGCGGACCATGTATCCTGGCCAGGCGCAGAACAGCATCCCAGTCTTTATAGTGAAGCATACGAGCAATGAAGGTGCATGCCAGGGCACCCGGAGGAGGAGCCTGGAAAGGTAGACGGTGTGCGCGTTCCACAGCAAATTACGCGCTGACAGCCTCTCTTTTGAAAATATGGAGTAGCCATTCTTCCAAGAACTGTTCTGGGTGCGTGCCCTCAGCCCGCTCAGGAAGGCCCACAATACGTATGTTGTTTCTTCGCAGACGGCCCTCCATATCCGACAATTTGGTTTTAACAGCCGCCATCTGGGAGGAAAGGTCAGCGACACTATCCTTGAGTGGTGCGGTTACATCTTCTATATCAGACACACCTTTGTTCCACACCACCCACCCGTTCACGTAGCTTCTGCATATCATGACGAATGAGTGAAATATCAGCTTGAACTTGACCAATCTTGTCCGACACCCTCATTTAGGATGAAGTGATGGCCTGCAAAATTTGTTGAGTAGATTGCATAACATCAGCAACTGAGGGTTCCTCCAAGGCGACCGGAGGGGGAAGGAGGGGATGCACCCTGAGTAGTCGGGAGTGTCGGCACTTGAGAATTTCTAGCAAATCTTTCCAAGCGTGCCGCAGCACCAGCAGCATTGCCAGTTTTCCCCATAACAATAACGGCAGGAATCACCAGTTCAACAGGAGAGTAGTAGATACGCTCAGAAAGAGTGGCAGGGTCGCACACAGTGAAATGCACAGCACAGCAGGCGGGCCAGAGAGTCAATAGAGAAAACACAAGGTGCACCCAGTGAGTATACGTAGATAGGATACAGAGCACGCAGGATATAGCCAATATTCACAGGACTATTGCAGCACCACAGAATGAGAAATTGAGCTACCAAAATGAGTGAGACAGAAGCAGCCTGTCCAGGGCTTAGAAGTGTACCCATACACAGCAGGCAGGGAATATACAAACAAATGGTCTTCACGCTGCCAAAAGCAGCTAGCAGGATTTGCCCATGTGAGATATGAGGAGGGGGACACGGTACCTGAGCCAGGAAAGGGTGCTCACAGTGTGAGAGGCGCTCCAGCAGGCAAGGCGCCCTTTTCCAAGATGGCACCGGCGGGAGCAGAATGGTGGGGCTCCACAGAGGCCAGAACACGCGGGCAGCAGCCACAACCAGTCCGCAGCAACGCAGACAAGGAGGCAGAGGATATTTGTTAGGGAGCAACAGCACTATGCTGCCTACTCCATGCTGTGCCAAGCCACGCCCCATGTCACCTTTGTTATTATTTTGTTCTTACTATGTACTTCAGAGACTGGGCTTGGGGGCAGTCTTGTGCCATGACCCAGTCAACTCAACAAACCGCTGGATGTGACAAGAACACACACTCAAACAATGTAGACACTAGGCGCAGAGTGACATGGTTTGTTGCAGCTTACTTCACTAATTATAATTTTTTTTTATTACCTTTACCATAGTGTTTATAGTGCTGTCACCATTGTTTTAATACTGCTGTTTTATGCTTTTGTATTTGTTTTTTTTGTTTCCCTCCACCTAAAATGTTCTACTTCTGCTAATTGCACACCCTGCCATATGTAACTACATAGTGCACTCCAGATGGCTGCCTTGGATGGTTCTTTCTTGGTCAGGATGCACAACATGTGGATCTATCCGTTGGCATTTCTATCATGATTGCAATGTGTGCCGTGTACACAGGGCCCTGGGTCCAGGGAAGGCCCACACTGCACATACTGCACCCATGTTGTTTTAATACCTTTCTGGAGTCCCATGACAGACACTGCAGCTGCAGCAGCTGCGGCAAAAATTACTCCCAAAATGCGCAGTAGGTAGTCTCCGGACCATGGTGGGCACCATGTTTCCAGAGACCTGCGCATGCACAGTAGACATTGGCACAATTCCTGAAATTGACTCCCGCAGCTACCAACATCTGAAGATGGCGGTAGCACATTGCAGCCTATTGGTTTACAGCCTCACTGCATACTTGGCTGACAGAGGGTTCCCCCAGAAGTGGCCGCTGTGCATGTGCGGTCAGTGGGACCGCACATGCGTAGAAGCCCTGGCAGGCGTTGCAGCACTTTGCAGAGTCGGGCTCTTTTCAGAGCCCCTGACCCTGCGTGTTTTTATTGATACATGCCGCTGATGTGATTGCATTCTGCAATGCGATCAAGGACGCTTATATCGTACCAATATCATATTGCAAATATAATTAATGATAAATGGGCCCCTAAGAGTCAGATTTGTATGCCAGCTACTAGATTGAAGAAATGCTCTGTGTACTAGCTACTTTGTGCAGGACATCTTGAACAGAAATCAATACAATAAATACTTGTACAGCAGTCACTAAATTGGACTTTGTTCACTAGCTGCTTTTTTACTGTAGAACATCAGTAGTCTGCTTTATAAATAACATACACAGTATTGGGCACAAGATTAGGTAATAAGCATCAGAGCTATTGAGTGTCTGTCCCATGCTATAGATTACATTATGTTAATTATTCATGTGTCTTGTCGCACAGTTGAATTCTTGTACTTCTTCTTTACGTCACTTATTTCAGAATTCCCTAACAGACACACCTATAGTTCCCTCATGATGTAACTACAACATGCCATCAGTAGAAGGATTGTTTACTTAAGTACTGGACCTAATTGTATGGCCAGGTGCAGAACTAGAGATGAGCAGGTTCTAAGAGAACCGAACCCTCCCCCCCAGTACTTCACAATCCAAGCTGGGAACCGAGTCCGGCTCGGGACTTCCCATCAGACTCGGATCCCAGAATGAGGCAAAACATCATCATCCCGCTGTCGTATTCTCGCGGGTTTTGGATTCCATATAAAGAGTCGCGCATCGTCGCCATTTTCACTCTGGACGTGGAGAGTGAGGGAGAGAGACCTCTGTCTCTGTGGGTGGTGGTGTCGGGTGGGGTCAGTGTGTGCTCTCTAGGTGTGCAGTCTTGTCATTGTGTTGTCCCTGTGCTGTTAGGGGTGCTGTCCTGTCACTGTGGTGTCCTGTGATGTTAGGGGTGCTGCAACTGTACATGGGTGTTGCTGTCCTGTCACTGTGCTGTATAGGCGCACTGTCCTGTATGCTGTAAAAATACAGGGGTGCTGGTTCTGTCCTGTATGCTGTAAAAAATTCAGGGGTGTTGTAAAGGTACACTGGCTTTGTTTTGTATGCTGTAAAATTACAGGGGTGCTATGAAAATACAGGGGTGCTGGCCCTATCCTGTATGCTGTAAAATTACAGGGGTGCTGTTGTTAAAATAAAGGTACACTAGCTCTGTCTTATATGCTGTAAAATTACAGGGGTGCTGTGAAAATAAAGGGGCACTGTTCTGTGTGCAGTAATAATAAAAGGGTGCTGTCCGGTGAAATGGAGAACAAAGATTTGGAGGAAAAAATAGTGAAAGATCAGTAACCACTTCCAGCAAAGACCTGCTGGTGAGAAAATTGTCAACTCAAATGGAACGTGACCCGTCAAAAGGTCCTCCTTCATTTTCTCCCGCAACTGGGGCTGTGAGGAAAAGAATAACATTTCCTAGTCCACCCACTGGCATTGATTCAGGGCAGTCAGGAGTAAGTGTTGACATCTGGTCTGGACTGAAGGACCTGCCAACAATTACTGACATGTCTACTGTCACTGCATATGATGCTGTCACCTTTGAAAGAATGGTGGAGAATTATATCGGTGACAGCATCCAAGTAGGCATGTCAGACAGTCCGTATGTATACTGGTAGGAAAAAAAGGCAATTTGGAGGCCCTTGCATAAACTGGCTTTATTTTACCTAATTTGCCCGCCCCCCCTCCCCCCTCCAGTGTGTACTCCGAAAGAGTGTTTAGTGCAGCCGGTAACCTTGTCAGTAATCGGTGTAGGATGTTACTTTCACAAAATTTGAAGATGATGTTCATCAAAATTAATTGGAAATTCCTCCAGGAAGACCTTTACCAGCAATTGCCTCCAGAGAGTACACAGGGACCTGTGATGGTGGATTCCAGTTGGGATGAATTAATACTCTGTGAGGATGTAAACACTTAAAGGGGTGAGGAATCGGAGGATGAGGATGAGGATAACATCTGCATCTGTAGAGCCAGTTTGTGCAAGGAGATATTAATTGCTTTTATTTTGGTGGGGGCCCAAACAAACCAATCATTTCAGCCACAGTTGTGTGGCAGACCCTGTCGCTGAAATGATTGGTTTGTTAAAGTGTCCATGTCCTGTTTATAAAACATAAGGGTGGGTGGGAGGGCCCAAGGACAATTCCATCTTCCACCTCGTTTTTCTTTGCATTTTGTGCTCTTTGGGGCCTAGTTTTTAAAAGTGCCATCGTGTCTGCCACTGCACTGCCACTCGTAGATGGGCCACGTGTTTGATCCGCCCGCTTGTGTCGCTTAGCTTAGTCATCCAGCTACCTTGGTGCAACCCTTTGGCCAAAAAACAATATTGTGAGGTGTTCAGAATAGACTGGAAATGAGTGGAAATTAATGTTATTGAGGTTAATAATACCATAGGAACAAAAAAAATAACCAAATTCTGTGATTTTAGATGTTTTTATGTAAAAAAAAAAAAATCAGATCCACCGCCGCACATCTCTATGCAGAACTTGTGAATGGTGGGCCCAGGTTAAAAAATATAATTTGGGCCCCCCTCCTCCACCCCAACCCAAGTACACAATATGGCACATGACAGGGGGACGCAGTGGGTGACATTGAGAGGCAGTGGGTGACAGGTACATACACAATGATCTGTGCAGTGTGGAGAACAAGGGGCATGTACTTTTGTGGGGGGTAGGAACACAGCGACCTCTGTCTGCGACAGGAACCCCTGCCCCTTATGCCTTCCTCGGTATGGCACTCAGCCAGTCAGACTGTGACAGTGCCAGTTACACCAGTTGTGAGCTGTCTCGAATTCACAGACAGCAGTGAATCAGAAAAAATTTGATTATCAGCGGTGATAGGTGACAGGACTCCTCTATCAGTCTGGCACACACAAGGTCAGCCTTGCCTCCCTCAGATGAGGGGAAGGACCCTCAGGCAGTGGGGCCCACCCTTCTCTCTGCACTGGGCCATTTATCTGAAATTGCTCAAAGAGGACTGCGGGAGTCCAGGGAATAACTCATTGCTGGTCTGGGCAGCAGTGGGCCCTTTAGTTCTCAGGGGCCCCATTGCAATTCACCTCCTGCACCAATGATAGTTCCGCCCCTTTATATGGCCACTCTTTCTGTCTATCTATGCCAATTATCCATCTGTCTTCCCGCAGACATCAGTGAGTACTAGCACTCATACCCATCCTGGGTGCCAAAGATCCTTTAGAAACAGGAGTCCCATCTGTGTCCACAGTCAAAGCATCCACAACTCTCCCATGACACACCTATGTGATGTATAAGTTACCTGAGATCGCATGGGGGGGTTATGTTTACCGACCCCCGGGGTGTGTTAGGGTTAGGCTGCGGGAAGGGTTGGTTAGGGTTAGGCTGCGGGAAGGGGTGGTTAGGGTTAGGCTGCGGGAAGGGGTGGTTAGGGTTAGGCTGCGGGAAGGGGTGGTTAGGGTTAGGCTGCGGGAAGGGGTGGTTAGGGTTAGGCTGCGGGGAGGGGTGGTTAGGATTAGGCTGTGAGGAGGGGTGGTTAGGGTTAGGCACCGCCGGGGAGGGTTGGTTTAGGCTGTGGGGAGGGGTGGTTAGGATTAGGCATCACTGGGGGACAGTTAGGGCTCTGTTGTGGGGAAGGGTGGGGGTTCAGGGTTCAGGTTAGGCTCTGGGAAGGGAGGGTTAGTGTTAGTGGAGTATTGGGGGAGGGTAAGTATACTTACTGTACCTAGCATCTTCTGACCGCCGGGATATCATATCACACCCACTCAGACAGTTCTAGATCTTTTTCATTACACCATGAATTTAAGTTACTGATTTTAAACCTACTACTGAATGGTAGTCAGTGTGTTCATTGTTCCTCTGTATCCATCATACATACCGATCAGTATGATTTGCCGATGGAGGTTAGAATCCCGACAGTCCTCCAGTAAGCCCCCTAACCCTTACCCTCCCTTGTGGGTGCCTAACCCTAACCCTCTCTGGTGGAGCCTAACCCTAACCCTCCCTTCCCCGCTGCCTAAACCTGACCCTCCCGGCTTGAACCCTAATCTTCCCAGCCCTTCAGCCTAATCCTTATCCCCCTTCTTTTGCCTTAACCTAACCCCCCTTCCCCCACACGCGGCAGGACGGGATCCCGGCGTCAGTATATGGACTGTCGGGATCCCGTCTGTCGGGAAGCTAACGTCTTCCCGCTGTGATAACTAATAACCTTGCCATCGATGGAGGGAAACTATCTGGTTCTCTCTCATCGTTGACAAAAGTAATCTACATTGGCCATTAACCATCAATGATTTTGAGCAGTGGTGAATAGATGTTCCACATGCGCACAGAGTCTATTCGCAGGAGACAGAGGGACTGAAAACATGCCAGCTTTTTACAGAGCGCTTGGCCTGCCCCCTCTGCAAAGAAAACTGGAGGTGTGACTTGTGATTGTGACATTGCCACGAAGCCACCCCCGTTTTCCAGGAGCCACATCCCCTTTTTGGGCGAGCGAGAAGACCCAAGTTCATAATAATTAATGTTGGGAGGTATGCTATAGCATACCCTCCAACATTTTACACATAAAAATCGGTACAAATTAGAAAAGGGGGTGTGGCCGTGGGTAAAGGGGGCCCTTTTTCCTGTACTTTCAATGGAGGTTTGGAAAGCCAAACATCGGTACAGACCTTAAAAAACTGTACTCTACCTGCTAAAAAGGTACAGTTGGAGGGTATGCTATAGCTGTCACCCACTGTCTGTCTCTGCCTTTGTTGTACCACAGTTTTGTGTGTGTGAGTCTCCATCTGTCCAAACAATGTGTGCCTCTGCCTGTACCCATGTGTGCTTTTGCCCATGACCTAAGTTTGCCTCTGCTGCTCATGGGCCAGTGCTTTGGCCTTGCCCCCCAGGATAAAATTTGCCAGACGTCAGCCCCTGATTGGCTTTGTCCTACATGGAAGCCACAAGGGTAGAGCTGTCCAAAGTGCTATTTCTGAGTTAACGTCTCCCACAACTACAATATAAAGGGGTATATTCAATAAGAGTTGGGTCCATTCCAACATGCAGTTGTTGGAATGGACCCGACAACCCCTATTCAAAGAGCAGCCAAATCCGACTGTCGGATTTGGCCGTTCCCTTTGTCCTGTCCTGCTGGGTGCGCTGACAGCAGCAGTGGGGGGACCAGCGTGCGGCGGCCGGCGGGGGGAGCAACGTGGCGATCGGCGGCCGGAGCTGGCAGCAGGGGTGATGTCTGCGGCAGCGGGGGAGGCACTACATGGAGAGAGGTGCCTGGCTGGGGAACGGCCGTCAAGATACCACTCATCCCCGTAGCCCGCCGCACCGCTCCCCGTCTCCTCACCTCAATCCGACTTGTTTTCAAGTTGGATTGAGTTTGTCGGAAAGGGGGCCAAAACCTGTCGGATTTGGCCCCATTTCCAACAGCAGCAGGTGGATCGGCGAGTATTGCGACGATCCACCTGCTTTCTGACACCATTCCGACAAGTCGGGTTTCCCGATTTGTCGGAAAAAATGTGCTCCTATTGAATAGGTCGGAACCCTTTCTGACCTTTTCCAGTCGGAAACTGCCGTCTTTCCGACAAGACGGCAGTTTCCGACTCTTACTGAATACACCCCAAAATCTCCCTTTTGACCTTGGGATATGATGGAAACTAATTTAGTGAAGAGCCCATACACTTACCATGGCACAAATCGGGTAAATTATCTATTGGAGTAACACCTTTCTTTATCTGTGGCTGTATGTGAAAACTATGCCACAGATCACTATAGAGAAAATAGGATTTTAATACCTACCGGTAAATCCTTTTCTCCTAGTCCGTAAAGGATGCTGGGGACTCCAAAAGGACCATGGGATATAGACGGGATCCGCAGGAGACATGGGCACACTATAAGACTTTGAATGGGTGTGAACTGGCTCCTCCCTCTATGCCCCCCCTCCAGACCTCAGTTATAGGAACTGTGCCCAGGGAGATGGACATTTCGAGGAAAAGGATTTTTGTTAAACTAAGGGCGAGATACATACCAGCTCACACCACAACACACTGTACAACTGGATTACCAGGAATACCAGATAACAGTATGAACTAACAACAGCAACAAGCTGAATATAACTGATACACAACCTTCGTGTAACCGAAAACAACAAGTATCAATACAACTGCAAGTAACAGTCCACACTGGGATGGGCGCCCAGCATCCTCTACAGACTAGGAGAAAAGGATTTACCGGTAGGTATTAAAATCCTATTTTCTCTTACGTCCTAGAGGATGCTGGGGACTCCAAAAGGACCATGGGGTCTATACCAAAGCTCCAGACCGGGCGGGAGAGTGCGGACGACTCTGCAGCACCGATTGAGCAAACATGAGGTCCTCATCAGCCAGGGTATCAAACTTGTAGAACTTAGCAAAAGTGTTTGAACCCGACCACGTAGCTGCTCGGCAAAGTTGAAGTGCCGAGACCCCTCGGGCAGCCGCCCAAGATGAGCCCACCTTCCTGGTAGAATGGACCTTCACTGATTTCGGCAACGGCAATCCAGCCGTAAAATAAGCATGCTGAATCGTATTACAAATCCAGCGTGCAATAGTCTGCTTGGACGCAGGATTTCCAATCTTGTTGGAAGCATACAGGACAAACAGGGCTACTGTTTTCATAATACGAGCCTTTCTGGTGACATAAATCTTCAAAGCTCTTACGACATCGAGAGATTTTGGTACCACCACGGCATCCGTAGCCACAGGCACCACGATAGGTTGATTTATGTGAAACAAAGAAACCACCTTCAGCAGAAATTGTTGACAAGTCCTCAATTTTGCCCTATCCACATGGAAAATCAAATATGGGCTCTTTTGAGACAAAGCCGCCAATTCCGACACCCGTCTGGCGGACGCCAATACCAAAAGCATGACCACTTTCCAAGTGAGAAATTCAACCTTTCGCAAAGGTTCAAACCAGTGAGACATAAGAAATTGTAACACCACTTCAAGATCCCACGGTGCCACGGGTGGCACAAACGGAGGATGGATATGCAGCACTCCCTTCACGAAAGTCTGAACTTAAGGAAGGGCGGACAATTCTTTTTGAAAGAAAATAGATAAAACCGAAATCTGCACTTTGATGGAACCCAATTTCAGGCCTGCATCCACGCCTGCCTGCAAAAAATGAAGGAAACGACCCAGCTGAAACTCCTCCGTAGAAGCTTTCTTGGCTTCACACCACGACACATATTTTCTCCAAATACGGTGATAGTGCTTCGCCGTGACCTCCTTTCTAGCCTTAAGGAGGGTGGGGATGACTTCCCCGAGAATACCCTTTCGAGCTAGGATTTGGCGTTCAACCTCCCCGCCGTCAAATGCAGCCGCGGTAAGTCTTGAAATACGCATGGCCCCTGCAGTAACAGATCCTCTCTGAGAGGAAGCGGCCAAGGATCTTCTATGAGTAATTACTGAAGATCCAGATACTAGGCCCTCCGTGGCCAATCTGGAATGACGAGTACCGCCTGAACCCTTGTTCGTCTTACGATCCTCAACACTTTTGGAATGAGAGGAACTGGAGGAAACACAAACACCGACTGAAACACCAACGGAGTTACGAGGGTGTCCACTGCACTGGCTTGGGGGTCCCTCGCCCTGGAACAATACCTCGGAAGCTTCTTGTTGAGGTGAGATGCCATCATGTCTATTTGAGGAATTCCCCAACGCCTTGTCACTTCTGCAAATACCTCTTGACGAAGGGCCCACTCTCCTGGATGGAGATCGTGTCTGTTGAGGAAGTCTGCTTTCCAGTTGTCCACGCCCGGAAGGAAGACTGCTGACAGAGCGCTCACGTGTTTTTCCGCCCAGCGGAGAACTTTTGTGGCCTCCGCCATCGCCGCTCTGCTCTTTGTTCCGCCCTGGCAGTTTACGTACGCCACCGCTGTTACGTTGTCCGACTGAATCAGGACAGGTAGACCTCAAAGCAGGTGTTCCGCTTGCAGATGGCCGTTGTAAATGGCTCTTAACTCCAGAACGTTTATGTGGAGACAAGTTTCCTGGCTTGACCATTTTCCCTGGAAACTTTTCCCTTGAGTGACTGCACCCCAGCCTCGGAGACTTGCATCCGTGGTCAGCAGGACCCATTCCTGGATCCCGAACCTGCGTCCCTATAGAAGGAGAGAACTTTGCAGCCACCACAGAAGAGAAATTCTGGTCCTGGAAGATAGACTTATTTTCCGGTGCATGTGCAGGTGAGACCCAGACCATTTGTCCAGCAGGTCCCACTGAAACACCCGTGCATGAAACCTGCCAAACGGAATGGCTTCGTAGGCCGCAACCATCTTCCCTAGCACTCGAGTGCATTGATGAATCGACACTCTTGCCGGTTTCAGAATCTCCTTGACCATGCAATGGATTTCCAGAGCTTTTTCCGCCGGAAGAAACACTCTCTGCAGTTCCGTGTCTAGGATCATTCCCAAGAAGGGCAGCCGAGTTGTCGGGATCAACTGAGACTTTGGCAAATTTAGAATCCAACCATGATGTC
Organism: Pseudophryne corroboree; assembly: GCF_028390025.1. Classification (NCBI taxonomy): domain Eukaryota; kingdom Metazoa; phylum Chordata; class Amphibia; order Anura; family Myobatrachidae; genus Pseudophryne; species Pseudophryne corroboree. The sequence continues at coordinate 248,336,427 of NC_086445.1, forward strand.
GCAGAACCGTCAGGGAGAGTTCCACATTTCTTAGCAACTGCTCCTTCGATCTCGTCTTTATCAGGAGATCGTCCAAGTACGGGATAATTGTGACACCCTGCTTGCGTAGGAGTACCATCATTTCCGCCATCACTTTGGTGAAGACCCTCGGGGCCGTGGAAAGCCCAAACGGCAACATCTGAAATTGGTAATGACAATCCTGCACCGCAAATCTCAGGAAAGCCTGATGTGAGGATATATCGGGATGTGTAAGTAGGCATCTTTTGTGCCGACTGACGCCATAAAATCCCCCCCTTCTAGACTGGAGATCACTGCTCGAAGAGATTCCATCTTGAACTTGAAAGTTTTTAAATACAGATTGAGGGATTTTAAGTTCAGGATCGGTCTGACCGAGATGTCCGGCTTTGGCACGACAAAGAGGCTCGAATAAAACCCTTCTCCCCGTTGGGACGGGGGAACCGGGACAATGACACTCTGGAGACACAGCTTTTGTATCACAGCACTCACTACTTCCCTTTCTGGGATCGAAACTGGCAAGGATGATTTGAAAAATCGGTGGGGGGGCACCTCCTGAAACTCCAGTTTGTACCCTTGGGACACTATGTCTAACACCCAAGGATCTAGGCCCGAGTGAAACCAGACCTGACTGAAGAGTCGGAGACGCGCCCCCACCGGCCCGGACTCCCGCAAGGGAGCCCCAGCGTCATACGGTGGACTTGGTAGAGGCCGGGGAGGACTTTTGGTCCTGGGAGCCTGACACAGCAGGCGACCTTTTTCCCCTTCCTCTGCCTTTCGACGCAAGGAAGGACGAGCCCCTTCCTTTTTTGTATTTATTAGGCCGAAAGGACTGCATCTGATAATGGGGTGCCTTTTTCTGTTGTGCTGAAACATAAGGAAGAAAAGATGACTTACCCGCTGTAGCGGTAGACACCAGGTCAGCGAGGCCGTCACCAAACAAGACACTACCTTTATAAGGGAGAACTTCCATAGCTTTCTTGGAGTCGGCATCAGCATTCCATTGATGAATCCACAGCGCTCTCCTGGCCGAGACTGCCATGGCATTGGCCCTTGATCCCAAGAGGCCAATATCCCGCGCCGCATCCTTTAGGTAAGCTGCAGCGTCCCTGATATAACCGAGAGTCAAAAGAATGTTATCCCTCTCCTGGGTATCCATGTCAGATGCCAAATTATCAGCCCACTTAGCAATAGCACTACTCACCCAAGTCGACGCCACGGCAGGTCTGAGGAGGGCACCCGTAGTGACATAAATGGCCTTTAATGTCGTTTCCTGCTTACGATCCGCAGGATCCTTGAGGGCAGCAGTGTCGGGAGACGGGAGTGCCACCTTCTTAGACAGCCGGGACAGAGCCTTGTCCACACTGGGAGATGACTCCCACTTTTCCCTGTCATCAGAGGGGAAAGGATATGCCATAAGAATTCTCTTGGAAATCTGCCAGCTTTTATCAGGCGATTCCCAAGCCTTTTCACAAAGAGCGTTCAGTTCATGAGAGGGGGGAAAGGTTACCTCAGGTTTCTTTCCCTTATACAGGTTGAGTATCCCTTATCCAAAATGCTTGGGACCAGAGGTATTTTGGATATCGGATTTTTCCGTATTTTGGAATAATTGCAAACCATAATGAGATATCATGGTGATGGGACCTAAATCTAAGCACAGAATGCATTTATCTTTCATATACACCTTATACACACAGCCTGAATGTAATTTTAGCCAATATTTTTTATAACTTTGTGCATTAAACAAAGTGTGTCTACATTCACACAATTCATTTATGTTTCATATACACCTTATACACACAGCCTGAAGGTCATTTAATGCAATATTTTTAATAACTTTGTGTATTAAACAAAGTTTGTGTACATTGAGTCATCAAAAAACAAAGGTTTCACTATCTCACTCAAAAAAGTCCGTATTTCCGAATATTCCGTATTTCGGAATATTTGGATATGGGATATTCAACCTGTACAAACATACCCTTGTATCAGGAATAGCAGGTACTTCAGAAATATGTAAAACATCTTTAATAGCCACAATCATGTACTGAATACTCTTAACCAATTTTGGATGCAAACTGGCCTCACTATAGTCGACACTGGAGTCAGAGTCTGTGTCGGTATCCGTATCAGCTATTTCGGTAAATGAACGCTTTTGTGACCCTGAGGGGGCCTGCACCTGGGATAAGGCGTCTTCCATGGATTTCCTCCACGTTTGTGTCTGAGAATCAGATTTATCCAGCCTCTTAGACAATAACGCCACATCTGCATTCAATGTACTCAACATATTCACCCAATCAGCAGTCGGCGGTGCCGACAGAGTCACTCCCAAATCCTTCTCTGCGCCCCCAGGAACTTCCTCCGGGGAGGAGCACTCAGCCTCAGACATGTCAACACACCGTACCGACACACACACACTCACACTGGCAATAGGGGACAGACCCACAGGGAAGCCTGTCAGAGAGAACACAGAGGGAGTATACCAGCTCACACCCCAGCGCCCATATACTACTGACAAAATAATATATGATCACTGCGCTGTTAAAATCGCACCAATTTACTGTGCCCCCCCCCCCTTTTTGCTCCCTGTACTTGATAAGGAGAGAGGAGGTCTGGGCCAGCGTCTCTGCAGCGGCTGTGAAGAGAGAAAATGGCGCTGGTAAGCTGTGAGGGCCAAGCCACGCCCCCTTCCGGCGCGCTGTAGTCCCGCTCAATTTTAAATAATTATACTGGCGGGGGTCTAAAATGTAGTGCCTAGGCACTTAAAATATGTGCTTTGCCAGTGCTAAAAGACCTCAGTAACTGCTGCCCAGGGCGCCCCCCCCCTGCGCCCTGCACCCTGCAAGTGCCGTTGGTGTATGTGTGGGAGCATGGAGCGCAGCGCGACCGCCGCGCTGTACCTCCGTTACCAAAGTCTTCTGCCGTCACTGAAGTCTCCTTTCTTCTGAATACTCACCCGGCTTCTTTCTTCTGGCTTCTGTGAGGGGGGTGACGGCGCGGCTCCGGGAACAAGCAGCTAGGCGCACCAAGTGATCGAACCCTCTGGAGCTAATGGTATCCAGTAGCCTAAGAAGCAGAGCCTTTGAACTAAGAAGAAGTAGGTCTGACTTCTGTCCCCTCAGTCCCACGATGCAGGGAGCCTGTAGCCAGCAGGTCTCCCTGAAAATAAAAAACCTTATAAAAAGTCTTTCTAGAGAAACTCAGGAGAGCTCCCCTAGTGTGTGTCCAGTCTCTCTGGGCACAGAATCTAACTGAGGTCTGGAGGAGGGGCATAGAGGGAGGAGCCAGTTCACACCCATTCTTATAGTGTGTCCATGTCTCCTGCGGATCCCGTCTATACCCCATGGTCCTTTTGGAGTCCCCAGCATCCTCTAGGAAGTAAGAGAAAAGTCGCTGTAACCTGTACAACCAACTAGACTCAAGCTGGGCATACACTGTACAATTATCTGTCAGATTATCAGACAGATATGACTGGCTGGAATGAAAATCTGGTAATGGTTGAGAACAACTGACAATTGACGATTTGCTCCCAAACACTGGAAAACAGCCAAAATCTGTCATCCAGACACATTTGTTAAATAACAGATTTAACCAATTTAAATGAACGACAGGTTTTGTCGATTTTCCAGTGATTGGGAGCAAGTAATTGATTGTCATTTAATCTCAACCATTACCAGATTTTCATTCCAACCAATTTGATCTGGCAGACAATCTGACATAATTGTCGGGGCCGGTTCCGGGGCTTCTGGCGCCCCGGGCGGCATTAGGGGGCGTGGCTTCATACAGGGGGCGTGGTCAGTTACGCCTCCTGTACTGTTGTAGGATGCGTGGTGCGCGATGACGTCATCGCGCACCGCACAGCAAAGGTCCTCTCCACGAAGGTAAACTAGACGCTAAGCGTCTAGTTCCCTTCGTGGAGAGGACCTTTGCTGTGCGGTGCGCGATGACGTCAACGCGCACCGCACATCATTACAGTGAAGGTCCTCTCCAGGAAGGGAAATTAGACGCGTAGCGTCTAGTTTCCCTTCACAGCGGGCCCACGAAGGGAAACTAGACGCGTAGCGTCTAGTTTCCCTTCACAACGAACAGCGGGCCGCGGCAGCGGGGGGCACCACAGCAGCAGCAGATCTTGCCATGGTGCAGCACCCTCCGGATGGTGCTGGCGCCCTCCGGAAGGCGGCGCCCCGGGCAAAAGTCCTGCTTGCCCGTGGCAAGATCTGCTACTGATAATTGTACAGTGTATATACTTTAAAAACTTTTTTTAATTTGTACTAAAAACTATTACAATGTGATTGGTTGCTATAAGCAACGTCACCTTTACATAAACGTTCCCCACTGAGTAGTGAGCAAGTGAAGTTGTTGTGGAATTATACAAGTTCTGCCATGTCCGAGGACAGCCAGGAGGCCGGTCCCTGCCTGGCAATAGCGATTCCTCGGTCCTCCTGCAGTACACGCAGACGAGCACTAGATGGCCCCCCAAGCAGTGACACTGCTAGCATCTCGCCCGATGTGCGCTCATTGGTTGGGAGTGGCCGCTGCTGCTGGCCTGGGAGTGACGTGACGTCTCCGTAGCTAGAAAGTGCTCCGAGCTCCCCGGCTGCTCACACACATTCCGGAAGAGGAGACAGCGGCGGCCGCAGACATGGTGAGGAGGGGCCGCTACCGGCCGCGTACTTTATGCTGGGTTGGGGGATTAGGCAGTGTGCGCGCTGTAGCCGGTGTATATAGTGCCGGGTAGTGATCGGGATGTGGGTACGCGCTCACATTGCACTGACTGACCCGTGTTTCCTTCTCTTGCATTGCACAGTGTGACTTCTCAGAAGACCAGATCGCCGGTAAGTGGCCGCAGTTGTATGTTATTGTCTGATGACTGTGGCACTTGGGTTACCATCGCTGGCTGATCACAGTCAGGAGAGCTTATTGCCCACACACCACATTCACTCACCCTTCTCCATTGCCAACACTTGCCCACATTCTCACCCCTGTCTCTCTCCCTCCTTTCTGGTGACCAGATTGACACACCCTCTGGACTGCTAGAGGGTGTCTGTGCCATGCTGTGAGGTTGCCCCCTGCCCTCTACTCTGTGTACCTGGGTGTGCAGCTCCTCTCCTGCACACTGTCTGTCACCCCTCCCCTGCCCTGCACCCTGTCTGTCACCCCTGCACCCAGTCTGCCACCTCCCAGCCTGTACTCTGATGTTCTGCGGGATGATATTGGCTCTTAACCTGTGCAGCCAGCGCCTGTACTGGGGTCTGTGGCAATACATGTCTGCTCTTGTCTGGTTTTGCATTGAAATAAGTGATCGCCAGCTTCTTTCATGCCAAGCTAACAGTTGCAGAATCTGTGTTGTGTGCTGGCACTAATGACTGTTTCAGGTGTATATACTGTTATTATAACTGCAGGACCTTTCATGCATCCTGTAAACAGCAGTAGAGCATTTTCTCTGAGAGCGAGTTGCAGTAATTGCTGCAGTTTAATACAGTGTTTCCTGGGGAGAGCTATTTTGCATGTTGTATCCTAAACTGTGCAGGAGTTTGGTTCAAAAAGGGTTGAGATTGCCTAAAAAACAAAAAAAAGGGCAGACTAGATGGGCCAAGTGGTTATCTGCCGTCACATTCTATGTTTCTATGTAACTAATGTCTTTATTGTTGTGATGCAGTGGTGTTAGCCTTATAAGGAAGGTGACAGAGGGTTGCAGGGCTCTGGTGCCTGCTGTGTTTGCATGCCTCTCTCGACACCAGTCTCTTGACACAATCCAACCCTCCCTTCCTCTGCATTAAAATGGCTGCCAGGCTGTTCCCTGGATGCCTTATATGGTAACAAAGCCTCATTCTGAGCCTGTTAGTACAGTGCTGTCATAGTGGAAGGAGGAGTTGCTAGAACAGAAGATTATTGGGAGTGAGGTTCCCACATTCCTATCTGGAAGATGCCTTCGGGATCCTGCTGTCCCTCTTCCCGTCCTTATTGCTACAGCAGCCTGTACAGTCTGAGACACAGCGACAGGTTAGATAGGGACTGGTAATGCTGCAGACAGTACACTGCTGATAACTGCAGGCTGCCTGGGCTGAGAGTCCTGTAGGATGGGTTCAGCTCCACTCCCTGGAATTCAGCAGGAGGGGCTGGGTGCAGGGAGTGCCACAGGAAGGAAGAGTAAGCCAGACTGCTTTAGCAATTACTGGCAGATATATTAGCCTGACTGAGTACAGGAGGCTAACCTAGTTATTGCATTTGAAATATTTCCTGGAGTAACGTAAATAGGACAGGACATAAAGTAACTCCTTATTTACTGTCCAGGTTAGCTGGAAATGGTTTCATGTATATTAACCATTGTTTAGCCTCATTCACAATGATTGTTTTAAGATCATATCCCATAAACTGATTTCAGTACTACGAGATGTGTCCTAGGTTTCAACCTAGAATTGTTTGTGGCTAGTAACTTCACATTGCTGCTGTAGATCAGCAATTCTAATCCCATACAATTTTATTTAGCCCTTTCCCTATGTGGTAAAACCTCTGGTAACGTGCGGAAGCACACTGATTACGTGTAAAATGCAGAATACAATGGGTTTTTATGCACGTTAAATGCAGAGTGTTGCACACCACCACCCGAGGGAGAATAGAACCCATGGTGAGCGGACTCACTGCCGGTATTGCGGCTGGCGGGGTGCCGCTGGCGGGATCCTGACAGCCGGCATCCGGTCAGTCGGGTTATCTCACTGAACCTAGGGACAAACGGTAAGGTTTTGGCTATGTTATGATATCCCACACTATTTCCCTGAGCTCCTGAACAAATGCAACAGTGCATACACACAGTATGATATAGCATACGATTTTGCACAATACATTTAGCTGGCACTTTATTGTGATGACGCAATTCGGATACAATATCGTACGTTGCATACACACGGTACAATATGCACTAGATAGTGTACTATCTAGCCAAAATTGAGCAGCATGTGCATCCAATATAGAACATCGGATCCGACCCGCAGGAACGCGCACCGCACTATATCGCACTGTAGCCAGAAAGTGTTATATAGTGCAAAAAATCGCACCATGTGTACCCAGCCTAAGTCACTAATTGGATATGCCCCTAAATGTGTGCAAGATCTTGTTCTCTGCTGTCAGTTAATGTTATGTCCACAGTGGAGACTGTAGTGATTCAACAATCTGCATCCCTGAAATACTTAGCTATGATTCTGATATCTACAAATCTACATGTGACCACATCCATGATTAATGCAGGTTTGTGCAGTAATAGTCTTCTCTCAGATTACCACATATAGGGATTACTGGTCAGGAGCAGATTTCTATACTGGGTTTTAAAGTCTTTTTTGACTCTCATAACCACATCTGTAAAATTTCATGTGTGCCCTCCCAGATTACAGAGAGGGTTTTGGTCTCTTTGACCGCAACGGAGATGGCAAAATCTACTACACCCAGTGTGGGGACGTCATGCGAGCTCTTGGGCAGAACCCCACAAATGCAGAGGTTCTAAAAGTCTTGGGAAATCCAAAGGCTGAAGGTTTGTGATCTTTTCAAGAACAAATTTTAATTCTATTATGGTTTTCTTTTGAGGACAGATTGAGTAGAATACAAGTGTGTAATTTACAATCCTTAAGATGTATATATTGCCTTTACAGAAACAGCCAATATCCAGCCTATCACTGCAGCGTGTGCCTGAGTGATGCACCTGTTCTTATATCATTGACTAGGTTATGTTTTTTACAGAATTGGGGGCAATTCAATTGTTTTGGGTGTCTAGAAATACAGTCTCTTATTGGGGCTGTTTTAGATGCCCGAACAATTGTCATGATTCAGTTGTGCATGTGCACCCAAACAACATGTCGTACCCAAATAGACCGGGTTTAGTCGCGTAAAACGGCTAAACCTGTCTAAAGTCCTACTTTGGGCGACTTGGTGCACATTTCTTCTCACACCTCAGGAGGTTTCGAGAAGAAATGTCCTCCCCGTGGCTGCTGGGTGTGAATTGCACCCCCTAGTGGTAGCTACAGGGAAAAATAATTGAATTCTCCCCCTTGACTACATCTGCTGTATGTAAGGGGAGTACACTCGGTATACTGTCTGCAAAATGGTATGGCTCCATATAAAGACGTCTACAAATCTTGCTTAAGTTATAATTCAAAACTTGCATCCAATGCATTGTCAAGTCATTGCTTTTCCAGAATGCTAGGTATACAGGGATATTTCTCTTACTCTGAAGTAATCAACAGATTTACTCCTATATAGAGCTGAACAGCAAGATGCTTGGCTTTGATCAGTTCCTTCCAATGATGCAAACTATTGCCAAGAACAAGGACCAGGGCACACAGGAAGACTTCGTAGAGGGCCTGAAAGTGTTTGACAAGGAAGGCAATGGCACGGTGATGGGGGCGGAGCTGCGTCATGTCCTTGTTACTCTAGGTAAGGAGTGACACATCTATACTAGGCGGTCAGTCTGTAGCCTGAGATTGCACTGGTTACACTTACACACACACACACACACACACACACACACACACACTTTCATATTAGTTATTGTAAGAATTGTCCCTTCTAGTCCATAAACAGCTGTTGTGATACTTGTGTCCTGGGACATTTTCATTAATGTAAATGTTTCTGCTGGCTTTCAGGAGAAAAGATGCAAGAGGATGAGGTGGAGATGCTGGTGTCTGGTCATGAAGACGCTAACGGCTGCATTAATTATGAAGGTGAGAGATTCAGCCAGAGGGGCTGAATTTTTAGGAAATTTGTGTTTGTTTTTTTTGTAGGTTTTCAAAAATTCTGTGGTCTGTTAAGGTTTCTTTTTATTATGATTAAGTGTTTTTCTTATTTTCTTGAACAATAGGCATTTGCAGACACTGTCCAGTGCCGTTATATGATCACTGGAACAAAGTTCATTTCTCCCATAGGGTCTCGTGTAGCATGTATAAAAATCACTTGCCTGTTGGTTTGTTTCTGGTGTTTAACTGATAAACATTTTACTATCTATAGATTTCAACACTGTTTTAAGCGGTCAACTGGAATTTTTGTTGGGGGGAGGGGGCTGTCTGTGTTCCATGTGTATGAGGGTTAACTGGAGTCTGATGAATCTTCCTTCCCACAGACTTTGTCAGGCACATCATGTCTTCGTGACCACACCCCTTGGGTATGCTGGTTCTTCGTTCTCATCTCCGTTTGATTTACAACTTTTTTTATTTTTTTTCTCTCCCTCTTGGAACCTCTTGAATACTGGATGCCTTGGCATGTCTCTGCATGCTCTCTGTTCTGCCAGAGCTGCATTGTAATAGTTAGCTCCTCTAACGACATTAAGGTGTCATTGCGGCATCTTAAACTCTGCCATTGGCCTTCTTTGCAGGAGGCCGGCTGCTTGAGAAGTGAATGTGTGTGTTTGTTGTCTGTTTGAACGCTCGGGTTATGCTTGAAATTTAGATTGGTTTCCAATTTGTTCTTAAAATAAAAATAAGGTACAAATGGAATAATTAGTTAAAATCCAAAATTATCCCTGCATCTACAGACCAATCTACGGCTTGGTGCCACTTCATTTTCTGAAATTAAAAGGAGATAAACTATTTTACTGCCAAAATGTTGGGTCTGTAGTCTTGTCTCATGTGTCTATCAAATATGTATGTGAAGACATGACTTGTAAGTCTAGGAACTATTTTTGTGAGTGGACAGTTCATTAAATATTCTGCCTCTATATTGCAGTGTGTGGTCTGATCAATCTGATAAACTGTCCCCTTATATAAAAACATGAAGCTATATCCTACAGTGCTTCTGTCGTATTGGAACACAAGCCTCTATGTGTAGATGTGAGATCAGATCTGTGTGTGTGATCTGGTTGTTCTGCTTTCTTGCTGTTGGCAATCTGCTGATTGCATTTATCCTTTTAGTAGATGATTAGAAATCTTTCGATGCTTATGCCTTCCAATCCTTGCACAATTTGCTGTAGATTACATGACCTAATCTGTTAGATTATTAGATTATAGATCTGGGAGAGGGGCTCCTATTGGTTATTTTGATGGGGTAGTAATGTAGAAGACATTTTGGTACATTGGCACATAGTAAATTAGGTCACCATCTTTATTGTTTAGAAAAGTGTCCTTTTCCAGAATGCCTAAATCTAGCCCTTTAGTTTAGAGGTGGGGTGGGGGTATCGAGCCTTATAAATAGTAGCACATGTCTAAATAAGAGCTAGAAGCAGGTGGAATAGTAAATCTGATAAATCTTCCCCTAGTATCTAAGATCTACTCGCCATACTTCTGTTATATAAACCATGTGGCAGAAACTGGAACTCTGCCGGTCACCTGCACATAATGGAGGAAGTTCTGTAGAGCAACATGGCCCATCTACTCACTAGGAACCGGGCACCTCGTGACTGCATTGCAGGCGCTACATTCTCAGGTTTTGTTTGGCCAATGACATGGCTGCCTCCAGTTCATTCATGTGGGTGCACTTTAAAGCTGGCGATTGTGTACAATAATATTACATATATTTTCTCTTTAGTTAGTTTCCATATTCTATAAACTTGAGCCCCATCTGCTCATGTAGGAGCCCCTGCCCCTGTTGGAGAGGACTGGATTTGTTGACTTGCTGTTTCACAGAAATCTCAGGACCTTTTTATTTCTGATGTTTAATGAAACACTAGTCTATACATATTTGTGTAGACTAATGTCAAAGGCTTTTAGTATTTCTTGTGCTAAACAGCATGTTAACATCCCTTTCAGCTCTATTTTGAAAGTAACTTACTTTTTGTTTCCTTTCAGAACTTGTCCGGATGGTAATCAGCGGCTGAATCTTCTCTATTATACGCTTCAAGCCAAGGGGAAGGGGAGCTGCCTGTGTTATATTTCTATCAATGTTTTCCCTTGGAGGCGAGGTTGAGCTGTGTAATGAGGGTCCTTGTCTTACCCCTTTGTCTTGTTGGCGTCTTATCTGATGTCCTGAAGGAGTGTGTGTCCTCACGAATGGGGTTAGCTGAACCATGAGAGTGCAGTCTCTGTAACTATTCTACCACACAGATAATAAATTATTTCTATTTTTCCCGCTCAATGAATAAAGTGGCATTTTTGTATTTCAAAACCTCCCTGTGAATTTTTCCTTTGTGATAACGACAAGTGATGTCTTGGTAACTTTACATTTGTTCCAGGAACAATGGTGATAGAGCATAAAACTGCATTGTCTGATATAACCTATGCCGAAAAATAAAATGTCTATAAATAAAAACCATGCTTGACTCCTAAGTAATAGCCCTATCCACTATATAGAAGGCAGAATATCTCATTAGAGAATAAACCCGTTCAAATGGTTTTCCTAAAGTAAATTAATCCTTTTAGATTACCAAATGTTTCTGGTGGGGTTTTTATTTTATTTTTTTCCGTCCACGTCATAATGGGCTAGTTTTTGGGTGTACTTGTTTTATTGTTACCGTAAATGCGTTTCCACAATACTATGGAAAATTATGCTCAGTGTGTCTGAATACTATTAATAATAATAATAATAATAATTTTCTCTATCGTCCTAAGTGGATGCTGGGGTTCCTGAAAGGACCATGGGGAATAGCGGCTCCGCAGGAGACAGGGCACAAAAGTAAAGCTTTTACAGGTCAGGTGGTGTGTACTGGCTCCTCCCCCTATGACCCTCCTCCAGACTCCAGTTAGATTTTTGTGCCCGGCCGAGAAGGGTGCAATTCTAGGTGGCTCTCATAAAGAGCTGCTTAGAGAGTTTAGCTTAGGTTTTTTATTTTACAGTGATTCCTGCTGGCAACAGGATCACTGCAACGAGGGACAGAGGGGAGAAGAAGTGAACTCACCTGCGTGCAGGATGGATTGGCTTCTTGGCTACTGGACATGAAGCTCCAGAGGGACGATCACAGGTACAGCCTGGATGGTCACCGGAGCCACGCCGCCGGCCCCCTCACAGATGCTGAAGCAAGAAGAGGTCCAGAATCGGCGGCTGAAGACTCCTGCAGTCTTCTTAAGGTAGCGCACAGCACTGCAGCTGTGCGCCATTTTCCTCTCAGCACACTTCACACGGCAGTCACTGAGGGTGCAGGGCGCTGGGGGGGGGCGCCCTGGGAGGCAAATGAAAACCTTTAAAAAGGCTAAAAATACCTCACATATAGCCCCAGAGGCTATATGGAGATATTTACCCCTGCCTAAATGTACTAAATAGCGGGAGACGAGCCCGCCGAAAAAGGGGCGGGGCCTATCTCCTCAGCACACGGCGCCATTTTCTGTCACAGCTCCGCTGGTCAGGAAGGCTCCCAGGTCTCTCCCCTGCACTGCACTACAGAAACAGGGTATAACAGAGAGGGGGGGGCAGAATAAATGGCAATATATTAATATAAAAGCAGCTATAAGGGAGCACTTAATCATAAGGCTATCCCTGTCATATATAGCGCTTTTTGGTGTGTGCTGGCAGACTCTCCCTCTGTCTCCCCAAAGGGCTAGTGGGTCCTGTCTTCGTATAGAGCATTCCCTGTGTGTCTGCTGTGTGTCGGTACGTGTGTGTCGACATGTATGAGGACGTTATTGGTGTGGAGGCGGAGCAATTGCCAAATATGAGGATGTCACCTCCTAGGGGGTCGACACCAGAATGGATGCCTTTATTTGTGGAATTACGGGATAGCGTCAACTCGCTTAAGCAGTCGTTTGCCGACATGAGGCGGCCGGACACTCAATTAGTGTCTGTCCAGGCGCCTCAAACACCGTCAGGGGCTGTAAAACGTCCCTTGCCTCAGTCGGTCGACACAGACCCAGACACAGGCACTGATTCCGGTGGTGAAGGTGACGAATCAACCGTATTTTCCAGTAGGGCCACACGTTATATGATTTTGGCAATAAAGGAGATGTTACATTTAGCTGATACTACAGGTACCACTAAACAGGGTATTATGTGGGGGTGAAAAAACTACCAGTAGTTTTTACCGAATCAGAAGAATTAAATGACGTGTGTGATGAAGCGTGGGGTGCCCCGATAAAAAACTGCTAATTTCAAAGAAGTTATTGGCTTTATACCCTTTCCCGCCAGAGGTTAGGGAGCGCTGGGAAACACCTCCTAGGGTGGACAAAGCGCTAACACGCTTATCAAAACAAGTGGCGTTACCCTCTCCTGAGACGGACGCACTTAAAGATCCATCAGATAGGAGGATGGAAAATATCCAAAAAGGTATATACACACATGCAGGTGTTATACTACGACCAGCTATTGCGACTGCCTGGATGTGCAGTGCTGGGGTAGTTTGGTCAGAGTCCCTGATCGAAAATATTGATACCCTGGACAGGGACAATATTTTACTGTCGTTAGAACAAATAAAGGATGCATTTCTTTATATGCGTGATGCACAGAGAGATATCTGCACACTGGCATCACGGGTAAGTGCTATGTCCATTTCGGCCAGAAGAGCTTTATGGACACGACAGTGGACAGGCGATGCGTAGAGGAGTTATTTGAGGTCGGTCTATCGGATTTGGTGGCCACGGCTACGGCCGGGAAATCCACCTTTCTACCTCAAGTCACTCCCCAACAGAAAAAGGCACCGACCTTTCAACCGCAGCCCTTTCGTTCCTTTAAAAATAAGAGAGCAAAGGGCTATTCATATCTGCCACGAGGCAGAGGACGAGGGAAGAGACAGCAACAGGCAGCTCCTTCCCAGGAACAGAAGCCCTCCCCGGCTTCTACAAAAGCCTCAGCATGACGCTGGGGCTTCGCAAGCGGACTCGGGGGCGGTAGGCGGTCGTCTCAAAAATTACAGCGCGCAGTGGGCTCACTCGCAGGTAAATCCCTGGATCCTGCAGATAATATCTCAGGGGTACAGGTTGAAATTAGAGACAGAGCCACCTCGCCGTTTCCTGAAGTCTGCTTTACCAACGTCCCCCTCAGAAAGGGAGACGGTTTTGGAAGCCATTCACAAGCTGTATTCTCAGCAGGTGATAGTCAAGGTACCTCTTCTACAACAAGGGAAGGGGTATTATTCCACTCTATTTGTGGTACCGAAGCCGGATGGCTCGGTAAGGCCTATTCTAAATCTGAAGTCCTTGAACCTATACATAAAGAAGTTCAAGTTCAAGATGGAGTCACTCAGAGCAGTGATAGCGAACCTGGAAGAAGGGGACTTTATGGTATCCTTGGACATCAAGGATGCGTATCTCCACGTTCCAATTACCCCTCACACCAGGGGTACCTCAGGTTCGTTGTACAAAACTGTCACTATCAGTTTCAGACGCTGCCGTTTGGTTTGTCCACGGCACCTCGGGTCTTTACAAAGGTAATGGCCGAGATAATATTTCTTCTTCGAAGAAAAGGCGTATTAATTATCCCATACTTGGACGATCTCCTAATAAGGGCAAGGTCCAGAGAACAGCTAGAGATGGGTTTAGCACTATCTCAAGAGGTGCTAAAGCAGCACGGATGGATTCTGAATATTCCAAAATCCCAATTAATGCCGACAACTCGTCTGCTGTTCCTGGGGATGATTCTGGACACAGTTCAGAAAAAGGTTTTTCTTCCCGAAGAAAAAGCCAAGGAGTTATCTGACCTGGTCAGGAACCTCCTAAAACCAGGAAAGGTGTCTGTACATCAATGCACAAGAGTCCTGGGAAAAAATGGTAGCTTCTTACGAAGCAATCCCTTTCGGCAGATTCCATGCAAAGGGATCTGTTGGACAAATGGTCAGGGTCGCATCTTCAGATGCACCTGCGGATAACCCTGTCGCCGAGGACAAGGGTATCCCTTCTGTGGTGGTTGCAGGAGGCTCATCTATTGGAGGGCCGCAGATTCGGCATACAGGATTGGATCCTGGTGACCACGGATGCCAGCCTGAGAGGCTGGGGAGCAGTCACACAGGGAAGAAATTTCCAGGGAGTGTGGTCGAGCCTGAAAAAGTCTCTTCACATAAGCATTCTGGAACTAAGAGCAATCTACAATGCTCTAAGCCAGGCGGAACCTCTGCTTCAAGGAAGACCGGTGTTGATCCAGTCGGACAACATCACGGCAGTCGCCCATGTAAACAGACAGGGCGGCACAAGAAGCAGGAGGGCAATGGCAGAAGCTGCCAGGATCCTTCGCTGGGCGGAGAATCACGTGATAGCACTGTCAGCAGTATTCATCCCGGGCGTGGACAACTGGGAAGCAGACTTCCTCAGCAGACACGACCTTCACCCGGGAGAGTGGGGACTTCATCCAGAAGTTTTCCACATGCTATTAAACCGTTGGGTAAAACCAATGGTGGACATGATGGCGTCTCGCCTCAACAAAACACTGGACAGGTATTGCGCCAGGTCAAGAGATCCGCAGGCAATAGCTGTGGACGCGCTGGTAACACCTTGGGTGTACCAGTCGGTATATGTGTTTCCTCCTCTGCCTCTCATACCAAAGGTATTGAGGATTATACGGCAAAGAGGAGTAAGACTAGTGGCTCCGGATTGGCCAAGAAGGACTTGGTACCCGGAACTTCAAGAGATGGTCACGGACGATCCGTGGCCTCTACTTCTGAGAAGGGACCTGCTTCAGCAGGGTCCTTGTCTTTTTCAAGACTTACCGCGGCTGCGTTTGACGGCATGGCGTTGAATGCCAGATCCTAAAAGGAAAAGGCATTCCAGAAGAAGTCATTCCTACCTTGATAAAGGCAAGGAAGGAAGTCACCGCGAAGCATTATCGCCGTATTTGGCGAAAATATGTTGCGTGGTGCGAGCAGCGGAGTGCTCCGATGGAGGAATTTCAACGGGGTCGTTTTCCTACATTTCCTGCAATCAGGATTGTCTATGGGTCTCAAATTGGGATCTATTAAGGTTCAAATTTCGGCCCTATCAATATTCTTCCACAAAGAATTGGCCTCAGTCCCTGAGGTCCAGATTTTTATCAAAGGAGTACTGCATATACAGCCTCCTGTGGTGCCTAAGGTGGCACCGTGGGATCTAAATGTAGTTTTAGATTTCCTCAAATCCAATTGGTTTGAACCACTAAAGAATGTGGATTTGAAATATCTCACATGGAAAGTGACTATGTTACTGGCCCTGGCTTCGGCCGGGAGAGTATCTGAACTGGCGGCTTTGTCTTATAAAAGCCCTTATTTAATTTTCCATTCGACATAGGGCAGAGCTGCGGACGCGTCCGCATTTTCTCCCTAAGGTGGTATCAGCGTTTCACCTGAACCAGCCTATTGTAGTGCCTGCGGCTACAGACGACTTGAAGGACTCCAAGTTGTTGGACGTTGTCAGAGCCTTAAAAATATACATTTAAAGGACGGCTGGAGTCAGAAAATCTGACTCGCTGTTTATACTGTATGCACCCAAAAAGTTGGGTGCACCTGCTTCTAAGCAGTCGATTGCTCGTTGGTTTTGTAACAAAATTCAACTTGTACATTCTGTGGCAGGCCTGCCACAGCCTAAATCTGTTAAGGCCCATTCCGCAAGGAAGGTGGGCTCATCTTGGGCGGCTGCCCGAGGGGTCTCGGCATTACAACTCTGCCGAGCAGCTACGTGGTCAGGGGAGAACACGTTTGTAAATTTTTACAAATTTGATACCCTGGCAAAGGAGGACCTGGAGTTCTCTCATTCGGTGCTGCAGAGTCATCCGCACTCTCCCGCCCGTTTGGGAGCTTTGGTATAATCCCCATGGTCCTTTCAGGAACCCCAGCATCCACTTAGGACGATAGAGAAAATAAGAATTTACTTACCGATAATTCTATTTCTCGGAGTCCGTAGTGGATGCTGGGCGCCCATCCCAAGTGCGGATTATCTGCAATACTTGTACATAGTTATTGTTAACTAATTCGGGTTATTGTTTAGGAAGCCATCTTTCAGAGGCTCCTCTGTTATCATACTGTTAACTGGGTTTAGATCACAAGTTGTACGGTGTGATTGGTGTGGCTGGTATGAGTCTTACCCGGGATTCAAAATCCTCCCTTATTGTGTACGCTCGTCCGGGCACAGTACCTAACTGGAGTCTGGAGGAGGGTCATAGGGGGAGGAGCCAGTACACACCACCTGACCTGTAAAAGCTTTACTTTTGTGCCCTGTCTCCTGCGGAGCCGCTATTCCCCATGGTCCTTTCAGGAACCCCAGCATCCACTACGGACTCCGAGAAATAGAATTATCGGTAAGTAAATTCTTATTATTATTATTAACCTTTGATTTATATGGCACCACAAGGGATCCACCGCACCCAAGTACAGAGTATATAAGCAAAACAAGAAACCAGTGATGTACAGTTCAAGACAATATAGGAAAAGCAGGACAGGCAGGAGTTTAAAGGGAGATAAGGTCAGAACTGTAAATTGGAGAGGAGTGGGTGAGGGCTTTGTAAGGGAGTACCAGAAGCTTTAATTGGATTCTGAACTGGAGCCAGTGAAGGGCTTGTAAGAGAGGGAAGGTGAACTGTATGTTTGGGGAGGAAGATGAGCCAGGCAGCAGCATTGAGGATAGATTGGAGTGGAGAGAGGCATTTGTCAGGGATGCCAGTCAGGAGGAGATCACAGTTGTCTAGTCTGGAGATGACCAGTGAGTGGATAAGAGTCTTCGTAGCATCCTGGGTGAGAAAGGCTCTGATCCTGGAAATATATTTGAGATGACAATGGCAGGTTTGTACTGAATGTGTAGTTTAGAAGAGAGGAACTAGTCAAGGATTACTCCAAGACGGCACACTTGAGGGCTAGCAGAGATAGTAGTGCCATAAATAGACAATGGAATTGTGGGAGGTGAGGTTGTGCGAGCAGGTGGGAGGATGATCAGTTCAATCGTTCTCCACATCTCTGCATGGGCGGCAGCTGTGGACTTGACCTGTGTCTGTGCTACTAGGCTGCCACATTAACATGCTTTGAGGCCAGTTTCCAATCCTTAGTATTGATACCACTAGTGTGGCTGGCACAAAGTGCTGATATAAGAGTCATCCAGTCCTGGGCTGCAGCAGTGACGAGCGACAAAACTTTGGCAGCGGATGCTGGTTGGAAGGTGAGCGGTGGCTCCACAGCCAGGGAGGAGATTATGGCAGCAGCGGAGGCAGGTTTTGCATGGATGCCGCTGCAAGGCCCCCCAAAGTTATATGGAGATGTGTAGTCGGGCACCCGCACACCAAACTGCTGTTGCATGCTGAGAAACACCAGCAGTAGGAGCATCCTCCCAGATGCCAGCAGTTGCAGCCATTACGAAATGACATAACTCATCTGGGAAGTGGAAACCAGACCAGACCACCCTGCTTATGGAAGAGTGGCTGGATATGCTGCAATGGGAAACTTACCTTAGGTATAGATGGTTCACAGCAAGGGGCAGATGTGCTCAGTGCCTACCCTCATAAAAAAGGGGTAATGCTCTGGGGAAGACATCTTGCTATGCAGAAATGCAGTTTTGTAACCTAGATTGTTTGGGGCAAAACATTTTCTCAGATATATTTTATAGTAGTTTGGGCCATATTCTGTCATTCAGAGCCTTATACATTTGACAGAAATGTTAGGACGTATTAAAGATCCTTAGGGGTTATTCCACACCAACTGAACTCAGGATTCAGACTGACTGTTTCAGATTGTGATGAAATTTGGTATAATAAATACTGTAACGAAAACCCTCAAATCTTAGGCTGATGTGTTCAACGGTTTTGAAGTTTTATGGCTTTAAAGCAGCATTTTTTTCATGAAAAATGTGCTATTAATGTTTTGTACTTGTAGCTCACCTAATTGAGCTAGAGCAGTGTTTCCCAACCACGGTCCTCAAGGCAC
Source organism: Pseudophryne corroboree (assembly GCF_028390025.1). NCBI lineage: Eukaryota > Metazoa > Chordata > Amphibia > Anura > Myobatrachidae > Pseudophryne > Pseudophryne corroboree. Next base: position 248,355,151 of record NC_086445.1, read on the forward strand.
ACCAACAGTTCAGGTTTTAGTGATATCCAGGCTTTAGCACAGGTGACTTAATTAGTAGCTCAGTTATTTTGATTTAACCATCTGTGCTGAAGCCTGGATATCACTAAAACCTGCACTGTTGGTGTGCCTTGAGGATCGTGGTTGGGAATGCCTGAGCTAGAGAGTTGGGCAAGGTTTTATTTGAAACCTCTTTTTATGGGCTTTCATATGATATATAACACAGCAGTATGTTTCCATAAAAATTTAAAATTACACATTTTTCAAAAACAAAATTTTTAATTTCTCAAAAAGCCAATATTTAATTTTTTTTTAAATAAAACACCCTCCAAAATAGTTCATACTATTGTTAATAAAGTTCCAAAGTTTTATTTTGGGATCATGATAAGATCACATGCTATAAGAGCTTTCATTTTTGAGTGATTCATGAAAATTGTATTTAAAAACCAACAAACACTATATTTTCCAGTCCACTATATAAGAGGAATACACAGTCCTCTTCAGGTGTGTTTGGGGATGAAATTTTACATACAGCACCCGCTCCCATTTCTGTGCAGGCGCATAAACTTAAGTGGAAAGATACTCCAATTGTGTTAAATCGGCTCGCCTTTTACATTTTCCTGGACCACTACAAGTGGTCCATGCACAGGATAGGTTTGGGTGGGCTTTAAATAGTGAAAGTCCATTTGTCACGAAGTTAAGCCCACCAAAACCTAACCTGTTCCTGGACCATTTGTGTCACATTTGAAAAAGCAGTGTTTAATTACAGAGGAGCATCAGACTGGGAGAATGTTTGCTGGGAGCAGGAAGGAACAGCAACTTGGAGAATGGGTGCTGGGAGAGAGAGAGAAAGACAGCAGACTGGGAGCAACACTGTACTCACAAGAACCCTCAGTCACCCGGCTATCAATGGACCAGTGCTCAAGCTGGGGTATATTTAAACACTCCGCTTTTTCAAATGTGACACAAATAGTCCAGGGACAGGTTAGGTATGGATGGGCTTAACTTCGTGACAAATGGACTTTCTTCACTATTTAAAGTCAACCCAAACCAATCCTGTCCCTGGACCACTTGTAGTGGTTCAGGTAAATTAACTTACGTCTATGCGCTTTCACAGAAGTGGGAACAGGCGCTGTCTGTAAAATTTCATCCCCAAACATTCCTCTAATGTAGTGAACTGGAAAAAATACTGTATTTATTTTTCTCAAGCATCCATAAGGGATATTGGGGAATCTAATACGATGGGTATAGATGGGTCCAAAGGAGCCAGTGCACTTTAAATTTCTTCAACTGGGTGTGCTGACTCCTCCCCTCTATGCCCCCTCCCACAGGTAGTTTAGAAAAAAGTGCCCTCAGGAGAGGATGCACATCTCTGAGCCCCAGAGAGTTTTCTTCAATTTCTTTTTTTTCTGTTTGTTATTTTCGGTATGCTGTCTGGGCAACAGCATACCTGCACCGTGGGAGTTAGGGGGGGGGAGATGGTCCCCGGCCTTACGAGGTGCAGAGCCGCTTCCCAGCTGCAGGTCCACCGTCCTGAAGGGTTGTTGTTCAACGGGGCACTGCGCCTTGGCTGTCACAGCTGCAGCACGCCGCACACCCCTAATGCTGCCTGAAGGTGACATCGGTGGTGAGTACAAACCAGGATCCCCCGGTTCAAAGTGCGGCTGACCACGGGCGCGGCATACAGGACCCTCCTCCAGCTAAAATCCCCCGTGTGGAACTGGCACAAAAGGCTTGACTAGCACTTGTGATGTTTTGAGCTTAAAAGGAGACTTTGCCAATATAATATATTAGTGGAACTCTGGTGCCATTGGAGGGGGCGGAGCTACATCAGAGCGGAACCTGAGGCGTTTTGGCGTCTTCCTCTGCTTGCTGCAGCCATATACAGCGCATCCTGACTCCTCAGCCACGCTGGATATCTGGTACAGGGTGTAGCAAAGGGGGGAGAGCCGCTTGTGTACACTATCTGGATCCTATTTAGGACAATAATTGTTAGTGTTTACTGTATTATAAGGAGCTGACAGCCTCACTGGGGCTGTGCAGCTCAGGGTGTGCTGGTGTCCTCTCTCTCTCTCTCTCTCTCTGTCTCCTCTCTCACATACAGTAGGGCAGGCTTGAAATATAACTGTGTGTATGTTGTGTGCTTACTGTGAAACATGGGTAAACACAAGCTCTGCAGTGTATGTCACACTAGATTCTCTCCATTATCTACTGATTCTGTTTCATGTGAACAATGCAGCCAGTCTTTACAAATCAGTGAAGGGGCTGGGGGAGAGGGTCCAGAGCCCCACTGGTTAGAGGGCCTAATTCAGAGTTGATCGCAGCAGCAAATTTGTTAGCAGTTGGGCAAAACCATGTGCACTGCAGGTGGGGCAGATGTAACATGTGCAGAGAGAGTTAGATTTGGGTGGGGTGTGTTCAAACTGAAATCTAAATTGCAGTGTAAAAATAAAGCAGCCAGTATTTACCCTGCACAGAAACAATATAACCCATAGCGGGTTGCTGGATGACCCATGCCACTCATCAGGGGGGCCTCTCGGGAGATATGCCTTTAGTTACTATGGTAACCCTCCTAAAACACATTCAGGACACTACACGGATCCTCTGTGAATCTCTCAAGGAGATGGGGAACATTAATGCTCGGACTTCTGCCATGGCAGTGTCGGTGCGCAATGCCTTGTGGTTGCGTCAGTGGATAGCGGACGTGGAATCCAAACGTAGTGGGGAATCCCTCCCCTTTTCGGGGGAATGGCTCTTTGTGGTTGAATTGGATACCTGGATTTCAAAAGTTACGGCTGGGAAATCTACGTTTCTCCCCTCTGGGGCCCCGCCGGTGAGACGCTCCTATCTGGGACCATCTGTCCAGTCCTTTCGGTCTCATAGATTTCGATCTAAGGCCAGAGGTGCCTCCAATGTTACTAGAGGCACCAGAGGTAAGTCTAGAAAATCTGCCCGCACCAACTCTCAGGAACAGACCACCAGTTCTGCTTCCACTAAGGCCTCAGCATGATGGTGCCAACCCACCCGGAGGGGATCTCGAGGTGGGAGCTCGACTGCGTCACTTCAGCCGCGTCTGGGAGACTTCCTGCCAGGATACCTGGGTCAGAGATGTCGTTTCTCAGGGCTACAAGCTGGAGTTCCACAGTACTCCCCAACAAATTTTCAAATAAAGCTTACCAGCTTTGGAGGATATGCAGGTTACGTTGCAACAGGCCATCCGAAAGTTGGTGCAGCCCCACGTCATTGTTCCAGTACTAATACCACAAAGCGGCATGGGGTTTTACTCAAACCTTTTTGTGGTGCCGAAACCGGACGGTTCGGTCAGACCTATTTTAAATCTAAAATCCTTGAATCCTTATTTGAAGGTGTTCAAGATGGAATCCCTGCGAGCAGTGATTACGGGCCTGGAAGAACAGGAATTTATGGTCTCCTTGGACATCAAGGACACTTACCTCCATATTCCGATTTGGCCACCTCATCAGGCGTACCTGCAGTTTGCCCTTCTGGACAATCACTTCCAATACTAGGGACTGCCCTTTGGCCTGTCCACAGCCCCGTGGGTATTCACGAAGGTGATAGCGGAGATGATGTTCCAACTCCGGGTCCAGGGTGTCAATGTTGTCCCTTATCTGGACAATCTTCTGATAAAAGCACGATCCAAGGAGCTGTGGTTGCTCTATATCAACCGCACTATCTATCTTCTGTCGGAACATGGGTGGATCCTCAACTTACAGAAGTCCCACCCGGAGCCAACTCAGAGGCTTCTGTTCCTGGGGATGTTGCTGGATACTGTGGCCCAGAAGGTGTTTCTACCAGAGGACAAGGCGAATACACTTCAGGAGATAGTCCGCATGGTGCTCAGACCTACTCGAATGTCCGTTCATCTTTGCATATGATTGTTGGGAAAGATGGTTGCCTCATACGAGGCGATCCAGTATAGCAGGTTCCATACCAGAACATTTCAGTTGGATCTCCTGAGCAAGTGGTCCGAAATGCAGCTACAGATGCACCAGATGATTCGGCTGTCACCTCAGGCCAGGATTTCCCTCCTGTGGTGGCTACAGTGCTCCAATCTCCTGGAAGGTCGGAGTTTTGGGATTCAGGATTGGACCCTCCTCATGACGGATGCAAGTCTATGCGGATGGGGAGCTGTCCCCCAAGGGGCGCAGTTCCAGGGCAGGTGGTCAGCCCACCCATGCGAGCCTACAATACTCAGCTTCAGGCCTCTCCTCTGCTCAAGGATCACAGTCGGACAATGCCACGGCAGTGGCGTATATCAATCATCGAGGAGGGACAAAAAGCTGAGCCTGCATGCGAGAGGTGTCAAAGATACTCCCCTGGGCGGGAAGAAATGCAAGAGCAATGTCCGCAGTCCTCATTCCAGGTGTGGACAACTGGGAGGCGGACTTCCTGAGTCGTCACGATCTCCACCCAGGGGAGTGGGGGCTCCACCATCTGGTGTTCCACCAGATCATCGACTGGTGGGGTTTCCCACAAATAGACATGATGGCTTCTCGGCTCCACAAGAAGCTTCCCTGGTATTGCTCACGGTCTCCGCATTTCACCTGAATCAACCTCTTGTGATTCCGTCCAGTTCTGACACTTCTGCTCCTCCGGAGGCATTGGATGCTGTGCGTGCTTTGAAGATCTATGTCAAGCGTACAGCTCGGGTCAGAAAAACAGATTCCTTGTTCGTGCTCTATGATGCGCAGAAGAAGAGTTGCCCTGCTTCAAAGCAGTCCATTGCTCATTGGATTAGGCTTACTATCCAACAGGCCTATGTGTTGGCAGCCTTACCTGTTCCTAAGTCTCTGAAGGCCCACTCTACAAGATCAGTGGGCTCTTCCTGGGTGGCTGCCCATGGAGTCTCGGCCTTGCAACTATGTCGGGGAAGAACACCTGCTATCTGGTCGGGGAAGAACACCTGTGTGAAGTTCTACAAGTTTGATACCCTTGCCAAAGAGGATATCCAGTTTGGGCAGGCGGTGCTGCAGCAGTCTCCGCACGTTCCCGCCCGTTCTGAAAGCTTTAGGACGTCCCCATCATATTAGATTCCCCAATATCCCTTATGGATGCTAGAGAAAATAGGAGTTTATTACCTACCGGTAATCCTTTTCTCGTACTCCATAAGGGATATTCGGCGCCCGCCTCAGTTCGTTGACTTTTCTGCAGGTTTTTGTTATGTGGTAACCTGTTCAGCTGTTGCTGTTGTTGTTACCAGCCATTGCTGGTTGTTATATGCTAGTGGTGTGCTGGTATGTAAATATCACCACCCTTTGTTATCATGTTCCTTCTCTCATATATGTCCTTTCTCCTTTGGGCACATTTTTACCTATAACTGCCTGTGGTAGGAGGCATAGAGGGGAGGAGCCAGCACACTCAGTGAAGAAATTTAAAGTGCACCGGCTCCTTTGGACCCCATCGTACTAAGTCTCCCCAATATCCCTTATGGACTATGAGAAAAGGATTTATCGGTAGGTATTAAAATCCTATTTTTTAAATACAATTTTCACGAATCACTCAAAAATGAAAGCTCTTATAACATGTGATCCCAAAATCAGGATTTTGGTACTTACCGATAAATCCCTTTCTCCGATTCCACAGGGGCCACTGGAGCGTAGTTACAATGGGGAAATAGTAGGCAGTAATTGGGAGCTGGCACTTTAAAATTCTCACACTGTGGCTAGCTCCTCCCCTACTATCTCCCCTCCAAGCCAGTCTACGTAAAACTGTGCCCGAGGAGAGCTGGAATAAACAAACCGTAAGGTAGAGGAGGTTAATGACGCCCTGTAAACCAGGATAACCTAAACCAAACCTGGAACAGAACCTGACAAAAAACCAGGCTAGCCTGAACTCAACAAGCAGTCATATGGTGATCTGCAAACCATTAAGCAAAAAACAAGGAGGAACAGCGCTGGGCTGGCGTCCAGTGACCCCGGTGGAATCGGAGAAAGGGATTTATCGGTAAGTACCAAAATCCTGATTTCTCCTTCATCCACTAGGGGCCACTGGAGCGTAGTTACAATGGGGACGTCCCAGAGCTCCCAAAACGGGTGGGAGAGCGCTGAGAGCCCTGTAAAACCACTCGGCCAAACTGTGATGCAGAGGCCGCAAAAGTGTCAAACTTGTAGAATTTGACAAAACGAATGTCGGTCCGACCAAGTAGCCGCCCGACAAAGTATTCATGGAGACCCCACGGGCAGCTGCCCACAAAGGTCCCACAACCCGCGTATAGTGCGCTGAAAAGGAAAACGGAGGCTCCCGAGCAACCGCCAAGAAGACTGTCAGATGAATCCAACAGCCCAGCATATGCTGGGACCCCGGCTATTTAGTACGGGAGCATCGTACAGAACAAAGAGGAAAAACACTTCGTCGAATAGCCTAAGACCTCTGTAGAGAGAGTCGGCGAGCCCCGACAACATTCAAAGAGGACTGAAAGACACTAGTGTCAGATTTATATGAAAAACGTACATCCCCTCTGGAAGGAACGACCGCTGAGGCCGAAGCTCAGCCGGGGGAGTTGCCAATAGAGTACTCCCTGAAAGAGAGCCCGAACTTACGGCCGCCAGGCAAATCTCTTTTGGAAGAAAACCGAAAAAGGAAGAGACACAAAATTCAGGCCAATGTGGTTTGAAGCGCAGCCGAGCAAAACCTCCCAGAGAAACCCAAGATGACGGCTGAATGGTAACTGAAAGAAGGGGAAAACCCCTTTTTATCCTTATTATGTCCCTTAAAGTTTTCCAAAAGTGGCAAAAGCGAGAAGAGGTAACAGACTTCTGAAATTGGGGCCCAGTAGGCATAACCGAACTAGGGAACTCCTCCCTTCTGAGGTCTCGTGAACAGTCACACGTTTAAACGAACTCAGTGTAAGATGAACAAAGAAAAAGGACCCTGTTGAAGTAGACAGACCAGTCGAGGTAGGAGCCAAGGCTCCTCTACTGACAACAGGTGTAGCTGTATCTTCAAGTCATGCGCGGCCCAACCAGAGCCACGGAGAGGACTAGCGCGCATATTCCCCTCCTGTGTTATCGACCGTGAGGTAGAAATAGAAAAGGAGGCAGGATAGAATAACCCGAAACTCCCAGGAACCCTGAGGGCATCCTCAGCTATTGCCGCCAGAGCTCATGTCCGAGAGTAGAAAAAGGTTAAAGAGTCAGTCAGAACGCCCTGAGGTCGATCCGGAATCGCCACCCACAGCGGACCAGCTGACAAAACTCCGGGGAATGTTCCCTCACCCGGGAGTCTGACCTGGTAGCTTGACCTGGAAAGAAGATTGTTGTCCCCCGCTCAGAGGGGAATGTAGGCGACCACTCATTGCGTCGCAGCTTGACTGAAGAAATAGAGTACCTGGTACAGAGGAAGGAAAAATCCTCTGACGGACCCTGTTGAGAAAACGTCTATGAGGAGCATAAATTGGATCTGTGTCGAACCAGAAGCTCCTGGATTCTCCGGATATTCAGAAGCCCCTAATGTACAGAGTGGGATAGTAACAGTAGATTGTCCCATTAGGGAACCAACGTCACCTCCTGCCCTTGAAAAAGAGTTATTCTGTGATCTTCCTGAACCCTGTGGGAGCGGAAGAGAGATCAAAAGGAAAGGACTGACAGTGAAAATAAGAATCCTATAATGCGAATCTGAGAAAAGCCTGATAAGGAAAACCCAGCGGAAATCAGTAAACAGGCATCTCTGAAGACAAGGGACACGTAAAACTCCCTTTTTTTTTTCAAACTAGCGATCACAGACTGAAAGGATTCTAAGGCCAGAATAGGCCTGGCCGAGCCAACTTGCTTCGGAACGTGAAAAGAAAACAAAGGCCTGAGAACTGTCCCGATTCAAATGATCTGTGAAAAACAGGGAACAACACCTTTTGCGATTAGAAGCATATGGAGCGCCGCCTGCAGTATGACTCTCTTGTCATCGTAAATCGGCTGATCCATGCCGAGGGACTCCTGAGACGGTTGTACCCCAAAATCTAGTCTGTAACCGCCCAAGCCTTGTCCCCCTGTAGTGGGTGTATAGGATGACCGAAAATCAGACTGGACCGAGGATGTTGAACCTCTGCTTCAGCCTTTTAACCCCGAGATCCCCTGGCTACGGAGATATTGCCCGTGTGGAGTCGAAAGCTTGAAAGGGCACGGAAAAATCTAAAGGAAAGACCGATAAAGGTCTGTCTTGGAGCTTGGGCAGTAGTAGGAGAAATCAAAGTGGACTTACCTCCAATGGTTCAAGAAATCCTGCAGAAAGTTCCTTCCCCTGAAAGATCTGCCCCGTAGGATTTCATGTTCACCTGTCACTGTCGCAGCCCCAGAGGTCGTCGGGTTAAGACAGCCCAAGCGAAAATGCAGGTTCCGAGTCTGCAGACGTGGAGACCTCCAAAGAACATAAAGCAGAATCGTGATTCTGACCTGTACCAAAGTATCAATTGATCCTGATGCGAAACATCCTATAACCTAGAGGACAATTGTTCCACAACCTACCTGCTCCGGACCAGGTAGAACCGCTGCCATATATGTGTCTTCGATGGATCCCTGAGTCAGGTTGCCTCAGGAAAACGGCAGCTTGTTGGACCGGCGATACATCGAGGGGTATACCCTGGAGAGGTTCTGATACCCTTTCCTGCCGTCTGCGGGGAAAGGATAGGAAAACAAACATTGTTTGATACCTGAAATTGTGTATTCGGGTGTCTGCCGGCCGCCTACCGGAGCCTGCCCAGCTCATCCGAAACTGGACCAGTCGCTGTCATTTCGTCATCGGCGTCGAACCCTGATGGACTTGACGTGTCCGTCTCCTTTACCTGCAGTATCAGCCGAACTGCTGTATAATGCACCTGGATATTCTGAGACACTGGTTCAGACTCCACAGAAAACAGACATCATTAGTATTGTAACATGGAAGGTTAACAAGGTTCCTTTAGAAACCTGGAGAGGTGAAATGACGTACCAGGTCTATGGTTAACAGCGACATTACCTGTATAATCTGAGCTGTTCAAACAGGAGTGTCCTGCAGGTGCGTGGAGGGCTAAGCAAATGGCTCCACCGCATACTTCACACCTAAGAGGGAATTCTTTGACTATCCCAGGTGAGACAAACGAAAGGAGAAAAGGTGGGTTAAATAAACACAGCCCTATGCAAGGTCTGCACTATAATGTGTGACCGACACGATTCAAATAAACTTTCTGGAGCAGCGGAGACCTGAACCAGTAACGCTGCGCTGTGGGACAGGAGTCTTAGCCCTAGGCTATAGGATCTCCCCTTAAAGTTTTTTTTTTTTTTTGGATGTTCAGATACCCGCTACTAGCGTACTGAGCCACAGCGTTATTTGTCTGATGCCTTAAACACATTCCCCAAATTACTAATAGCATTAGTAACTAGTGACACCAAGGAATAATAAAGGGAAGGCAACACCCCGCCCTGTATGTAGTGTACCGCTAATTTAGGTGCACCAGATGTTTCTCGGAGGTTGCGCTGGCTTTCCAAAATGGTGACCAGCCTGCGAGAAAAGATGGGGGGAAATGTTATGTGGCAAGGTGGGGTATTTTGTTATTAGAAAACATTGCGGAAGTGTTTGTTTTATCCCCTATATATGGTATTGTATGCATATATACATATATATATATATATATATATACATACCCACACACACTTATATAGATATGTTTGTATATATATTTATCTATATATATATATATATATATATATATATATACACACACACACACACACACACACACACACACACACACACACACACACCACAGTGAACCCAACCGGGTAGAGAAATACTGTGTATGTGAACCTAATAGGGTAGATAAATACTGTCTATGTCCAGTTCCTGTAATAGAGCAGGTTCCCTGATCTACCTGTATAAAATGTTGGAAAGAGGACTGCCCTGTAGGGAGGAATGTAGCTATATTTCAGCAGCACAATGCATACAAAAACTAAAAACCCCAGAGACAGGATCTGTTGCCTAGAGACAGTAACCGAGCTGGGAGCCCGCTGTTATAAGCCATCACCCCCCCCCCCCCCCCCCTCATACCTTGTACTATGCACAGAATCCTCCCTGCACAGCCAGGAGAGGAAATGAGCTTTCAGCAGCCCAGGGAGCGGGGGACTGTGGAGCTGCGTGTCATGCTGCAGCGGCCGGGGAGCGGAGAGAGCCCGCCGTACAGAGCGGGAGTTAGCTCCGCCCCCCTGCTTCGGCGCCAAATTCGAATCCGCTGCATGGACAGCGGAAAGCGCCCCTGTATCCCCCGGCCGCCTCACTTAGTAAATGTATCTCCCTGGCCGCCTGAATGCTGCGGCCGGGGAACGGAGAGTGTAAATGTATCTCCCCGGCCGCCTGTATGCTGTGGCCGGGGAACGGAGAATGTAAATGTATCCCCCGGCCGCCTGTATGCTGCGGCGGGGGAGCGGGGAGTCTGAGCCCGCCGAACGGAGCGGGAGTTAGCTCCGCCCCTTGTATTACCCGCGGGGAGAATGTATTTGTATATCACCCGGCTGCCTGCATGCTGCAGCCGGGTAGTGAAGAGCGCTGAGCCCGCTTACAGAGCGGGCTGAAGCTCTGCCCCCCACATAATGGCGCCAAGTTCAAATCAGTAAGTGCGCCTTTTAGGACGCTCGGAGAGTCACTCACAAGCAGTCCTGATAGCAAAAATTATGCTTCCGAAATCTCTTGATATCGATTCCGCACCATGTCCCCAAACTAGGAGACCATGATGTGCCATACATTAAATCAAGTAAAAACATACATCAGTCTGGAGGGGGGGAGATTGTACTCACCGCTGTCCTGATGTAGTGTCGTCAGGAGCCGCACTCAGCGGATGCTCGACCGATCGGCCCCGACACACGCCGCAAGCAGCGGTGTCCGGCCATTTTTGATGCTCACCGTTGCCTTGCTGCCGGAATCTTCTGCTGGTTGAGCGGCCCCGACACGCGCCGCACGCAGCGGTGTCCGCCAACTCAGGAGAGCTCAGTGTCTCCCTCAGCCGGGGCCCATCCCGAGCCGCACGCAGCTGCGATGGGACCCCGCCGGCAGCTCCCGCGGTGCAGACTGGCAGTGGCAGAGCTGCCAGTCTGTGTGTGTAAGTAAGAAAAATAAAATAATAAAGAAAAAAGAAAAAAATTCTTCAGCTAAACCCAAGTGAACCAGCTCCCTCGGGCACTAAACTAAGACTAAGACTGGCTTGGAGGGGAGATAGTAGGGGAGGAGCTAGCCACAGTGTGAGAATTTTAAAGTGCCAGCTCCCAATTACTGCCTACTATTTCCCCATTGTAACTACGCTCCAGTGGCCCCTAGTGGATGAAGGAGAAATAACAGTTTGGTGATTTATTAACAACAGTATGAACTATTTTTTAGATTTTTTTTTTCAAAAATGTTAAATATTGGCTTTTTGATAAAATCCAAATTTTGTTTCTGAGAAATGCGTCATTTTACATTCTTATGGAAACATACTGCTGTGTTATAATTATATGAAAGCCCATAAAAATAGGTTTAAAATTAAACCTTGCTCAACTCTCTAGCTCAATTAGGTGAGGTGCAAGTACAATTTAAAAAAAAAAAACATTAATAGCGAATTCTCATGAATAAAAATGCTGCTTTAAAGCCATATAACTTCAAAACCGTTGAACATATCAGTCTAATGGGCCCTACACACTGCGCGATCCGCCGCCGAGCTGCCCGGCGGCGGGGGGGGGGGGGGGGGGGCAGTGACGGGGGAATGAAGTTTCTTCACTTCCCCCGTCACCCAGCTCCATAGCAGTGCAGGCAAATATGGACGAGATCGTCCATATTGGCCTGCATCCACAAGCGACAGGGCACCAGCGATAAACGAGCGCGGGCCGCGCATCGTTCATCGCTGGGGCCTCCACACTGAAATATATGAACGGTATCTCGTTCATTAATGAATGAGATCGTTCATATCTTTCACTCACATCGCCCAGTGTGTAGGGCCTATAAGATTTGGGGGGTTTCATTACACCCATAACAGCATTAATTATACCAAATTTCATCACAAACTGAAGAGGTCAGTCTGAAACCTGTGTTGAGTTGGTGTGGAATAACCCGTATACGGGACTGAAGGTAGACAGATTTTAATCTATAAGAACAGTCATATGATGAGATGGGAGTATGAGTGATGCCCACCTGCACATAATCCATTTTAACTGAAATCTGTGAAAGCTCAGGGGCTAATTTAGCATGGATCGCATTTGTAAAGCTGCTCGCAGGCAGATTTGCAAATGCCATCCTTATCAATGCAAATGCAGTCGGAGGTGTAACACACGTCCTTGCTGCATATGTGATCCCAGCGCTGCAACCACATCGCAGCCTGGGATCAACATTGTGACTAAAGGGCGCGATGTTCCCCGAAGACTGCCAGCTGAGTAAGTCTCACCTTACTCAGACTGGCCGTCGCAGGGCGACTTGCAAGGTGACTCCTTGGCCTCGCCACTCCTGGAAAATGGGGGCAACACTCTCCCCGTTTCTGGCAACGCCGTCCGCCTTCGTCCCTCCCCCCATACGCCTCTGCCTGTCAATCAGGCAGGGGCATTCACAATACTGCTATGTGATCGCAGCACAGGTCCTGCGCATGCACAGTTTCCAGATTATTGGGAAGCTGCGCTGAGGATCACAGGAGCTATCCTTACTGAATAACCCCCTCAGCATGTGAGTGAGCAATCCAAGAGACAAATAGCAATACTGGAGTGTGTGGTTCTCATATAAAACAATTTGGCATGCCTTGTAATATGTTTGGAAATAAGGTTTAAGCCCTTTTTAATGATTTGTTTTTCAAAGTAACAGATGATGCTCTTCAAGCTATCCTGACAAGGGCAGTGGATATCTGAAAGCCCATGGATGGGTTTTATAGTTGCCAGTGAATCATGCTGATTCCCATTCATTGCATCAGATCTGTAACATGCTAAGAGTGGAGTTCTAATCTACCATTGCTGATCAAATATAATTTACCATCTTTTGTCATAGGCTATACAGTCTCTCAAAGAGCAGGTATGATCTGAGCAATTGTGTAGAGACAAGGGTCCTCATTAGGAGATCAATGGCAGTCTGCAAGGGAGGTAGGCTATTAGACTGAACCATCATCAGGGAATCTGGTCCAAAAGTTTTATAATCACTCTACATTGAATATGCCCAGTCTCGCTGAGCTTAGAAAATATGCTCCACTGGGCCTTGCGATTGCTTTGATGGTAGACCACCTGGTCTCATCTACTACCAGATGCTGCAGGTAGTAGATGAGACTGACAATTCAATGTTCTAGAACTTACAGAGGTTCTGGAAACATAGATACATTTTGGTACTCAGAGGTACTAAATATGGCAGTGGGACCATGAAGTAGGCTTCCATTTAAAAAAAGCCAGTCTGTTTATGGGCTGTTTGTTGTGAAAACATGTATCAGTTTAATTTATGGCATGGGGTTTGACGCTAAGTTTCCAGATACCATAGTTCAGACTAGGAGGAAACCAGAAATGTAGTATTTTCAGACAATTATCTTGGGAGTTTGGAAGTGTGATATTGCATGATGTAAGAAAGAGGTTTTTTATTACTCCTCTTTGTCTATGATTTTCATAGACAGCACCTTTATAGACATACAGTCCTAGGATATAGGTATGTAGTGGGTCACCTACTTTATTAACCATATGGGATGTTGCCTTGAGGGGGATAACTGGGATACAAGTGTCAGAATTACAGCTTGTCTGGAAAGCTCTTTTCTTAGGGCACAAGGATAGTGAAATACACTACCTGTTGTCTATCCTTAACCACTCAACTGACATTTTTCCCCAAAAAACCGCTCAGAAATTGGCTGGGGTGGGGGTTTGGGGGTTATGAGTGAATTAGGTAAAGAATGAATTTACTAAAAATACAAAATAAAAAAATAAGAAATATGTATATTTATGTATGTATATATATATATATATATATATATATAGTGTATATATTGATTGCCGTAACAAGTGGGCATTGCTTTGCAGTAGGCTGTTTTGAGGGTTGTCCTTGTGTCACCTGCTATTATTTCTATTAGATCTGTCATTCCTTCCTGCTTTTTGCACCTTGCACTTTCTAGCCAGCACTTTCAGGGAACCCTGTTCTGCTGAGCTTCAGCACTATTCCTTTTACTTTTTTAAACACATCACTTCATTTCATTCACTGCTGTTTTGATACACAGCGTCCTTGCAATTCCCCTCACTATCAGCATGCCATTTACTAGTCAGGCTGCTGAGACGGGTGTAGTACGGGTGACCGGCGGTCTCCTGACCGCTGGTCACCTTACCGACGCCGGGATCCCGGCAGCATACCGACGCCGGGATCCCGGCGGGGAGGGGCGAGTGCAGCAAGCCCCTTGCGGGCTCGCTGCGCTCGCCACGCTGCGGGCTCGGTGGCGACCTGCGGTCGCCACGGGTTCTATTCCCACTCTATGGGTGTCGTGGACACCCACGAGTGGAAATAGTCCCTGTTGGTCGGCATGCCGACCATCGGGATAGTGAGCCGTCGGGCTCACGGAGGAGGTCATGTGACTGTCGGCCAGCCGACCAGCGGTCACATGACTACCACCCGCTGAGACCACCTGCCACACGTTTTGCCGCGCTCCGGAGCCGTTGCTATGCATGACACCAGGTTTGTTTAGCTTAGTTAACAGTGTCATGGAGTGGGAGGAGACAGCAGGGGATGCATTAGACATGCCCGGACTTGTCTCAGCCCACGTCCTGTTGCTGCTGGGTTGATTGTGGTGCCATTTGAAGCTTATATTTCATGTTCTGACAACCGTGCGGTTAGCCCCTGAGGAAGACCAGTCGGTTGAAACAGCTGTCGGGCTGTGTTTGCTGTATTTGCTGTACTTCACCATGCCGTTTGGTTAAGGAATAAATCCTGCTTTTCTTTCATCTACACGTGAGTGCTGGCTTGTCTACTTTTTCTGCATCGCTGGAGAAGTGAGTGTTTTATATTTATTGCTGCCTTGCACCACCATTTTTTGCTTTATATACATAGGCTTTGAGTGCTGTCGTGATTTCCTATCGTTACTCAATTTTTTGATGTGCACCTGCCCCGTGGAGTTTACATGTTCTCTCCTCGGTTAATAATTGACTTTTCAGTATTTTTTTCTTGTTTTCTTGTTACCAGTATCTTTTTTGCACATATACAGCCTTGTGGTGTGTGATCAAGCATGCCTGTGCTAGTCTGAGCAAACAAATATCTATCATTATAGTTTTTCTTTTTTTCAATGCCTACCAGTAAGGAAATTACATCTGTGCTACAGTTTAATGATGCTGATGCAGAACGCATTCTCTTTGATGACACTGACTCACTGGCCTTTCACACTGACAGTCCGGAGGAGTTTATCAGTGATCTCCTAAGATTAAAGAAACGGGAAGTTGAACTTCAACTCCATGGACTTACCTTATTGCAATATTATAAAGAGCAATTTATTCCCAGGGGGTTCAGGTTGCGTAACCAACCCACACTGGGAAGACATAGCAATGATTTCTGCGCCAGATGGTGCAACATACTGAATAAGTGTTCATTTGACTTAATGCTGCTGGTGATTGAACAGGCAGGCATTGATTTGAATGATATCAGGAAGGACATCTCCGAATTAGAAGCATCAGACGTATTTAAGTCAATCCAAACCCCAGACAATGAGCTTCTGTCCAAGTTGAATAAGGACATAGATACATTTAAAGGGGATTTGCTGAAGTTCAAAAAGAATAAGTACAAACAGGTCAAATTGGACTACAAGGATAACAGGGTATATCCTTGGTATTCGCGTAGTGAACCCCGAAGATATAAACCACAGTTCCAACGTGGCAGAAGACCTATACAACCCTTTACAGACATTGACAGGCAGTCCCAAACTTAGGCAAGCGACTCAGACGCTCCATCTACCTCTGGCCAAAACTTTACATCTTTACCAAGATCCTCCAGGAATAGAAGACCGCCAAAAAAACCGCTGTACCCACCCGTCGAGGTGGGAGAAAAAGAAAGGAAAAGACAACAAAAACACAATTAGAAATGGTAGTCTTCAATCTGTCCCAGCATTCCTTAACACATGACGAACTGTCCATTCTGAACAAAGGCCTATCCTTTGTTCCCACAGTAACACAGGATGAATTTAAATAGCATGTGGATCTTTAAAAATTTGGCAGGCAACTTCGGCTTAAAGATTTTTTTGCAGGAACTAACCTCGATTCAGGATCAACATCCTCAACCAACCAGTCAAGTTTACCAAAAAAGCCAAGCCTATTTGACCCACCATCACAAAACCCTTCTTTACACACTTTTATGAGGGTTCTCAAAAGGGATACCATTCCATACATCGCCAACCAAAGAATTAACCATCACAACATCACATTGGGAGAGAGAAAATCCATTGACTCATTGCGCAACGACACCCAGTTAATCATCAGAGCTGCGGACAAAGGTGGAGGAATCGTACTCCTTGATTTTGACTACTACATACGGGAGGCCAACAGCCAACTCTCGGATACCATGTGTTATCAGAAACTCACGATCCAACAGGAGTGTACAAAATAGAGATTGACTCTATTATACAAATGGGACTCAACAATGGCTATATCAATCAAAGCACAGCTGAATTTTTGACCACCACACATCCCAAAATTCTATTTTTGTATACACTTCCAAAAATACACAAATCACTAACTCAGCCTCCTGGACGACCTATTATCTCGGCCAGAGGGTCCCTGTGTCAGCCCCTTTCCCAATTGGTCGACTTTTATCTGCAACCACTGGTTAGGAGAACATCCAGCTATATAGAGGACACCTCTGACTTTTTGAGGAAATTAGAAGGAGTGCAGAGTGTGACAGAGGATACCTTGCTTGTCACTTTGGACGCTTCCAGTCTTTACACCAATATCCCCCATATACAGGGTATTGAATCATGCAGAGATCTTCTCAACAACAGCGATGCATATTTTGGACCGCCAGTCTCCTTTCTTATGTTACTCATTGACCTCATCCTCAACAAAAATTATTTTCTTTTTGAAAATTGTTTCTACTTGCAGAAACAAGGGACCGCCATGGGTTCTAACATGGCGCCCTCTTATGCCAACATTTTTATGGCAGCATATGAGCAGGTGCACATCATTGGCAAGTTTTTGTCACTTTTTAGCATTTTATGTACGATACATCGATGATTTATTTTTTATTTGGCAAGGCAGTGAAGAACATCTTTTGGAATTCATCAATGAACTCAACGCCCTCCCTGGAACCATCAGATTCAGTTTGACCTTCAGTAAAACACAAATAAATTTTTTGGATGTGACCATCAAAAAGGAGAATAATACATTGCTAACTTCAATCTACAGTAAGGACTCTGACCGTAACACTCTTTTATTGCACTCCAGTTTTCATCCAGCGCCTTTGAAAAAGGGCTTGCCTTTCTCTCAACTGCTGAGGGTGATACGCAGCACCTCTAACCCAACGGAATTGCCAGGAGCTTTGGAATCTATGTGCCAGAGATTCTTGGACAGAGGATACTCCAAGAACGATATCAATAATGCTTTATCGCGGATTGAGAAACTTAACAGAACTGAACTTCTATATGTGAAAACTGATCCTACCAATAAAGATCGGGATAGGCTCAATTTTTCCAGTATGTTCACTACGGCATCAGCCTTTATACGTAACCGCATCAGGGAACATTGGCATTTGATCTCCAGTGATCCGACATTGAAAAAAGACTTATCTCTAATACCAAGATTTGCTTATAGACGAGGACCGAATCTCAAGGACCTTTTGGTCAAGACAGACTTTTCACAGCGGAAACCTAGACAGATGTCCAATTGGCTTACCACCAAACCAAGAGTATTTAAGTGTACAGGATGTTCGAATTGCTCTTTTCTGATAATGGGCAATCGCTTCAAAAATCCCACTGATGGGAGGGAATATTCCATCAAATATAGGCTGGACTGTAACAGTAGATTTGTTGTTTACATTTTGAGATGCCCATGCAACCGTCTGTATGTTGGCAAGACTAGTAGAATGATGAAAGAACGGCTCAGCCAACACCGCTCATCTATCTAGAAGTGCCTAATTGCTACAGACACCTCAAAAGACTTTACTAACTTACCGGTCGCAAGACACTTCAAGGATGCACATCATACTGTTAACCAGCTCAAATGTTGTATCATTGATCACATACCGCCCCTACAACGTGGGGGTGATCGGGACAGAATTTTGCTACAACGAGAACTACAATGGATACACAGACTTAATTGCCTTACTCTGATTGGCCTTAATGAAGATTTTCGTTTAGGTTGTTTCCTGTGACATGTTATAGTGACTTTTTGTTGGACTCTGCATTCCGCTGTTTGGTTTCATTTTCTTAGACACCGCCGTGTGTCCTGTCATTGATGTTCTTTGCATGCTATGTGCTGTCAGACACCGCCGTGTGTCTTTATATATCTAGAGACTTGATCTTGACAGGTCCCCACTTCACTAGCAGTGACACCTTTCCTTTCACCCTCGCTTTCAACATCCACCATGCAGACCCTTTCTTGCTCACTATGTGCAGCTTATTGTCCATCCTTGGTGTTGTATTTAGCAGTATCAGATTCCAGCTGCCTATATGGGATTCCCCAGTAGACAACATATGTTGGTCTAGTGATATTTACAGCCATACCACACTGGCAAACATCCAATTCCGGCTGATCTTGGAAACTAAGCAGTGTTGGGCCCAGTCAGTACCAGTATCGGTGACGATCTGGGAATACTGGGTGCTGTACATCACTCACTTAATACCACAAGGCAGCGAACATTGTGCATTCTGTGGGTTTTCTCCAATAGGGCAGTTTGGATTCTTTTTGCACATATATTCTTATTCCTATCCGTTTGATAGATAGACAGTGGGGTATATGCAATTGCAGTCGAATTCCCGAAAATGTCGAAAAACGGGTCATTTTCGACACAAAAAAAAAAAATCGACAATGCAATACAGTAATTTTCGTCAAAAAAACGGACTATTCAGATTCGACTTTTTGCAATTCGACATTTTGAAAATTCGACATGTCTGCAGTGGTAAAAATGCGGCAATTCGACAAAAGTATATTCAATTGAAGAATGTGGATTCGACTTTAGTGCTTTTCGACAGTAATATCGACAATTTCCTTCCGCCACACTTTGCTGGCGGAATCTAATAAAAAAAAATTAAAACATGTTTTTTTTGTGTTTTTTTTTATTGCTAATAGCATATCTATTTATATTAGAAAGGATTATGTACTTGGTTTGTCTATTAGAGGGACACAAGTATTATTTTTATATTTTTTAAAAGTTTTTTTTTTAAATGACTAAAATAGAGAGAGCATGGTTTTTAGTGGGAAGGGGTGGGAATGGGTTAAAATCAGGAAAAAAAATGCGTGGGGTCCCCCCTCCTAAGCATAACCAGCCTCGGGCTCTTTGAGCCGGTCCTGGTTGCCAAAATACGGGGAAAAAATGACAGGGGATCCCCCGTATTTTAACAACCAGCACCGGGCTCTGCGCCTGGTCCTGGTGCAAAAAATACGGAGGACAAAAAGAGTAGGGGTCCCCCGTATTTTTTGTACCAGCACCAAGCTCCACTAGCTGGACAGATAATGCCACAGCAGGGGCACACTTTTATACCGCTCCCTGCGGCCGTGGCATTAAATACCCAACTAGTCACCCCTGGCCGGGGTACCCTGGAGGAGTGGGGACCCCTTCAATCAAGGGGTCCCCCCCCAGCCACCCAAGGGCCAGGGGTGAAGCCCGAGGCTGTCCCCCCCATCCAAGGGCTGCGGATGGGGGGCTCATAGCCTTGAGTAAAATTAAAGAATATTGTTTTTTTGCAGAAGAACTACAAGTCCCAGCAAGCCTCCCCGCAAGCTGGTACTTGGAGAACCACAAGTACCAGCATGCGGGGGGAAACGGGCCCCCTGGTACCTGTAGTTCTACTGCAAAAAAAATACCCAAATAAAAACAGGACACGCACACCTTGAAAGTACAACTTTATTACATACATGTCGACACACACACATACTTACCTATGTTGACATGACGTTCGGTCCACTTGTCCAAGTAGAATCCACGGGGTGTACCTGAAAATAAAATTATACTCACCTAAATCCAGTGTCCAGTGATATTTGTAATCCACGTACTTGGCAAAATAAAAAAACGCATTTACCCGATCCACACGGACTGAAAGGGGTCCCATGTTTACACATGGAACCCCTTTCCCCGAATGCTGGCACCCCCTGTGACTCCTGTCACAGAGGGTCCCTTCAGGCAATCATGGAGCGCCATGTCGTGGCACTCTCCGGATTGCCTGTGCGCGTCTGAGGTGACAGAAGCGCATCGCACAGCTCCTCCATTATATTCAATGTTGGGAACTTTGCGGTCAGCGGTGAGGTTACCCGCGGTCAGCTGCTGACAGCGGGTGACCTCACCGCTGACTGCAAAGTTCCCACCATTGAATATAATGGAGGGGCTGTGCGATGCGCTGTCTGACAGCTCAGACGCACATAGCCAATCAGGAGAGTGCCACGACGTGGCGCTCCCTGATTGGCTGATGGGACTCTCTGTGCCAGGAGTCACAGGGGGTGTCAGCATTCGGGGAAAGGGGTCCCATGTGTAAACATGGGACCCCTTTCAGTCCGAGTGGATCGGGTAAATGCGTTTTTTTATTTTGCCAATTACGTGGATTACAAATATCACTGGACACTGGATTTAGGTGAGTATAATTTTATTTTCAGGTACACCCCGTGGATTCTACTTGGACAAGTGGACCGAACGTCGTGTTAACATAGGTAAGTATGTGTGTGTGTCGACATGTATGTAATAAAGTTGTACTTTCAAGGTGTGCGTGTCCTGTTTTTATTTGGGTATTTTTTTGGCAGTAGAACTACAGGTACCAGCGGGCCTGTTTCCCCCCCGCATGCTGGTACTTGTGGTTCTCCAAGTACCAGCTTGCGGGGGAGGCTTGCTGGGACTTGTAGTTCTTCTGCAAAAAAAATATTCTTTCATTTTACTTAAGGCTATCAGCCCCCCATCCGCAGCTCTTGGATGGGGGGGGACAGCCTCGGGCTTCACCCCTGGCCCTTGGGTGGCTAGGGGGGGGACCCCTTGATTGAAGGGGTCCCCACTCCTCCAGGGTACCCCGGCCAAGGGTGACTAGTTGGGTATTTAATGCCACGGCCGCAGGGAGCGGTATAAAAGTGTCCCCCGGCTGTGGCATTATATGTCCAGCTAGTGGAGCCCGGGGCTGGTACAAAAAATAGTCCGGTGCTGGTTGTTAAAATACGGGGGATCCCCTGTCATTTTTCCCCCCGTATTTTGGCAACCAGGACCGGCTCAAAGAGCCCGAGGCTGGTTATGCTTAGGAGGGGGGACCCCACGCAATTTTTTTTCGGGTTTTTTACTGTTTTTTGTACCGTCTGAAAAGTCGATTCAAAATCCGTCAATTGGTCCGTTTTTCGACAGCGGGACTGTCGAATCCGTTTTTTATTGAATATGTCGAATTCCGGCACCCGCCGGCCGGAATTCGACGGTCAAATTGTGTCGAATTTAAAAACGGCTGAAAAAGTGCCGCAATTCGCCCGGAATTGCATATACCCCAGTGTCTAGTTAGACAGTCAATAGATAGACACCATATATTAGACAGACATTAGGTCGACAGGGTCAAAAGGTCGACAGGGTCAAAAGGTCGACGGGGTCAAAAGGTCGACATGGAAATGGTCGACATAAAAATATAGACAATTTTTTTTTAATGTACCATGTTTTTGGATTATTTCATACTTTCTCTATCCATGTCGGCATAGAGTTGGTTATAAACCTTGTGGCGAGCGCAGCGAGCTACCGTGCCCGAAGCATGGCGAGCGAAGCGAGCCCCGTGAGGGTATGCCTTTCTACAATTGAGGGTCCCAGATGACAAAACTATCCACACAAACCACAAAAATGCAAAAAACATGGTGTCTACCTTTTACATGTCGACCATTTTCATGGCGACCTTTTGACCCTGTCGACCTTTTGACCTGTCGACCTTTTCCATGTCGACCTTTTGTCCCTATCGACCTAATGTCTGTCTAACATATGGTGTCTATCTATTGACTGTCTAACTAGACACTATCTATCTTTCATACCGGAACCATTCTTATTTATATTGATTGCCGTAACAAGTGGACATTGCTTTGCAGTAGGCTGTTTTAAGGGGTGGTCTTCTGTATGCCGGCGGTCGGGCTCCCGGCGCTCAGTATACCGGCGCTGGGAGCCCGACAGCCGGCATACCGACACTTATTTTCCCTCGTGGGGGTCCACGACCCCCATAGAGGGAGAACGCCACCGTGCCCGTAGCGTGGCGAGCACAGCGAGCCCGCAAGGGGCTCATTTGCGCTCGCCACGCTGTCGGTAAGCCGGCGGTCGGGCTCCCGGCGCCGGGATGCTGGTCGCCGGGAGCCCGACCGCCGGCCAGCCGTAGTGAACCCGTTTTGAGGGTTGTCCTTGTGTCACCTGCTATTATTTCTATTAGACTTGTCATTCCTTCCTGCTTTTTGCACCTTGCACTTTCTAGCCAGCACTTTCAGGGAACCCTGTTCTGCTGAGCTTCAGCACTATTCCTTTTACTTTTTTAAACACATCACTTCATTTCATTCACTGCTGTTATGATACACAGCGTCCTTGCAATTCCCCTCACTATCAGCATGCCATTTACTAGTCAGGCTGCTGAGACCACCCGCCGCACGTTTTGCCGCGCTCCGGAGCCGTTGCTATGCATGACACCAGGTTTGTTTAGCTTAGTTACCAGTGTCATGGAGCGGGAGGAGACAGCAGGGGATGCATTAGACATGCCCGGACTTGTCTCAGCCCACGTCCTGATGCTGCTGGGTTGATTGTGGTGCCATTTGAGGCTTATATTTCATGTTCTGACAACAGTGCGGTTAGCCCCTTAGGAAGACCAGTCGGTTGAAACAGCTGTCGGGCTGTGTTTGCTGTATTTGCTGTACTTCACCATGCCGTTTGGTTAAGGAATAAATCCTGCTTTTCTTTCATCTACACGTGAGTGCTGGCTTGTCTACTTTTTCTGCATCGCTGGAGAAGTGAGTGTTTTATATTTATTGCTGCCTTGCACCACCATTTTTTGCTTTATATACATAGGCTTTGAGTGCTGTCGTGATTTCCTATCCTTCCTATATGTGTGTATATATATATATATATATATAAAAGCAAGAAAAAAAGGCATTTGTTTCCCCCAGCACCCTGAATGATAACCGTAACCAGATATAAATTCCACATAATAATAGAATTCAGAGATCTTCGTTACACATATTTGCGCAAATGTGTGAATAAGCCCCAAAGCTTAGGTGGAGGTGAGAGGTGTGATGCCTCTGGACTGGCTGAGCTGGATGGCCTTAGTGTGACATACCTTTACATTCTATTAACACTTTTCACTTATTAATTTTTTAACACTATTTCTCTATTTTAATTGCATTTCATTTTTGTTTCACTTTCTCTATAGCTTCGGCTTCCTAAATACTAATTTATTAACACTATAGTTTTTTCACTGGTATGCTACGCTGGGCTTTCTGGCTTATGCTGGTGTTTTGGGGTGCCACACCCTGCACCTAGATATAGCGCTAGGGACCCCAAATATACAGAGACGCCTTGATGCGGCTTTGGGGCTTATTCACACATTTGCGCAAATATGTGTAACGAAGATCTCTGAATTCTATTATTATGTGAAATTTATATGTGGTTACGGTTATCATTCAGGGTGCTGGGGGAAACAAATGCATTTTTTTCTGGCTTAGAAATACCCCTCCCTTTCGAGCACCTGAATGATATCACTAAGCTAATTGAGCATCTACCTATATATATATATATATATATATATATATAATTGGAAAATAAGGAAGTCCTTTCCCCCCAAACATTGGTCGCCACCGGAACATCGCGACTTTCATTTTAACAGCTGGGACAGCTGGCAGGTACACGGCGGGGTTTACTATTGTAGGGGTTGCTATTGTCTGCAGCCGCTGGGTTGGGAGTCCTGCTGTGCTGACCAATCAGCAGTGATCAGCTGCATGGCAAACACTAAGATCAAGTGTAGTACCTGTTCTTACACTGGGGGCGTGAGAGGTCCCTAGTGTGGAATGGAGAATCACCTTGTGGAGTACCGTGCTGAGGAGGGACTGGCCCTGGTCGAGAGTGGAGATAAACTGGGCTTCGTATCCGCCATCCTAATAAGGGGATGAAATAGGGCCCCTTGCGTAGAGCGGAGAATGGCCTGGTTTAGTATCTACTCTCGTACTGAGGGTTGGTCCTGTACCCTGGCATTGAGCAGGTATGAAGCTTGGTCTGGCTGGAGGTCGGGAGCAGCCTGAAGCCCGAGGTGCTATGTGCCCCTGGTGCTGGAAGAGCCAGGGGTGCCTGAAAATGCACTGGTGACCCACCACACCATGCACTAGTACGGCACTTTCGCATTAAGCACTTCACTACTTCTGTCTGCACCCACTTTCCTTTGCCCCGGCCTTTTGGCTAGGGAAAAGAACAAAATTTTATTTCCCCCCCTGGCCTTTTGGATGGGGCCTATTTATTTACTTTTTCACGTGCTTTGCAATTTTTTGCACTTCACCACCCCTTTTTATGTGTTTTGTTTCATGTTTGTGTGGGGTTTAGGTGAGACCCTTATGGGCCACCCTCTCCCCTTGTAGCCGTGGCCCTCTCCTTTTGGGGAGGGTTGAAGGTTTTTTGCTCCCCAGGGGGGCGCTTTGGCCAACCCTGGGAAGAAAGGGACGACCCCGAGCCATGTGGTAGAGGAAAGTCCGAAGACCCTTGCTTCCTAAGGGGCCTTTAGTCTCCGGGGGTCAGGGATTCAAGGGGTCCCTCTGCGCTTCGGCAAGGGGGGACCCAAAGACCCTTTTTCCCCTCAGTAGGCCTTTTAGCTCTGAGGGGTTGGGGAGTTTGCACTGTTCACTGGGTGATGAAGCCACGCGTCTCGGGCTTAAAAAAAAAATCGGTAAAAATAGAATATTAATTACCTACCGGTAAATTATTTTCTCATAGTCCGTATAGGATGCTGGGGTCCACATTAGTACCATGGGGTATAGACGGGTCCACTAGGAGTCATTGGCACTTTAAGAGTTTGAGAGTGTGGGCTGGCTCCTCCCTCTATGCCCCTCCTACCAGACTCAGTCTAGAAACTGTGTCCGAGGAGACAGACATCTTCAAGAGAAGGATTTAACACAGATAGTGGCGAGATTCACACCAGCTCACACACAAGGCAAACCAAGCTAACTAGCTTGAAAGATCAGCAACGGCTGAACAGGATTACTTACCAAGTAACAAAACAGTACTTACCAAGAACTAAGCAGTACTGAACTAAATCACCACTGCAGGATCACGAAGCGCTGGGCGGGCACCCAGCATCCTCTATGGACTATGAAAAAAGGATTTACCGGTAGGTAATTAAAATCTTATTTTCTCTTACGTCCTAGAGGATGCTGGGGTCCACATTAGTACCATGGGGATGTACCAAAGCTCCCAGAACGGGAGGGAGAGCGCGGTGGCTCCTGCAGAACCAATTGACCAAACTTTAGGCAATCAGAGGCCAAAGTATCAAACTTGTAGAACTTTGCAAATGTGTTCGACCCCGACCAAGTAGCTGCTCGGCCAGGAAGAACCCACCTTATGAGTAGAGTGGGCCTTAACAGGCGTAGGACACGGCAAGCCTGCCGTAGAATATGCATGCTGGATAGTGAACCTGATCCAGCAAGAGATCGTCTGCTTAGAAGCAGGACACCCAAGTTTCTTGGGATCATACAGGACAGACAGTCCGACTTTCTGTGACGAGCAGTCCTCCTCACATAGATCTTTAGAGCCCTTACAACATCCAAGGACTTTGATGAAATTGAGCAGTCAGTCGCAACTGGCACCACAATAGATTGGTTGATATGAAATGCCGACACAACATTCGGAAGAAACTGCTGACGCATCCAAAGCTCAGCTCTATCTTCATGGAAGATCAAGTATGGGCTTTTACATGACAAAGCCCCCAACTCCGACACACGTCTAGCAGAAGCTAAAGCCAACAAAGTGACAGCCTTCCACGTGAGAAACTTGACCTCAACCTCCTGTAGAGGTTCAAACCAGTCCAACTGGAGGAACTGCAGCACCACGTTGAGATCCCAGGGCGCCGTAGGTGGCACGAAGGGAGGTTGGATGTGGAGAACTCCCCTCAAAAAAGTCTAAACCTCAGAGAGGACAGCAAACTGTTTCTGGAAGAAAATGGATAGGGCCGAAATCTGGACCTTTATGGATCCTAACCTCAGGCCCATATCCACACCTGCTTGCAGGAAGAGGAGAAAACGTCCCAGTTGAAACTCCACCGCAGGAAACTTTTTGGACTCGCACCAAGATACATATTTTTTCCAAATACGATGGTAATGTTTTGACGTTACTCCTTTCCTAGCCTGTATCAGGGTAGGAATAACCTTGTTCGGAGTGCCCTTCCGAGCTAGTATCTGGCGTTCAACCTCCATGCTGTCAAACGTAGCCGTGGTCTTGATAGATGAACGGCCCCTGCTGCAGCAGGTCCTCCCGAAGAGGAAGATGCCTTGGCTCTTCTAGCAGTAGATCCAGAAGATCTGCATACCAAGCCTTTCTTGGCCAGTCCGGAGCAATGAGGATTGCCTGAACTCTTGTTCTCTGTATGAGATGGGGAACTCTTGGAATGAGTGAAAGTGGAGGAAACGCGTACAACGACTGGAACACCCACGGAATCACTAGGGCGTCCACCGTCACTGCTTGCGGGTCCCTCGACCTGGAACAATACCGCTGAAGCTTCTTTTTGAGACGAGAGGCCATCATGTTGATCTGGGGTATGCCCCAAAGATATGTTACCTCCTTTAACACCTCCAGATGGAGACCCCACTCCCCTGGGTGGAGGTTGTGTCTGGCAAGCCTGATTTGAAGAACAGGTGAGGAGGGAGATCTTGAAATTCCACCCGGTTTCCCTGGGACACAATATCTAGTACCCAGGGATTCAGGCCGGACGACAACCAGACGTAACTGAAATGTCTGAGCCTCGCCCCCACCGGCCCTACCTCCAGGCCGCGCTGTCCACCGTCATGCTGAGGACTTTGGCGTACCTGAAGCAGGTTTCTGTTCCTGGGAACCTGCAGAAGCAGGTTTCTTGGATTTTGGTCTACCTCCTCTAAAGAAAATGTTGGATGGTTTGGCCTTTCTTGTCTTAGCAACCCGAAAGGACTGTGATGCAGCTGAAGAAAAAGGTTTCTTTGCAGCAGGTGCAGCTGAGGGAAGAAAATGTGACTTACCCGCTGTAGCCGTGGAGATCAACTCATCCAACGCTTCCCCAAAGAGAGCATGACCTGTGTAGGGTAGGGTCTCCACACCTCTCCTGGATTCCGCGTCAGCAGACCACTGGCGCAGCCACAGTCCTCGATGAGCTGAGACACACATGGAAGAAATTCCTGCAGCCATTGAACCCAGGTCCTTCATGGATTCTACCATAAATCCTGCAGAATCCTGAATGTTACGTAAAAACAATTCTACGTCACTTTTATCCATAGTATCCAAATCCTCAAGTAACATGCCTGACCACTTTACTATAGCTTTGGAAATCCATGCACAGGCAATAGTAGGACGTAGTATCGCCACTGAAGCAGTGTATATGGATTTGAGCATAGTATCAATTTTGCGATCAGCCGGCTCTTTTAAGACGGTAGATCCTGGAACAGGTAAAAAACCTTTTTAGAGAGTCTGGATACAGACGCGTCCACTATGGGTGGGTTTTCCCATTTTTTCCTATCCTCCACAGGGAAGAGAAAAGCAACCAGAACCCTTCTAGCGATCTGGAATTTTTTCTCCGGGTTTTCCCAAGCTTTCTCAAATTTAGCATTTAATTCTTTGGACGCAGGGAAGGTTAGCGAGGCTTTCTTATTGTCAGTGAAGTAAGCCTCCTCAACCTGCTCAGGTGTTGTATCAGCAATATTCAACACATCCCTTATAGCCTCTATCATCAACTGCACCCCTTTAGCAAGAGATGCGGCCCCCCTGAGCACATCCCCATCACCGCCTGCCGTGTCAGAGTCGGTATCCGTGTCATCCTGCATAATCTGTGCAAGAGCACGCTTATGGGAAACTCCAGAGGGGGGCCCTGAGGTAACAGAACCGGACCAAACTGCCATAGAGTTCTGCAAAGCCTGAGTTGCAGATTAATTCTGTGCAACCCTAGTAGTGTCCTGCTATGGAAAGCCGCTCACCCCCGCTGACATCGCTGGGCCGGGGGAGAAAGCGCTCAGTGTGTATGCACTGAGCGCTTTTCAGCCCAGCGATGTCAGCGATCATCACTGTTGATACACGCTGGGCAAAGTGTGTATGGACCTTAAGAATGGCAAGAGAAGCACAGAAATTGGAGCCAACCCCCACACAGCGCTTTTCAGGTATATGGAGATCCCAACCCAGCGTTGACTGTGCACCTTAATAGGTTACACAGTCTTTACACAGCCTCCCCCCCCCCTCTACAACCCCCTGGTACCGTAAGAGATAGCTGGAGTTGCTCAGGAGGGACTGCACTTCACTGACAGCGTTTCTGCAGGCAGGAAAATGGAGCTGAACGCTGCTGGGTCCACTCTGAGGAGAAGCTCCGCCCCCTTAATGGCGCTGTCTTCCTGCTCTTCATAAGATTATACTGGCCTGAGGATTTGTGCTGGCAGAGATCCCGGGACCCTGACAGGCTTGAGAGGTGTAGAGTGTAGGCGGTGGCTCAGGGCGCTTCTCACAGCGCCGCACTATGTACTGCTGAGCCCCGGAGCACAGTTAGTACTGCGCTCCATACCCAGTTGCCGCCATCTTCACACCGGCTCCCCGCTTGCTAGGGGGGGCCGGTGATTGACTGGCCACCGATCTTCTGGCTCTGTAAAGGGGTGGCGGCATGCTGCCGGGGTGAGCGATCCCCTGTGGTGGGGAATGTTCGATCCCCTCAGGAGCTCAGTGTCCTGTCAGCGGAGATAGTGGCTTAGACCCCGCAGGGCTGACACTACTCCCCCCCCCCCCCCCCCCCTTAGTCCCACAAAGCAGGGAGGCTGTTACCAGCAGCCTCCCTGTAAAATAAAAAACTCTAAATAAACTTTTACTAAAGAAGCTCTGTAAAGTTCCCCTAGCTGTGACCGGCTCCTCCGTGCACATTATCTAAACTGGGTCTGGTAGGAGGGGCATAGAGGGAGGAGCCAGCCCACACTCTAAAACTCTTAAAGTGCCAATGGCTCCTAGTGGACCCGTCTATACCCCATGGTACTAATGTGGACCCCAGCATCCTGCAGGACGTAAGAGAAAACAAAACAAAACACATGCTGGTGTGGTCACATCTGATATCGATTGTGAATTGACTCCTCCTCTCCCCTTCTCATCAACAGATAAGCCTATTCAGATCACTATTGCAGAGTGTTTCAACTGCTGTTAAGGAAGTATTACTAGATCATTTGATCAGCTAGTACTTTCATTGGATTTAAGTGATCCGTGCACAGGAGCGGATCTAGACATGGGTGAGCAGGGCGGGCACATCTAAGGGGGCATAACTACAGGGGCATCTCTACTGGGGGCACATCTAATGGGGGCATCTCTACTGGGGGAACATCTAATGGGGGCATAACTACAGGGGCATCTCTACTGGGGGCACATCTATAGGGGGCATCTCTACCAGAGGCACAGCTAAGGGGGCATAACTATAGGGGCAGCTCTACTGGGGGCACAACTAAGAGGGCATAACTACAGGGGCATCTCTACTGGCGGCACATCTAATGGGGGCTTCTCTACTGGTGGCACTTCTACAGGGGGCACATCTAAGAGGGCATAACTACAGGGGCATCTCTACTGGGAGCACATCTAATGGGGCATAACTACAGGGGCATCTCTACTGGCGGCACATCTAATGGGGGCACATCTAAGGGGGAATAACTACCGGGGCATCTCTACTGGGGGCACATCTAATGGGGCATAGCTACTGGTGGCACATCTGACGGGGGAACATCTAAGGGGGCATCTCTATTGGGTGCACATCTAAGGGGGCATAACTACAGGGGCATCTCTACTGGTGGCACATCTAATGGGGGAAAATCTACAGGGGCATCCCTACTGGGGGCATAACTACAGGGGCATCTCTACTGGCGACACATCTAATGGGGCTTCTCTACTGGCGGCACTTCTAATGGGGGCACATATAAGGGGGCATAACTAAAGGGGCATCTCTATTGGCGGCACATCTAATGGGGGCAAATCTACAGAGGGCATAACTACAGGGGCATCTCTACTAGCGACACATCTAAAGGGCATAGCTACAGGGGCATTTCTACTGGGGGCACATCTAATGGGGGCATAACTACAGGGGCATCTCTACTGGCAGCACATCTAATGGGGGTACATCTAAGGGGGCATAACTACAGGGGCACATCTAAGGGGGCATAACTATAGGGGCATCTCTACTGGGGGCACATCTAATGGGGGCAAATCTACAGTGGGCATATCTACTGGGGGCACATCTAAGGGGGCTTAACTACAGGGACACATCTAATGGCATAACTACAGGGGCATCTCTACTGGCGGCACATCTAATGGGGGCATCTCTACTTGGGACACATCTAATGGGGACATAACTACAGGGGCATCTCTACTGGGTACATAACTACAGGGGCATCTCTACTGGCGGCACATCTAAGGGGGCATAACTACAAGGGCATCTCTGCTGGGGGCACATCTAAGGGGGCATAACTACAGGGGAATCTCTACTGGGGGCACATCTAATGGGGGCAAATCTATAGGGGGCATCTCTACCAGGGGCACAGCTAAGGGGGCATAACTATAGGGGCAGCTCTACTGGGGGCACAACTAAGAGGGCATAACTACAGGGGCATCTCTACTGGCGGCACATCTAATGGGGGCTTCTCTACTAGTGGCACTTCTACAGGGGGCATCTCTATTGGGGGCACATCTAAGAGGGCATAACTACAGGGGCATCTCTACTGGGGGCACATCTAATGGGGCATAACTACAGGGGCATCTCTACTGGCGGCACATCTAATGGGGGCATCTCTACTGGGGGCACATCTAAGGGGGAATAACTACCGGGGCATCTCTACTGGGGGCACATCTAATGGGGCATAACTACTGGCGGCACATCTGATGGGGGAACATCTAAGGGGGCATCTCTATTGGGTGCACATCTAGGGGGGCATAACTACTGGGGCATCTCTACTGGCGGCACATCTAATGGGGGAAAATCTACAGGGGCATCCCTACTGGGGGCATAACTACAGGGGTATCTCTACTGGCGACACATCTAATGGGGCTTCTCTACTGGCGGCACATCTAATGGGGGCATCTCTACTGGGGACACATCTAATGGGGACATAACTACAGGGGCATCTCTACTGGGTACATAACTACAGGGGCATCTCTACTGGCGGCACATCTAAGGGGGCATAACTACAAGGGCATCTCTGCTGGGGGCACATCTAAGGGGGCATAACTACAGGGGCATCTCTACTAGGGGCACATCTAATGGGGCAAATCTATAGGGGGCATCTCTACCAGGGGCACAGCTAAGGGGGCATAACTATAGGGGCAGCTCTACTGGGGGCACAACTAAGAGGGCATAACTACAGGGGCATCTCTACTGGCGGCACATCTAATGGGGGCTTCTCTACTGGTGGCACTTCTACAGGGGGCATCTCTATTGGGGGCATATCTAAGAGGGCATAACTACAGGGGCATCTCTACTGGGGGCACATCTAATGGGGCATAACTACAGGGGCATCTCTACTGGCGGCACATCTAATGGGGGCATCTCTACTGGGGGCACATCTAAGGGGGAATAACTACCGGGGCATCTCTACTGGGGGTACATCTAATGGGGCATAACTACTGGTGGCACATCTGATGGGGGAACATCTAAGGGGGCATCTCTATTGGGTGCACATCTAAGGGGGCATAACTACTGGGGCATCTCTACTGGCGGCACATCTAATGGGGGAAAATCTACAGGGGCATCCCTACTGGGGGCATAACTACAGGGGCATCTCTACTGGCGACACATCTAATGGGGCTTCTCTACTGGCGGCACTTCTAATGGGGGCACATATAAGGGGGCATAACTAAAGGGGCATCTCTATTGGCGGCACATCTAATGGGGGCAAATCTACAGAGGGCATAACTACAGGGGCATCTCTACTAGCGACACATCTAAAGGGCATAGCTACAGGGGCATTTCTACTGGGGGCACATCTAATGGGGGCATAACTACAGGGGCATCTCTACTGGCAGCACATCTAATGGGGGTACATCTAAGGGGGCATAACTACAGGGGCATCTCTACTGGGGGCACATCTAAGGGGGCATAACTATAGGGGCATCTCTACAGGGGGCACATCTAATGGGGGCAAATCTACAGTGGGCATATCTACTGGGGGCACACCTAAGGGGGCTTAACTACAGGGACACATCTAATGGCATAACTACAGGGGCATCTCTACTGGCGGCACATCTAATGGGGGCATCTCTACTGGGGACACATCTAATGGGGACATAACTACAGGGGCATCTCTACTGGGTACATAACTACAGGGGCATCTCTACTGGCGGCACATCTAAGGGGGCATAACTACAAGGGCATCTCTGCTGGGGGCACATCTAAGGGGGCATAACTACAGGGGCATCTCTACTGGGGGCACATCTATAGGGGGCATCTCTACCAGGGGCACAGCTAAGGGGGCATAACTATAGGGACAGCTCTACTGGGGGCACAACTAAGAGGGCATAACTACAGGGGCATCTCTACTGGCGGCACATCTAATGGGGGCTTCTCTACTGGTGGCACTTCTACAGGGGGCATCTCTATTGGGGGCACATCTAAGAGGGCATAACTACAAGGGCATCTCTACTGGGGGCACATCTAATGGGGCATAACTACAGGGGCATCTCTACTGGCGGCACATCTAATGGGGGGCATCTCTACTGGGGGCACATCTAAGGGGGAATAACTACCGGGGCATCTCTACTGGGGGCACATCTAATGGGGCATAACTACTGGTGGCACATCTGATGGGGGAACATCTAAGGGGGCATCTCTATTGGGTGCACATCTAAGGGGGCATAACTACTGGGGCATCTCTACTGGCGGCACATCTAATGGGGGAAAATCTACAGGGGCATCCCTACTGGGGGCATAACTACAGGGGCATCTCTACTGGCGACACATCTAATGGGGCTTCTCTACTGCGGCACATCTAATGGGGGCATCTCTACTGGGGACACATCTAATGGGGACATAACTACAGGGGCATCTCTACTGGGTACATAACTACAGGGGCATCTCTACTGGCGGCACATCTAAGGGGGCATAACTACAAGGGCATCTCTGCTGGGGGCACATCTAAGGGGGCATAACTACAGGGGCATCTCTACTGGGGGCACATCTAATGGGGGCAAATCTATAGGGGGCATCTCTACCAGGGGCACAGCTAAGGGGGCATAACTATAGGGGCAGCTCTACTGGGGGCACAACTAAGAGGGCATAACTACAGGGGCATCCCTACTGGCGGCACATCTAATGGGGGCTTCTCTACTGGTGGCACTTCTACAGGGGGCATCTCTATTGGGGGCACATCTAAGATGGCATAACTACAGGGGCATCTCTACTGGGGGCACATCTAATGGGGCATAACTACAGGGGCATCTCTACTGGCGGCACATCTAATGGGGGCATCTCTACTGGGGGCACATCTAAGGGGGAATAACTACTGGGGCATCTCTACTGGGGGTACATCTAATGGGGCATAACTACTGGTGGCACATCTAAGGGGGCATCTCTATTGGGTGCACATCTAAGGGGGCATAACTACTGGGGCATCTCTACTGGCGGCACATCTAATGGGGGAAAATCTACAGGGGCATCCCTACTGGGGGCATAACTACAGGGGCATCTCTACTGGCGACATCTAATGGGGCTTCTCTACTGGCGGCACTTCTAATGGGGGCACATCTAAGGGGGCATAACTACAGGGGCATCTCTACTAGCGGCACATCTAATGGGGGCAAATCTACAGAGGGCATAACTACAGGGGCATCTCTACTAGCGACACATCTAAAGGGCATAGCTACATAGGCATTTCTACTGGGGGCACATCTAATGGGGGCATAACTACAGGGGCATCTCTACTGGCAGCACATCTAATGGGGGTACATCTAAGGGGGCATAACTACAGGGGCATCTCTACTGGGGGCACATCTAAGGGGGCATAACTATAGGGGCATCTCTACTGGGGGCACATCTAATGGGGGCAAATCTACAGTGGGCATATCTACTGGGGGCACACCTAAGGGGGCTTAACTACAGGGACACATCTAATGGCATAACTACAGGGGCATCTGCTGGGGGCACATCTACAGGAGGGCGTCTCTACTGGGTGCACATCTAAGGGGGCATAACTCAGGGGCATCTCTACTGGGGGCACACCTAAGGGGGCTTAACTACAGGGACACATCTAATGGCATAACTACAGGGGCATCTGCTGGGGGCACATCTAATGGGGTCTTCTCTACTGGCGGCACATCTAAGGGGGCATAACTACAAGGGCATCTCTACTGGGGGGCACATCTAATGGGGCATAACTACAGAGGCATCTCTACTGGTGGCACATCTAATGGGGC
This sequence comes from Pseudophryne corroboree, assembly GCF_028390025.1. Lineage (NCBI taxonomy): Eukaryota > Metazoa > Chordata > Amphibia > Anura > Myobatrachidae > Pseudophryne > Pseudophryne corroboree. The sequence continues at coordinate 248,389,843 of NC_086445.1, forward strand.
AAATCTACAGGGGGCATCTCTACTGGGGGCACATCTAAGGAGGCATAACTACAGGGGCATCTCTATTGGCGGCACATCTAATGGGGGCAAATCTACAGGGGGCATAACTACAGGGACATCTCTACTGATGGCACATCTAATGGGGGCATCTCTAAGGGGGCACATCTAAGGGGCATAGCTACAGGGGCATCTCTACTGGAGGCACATCTAATTGGGCATAACTACAGGGGCATCTCTACTGGCGTCACATCTAATGGGGGTACAACTAAGGGGGCATAACTACAGGGACATCTCTACTGGGGGCACATCTACAGTGGGCACATCTACAGTGGGCACATCTACAGTGGGCATAACTACAGGGGCATTTCTACTGGGGTCAAATCTACAGGGGCCATCTCTACTGGGGGCACATCTAAGGGGGCATAACTACAGGAGCATCTCTACTGGGGGCTCATCTAAGGGGGCTTAACTACAGGGGCATCTCTACTGGGGGCATAACTACAGGGGCATCTCTACTGGAGGCACATCTAATGGGGGAAAATCTACAGGGGGCATCTCTACTGGGGGCACATCTAAGGGGGCATAACTACAGGGGCATCTATATTGGGGCACATCTAAGGGGGCATAACTACAGGGGCATCTCTACTGGCGGCACATCTAATGGGGGCAAATCTACAGGGCGCATAACTACTGGGGCATCTCTACTGGCGGCACATCTAATGGGGGCATCTCTACTGGGGCACATCTAAGGGGGAATAACTACCGGGGCATCTCTACTGGGGGCACATCTAAGGGGGCATAACTACAGGGGCATTTCTACTGGCGGCATATCTAATGGGGGTATATCTAAGGGGGCATAACTACAGGGGCATCTCTACAGGGGGCACATCTAAGGGGGCATAACTACAGGGTCATTTCTACTGGGGGCAAATCTACAGGGGGCATCTCTACTGGGGGCACATCTAAGGGGCCATAGCTACAGGGGCATCTATACTGGAGGCATCTCTACTGAGGGCACATCTAAGGGGGCATAACTACAGGGGCATCTCTACTGGAGGCACATCTAATGGGGCAAATCTACAGGGGGCATCTCTACTGGGGGCATCTCTGCTGGGGGCACATCTAAGGGGGCATAACTACAGGGGCATCTCTACTCGCGGCACATCTAATGGGGGCATAACTACAGGGGCATCTCTACTGGGGGCATATATACATAGTAACATAGTACCTAAGGTTGAAAAAAGACAATTGTCCATCGGGTTCAACCTATTTGTGGTCTCCTATGCACGATTATTTTGTATAAAATTTTGACTGAAGTTGCTGATTGCCGTTCCGATTAACCCCTCTTTTTTATAATAACCATAGTGCGTGACTATGCCCCGTAACCCTGGATATCCTTATCCATTAGGAATTTATCTAACCCATTCTTAAAGGTGTTGACTGAGTTGGCCATTACAACTCCCTCAGGCAGGGAATTCCAAACAAGTATCGTCCTTACCGTAAAAAAGCCTTTACGCCGTATTGTGTGGAATCTCCTCTAACCTGAGCGAGTGTCCACGAGTTCTGTGTTGATCTAATCAAAAACAGGTCCTGCGCAAGATCTGTATATTGTCCCCTTATATATTTGTAAATGTTGATCATGTCCCCTCTTAATCTCCTCTTTTCCAGTGTAAACATGCCTAGTCTTGCAAGCCTTTGTTAGGTTCCTGGTGCTCAGAACAAGGGAGATGTTGCGTAGTGAGTCCTGAGCACCAGAACGTGACGCTGAAATAAGGTGTGGTGTGGAAATAGCCCCTAGCACCCTACCTCCGTTGTTTTACCCGTGTGGTCAGTTCATGCCTGAGTGACTATGGTTTCTTGGGCCCACGGCAGCCGCGTTTGAAGGGCGGATTATGTCTGCCCAACTCTGATGCCCCCAGGTCTTAGCGTGAGACAAGGCGTGAACCGAGACAGGATAATAACAAGGGGACCTCTGACTAAAACAACAGAAAGCTAGGGGCTACTAACTACCCAAAAACTAAATATATGTGCGGCACGCCACCAAAGGAAAAGAACAACCAAGGAAATGCTGTCCACTCACCGACACAATACTGTTGTGTACCGGCGGTGACAGCATAAGCAGAACCCTCTGCAAAACACCAGTAACAAAATATAACCAAAGAATACTGCGGCCTAGGCCAATGGACGCGGCAAAACCGCTACTCACGGAACCGGTACAAACACTGGCAAACGGACAGGAACCCCCAATGTAGCCGACACAGACTCTCAGAACCGGAGGACAGGCAGAATCCCAAACGACAGACCGGTGGACACCAAGAAGCCAGAAACTCGACTAGGCACAGACAAAGCCACAGGACTTCTGGACAGGAACACTTCACGGCAGGACACAGGAACCGACACAGGAACCAACACTGGAAGCAGCTAGACAGACACTGCTAGACAGGAGCTCAGGAACTGGCAGGGACTAGCTCAGAACGTAAGAACTCTGGAAGTCAAGAAACCTGGAAATATCACCAGCGTCTGTGAATTGCACTGAGCCAGCATATAACAGAGAGTCTTAATTAATTATGTCGTGCCGCTGCCCTGCTGCACGACTGAGAGGTGCAATCAACAGACAGGTGAGGCTGAACACATGGGAACAAGCTGCAATTACACAGACTCACCACTGGCAGCAAACAAGAATATTCTTAAACCAGAGCAACGGGAAAACCTGGCCTGCAAGACAACTATAAACATAAAATAGGAATGAACCACTACCTGTGGTTCATAACAGTACCCTTTCCTTAAGGGTGAACTCCGAACACCCCATGACACCCACGGGGAACATGTCAAAGTCGGAAAAATATCATGCTACACGTTGCCATATATTCACCTCATGCGCTTGCCCGCTGCACGTGCACATTCTCTCCCGTGCGTGCGGATACTCGCAGCTGCGTGATGGCGCCTCCTCGGCCATGCGCTCGAGCGCGTGGTATGTGCATTTACGGTAGAGTTTGTGTGCGTCTAGCGGGCGACTCAATCGTTAAATAATAAATTCAAATAGTATGTTTTATAGGTAATGTTCCCCTTAATAATAACAGTAAGTTTGTTTAATGTAACTGGTCGCTGGACAGAGGAATTCCTCTTTGCATGGTACGAAGGGTCAGACAGGGTTTGAGCAGTTGTGTTTGGTACCTAACTAAAGAACATTTTATTAGAAACAATCCGGTGCTGGTTAGGTAAAGATTAATCGCTCCTGCGTATAGTTATGTCTATTAGTAGTTTCTGGACATTTACTATATTTGCGATTCATTATCCATGCGGCGGGAATTCTGAGATTCCCTGCCACCTGAGCAGTTTGATATAGTCACAGCCCACCTGTTCAAACTAACCTATGACCTTTTGTTATGATGCGAGGAGACATTCCTGTGTCCAATGAACAATGAGATTATAGGTCCCTTTGTAGTATACTGTACGCAGTGTATATAAGGACAGCCAGCCTGGCCAGCTCAGTCTTCTCTCCACAAACGGTTTTCATCATTGACTAACTCGGAGCTGGTACCAGGACTGCGCTGCGATCATTCCCCAGTGTGTGTAAGTTATTCTCTGTAACCAACTTATTCCCTGTTTGTATTTGCCATATTCTCTCTCTCTGTTATTGTATAAGATTGTGACGCTATTGTATATTTATGTGTAGTTATTCTGCTTAGATATTGATGTTAGTTTGTAGTGTATGAATTGTTAACTGTTTTCCCCTTTTTACATAGCTAGATATTGTTAGTAAACGTTTTGGAACCTTAGCAAGGTATTGTGTGTTTATTACATTGCTGAGAGTATTCAGAGCGTCTCAATCGCTCAAGAGGCTTTCATACAATAGAGGTTAATTAGCATTGCATTGTGCTCACATTACAAAACCAAGGTTTACAGTATAGGCTCAGCCTTTCATTGTGTTGCATACAAGGTTTACTGAGTGTCATCCCGTGAGCGTCTGCGCCGCTCGTGTTCCCCTCGTGGTCATGAGCGTCCGCTATGCTGGTAGCGTAGCATTACGGTAGTCGGCCGCCTATAGCGTGCTCGACACCAAGCGTTAAGCCGTGAGCGAGCGTGCCGCATGTGCGTCTCGACCACGGCTAAGCGTCTGTTACGCTAAGTGCGTACCCTTACGGTACCCCATACGCCAATTGCGTACTGAGTCTCTTACCCACATATAGTGAATGTTATAAGATAAATATTTAGCTTTATCAATTGGCGGCTCGTCCGTCCTCCACATATCCGCACTAGCGAACACAGACTTTATCTGTCAGCAAGGGCGGGAAGGCAGTATCCCTTCGTATCCGTATTGGTGGTGAGGGATACAGTAGGGCTGACTAGATAAGCGTCTGCATCGCTACGCTGTAGGAGTGCTGGTGGAATCCAGAACCGGAAGGTAAGAACAGTACGCTATTGTCTTTTAAAACTGTTTCATTTCTGTTTGGTACACATTGCGTACGCAACACATGCACACACCTGCATTTCTTTTCATTTGTGTATTTTCACACCTCACTTTCCTGTTTGCCATTTCACAATTGATAACGTGCTGAGAAAGATTTGTTGCTATTGGTAGTTAAAAGTAATATTAATACGTTAAGGAGTAATTTGTAAAACACGCACACGGCTTTGCCTAAAGATACAAGGAAAGATCTGTGTGGTGCTCGGTAGATGATTACAGTTAAAGATCATCTACATTGATATAAACGTGTTAGTTGTATTTCTGTGGATATACCTGGCTTGCGTACATGTGTCTCTAACAAAGGGCGGGACTAGCATACGCGACGCAAGGGCCGACGCACGGAGCGTATATTACGCAACGGAGCGTCTGGGTACGCCCACATAATACAAATCACACGATAGTATTGGTTTAGTAAGCGATATGGAGGCAACGAGATAATAGCGCAAGTCAATCTCAGTGTCCTAAATTTTAAGCTAATAGATCCTTCTCTAGTTGCAACTCCTCGGGATTAGCCTGCGATACTGAATGAAAGGGATTTCTGCGCAGAAACGAAAGTAAAGAGTATATGAGGTGAAAGAGTGTGTATATATATATAAGTTTCTAAATTTTGGGTGGAACCACAGGAAATCATCGAGTTCTCGTGAGGTACATACGTGTAAGTGACGGCACGGTGGCTTGGGAGGCATCCCTTGTTAAACATATTAAAAGAAGAGCATTAGAGTATAGTAGACCAGGAGGTCTACTGTAGCACAGACCAGGAGGTCACGGACCAGGAGGTCCAGAAACAGACCAGGAGGTCTAGGTACAGCAGACTAGGAAGTCCGCTATAGATAAAGAGTAAAGGAGCACAACACCAGGAAGGGTTGGTGCGGTACCCATATAGGCCATTAAGCTCTGGCTAAAGGAATTCGCAGCCACAATTTTCGATTCCACTTGTCGCTCCGCACATAAGATTAGTTGCTTATGTGCAGAACGATTGTACCGCACGTAATTGTGTGCATTAGTTAGTAACTTGACCCAGTACCATTTGCGTATGCTAGAGGGGTCATAAACGCTATTTGTACATTCTAACGTGATTTGTGTAATTTTTTTTATTTTAAGGGAGGTTCGCTGGTCACTCTGGAATTCTCTAACAACCGATACTTGCTGGGGACTGGTAGGTCCAACACGCCACAGTAAATAAAGGTTCATAGGGGCCCTAGGTTGGGTACAGCAGCTCTGAGTCAGTGATTGCAGTACTGGCCAACGTGGGCGAGAAGTGGGTGAAAGCACTCGGTTGAACTTTCACCGTCAGCCTACCCCGGACATCTTGGTTTTTGTAAGGGTTCGCTGAAGACCCTGATTTGAAGGTCAGAGGTAGTGAAAGCAACACCTGCAAAGATGGGGGCCAGTTGTTCAGGTAGGGGGCGATCAACCCTGGTTCAGGTTGATTTAGTAAACCGCACAAAGGGGAATTTAACCAAGGTTAAATCAGGCGCAAAGAGGGCTGTTGTGCTAATTTTGAGCAGCTGCCACACAAGCAGGACTAGTCAATCCTGCAGATACAGAAACAACGGATAACAAACAAAATAGCAGCGCTACAATCAAAAATTAAAATATAAATCAACACAACGATATATATCGCTTGGAACAAATGGAGATGAATGGACCAAAAAGGAAAGGTACCAAATTATTTAATAGCATGAATAGTTAAAAGTGCACAACATTGCTGAAGCAATAATAAAATTGATATTTAATAAGATCAATATTCAGATCACCAGGGGGCTACTAGGTGTGTGTCCGTTCCTTAATTAATGTGGACGTCAGATGAATGGATCAGAATGAACATTAGAACTGGTGGCACAGTCCTGTTGGTGATAGTTACCACAATGATTACCGCTGGAGGGAAGGAGTCCTCTGAATGGCGTCCCTTTGAATGGATGGGATCTTTGGGGTCCTTAGTCCTCACCAGATTGCGGAATCCTCAATGCTGAGTTGGTAATTGAGGTGTCACCAATGCGTGAGAATGGATCATCTGATCATCTGTATAGGTAGTCAAAGTCCACTAAAGGTCCGGATGTAGCTCATACGACTTCCAAATGGGCAAGGTGATCTGGAATACCTGACGCGTTTTGCTGCAGGACCTGCAGCTTTTTCAAAGGTGCAGGTCCTGCAGCGAAACGCGTCAGGTATTCCAGATCACCTTGCCCATTTGGAAGTCGTATGAGCTACATCCGGACCTTTAGTGGACTTTGACTACCTATACAGATGATCAGATGATCCATTCTCACGCATTGGTGACACCTCAATTACCAACTCAGCATTGAGGATTCCGCAATCTGGTGAGGACTAAGGACCCCAAAGATCCCATCCATTCAAAGGGACGCCATTCAGAGGACTCCTTCCCTCCAGCGGTAATCATTGTGGTAACTATCACCAACAGGACTGTGCCACCAGTTCTAATGTTCATTCTGATCCATTCATCTGACGTCCACATTAATTAAGGAACGGACACACACCTAGTAGCCCCCTGGTGATCTGAATATTGATCTTATTAAATATCAATTTTATTATTGCTTCAGCAATGTTGTGCACTTTTAACTATTCATGCTATTAAATAATTTGGTACCTTTCCTTTTCGGTCCATTCATCTCCATTTGTTCCAAGCGATATATATCGTTGTGTTGATTTATATTTTAATTTTTGATTGTAGCGCTGCTATTTTGTTTGTTATCCGTTGATTTAGTAAACCGGCCCATAAGGTCGGCAAGGTCTATAACGTGCGATACAGACCAGGAGGTCCGAGATGGATCACACACAGAGGTTTTATTCAATGAATGGGAAAGAATGACTGTGCATGACGGGGAAAAGTTCCCACGGGTAGGCAGTTTTGGCCCCGAGGTGTTACAAAATCTAAGGAGTAGGATATGTCTCATTAAATCTGCAAAGAGACGGATCAAACATTATGATTATTTACAGTTATGGCAACAGGAAGGTGAAATGCAAAGAGGATTGGCTCAAGCGGCTGGATCTAACCCTGTCAGAAAACTGATAGCCACCGCTCCCCCACCACCATACATAACAGGAGAGAAAGTGGTCACAGAGAAAGGCACACTGGTGTTTGATAAACATGCACTTAGCAACTGTATAGATGATAAGAATAATTGTAATAAATGTAACAAGAATAATTGTAATACTGTTAAATGTACAACTGTTAACCCATGCAAGTTGCACCCCATGTTAAACTTCCCTCAGGATTACCAGCAAGAAAGTGAGCCCAGCACGATGTCGGCACCTTTTCCAGCAGCCATCATACAAGACATCCAGGTGGACGCGACCAAATCGGTAAAGGCAGTAATCAAACCCCCTAACAGAGGGTCAGGTGAGGTCGTGTCCACAGGTACGTACGGTGTTATATATCACGCACAAACAAATGTACCTCATATTGTAGAACCAACACAAGATGATGTAGTTGAATTTGATCCTGTCAGGGTGGGAATCATTCCCGTCAAGGACAGTGCAATCCGCCGTCCCTGGTCCCGGATGGAATTGAGAGCAATTATGTCTGAGTTCCCTGATCCTAGGAAAGATCTAGTTGCATGTCAGAGGTTTATTAAAGAACTAGGAAACTCCGCCGAACCCACCAACAAAGATTGGCGGACAGTGCTGAGGGCATGTTTGCCCTCCAGTGTTGACCCTGCGAAATTTATTACTGATTGTAAATTAGACACAGAAGTACCTCAAACGGAGGAACACAATCGGGAATGTATTAAGCATCAGTGACTGCATTAAGAAAGTCCACTGTTGGGCATGAGCAAAACATCAGCAAGCACAGGGAGGTAAGAAGCCTCAGATCCCTGTGGGTAAGTCAAAGGTGATAAGGTGTTATAATTGCCAGAAGGAAGGTCATTTTGCACAAAGTTGTAGGTTTAAAGATCTACAGAAGATATATCAACCCCCTAGACAAGAACACGAGCAGAGTTATAACACACGAAATTGTAATCAGGAATTACCTAGGAAGAAGTTTGGGCCGCACCTGTAATATGCAGTCAGGAAAGTTGATCATTAGGACTGGTAGTAAACCTGAGGTTACAGTTAATGATATTGGGAGGTCAGTTCCTTGTAGACACAGGAACGGCCGGGTAAACATTGTAATTTATCTGTAAATGTTTCTTTTCCCCATCTCTGACGTTCATCGGCAGAACTCAAACATCACATAGCTACTTGGTCTTTGCAGAGGTCTACCTAACCCCAGTGTGACCTACCGACATCGGTGTGTCCTGGCCAGGCACAAAAGGGTGGAGTGTGGAAATACTGGTGGGGAGGGGACTTCGCAAAGATACCAGTGGATGTGTTGGTGTGATAGCCTGATGGTGAACGGAAGATCTGACAATGGTTTTTTGTTTGTTGTTTAATGTAAAATGTGATGAATTGTTCTCTCTCTCGTTTTTTTTTTTTTTTTTTTTCTCTCTTCTCTCTCATGTTCTCATGTTTTAAAGATGGTATGTCACACATCAGTTAGACAAATGGTAATGCAAGATTTTTGCTCCTTACAGAGAGATTGCTGATTTGGAAGGAATATTGTATCACCGGAATGTTCGTTTGGAAGACTGAGAGACAGCACCTTTGAGATGATAGCAGAGCAAGAGGAACAACAAGACTAGGGGACATAAGACATCGTAACATTATTCTTTCCCCTCAAAGTATTTTTTTTGTACCCCCATTACAAATTTCTCTTTCTCCTCCTGTAAGATGGACTCGCCCCAAGAGACTGCAGTCCGTGTTTTCCTGTTGACCATGATGTTGACCAGAGCAGTCTGTTTCGGTGAGAGTACCAGTGAGGTCGAGAAAGGATCTGGAATGGGTTCTGATGACAGAGACGGAGGTGTAAATTTCCAATAGAAACACAATCACCGAGCAAAGGCGAGTACCAGAAAACGATCTAGCAGCCATGTTATTTATAGACATTGTGAAGGATTGTTAGCTGAAGAGAACTGCATCTGTAGGCATTGCGACAACATAGTTGAGGATGGGTGCATCAAGAAATGTCAGTCCAGTTTTAATATCCACATGGACCGGCATCCATTGAGTGACTATCATTCCTTAGTGGGTAAAGTGTTAAACCAGACAGACTGTTGGGTATGCTCTCAAGTACCTCAAGGTCATAGCAAATCAGGACTAGTACCATTCCCTTTAACTGTAGGAGAGGTACTTGAGCTAAGTGGTGGGAGGCCGGTGGACAAGAGGTTTAATATCTCTAGTCCTCCTAGTTTGAAGCTCCACCAATATCATGTGGATAGGTCCTTAGTGTGCTTTAACATTTCCAATCCCCGAAAGCCGGGAAATTGGGAAGTGTCATGGAGTACTCAAACCATGAACTTTTCATACAGAGCCGACAGAATGCCCATAGAACTTTAATACAATGGGGAGAGAAAAGAAGGCTCTTGTGTGGGTGCACTCTTGTAGAAAAAAATAAATTTGATGAGATAATTAAGATGAAATATTTAAAACATAACTTTTATTAGCTTTTATTACAAAAAAGGTTATTACCGGAGATCTATCCTTCAAAATGCAACATAGAAAGCATCTTGGTAAAATAAAATGTTCTGGTCTCTTATTGGTAAAGAGTGTGTGAAAGGGTGGTAGACATTAGTTGGTCATACCCCCATTCCCCTTGACCAGTACAGGCTTGCTGTATTGATGGAACCACAGGGTGGTCGAGACACAAAATTAATAGCTATGCTCTTATGGCTTATAGAAAATTAGAGAAATGATCAGAAGTCACTCCTCTGGGTATAGTACAGGAAAAAAGACGACATGCACCTATCTGAATTCAAGACAATGATAACGGTAGAGGCAGGTATGGCACCTCAAGTAGATGGTGCCCGTGACCGATAGGTCTGGAGGTTATTGGATAGAAAAAAGTGGTGATACTGCTGTTGGTGTTACTGCCACATAAGTGAGGAAAATCCTACTCTACAACACCAGGTATTCACAGGTGGTCTCCCTTCCTGGTACTGACCTGGCCCAACGCTGTTTAGCTTCCAAGATCAGACGAGATCGGGCGCTGGCAGCGTGGTATGGTAGTAGAGAATTTTATGTGAACACCAATGAGAGTGCACCTATATATGAATAATGAAAATTAGGACCGACAGAGAAGAAATAGATAGAAGATCGTGTAAATGGGTGGATCTGCTTTTCACGTTAGACCCGATCCGAAATTCCCACTCACGTGGTGCAGTGTACCGGGAATCGTGAATGAGAGTCCACGAAAAAGTGATGATCTATCGAAGATTGGACTTGTGAGAATTGATACTAGAATTCACAGACAGAGAAATCCCTGACTGCTGGTATATTATGATTGTCCAAACAGATAGTATATAAGAAGAAATGCTGGTGAAACCAGGTGAATATGTGGTCACTCAGGTAATGCAGTTTTTAAAAAAAACTCAGGATGAAGTTTGAAAATTGTAAAATTATGTGGTGAGGTGTCAAATTCACCAAAACTGCACAAACATATATCTGTTGACCAAATGTATCATAGGATATTTGCCTTGCAACCCCAGATAGGATATAGAATGCTATAATAGGTATATGTTAATTCTATGCATGCATCAATTGCTGTGAGGAGGCAGGAATAGAAATAGATGGGAACCAACACATTCATAAATATAACAGATATATTAGTCATATGTGTGAACTGGTAACGCTTTAAAATATAAGCTGATTTCCAATAGTATGCTAGATGCTAGATAAATGCTAATGCAGACCTCTGAACAATCACCCCTATGCTGTACACTCAATGCAAGATAATTAAGACAGTGCTGCTGAGAATTGCAATAGGAGTTGCTATCCGTGGCATGCAGCCACTGGATAGTGGGGCTTACGGTTTCACCAGAGATATAAGGAAGCCAAGAGAGCAAGAAAGGTAAATATGGCTAAATGCCAAGATGCGGTAGTGTCGACGAGACCCCTGTTCCTGGATGCGGAAGACGCGTTTCGCCCTGGGGCTTGTTCACTTCCGGGTTCCGTGCTGTCCAGTGTGGGGAGAGGGCTTTTATGTCCGCCCCTGTTAGAGCTTGGCCAATCCGGAGATGTCGTCTGGTGGGTGTGATCTCCCCATGTGTGTAGTTGCTAGGAGACCGCAGTAATGAAGACGTCAGATCGGGAGGCGGAAGATGCGTCACCCATCGCGAGATCGCGGACGCCATCTTGGATATGGGAAAAATACCCTTACAATTAGGATTTGTGTGGGCGGTTGCTAAGAGACTACATTAGCGAAGCTAAGACGTCAGATCGGGAGGCGGGAGATGCATCACCCATCGCGAGATTGCGGACGTCATCATGGATATGGGAGGAATACCATTGAGATCAAGATTAGTGTGGACGGTTGCTAAGAGACTACCATAGCGGAGCTGAGACGTCATAACCGGAGGGCTGAAAACATTTGGTGATAGTAGATCGCTATTTTAGATGTGGGAAATAATAGGCCGTAAATAGGTAGCAAATGCCCTTATTACATAGCTTCACTGTAAAAATGCTAATCTTACAGATTGATAATGACAGGCGATATGATTAAAAGAAAAGTACAAGAGAACTGAGAAAAGGGGGATGAAAGATTATAATGCATTAAAATAAATTAAATGAATAAAATACATGTGAATAAATATACATAATGATGATGTAAATAATGATAAAACTGCTGGATTCAAGGGGGTATGTGGAATAAGGAATAGGCTGGATAGGCCTAGTGGAAATTAGTGAGGGATAAGCTGTGCGTGCCTCGAGCAATGGTGAGTGGAAGGTGAATGCAGGAGTAGAGGGGTCAAGGGATAACTATTATGGTACCTGAGGAAATAAATGTAGGTGTATGTGGGGAAACCAATAAATGTGTGCAGTGAAGAAACCACATGATAGGGGAATAATTGAAAACGGGGATTAGTTGTGGGTGCATTGGTGTGCAGTGACCACGGGCAAAAACAAAAATGATTTATTTTGAATTTACAAAGATTTAAGGGAGGTGAGGGGTAGGTATACCTGATTGGTTGTTGATGGGGGGAGGCCGGGGGTTTATGAGGTGAATGTTGGCTGGTGGTGGAGAATTAAAACTAGGGGTGAGGAGGAATGATGGGTTGTGAAGAGATGTGACATGGTGTCGGAATGTGATGTAGATAAAAAGTAAAAATGTGCATATAATATACATGCAATTGAAGGTGTGTGTGTATGAATCACCTGTAAGAAAAATACTGGATAAAATTATTAATAAAGATTCGAAGATGTATATGGTAGTTGAGAGGCTGATGAAATATTATTTACAGGAAAACTCCGTAGTTAATGGTTTCATTCAGACCGAAGGGTTTCAGGCTGTTCAAGCGGAAGATCCATTCACTTTCCTTTTTGTATAATTCTTTGGTTATGTCTCCTCCCCGTATTCCGAGATGTACTCGATCTAAACAGAAGGTCTTGAACCCTTTGATGGATCCTTTATGAACAGAGTTGAAATGTCTCGCTACCGATGTGAGCTGTTTCATTCTGTTAAGATCTCTGGAGGCATTGCGGATGTTACCAAGGTGTTCTAAGATTCTTTCTTTCCATTTACGTGTAGTCATGCCTACATACTTGAGATTACACTCACACGTTATGCAATATATCACCGCCTGCGTATTACAGTTAAAGAAGTGTTGTAGCTTGACCGACTGGTCAAACCTGTCGATGACCGTATTGGTTTGCAAGATTTGAGGGCATGATTTGCAATGGCCGCAGGGGAAAGAACCTGTGATAGAAGGTTTTTTGGTATTTGAGGAGATCAAATGGCTGTGCACTAGATGGTCTCTCATATTTTTTGATCTGCGCCAGCTCATTTGCAGTGGGGAGTCAAAGAGGGGTGCCAAATCTGGATCCAATTGTAAAATAGGGAGATGTCTGGTTATTGCTCCCTTCAACTTCCTCCATTCAGGGCAGAAAGTTCCAATAAAGCGGACAGTGTCTTCCTGCTCCGTACTCTTATTTTTCTTACCAAAAATCAGACTCTCTCTTTTGGTTACTGCTATAGCAGTATATGCCCGCTTGAGTGAGCGTCTGCTGTAGCCTCTATCCAGGAGGCGGTTAGTTAGTTCCAAGCTTTTGGCCTTGAAGGTAGAGTCTTCTGAGCAGTTGCGTCTCAGGCGTAGGTATTCCCCTTTGGGGATGTTTTCCACGGTAGGCGGAAAATGGGAGCTTGTTTGGTGAAGGAGACTGTTAGTAGCAGTCTCCTTCCGGAATAATTCCGTTTCTAGAAATCCTGCATTGGATTTGTAGATACTGAGGTCTAAGAATGGTACTCTTGTTGGGCTGATGAAGTGTGTCAGAGTAATATTGAGTTCATTATGGTTAAGAATCTGAATGAACTCCAAGAGTAAGCTCTTATTGCCATTCCAAATCAGGAAGACATCATCGATGTATCTTAGCCACAGTATTATATGTGTGGTGTATTTTTCATTGCAGATGTTGAACACGTGGAAATGCTCCCACCACCCCAAAAAGAGATTTGCATATGTAGGTGCACATGCTGCCCCCATAGCAGTTCCCCTGATTTGTAAGAAAAACTGGTCTTGAAACACAAAATAGTTTTTGGAGAGGACAAAGGTGAGTAACTGTAAAAGAAAATCAGAAAAATCATTGGACCCAGTTTGGTCCAAAAAGAATTTGGTTGCAGACAAACCTTGTTGATGATTGATGCTAGAATAAAGTGCCTCAACATCCAAGGTTGCTAGGAGGAAGTCGTCCTCAAAGTGGATGTTGTGAATTTTTCGCAATAAGTCAGCAGTGTCTTGTAGATAGGATGGTAAGTCAAGGACGAAGTCACGTAGATGTAAATCTAGAAAGCGACTCGGCTGCTCCAGCAGTCCTCCATTACCCGACATTATCGGTCTGCCAGGTGGCACCTGGATGTCTTTATGAATCTTCGGAAGAAGATAGAAAGTTGGAGTTCTCGGGTTTTGGACAGTCAGATATGCTGCTTCTTGTTTGGTAATGGTTCCCTGTGTAGCAGCCTCTTGTATTAAAGAGGTATAGGCTTTTTGGAACCTTTTGGTGGGATCGTTGAGAAGTTTCTGATAGCAAAGGGGGTTTAACAGTTGTCTATGTGCTTCCGTGATATACATTTCTAACGGCCATAGCACAATGTTACCACCCTTGTCCGAAGGTTTGATAATTACGTCTCTCCATGTTTCCATCTCACGTAATGCTTTCCTTTCTTGAAAGTTGAGATTTCTAGTTGGATATTGATGGGAAGTTTTGATTCGGACGTAAATATCGTCAAATTCTTTCGACACCCTGTTAAGAAAAACCCTAATTTCCGGGCTGGTATTATCGGGTGGGAAAAATGAAGACTTGGGTTTACATTTAGCTCGGCAAGGAGTGCTATCTTGTATGTTCGATTCCACTAGTAAGTCCTCCAGGATTTGGACTGTTTGGAGCTCTTCAGGGGATAAGTCTGTGATGTTATCACTATCTCGTCTTGCATGGTGTTTTGCAAAGAACTTTTTTAGAAGGAGTTTTCTGCCAAATAATCTGAGATCTTTCTCCCAGCAGAATCTGTTAAATGATCTCGAGGGTGAGAAAGAGAGGCCTTTGGCTAACACATCCATATGTGAGGATGAGAGGGGTCTACCCGATAGGTTTATGACCTGTAGGGAGGATGAGGAAGGGTGAGTTATCTTAACGTCTTCCTCTGTCTGGCCGGATACCTGGCGGTCCTTGATAGGTCCCAGTCGGGGTTGCGTCTGTCGCCTCTTCTTTCCCCCGCCGCCGGGTTTTCCTTGATTTTTGTCCCGGCCTCTTTGTTTCGAACCCTGGCCTAAAAAACGTGGGGAAAATTCTCCTTCTCTCTGATTGAGTCTGGCGTTGTCTGAAGTCTCACTAGACGAATCTCCACTATTTGAAGATTCAAATTCTGAGAAAGTCGAGTCGTCCCTCTGTCTTCGATTCCTGCTCTGGGGTATGGAATTCCACCTAAAAATGTCCCCACGTGAGAAATCTCGTTTGTCCCTGATAAATTTGTTCCGCTTCCGATCTGCTATTGTTTGTTCATATAACTTGAGTTCTTTTTGATGTTTCTCAAAAGCTGTCTGAAAAGACAAATCTTTTTCCCAAGTTTCTAGGTTATGACCCAATTCCTCTATTTCTTTTTCCACTTGGTCTATGAGTAGTGTGTCATGTTTGACCAAGAGATGTAATAGTTCTTGGGAACACTTCAAGAGTGCTGTCTCCCACTCAGTCTTCAAGTTCTCCGTAGCCAATGGAAAAGAGGGGAATATTTTGGGTCTCAACCCCCGGGGCACGATCTTGTGTTTAATATAATTCTGTAGTGTGGTAATGTCCCACGATAGGCGAGTCCTTTTCTGTAAGCTTTTTTGTAATCTAGAAAAAGTGGTTTTCCAGTCTGAATCAGTGGGGGATTCTTCGAAGTTTTCTGAGAAGAAATCCCCAAAAGTCTCCGGATTTTGTCGTTTTGTTAGCTCCGCTTTTAATGAAAAAGTGGTCAAAATCAAGACTGCTTCAAAAGATTAAGTAAAAATGTTACTGCTAAAATGAACAGATCCGGTAAGGAAAACGTTATCATATAATGAGATAAAGAAGACCGTGCCAAGGATCAGAGACTGTTTATGCAACAGTAGAGAATACTATACAGAAACCTAGGGCGATCCGGCACCGGATGGACTAATCAGGAAAAATGCTAGCATTAGAGAAGAGAAAACCAAATTTGGACAATAGGTTACCCTAAGAAAATAGGGGAGAAAAGGGGCAAAAAATTAGCCCTTTCAATATTGTATGAAATATACGTGTAGATGTTAATTTTGTCCTAGTTGGTGGTGCACCCAGAGCCAGAAAGTATGCGAACTTTAATACAATGGGGAGAGAAAAGAAGGCTCTTGTGTGGGCGCACTCTTGTAGAAAAAAATAAATTTGATGAGATAATTAAGATGAAATATTTAAAACATAACTTTTATTAGCTTTTATTACAAAAAAGGTTATTACCGGAGATCTATCCTTCAAAATGCAACATAGAAAGCATCTTGGTAAAATAAAATGTTCTGGTCTCTTATTGGTAAAGAGTGTGTGAAAGGGTGGTAGACATTAGTTGGTCATACCCCCATTCCCCTTGACCAGTACAGGCTTGCTGTATTGATGGAACCACAGGGTGGTTGAGACACAAAATTAATAGCTATGCTCTTATGGCTTATAGAAAATTAGAGAAATGATCAGAAGTCACTCCTCTGGGTATAGTACAGGAAAAAAGACGACATGCACCTATCTGAATTCAAGACAATGATAACGGTAGAGGCAGGTATGGCACCTCAAGTAGATGGTGCCCGTGACCGATAGGTCTGGAGGTTATTGGATAGAAAAAAGTGGTGATACTGCTGTTGGTGTTACTGCCACATAAGTGAGGAAAATCCTACTCTACAACACCAGGTATTCACAGGTGGTCTCCCTTCCTGGTACTGACCTGGCCCAACGCTGTTTAGCTTCCAAGATCAGACGAGATCGGGCGCTGGCAGCGTGGTATGGTAGTAGAGAATTTTATGTGAACACCAATGAGAGTGCACCTATATATGAATAATGAAAATTAGGACCGACAGAGAAGAAATAGATAGAAGATCGTGTAAATGGGTGGATCTGCTTTTCACGTTAGACCCGATCCGAAATTCCCACTCACGTGGTGCAGTGTACCGGGAATCGTGAATGAGAGTCCACGAAAAAGTGATGATCTATCGAAGATTGGACTTGTGAGAATTGATACTAGAATTCACAGACAGAGAAATCCCTGACTGCTGGTATATTATGATTGTCCAAACAGATAGTATATAAGAAGAAATGCTGGTGAAACCAGGTGAATATGTGGTCACTCAGGTAATGCAGTTTTTAAAAAAAACTCAGGATGAAGTTTGAAAATTGTAAAATTATGTGGTGAGGTGTCAAATTCACCAAAACTGCACAAACATATATCTGTTGACCAAATGTATCATAGGATATTTGCCTTGCAACCCCAGATAGGATATAGAATGCTATAATAGGTATATGTTAATTCTATGCATGCATCAATTGCTGTGAGGAGGCAGGAATAGAAATAGATGGGAACCAACACATTCATAAATATAACAGATATATTAGTCATATGTGTGAACTGGTAACGCTTTAAAATATAAGCTGATTTCCAATAGTATGCTAGATGCTAGATAAATGCTAATGCAGACCTCTGATCAATCACCCCTATGCTGTACACTCAATGCAAGATAATTAAGACAGTGCTGCTGAGAATTGCAATAGGAGTTGCTATCCGTGGCATGCAGCCACTGGATAGTGGGGCTTACGGTTTCACCAGAGATATAAGGAAGCCAAGAGAGCAAGAAAGGTAAATATGGCTAAATGCCAAGATGCGGTAGTGTCGACGAGACCCCTGTTCCTGGATGCGGAAGACGCGTTTCGCCCTGGGGCTTGTTCACTTCCGGGTTCCGTGCTGTCCAGTGTGGGGAGAGGGCTTTTATGTCCGCCCCTGTTAGAGCTTGGCCAATCCGGAGATGTCGTCTGGTGGGTGTGATCTCCCCATGTGTGTAGTTGCTAGGAGACCGCAGTAATGAAGACGTCAGATCGGGAGGCGGAAGATGCGTCACCCATCGCGAGATCGCGGACGCCATCTTGGATATGGGAAAAATACCCTTACAATTAGGATTTGTGTGGGCGGTTGCTAAGAGACTACATTAGCGAAGCTAAGACGTCAGATCGGGAGGCGGGAGATGCATCACCCATCGCGAGATTGCGGACGTCATCATGGATATGGGAGGAATACCATTGAGATCAAGATTAGTGTGGACGGTTGCTAAGAGACTACCATAGCGGAGCTGAGACGTCATAACCGGAGGGCTGAAAACATTTGGTGATAGTAGATCGCTATTTTAGATGTGGGAAATAATAGGCCGTAAATAGGTAGCAAATGCCCTTATTACATAGCTTCACTGTAAAAATGCTAATCTTACAGATTGATAATGACAGGCGATATGATTAAAAGAAAAGTACAAGAGAACTGAGAAAAGGGGGATGAAAGATTATAATGCATTAAAATAAATTAAATGAATAAAATACATGTGAATAAATATACATAATGATGATGTAAATAATGATAAAACTGCTGGATTCAAGGGGGTATGTGGAATAAGGAATAGGCTGGATAGGCCTAGTGGAAATTAGTGAGGGATAAGCTGTGCGTGCCTCGAGCAATGGTGAGTGGAAGGTGAATGCAGGAGTAGAGGGGTCAAGGGATAACTATTATGGTACCTGAGGAAATAAATGTAGGTGTATGTGGGGAAACCAATAAATGTGTGCAGTGAAGAAACCACATGATAGGGGAATAATTGAAAACGGGGATTAGTTGTGGGTGCATTGGTGTGCAGTGACCACGGGCAAAAACAAAAATGATTTATTTTGAATTTACAAAGATTTAAGGGAGGTGAGGGGTAGGTATACCTGATTGGTTGTTGATGGGGGGAGGCCGGGGGTTTATGAGGTGAATGTTGGCTGGTGGTGGAGAATTAAAACTAGGGGTGAGGAGGAATGATGGGTTGTGAAGAGATTTGACATGGTGTCGGAATGTGATGTAGATAAAAAGTAAAAATGTGCATATAATATACATGCAATTGAAGGTGTGTGTGTATGAATCACCTGTAAGAAAAATACTGGATAAAATTATTAATAAAGATTCGAAGATGTATATGGTAGTTGAGAGGCTGATGAAATATTATTTACAGGAAAACTCCGTAGTTAATGGTTTCATTCAGACCGAAGGGTTTCAGGCTGTTCAAGCGGAAGATCCATTCACTTTCCTTTTTGTATAATTCTTTGGTTATGTCTCCTCCCCGTATTCCGAGATGTACTCGATCTAAACAGAAGGTCTTGAACCCTTTGATGGATCCTTTATGAACAGAGTTGAAATGTCTCGCTACCGATGTGAGCTGTTTCATTCTGTTAAGATCTCTGGAGGCATTGCGGATGTTACCAAGGTGTTCTAAGATTCTTTCTTTCCATTTACGTGTAGTCATGCCTACATACTTGAGATTACACTCACACGTTATGCAATATATCACCGCCTGCGTATTACAGTTAAAGAAGTGTTGTAGCTTGACCGACTGGTCAAACCTGTCGATGACCGTATTGGTTTGCAAGATTTGAGGGCATGATTTGCAATGGCCGCAGGGGAAAGAACCTGTGATAGAAGGTTTTTTGGTATT
Source organism: Pseudophryne corroboree (assembly GCF_028390025.1). NCBI lineage: Eukaryota > Metazoa > Chordata > Amphibia > Anura > Myobatrachidae > Pseudophryne > Pseudophryne corroboree. The sequence continues at coordinate 248,409,556 of NC_086445.1, forward strand.
TGAGGAGATCAAATGGCTGTGCACTAGATGGTCTCTCATATTTTTTGATCTGCGCCAGCTCATTTGCAGTGGGGAGTCAAAGAGGGGTGCCAAATCTGGATCCAATTGTAAAATAGGGAGATGTCTGGTTATTGCTCCCTTCAACTTCCTCCATTCAGGGCAGAAAGTTCCAATAAAGCGGACAGTGTCTTCCTGCTCCGTACTCTTATTTTTCTTACCAAAAATCAGACTCTCTCTTTTGGTTACTGCTATAGCAGTATATGCCCGCTTGAGTGAGCGTCTGCTGTAGCCTCTATCCAGGAGGCGGTTAGTTAGTTCCAAGCTTTTGGCCTTGAAGGTAGAGTCTTCTGAGCAGTTGCGTCTCAGGCGTAGGTATTCCCCTTTGGGGATGTTTTCCACGGTAGGCGGAAAATGGGAGCTTGTTTGGTGAAGGAGACTGTTAGTAGCAGTCTCCTTCCGGAATAATTCCGTTTCTAGAAATCCTGCATTGGATTTGTAGATACTGAGGTCTAAGAATGGTACTCTTGTTGGGCTGATGAAGTGTGTCAGAGTAATATTGAGTTCATTATGGTTAAGAATCTGAATGAACTCCAAGAGTAAGCTCTTATTGCCATTCCAAATCAGGAAGACATCATCGATGTATCTTAGCCACAGTATTATATGTGTGGTGTATTTTTCATTGCAGATGTTGAACACGTGGAAATGCTCCCACCACCCCAAAAAGAGATTTGCATATGTAGGTGCACATGCTGCCCCCATAGCAGTTCCCCTGATTTGTAAGAAAAACTGGTCTTGAAACACAAAATAGTTTTTGGAGAGGACAAAGGTGAGTAACTGTAAAAGAAAATCAGAAAAATCATTGGACCCAGTTTGGTCCAAAAAGAATTTGGTTGCAGACAAACCTTGTTGATGATTGATGCTAGAATAAAGTGCCTCAACATCCAAGGTTGCTAGGAGGAAGTCGTCCTCAAAGTGGATGTTGTGAATTTTTCGCAATAAGTCAGCAGTGTCTTGTAGATAGGATGGTAAGTCAAGGACGAAGTCACGTAGATGTAAATCTAGAAAGCGACTCGGCTGCTCCAGCAGTCCTCCATTACCCGACATTATCGGTCTGCCAGGTGGCACCTGGATGTCTTTATGAATCTTCGGAAGAAGATAGAAAGTTGGAGTTCTCGGGTTTTGGACAGTCAGATATGCTGCTTCTTGTTTGGTAATGGTTCCCTGTGTAGCAGCCTCTTGTATTAAAGAGGTATAGGCTTTTTGGAACCTTTTGGTGGGATCGTTGAGAAGTTTCTGATAGCAAAGGGGGTTTAACAGTTGTCTATGTGCTTCCGTGATATACATTTCTAACGGCCATAGCACAATGTTACCACCCTTGTCCGAAGGTTTGATAATTACGTCTCTCCATGTTTCCATCTCACGTAATGCTTTCCTTTCTTGAAAGTTGAGATTTCTAGTTGGATATTGATGGGAAGTTTTGATTCGGACGTAAATATCGTCAAATTCTTTCGACACCCTGTTAAGAAAAACCCTAATTTCCGGGCTGGTATTATCGGGTGGGAAAAATGAAGACTTGGGTTTACATTTAGCTCGGCAAGGAGTGCTATCTTGTATGTTCGATTCCACTAGTAAGTCCTCCAGGATTTGGACTGTTTGGAGCTCTTCAGGGGATAAGTCTGTGATGTTATCACTATCTCGTCTTGCATGGTGTTTTGCAAAGAACTTTTTTAGAAGGAGTTTTCTGCCAAATAATCTGAGATCTTTCTCCCAGCAGAATCTGTTAAATGATCTCGAGGGTGAGAAAGAGAGGCCTTTGGCTAACACATCCATATGTGAGGATGAGAGGGGTCTACCCGATAGGTTTATGACCTGTAGGGAGGATGAGGAAGGGTGAGTTATCTTAACGTCTTCCTCTGTCTGGCCGGATACCTGGCGGTCCTTGATAGGTCCCAGTCGGGGTTGCGTCTGTCGCCTCTTCTTTCCCCCCCGCCGGGTTTTCCTTGATTTTTGTCCCGGCCTCTTTGTTTCGAACCCTGGCCTAAAAAACGTGGGGAAAATTCTCCTTCTCTCTGATTGAGTCTGGCGTTGTCTGAAGTCTCACTAGACGAATCTCCACTATTTGAAGATTCAAATTCTGAGAAAGTCGAGTCGTCCCTCTGTCTTCGATTCCTGCTCTGGGGTATGGAATTCCACCTAAAAATGTCCCCACGTGAGAAATCTCGTTTGTCCCTGATAAATTTGTTCCGCTTCCGATCTGCTATTGTTTGTTCATATAACTTGAGTTCTTTTTGATGTTTCTCAAAAGCTGTCTGAAAAGACAAATCTTTTTCCCAAGTTTCTAGGTTATGACCCAATTCCTCTATTTCTTTTTCCACTTGGTCTATGAGTAGTGTGTCATGTTTGACCAAGAGATGTAATAGTTCTTGGGAACACTTCAAGAGTGCTGTCTCCCACTCAGTCTTCAAGTTCTCCGTAGCCAATGGAAAAGAGGGGAATATTTTGGGTCTCAACCCCCGGGGCACGATCTTGTGTTTAATATAATTCTGTAGTGTGGTAATGTCCCACGATAGGCGAGTCCTTTTCTGTAAGCTTTTTTGTAATCTAGAAAAAGTGGTTTTCCAGTCTGAATCAGTGGGGGATTCTTCGAAGTTTTCTGAGAAGAAATCCCCAAAAGTCTCCGGATTTTGTCGTTTTGTTAGCTCCGCTTTTAATGAAAAAGTGGTCATAATCAAGACTGCTTCAAAAGATTAAGCAAAAATGTTACTGCTAAAATGAACAGATCCGGTAAGGAAAACGTTATCATATAATGAGATAAAGAAGACCGTGCCAAGGATCAGAGACTGTTTATGCAACAGTAGAGAATACTATACAGAAACCTAGGGCGATCCGGCACCGGATGGACTAATCAGGAAAAATGCTAGCATTAGAGAAGAGAAAACCAAATTTGGACAATAGGTTACCCTAAGAAAATAGGGGAGAAAAGGGGCAAAAAATTAGCCCTTTCAATATTGTATGAAATATACGTGTAGATGTTAATTTTGTCCTAGTTGGTGGTGCACCCAGAGCCAGAAAGTATGCGAACTTTAATACAATGGGGAGAGAAAAGAAGGCTCTTGTGTGGGCGCACTCTTGTAGAAAAAAATAAATTTGATGAGATAATTAAGATGAAATATTTAAAACATAACTTTTATTAGCTTTTATTACAAAAAAGGTTATTACCGGAGATCTATCCTTCAAAATGCAACATAGAAAGCATCTTGGTAAAATAAAATGTTCTGGTCTCTTATTGGTAAAGAGTGTGTGAAAGGGTGGTAGACATTAGTTGGTCATACCCCCATTCCCCTTGACCAGTACAGGCTTGCTGTATTGATGGAACCACAGGGTGGTCGAGACACAAAATTAATAGCTATGCTCTTATGGCTTATAGAAAATTAGAGAAATGATCAGAAGTCACTCCTCTGGGTATAGTACAGGAAAAAAGACGACATGCACCTATCTGAATTCAAGACAATGATAACGGTAGAGGCAGGTATGGCACCTCAAGTAGATGGTGCCCGTGACCGATAGGTCTGGAGGTTATTGGATAGAAAAAAGTGGTGATACTGCTGTTGGTGTTACTGCCACATAAGTGAGGAAAATCCTACTCTACAACACCAGGTATTCACAGGTGGTCTCCCTTCCTGGTACTGACCTGGCCCAACGCTGTTTAGCTTCCAAGATCAGACGAGATCGGGCGCTGGCAGCGTGGTATGGTAGTAGAGAATTTTATGTGAACACCAATGAGAGTGCACCTATATATGAATAATGAAAATTAGGACCGACAGAGAAGAAATAGATAGAAGATCGTGTAAATGGGTGGATCTGCTTTTCACGTTAGACCCGATCCGAAATTCCCACTCACGTGGTGCAGTGTACCGGGAATCGTGAATGAGAGTCCACGAAAAAGTGATGATCTATCGAAGATTGGACTTGTGAGAATTGATACTAGAATTCACAGACAGAGAAATCCCTGACTGCTGGTATATTATGATTGTCCAAACAGATAGTATATAAGAAGAAATGCTGGTGAAACCAGGTGAATATGTGGTCACTCAGGTAATGCAGTTTTTAAAAAAAACTCAGGATGAAGTTTGAAAATTGTAAAATTATGTGGTGAGGTGTCAAATTCACCAAAACTGCACAAACATATATCTGTTGACCAAATGTATCATAGGATATTTGCCTTGCAACCCCAGATAGGATATAGAATGCTATAATAGGTATATGTTAATTCTATGCATGCATCAATTGCTGTGAGGAGGCAGGAATAGAAATAGATGGGAACCAACACATTCATAAATATAACAGATATATTAGTCATATGTGTGAACTGGTAACGCTTTAAAATATAAGCTGATTTCCAATAGTATGCTAGATGCTAGATAAATGCTAATGCAGACCTCTGATCAATCACCCCTAACATCTACACGTATATTTCATACAATATTGAAAGGGCTAATTTTTTGCCCCTTTTCTCCCCTATTTTCTTAGGGTAACCTATTGTCCAAATTTGGTTTTCTCTTCTCTAATGCTAGCATTTTTCCTGATTAGTCCATCCGGTGCCGGATCGCCCTAGGTTTCTGTATAGAATGCCCATAGACACAGAACTTATATGCCAGATAGCCGACCATGGAAGATTTTTCCGGTATAGGTACACTCTAGGAAGTAGGACCATGCGAGTTGGAGAAGTATCACCAGGATACTGTGCACATATCATACAAACAGATATGTGTACTAAACAGATGGGAGAATTAGGGTTAGGAGATTTCACATGGAAAATTTGTAACATGGTTATGTCATACTCCGTCCCATATGTTCTCCCCGATGATGCATATTTCATATGCGGGAGGAAGGCGTATAAGTGGCTTGCCCCAAACTCAGAGGGATTGTGTTATATTGGAAAAGTACTGCCTGAAGTAATGACTGTATCCCATAACAAAATGAAAGATATTCACCGCGGTGCCCAAGCTCCTTATACTCACACTCATTACGAGCACGTCGTTAAACGGCACCTGATAGAGAGGACAGAGCATCCAGCCTCTGATCTGATCCATGAATCCACCGGGATTCAATTCCTACTCGCGTTAGATATCACTCGTACCGCCAGAGGAGTGATAAATTATAAATATATATCTGCGCTAGCAAACTTGTTAGACAATATCACCGAAATGTATGACGACACATTCAGGTACACTGGGAAAGAGTTACAAGCCTACAAAACAGAACTGGTTCAGCATAGAATGATTCTTAATTACCTCACAGCTGTGACAGTCGGGTATTGTGTTACCCTAGCAACTCAATATGGAATAAAATGCTGCACGTATATCACAAACAGCACGGAGGACCCGGCCGAGGTCATAGATCAAAAGATGGATGACATTCTACAATTAAAATGGGAGTTCCGAAGGAGACATAATCTCACTCTCGCTGCTGTGGGTAATGAGCTGACCAGTTGGGTGTCATGGTTGAACCCACGAAATTGGTTCTCGGGCTTAGGAGAATGGGCCCAAGGTATTATTATGGATGTAGGGAAATTTCTTTTGTGTATTCTAGGAGTCGTCATATTGGTTGGACTGATATTTAGATGCGTTCGGGCTTTAACGAAGTGTAAAGGTAGTACTAGAGTGATGAGTCTGAGGAGCGAAGACACTGTAATAACAACAACTAATTTGATTTATGACCCAACGATAGAGACAATGTTGTGATGAAAATGTGATTCCACGGTCCGTTTCTTTCACCCGTTTCTCCTTTGTTTTCCTCCAAGGTACAAAGACATCCGCTTGGAAGAAGAATTTGACAACCTCTTTTAATACAGACCATTGATGGACTATACCACAGACCCCCAATACCCCTAGTGACTTTACATTTTTACGATAGCCCAAATAGTTTAGTGACTGTAACTTTCTGGACAATGGAAAAGCTTTTGTCGCCATTTATAGCAAAAGCACCGAGAGACATCAGACAACATGTACATCAAGACAAGACATCAGACAAGACCTCAATCGGCGACTGTTTATTTAAACTCACATAGTTTACGACTGCATTTATAACGATTGCTTTTTATCTTCACCTCTACAACCTTCAGGTAATAACACATAGTCGATAGGGAATATAGACACAGATATCAGCACTCACATACCCCCCCATTCATGTATCATCAACTAAATGTGCTCCCCATTTGTTGCAACCAAAAGCCGAAAAGAGCTCGGTAAAGTTTGACAGCCCATCCACAGACCCTTGATACGGGATAAGAAGGAATTCAAATGTATACTTCGCAATACCTCGAAGCTTGATTTAAAACACGTACGGCACGATGATACATGACCCCTCAAACATGGATTCATACACACATGCTTCTACTATCTCACTAGGTCATACCTTTTTCCCACCTTCTCCTCTCCTCCCTTTTCCCAATCATAAAATGGTATTTACATGATGACATATATTTCTCTTTTCTTTGAACTGTTTTAGGAAGTGGCAGTTATTGATGACTGCCAAAGGGTGGACTGTCAAAGTCGGAAAAATATCATGCTACACGTTGCCATATATTCACCTCATGCGCTTGCCCGCTGCACGTGCACATTCTCTCCCGTGCGTGCGGATACTCGCAGCTGCGTGATGGCGCCTCCTCGGCCATGCGCTCGAGCGCGTGGTATGTGCATTTATGGTAGAGTTTGTGTGCGTCTAGCGGGCGACTCAATCGTTAAATAATAAATTCAAATAGTATGTTTTATAGGTAATGCTCCCCTTAATAATAACAGTAAGTTTGTTTAATGTAACTGGTCGCTGGACAGAGGAATTCCTCTTTGCATGGTACGAAGGGTCAGACAGGGTTTGAGCAGTTGTGTTTGGTACCTAACTAAAGAACATTTTATTAGAAACAATCCGGTGCTGGTTAGGTAAAGATTAATCGCTCCTGCGTATAGTTATGTCTATTAGTAGTTTCTGGACATTTACTATATTTGCGGTTCATTATCCATGCGGCGGGAATTCTGAGATTCCCTCCCACCTGAGCAGTTTGATATAGTCACAGCCCACCTGTTCAAACTAACCTATGACCTTTTGTTATGATGCGAGGAGACATTCCTGTGTCCAATGAACAATGAGATTATAGGTCCCTTTGTAGTATACTGTACGCAGTGTATATAAGGACAGCCAGCCTGGCCAGCTCAGTCTTCTCTCCACAAACGGTTTTCATCATTGACTAACTCGGAGCTGGTACCAGGACTGCGCTGCGATCATTCCCCAGTGTGTGTAAATTATTCTCTGTAACCAACTTATTCCCTGTTTGTATTTGCCATATTCTCTCTCTCTGTTATTGTATAAGATTGTGACGCTATTGTATATTTATGTGTAGTTATTCTGCTTAGATATTGATGTTAGTTTGTAGTGTATGAATTATTAACTGTTTTCCCCTTTTTACATAGCTAGATATTGTTAGTAAAGGTTTTGGAACCTTAGCAAGGTATTGTGTGTTTATTACATTGCTGAGAGTATTCAGAGCGTCTCAATCGCTCAAGAGGCTTTCATACAATAGAGGTTAATTAGCATTGCATTGTGCTCACATTACAAAACCAAGGTTTACAGTACAGGCTCAGCCTTTCATTGTGTTGCATACAAGGTTTACTGAGTGTCATCCCGTGAGCGTCTGCGCCGCCCGTGTTCTCCTCATGGTCACGAGCGTCCGCTACGCTGGTAGCGTAGCATTACGGTAGTCGGCCGCCTATAGCGTGCTCGACACCAAGCGTTAAGCTGTGAGCGAGCGTGCCGCATGTGCGTCTCGACCACGGCTAAGTGTCTGTTACGCTAAGTGCGTACCATTACGGTACCCCATACGCCAATTGCGTACTGAGTCTCTTACCCACATATAGTGAATGTTATAAGATAAATATTTAGCTATATCAAACATGAACAGAAGTATAACATAAAATATATAACCAAAAATGCAAAACAGGCTCATAACATTACCCCCCCCCCTTGAGGAGGGGTCAAAGGACCCCAAAATTCAGGTTATCCAAAACAAGGTATACATTAATAAACCTGACACTGGAATAAACAGAGAAAGACAAGTAACAGAAACAAGCTGTGGCAACAGCTTGTAACAGTGCCCCCCCCCCTTGACAGTGGCCACTGGACACAAGACAAGGAAAAAAATCTTTTTTTTTTTTATATCAAGGCAAGAGTCAATAATATTTCTTTTTCTTTTTCTTCTTTTTACCCTGTGCTTGCTTGGCGACACCAGGAAAGGAAGAAACCTCTGGCTCAAAAAAATCTTCAAAACATATAGGTCGAGCAATCAGATGCTTCTTCCGTCTCTTACCAGAGTGCCCCGGCATATAAGTAACCTCATCAGTTTCGGAATCTGAGAACAGACCATAGATTGGTTCCATTCCCCTAGGTACCGAAACTTTAGAAGATCTCCTGTAGGGAGAAGACAGGAAAGCACATCCAGTAGCAATGGTAATAGGCTGTGATCTTTGTGCCGAGTTTACAGTATACGGTGGACTCTCAGCATATAAGACGGGTGACCTAGAGGAACCTGAACCAATTTCTTTGGAACCATATCTCTTAATAACTGCATCACTGAATGCCGGGGGATCCTGAAGAATGGGATCTTCAGTTTTCATTAGGCTGGTCGCCCACTCAAAAGGCTCTCCTCTAAAGGAATATATCAGATAGAGCACTAGGTTCTCTGAAGTGATGCCCAGAAATGGTCTAGACAACAAAATGGTGTAATAGTGTTTGTAAAGCGCCAGAAATTGGACTAAGTCCCCATCAAAGATTATAGATGTTGAGATATCAACAGAGTCAGGATCTGCTTCCTTCCCATCTGACTGACTAGAGTGCTTTGCTAGGACCTGGTCACTATTGACCTTACTCGAGGCTGAGACTTTCTGAACCCCACCTGGGGCAGTGACTTTCTGAACCCCACCTGGGGCAGAGACTTTCTGAACCCCACCCGGGGCAGAGACTTTCTGAACCCCACCCGGGGCAGAGACTTTCTGAACCCCACCCGGGGCAGAGACTTTCTGAACCCCACCCGGGGCAGTGACTTTCTGAACCCCACCCGGGGCAGTGACTTTCTGAACCCCACCCGGGGCAGTGGCCTTCGGAACCCCACCTGGGGCAGTGGCCCTCGGAACCTCACCTGGGGCAGTGGCCCTCGGAACCCCACCTGGGGTAGTGACTTTCTGAACCCCACCCGGGGCAGTGACTTTCTGAACCCCACCCGGGGCAGTGGCCTTCGGGAACCCCGCTGGGGCAGTGGCCTTCGGGAACCCCGCTGGGGCAGTGGCCTTCGGGAACCCCGCTGGGGCAGTGGCCTTCGGGAACCCCGCTGGAGTCAGCACCTCGGATTCTTTTACTGGGACCAGCCCGTCGGCCTCCCTTTCTGGGGCCGGGCCGTCGGCCTCCCTCTCCGAGTCGATAATTATCGAAACTTCTCCCGGGACTATGACTTCCGGGACTTTTGCTGAAGCTTTAACCTTCAGAACCTCCACTAACGCTATGCCTCTTAAGTTCTTTCCTGGGGAAGCGACCTCTAGACCCTTCTTTGGGGCTGCGTCTCTCGAGACCCCACTTGGGGATATTACTTCAAAGATCCCTTCTGGGGTTTTGCTTCTCAAGTTCCCTTCTAGAACTATGGTTTTAGACACCTTCTCTGGAGTTGCGCTTTTCAAGTCTCTACCTGGGGTAACAGCTTCTGAGACCCCTTCTGGTATTGACATCTGAGCTATAATATTCGATGCCCCTCTATAACCTAGAGCATCGGGTACCGCTCCAGGACTCTGGGCATCGGGTACCGCTCCAGGACTCTGGGCATTGGGTACCGCTCCAGGACTCTGGGCATCGGGTACCGCTTCAGGACCCTGGGCACCGGGCACCGCTCCAGGACCCTGGGCACCGCTCCAGGACCCTGGGCATCGGGCACCACTCCAGGACCCTGGGCATCGGGCACCACTCCAGGACCCTGGGCATCGGGCACCACTCCAGGACCCTGGGCATCGGGCACCACTCCAGGACCCTGGGCATCGTGCACCACTCCAGGACCCCGGGCATCGGGCACCGCTCCAGGGGCTTGCAACTCTGCTTCAACAGGAAAATCAAGAGAGGAGAGAAACATTCTCCTTTGGTTCCTGAATCTATAATGGGGCTCCCTAGCCCAAGGACCCCAATTATAGGACAGAGTGCTTTTTAGTGTGGGTTGTGTGACAAGTACCTCTGCCACAGTAGAGACAGGAGTAGGTCTTGTATCCTGACTAAACTTGGCCAGAGGGCAGGACTTGTCGCCACACTTTGGCTTGCGCAACTCACAGGTCTGCAGATAGTGACCTAAACCCCCACAATATAGGCATAAATCTAAGTCTCTGCGACGCAGACGCTCCTCTTCTGAGAGCCTGGGCTGCAGAAAACTTTTAAACCTTTTCTCTTTAATTAAACCTGAGGATTCACTTGTCACCATACTGTGAGCAAGAGTCTCTTTATAGGATGAACTCTCAACAACTTCTGGCAAAATAGGTAAAATTTTGGTCAGAAGGTTTTGCAGTTGCTTTAAGGATTGCTGCAAAACTTCCAGCCGCTCAGGTTTCAAAGCACTGAAAGCAGAGTTCAGGGCTGAGAGAGATGCTTGCAGGGCTTGCATAGTAGGCATAGGAGGATTTCAAAGTAGACAAGACAAGACACGATTCTAGACACGATTCTAAGACAAGATTCTAGACAAGATTCTTAGACAAGATTCTTAGACAAGATTCTAGACATGATTCCAGACATGATTCTAAGACAAGATTCTAAGACAAGATTCTAAGACAAGATTCTAGACAAGATTCTTAGACAAGATTCTAGACAAGACAAGACTGGACTGGATTTTTTAAACTAGACAAGACAAGACTGGGCTGGATTTTTTAAACACCGGACTGGATTCTGCACACTGAATTCTAGACAGGACTGGATTCTAAACACCGGACTGGATTCTGCACACTGAATTCTAGACAGGACTGGATTCTAAACACCGGACTGGATTCTGCACACTAAATTCTAGACAGGACTGGATTCTAGACAAGACACTGGACTGGGCCAAAAAAGAAAAAGCTTTATTTCTTTTTTGTTGTATGGCTGGTGATAATGTTAGGTTCCTGGTGCTCAGAGATGAGCACAAGGGAGATGTTGCGTAGTGAGTCCTGAGCACCAGAACGTGCCGCTGAAATAAGGTGTGGTGTGGAAATAGCCCCTAGCACCCTACCTCCGTTGTTTTACCCGTGTGGTCAGTTCACGCCTGAGTGACTATGGTTTCTTGGGCCCACGGCAGCCGCGTTTGAAGGGCGGATTATGTCTGCCCAATTACGATGCCCCCAGGTCTTAGCGTGAGACAAGGCGTGAACCGAGACAGGATAATAACAAGGGGACCTCTGACTAAAACAACAGAAAGCTAGGGGCTACTAACTACCCTAAAACTAAATATATGTGCGGCACGCCGCCAAAGGAAAATAACAACCAAGGAAATGCTGTCCACTCGCCGACACAATACTGTTGTGTACCGGCGGTGACAGCATAAGCAGAACCCTCTGCAAAACACCAGTAACAAAATATAACCAAAGAATACTGCGGCCTAGGCCGACAGACGCGTCACAGCCGCTACTCACGGAACCGGTACAAACACTGGCAAACGGACAGGAACCCCCAATGTAGCCGACACAGACTCTCAGAACCGGAGGACAGGCAGAATCCCAAACGACAGACCGATGGACACCAAGAAGCCAGAAACTCGACTAGGCACAGACAAAGCCACAGGACTTCTGGACAGGAACACTTCACGGCAGGACACAGGAACCGACACAGGAACCAACACTGGAAGCAGCTAGACAGACACTGCTAGACAGGAGCTCAGGAACTGGCAGGGACTAGCTCAGAACGCAAGAACTCTGGAAGTCAAGAAACCTGGAAATATCACCAGCGTCTGTGAATTGCACTGAGCCAGCATATAACAGAGAGTCTTAATTAATTATGTCGTGCAGCTGCCCTACTGCACAACTGAGAGGTGCAATCAACAGACAGGTGAGGCTGAACACATGGGAACAAGCTGCAATTACACAGACTCACCACTGGCAGCAAACAAGAATATTCTTAAACCAGAGCAACGGGAAAACCTGGCCTGCAAGACAACTATAAACATAAAATAGGAATGAACCACTACCTGTGGTTCATAACAGTACCCTTTCCTTAAGGGTGAACTCCAAACACCCCATGACACCCACGGGGAACATGAACAGAAGTATAACATAAAATACATAACCAAAAATGCAAAACAGGAATGAGCCACAGCCGTGGCTCATAACAGCCTTTCCTCGTATTCCAGCGTCTCCATACCCTTAATTAGTTTGGTCGCCAGCCTTTGAACCTTTTCTAGCTCCAGGATATCCTTTTTGTAGTAAGGTGCCCAGAATTGTACACAGTATTCAAGGTGTGGCCTCACAAGTGATTTATATAACGGGAGAATAATACTCTCGTCCCTAGCATCAATTCCCCGTTTTATGCATGCTAATATCTTATTAGCCTTCTTTGCTGCAGTCCTACTTTGGGTACTACTGCTTAGTTTGCTATCTATGAGAACACCTAAGTCCTTTTCCAGTACAGAATCCCTTAATTTTACCCCATTTAGTAGGTAGGTTTTATTTTTGTTCTTGTTACCACAGTGCATTACCTTACACTTGTCTGTATTGAAGCGCATTCTCCATTTCGCTGCCCAAGCTTCTAATTTAACTAAGTCATTCTGAAGCGACTCAGCATCCCCCTCTGCATTTATAACTTTACACAATTTGGTATCATCTACAAAAATTGACACCATGCTCTCTAGACCTTCTGTTAGGTCGTTAATGAAAATATTGAACAATAGCGGTCCTAATACTGAGCCTTGCGGCACACCACTTAGCACTTCAGTCCAAGTTGAAAAAGATCCATTAACCACAACGCGCTGCTCCCTATTATCTAACCAGTTTTTGACCCAAGTGCATATTGTGCTTCCTAGCCCTGATTCTTGTAGCTTGTAGATAAGTCTCATGTGTGGTACAGTATCGAACGCTTTGGCAAAATCTAAAAAGATTACATCCACCTCTTTTCCCTGATCTAGGTTTGCGCTTACTGTTTCATAAAAGCCAAGTAAGTTGGTTTGACAGGATCTGTCCTTCATAAACCTGTGTTGATTCCTTTTAATGACCTTATTGACTTCAAGGAACTTCTGAATACTATCTCTTAAAATACCTTCCAATACTTTCCCCACTATAGATGTAAGACTAACTGGTCTATAATTACCCGGTTCAGCTTTACTTCCCTTTTTGAATATAGGCACTACTTCCGCTATACACCAGTCTTTGGGAACCATACCTGATATTACTGAATCCTTAAAGATCAAAAATAGCGGTTTTGCAAGTTCAGAATGAAGCTCCATTAGAACCCTTGGGTGAATACCATCGGGACCTGGTGACTTATTAATCTTTAAATGTTTTAATCGGTTACAGACTACTTCCTCGCTTAAATAAGTACCTATCAGTGGGATATTCTCATTATTGAGATTATATGTTAGTCCCTGAATTGGGTCCTCTCTAGTAAATATTGTTGAAAAAAACTAATTTAGTGTATCGGCTATGTCATTATCATTTTTGCTTAAGACTCCCAAATTGTCATTTAAAGGGCCTATACTCTCCTTCTTTAATCTCTTGCTATTAATGTATTTAAATAATTTTTTGGGATTCGCTTTGCTTTCCTTTGCTACTAGTTTTTCAGTTTCTACTTTAGCCGCTCTTATTTCCTTTTTGCATATTTTGTTACATTCCTTATAGTGCTGAAATAACTCTGCTTCCCCGTCAGATTTTTATTTTTTAAATGCTCGCCTTTTCTTGCCCATAAATTCCTTAATCTTTTTGTTAAGCCGCATCGGTTTATGATTTTTATTCCTTTTTTTGCTGCTCGTAGGAATAAATTTGAGAGTATTTTTAGCTAGCAGGAATTTTAGTACCTCCCATTTCTCCGTAGTATTTTTTCCTAAAAACAAACCTTCCCATTCAATATCCCTGAAAAATACCCTCATCTTATCAAAATTTGCTTTGCTAAAGTTTAAAGTCCTAGTTGAGCCAGTATAGGGCTGTTTATGGAAACTGATATTGAATGTGACCATATTGTGGTCGCTGTTTCCTATGGGTTCCCCTACTATAATACCTGATACCAAATCCCCATTGTTTGTTAATACCAGGTCTAAGATTGCAATTAGTTGAACTAAGTAGTTATCATTAAGTGTGTTTAAAAACATATTGCCCCTAGCAGTATCACATGAATCGTTTTTCCAGTTTATCTCTGGATAGTTAAAATCTCCCATCACTACTATGTCTCCTACTCCTGCTGCTTTTTCAATTTGCTTTACTAACAATTCCTCATCAGATGCGTTGATACCAGGTGGCCTATAGCATACACCCAATACTAACTTTTTTATTCCTTTTTCCCCGCATGCAATTTCTACCCATAATGTCTCGACAGTGTCTACAGTCCCCTCCTGAATATCTTCAATATCTTATAATGGGGAAAATCTACAGGGGGCATCAATACTGGGGCACAGCTAAGGGGGCATAACTACATGGGCATCTCTACTGGGGGCAAATCTACAGGGGACACAGCTAAGGGGGCCTATCTACAGGGGCATCTCTACTGGGGGCACATCTAATGGAGGCAAATCTACAGGGGGCATCTCTACTGTGGGCACAACTACAGGGGCCACGCTCCTTCCTTATGAAGCCACGCCCCTAGTTTTTTACACGCGCCTTAGGCACGCACTAACCCTGTTTTACATGTCGGGAAAGGGGGGGGGGGAATTTAGATCTGTATAAGTGTTAGAAGTGGATTTAGATCTGTACTATGGCCCTCATTCCGAGTTGTTCGCTCGGTAAATTTCATCGCATCGCAGCGTTTTTCTGCTTAGTACGCATGCGCAATGTTCGCACTGCGACTGCGCCAAGTAATTTTGCTATGAAGTTAGTTTTTTTACTCACGGCTTTTTCTTCGCTCCGGCGAACGTAATGTGATTGACAGGAAATGGGTGTTACTGGGCGGAAACACGGCGTTTTATGGGCGTGTGGATGAAAACGCTACCGTTTCCGGGAAAAACGCAGGAGTGGCTGGAGAAACGGGGGAGTGTCTGGGCGAACGCTGGGTGTGTTTGTGACGTCAAACCAGGAACGACAAGCACTGAACTGATTGCAGATGCCGAGTAAGTCTGAAGCTACTCTGAAACTGCTAAGTAGTTTGTAATCGCAATATTGCGAATACATCGTTCGCAATTTTAAGAAGCTAAGATTCACTCCCAGTAGGCGGCGGCTTAGCGTGTGTAACTCTGCTAAAATCACCTTGCGAGCGATCAACTCGGAATGAGGGCCTATGTTAAGAACTTATAGTGATTGAGGGGGTAATTCCAAGTTGATCGCAGCAGGATTTTTGATAGCAATTGAGCAAAACCATGTGCACTGCAGGGGAGGCAGATATAATATGTGCAGAGAGAGTTAGATTTGGGTGGGTTATTATATTTCTGTGCAGGGTAAATACTGGCTGCTTTATTTTTACACTGCAAATTAGATTGCAGATTGAACACACCCCACCCAAATCTAACTCTCTCTGCACGTTATATCTGCCTCCCCTGCAGTGCACATGGTTTTGCCCAATTGCTAACAATAATCCTGCTGCGATCAACTTGGAATTACCCCCAGAGTGTGGTTTACTGACCTTTTGTTTGCTAGATTTGATTAACACCTTTTGCTGGAGGTGGAGGGTTGTAATCAAGATGAACACGTGGCAGTAGTCCCTATTTATTTAGTATAGGTTAGGACGCTACAGTGCCTAGTATATGAAGTGGCTGGTTATAAAGTGGCAGCTTAAAATAAATAGTATTATTATTATCCTTTATTTATATGGCGCCACAAGGGATCTGCAGCACCCATTACACAGTACATAACCAAATGAGCAAACAAGAAAACAGCACTTACAGTTCAAGACAATGTAGAACAGGTATAGAAAACCAGGGTATAGGTGCCATTACGGGAGTATGGAGTATAAGACAGTGTAAGTAAGAAAAGGAAAGGCACATGAGGAAAGAAGTCCCTGATTTTGCGAGCTTACAATCTAAAAGGTAGCATTATACCTGCGTTATACCGAAGGAAAACAGAAGGCAAACAAACCAACATTACTACATAAGGACTGCGTTACAACCACAAAGCTCAGAGTCATTATGTGGCCTCTCCCCACCTTTGCCATGAGAACTCCAGGACCAGGCTTACCACCCTTCTGGCTGAGAACATTACGTCTGTCTCCAGGCCTAACCCTCAAGATAAGCAAGGAGCTATGGGGGGAGAGCACCAGGAGCAGGCTTAGCAGCGACATTTTTACCGGACTTCAATGTGCTCCCCACATTCTCATACCCACCTGTTATGATCCCATGAGACCAGGACATTTTATAATTTTATCAAAATAATGTTATCCTAATTTTCCCCCTTCCATTGATTTCCTGCAAATGTGTTTTTTTTCCTCCCCTCCACCCCACTGTGTGCTATTCCTGTAATATGTACCTCCACTGTTTGCACACCCTGCCAGTGTGACCTATACAGTGCACCCTAAGATGGTAGCCTCGGATAGTTCCTCCTCGGGCAAGATGTTCTTCATGTGGTTTTTTTCCATACAGGTTAAATCATACTTCTACTACTACACAAGTGTTAGTTTTCCCATATATACACTGGGCCCTTGTATGGCTCACCCCCTACAGTGTAACCTTCTGCGCCCAACATGGCTACCTCATCTGGTTCGCTTGTGGATGGGATGGAAAAATAGGATTTTAATTACCTACTGGTAAATCCTTTTCTCGTAGTCTGTAGAGGATGCTGGGGTCCACATTAGTACCATGGGGTATAGACGGGTCCACTAGGAGCCACTGGCACTTTAAGAGTTTGAGAGTGTGGGCTGGCTCCTCCCTCTATGCCCCTCCCACCATACTCAGTCTAGAAACTGGGCCCAAGGAGACGGACAACTTTGAGAGAAGGATTTTACACAGATAGTGGCGAGATTCACACCAGCTCACACAAACAAGGCAAACCAAGCTTGAAACATCAGCAATGGCTGAACAATATTACTTAACCAAGTAACAGAACAGTACTAAACCAAGAATTAAGCAGTACTGAACAAAGTAACCACTGCAGGTTCACAAAGTGCTGGGTGGGTGCCCAGCATCCTCTACGGACTACGAGAAAAGGATTGACCGGCAGGTAATTAAAATCCTATTTCTCTGACGTCCTAAGTGGATGCTGGGACTCCGTAAGGACCATGGGGAATAGCGGTTCCGCAGGAGACTGGGCACAACTAAAGAAAGCTTTAGGACTACCTGGTGTGCACTGGCTCCTCCCTCTATGACCCTCCTCCAGACCTCAGTTAGAATCTTGTGCCCGGCTGAGCTGGATGCACACTAGCGGCTCTCCTGAGCTCCTAGAAAAGAAAGTATAATTTTAGGTTTTTTTATTTTCAGTGAGATCTGCTGGCAACAGACTCACTGCTACGAGGGACTAAGGGGAGAAGAAGCGAACTTACCTGCTTGCAGCTAGCTTGGGCTTCTTAGGCTACTAGACACCATTAGCTCCAGAGGGATCGAACACAGTGCCCGACCTCGATCGTCCGGTCCCGGAGCCGCGCCGCCGTCCCCCTTACAGAGCCAGAAACAAGAAGATGGTCCTGGAAATCGGCGGCAGAAGACTTCGGTCTTCAACAAGGTAGCGCACAGCACTGCAGCTGTGCGCCATTGCTCCTCATGCACACCTCACACTCCGGTCACTGATGGGTGCAGGGCGCTGGGGGCGCCCTGAGCAGCAATATTAAACACCTTGCTGGCATAAAAATCACATAATATAGTCCTAGAGGCTATATATGTGAAAAATACCCCTGCCAGATATCTATAAAAAAGCGGGAGAAGTCCGCCGGAAAAGGGGCGGAGTTATCTCCCTCAGCACACTGGCGCCATTTTTCCCTCACAGCTCCGCTGGAAGGATCGCTCCCAGGCTCTCCCCTGCAGTTTCAAGACTACAAAGGGTAAAAAAGAGAGGGGGGGCACTAAATTTAGGCGCAGTAGTATACATATAAGCAGCTATAAGGGAAAATCACTCAGTTATAGTGTTAATCCCTGTGTATATATAGCGCTCTGGTGTGTGAGCTGGCATACTCTCTCTCTGTCTCCCCAAAGGACTTTGTGGGGTCCTGTCCTCAGTCAGAGCATTCCCTGTGTGTGTGCGGTGTGTCGGTACGGCTGTGTCGACATGTTTGATGAGGAGGCTTATGTGGAGGCGGAGCAGATGCCGATAAATGTGATGTCACCCCCTGCGGGGCCGACACCTGAGTGGATGGACTTGTGGAAGGAATTACGTGAAAGTGTCAACTCCTTACATAAAAGGTTTGACGACATAGCAGATGTGGGACAGCCGGCTTCTCAGCCTGTGCCTGCCCAGCTGTCTCAGAAGCCATCAGGGGCTCTAAAACGCCTGCTACCTCAGATGGCAGACACAGATGTCGACACGGATACTGAATCCAGTGTCGACGACGATGAGACTAATGTAACTTCCAATAGGGCCACACGTTACATGATTGAGGCAATGAAAAATGTGTTGCACATTTCTGATGTTACCCCAGGTACCACAAAAAAGGGTATTATGTTTGGGGAGAAAAAACTACCAGTGATTTTTCCCCCATCTGAGGAATTTAATGAAGTGTGTGAAGAAGCGTGGGCTTCCCCCGATAAGAAACTAGTAATTTCTAAAAGGTTACTAATGACGTACCCTTTCCCGCCAGAGGATAGGTCACGTTGGGAAACATCCCCTAGGGTGGATAAAGCGCTCACACGCCTGTCAAAGAAGGTGGCACTACCATCTCCGGATACGGCCGCCCTAAAGGAGCCTGCTGATAGAAAGCAGGAGGCTATCCTGAAGTCTGTATATACTCACACAGGTATTATACTGAGACCAGCTATTGCTTCAGCATGGATGTGCAGTGCTGCAGCTGCGTGGTCAGATTCCCTGTCGGAAAATATTGATACCCTAGACAGGGACACTATATTGCTAACCATAGAGCATATTAAAGACGCAGTCTTATATATGAGAGATGCACAGAGGGATATTTGCCGGCTGGCATCTAAAATAAGTGCAATGTCCATTTCTGCCAGGAGAGGATTATGGACTCGGCAGTGGACAGGTGATGCAGATTCTAAAAGGCACATGGAAGTTTTGCCTTATAAGGGTGAGGAGTTGTTCGGGGATGGTCTCTCGGACCTCGTTTCCACAGCAACAGCTGGGAAGTCAGCATTTTTACCCCATGTTCCCTCACAGCCAAAGAAAGCACCGTATTATTAGGTACAGTCCTTTCGGCCCCAGAAAGGCAAGCGGGTTAAAGGCGCGTCCTTTCTGCCCAGAGGCAGAGGTAGAGGGAAAAAGCTGCAGCATACAGCCAGTTCCCAGGAGCAAAAGTCCTCCCCCGCTTCCTCCAAGTCCACCGCATGACGCTGGGGCTCCACAGGCGGAGCCAGGTATGGTGGGGGCCCGTCTCAAAAACTTCAGCAATCAGTGGGCTCACTCACGGGTGGATCCCTGGATCCTTCAAGTAGTATCTCAGGGGTACAAGCTGGAATTCGAGACGTCTCCCCCCCGACGTTTCCTCAAATCTGCCTTGCCAACAACTCCCTCAGGCAGGGAGGCAGTACTAGAGGCAATTCACAAGCTGTATTCCTAGCAGGTGATAGTCAAGGTGCCCCTCCTTCAACAAGGACGGGGTTACTATTCCACAATGTTTGTGGTACCGAAACCGGACGGTTCGGTGAGACCCATTTTAAATTTGAAATCCTTGAACACATATATAAAAAAATTCAAGTTCAAGATGGAATCGCTCAGGGCGGTTATTTCAAGTCTGGACGAGGGGGATTACATGGTATCACTGGACATCAAGGATGCTTACCTGCATGTCCCCATTTACCATCATCACCAGGAGTACCTCAGATTTGTGGTACAGGATTGTCATTACCAATTCCAGACGTTGCCGTTTGGTCTGTCCACGGCACCGAGGGTATTTACCAAGGTAATGGCCGAAATGATGATACTACTTCGAAAAAAGGGAGTTTTAATTATCCCGTACTTGGACGATCTCCTGATAAAGGCGAGGTCCAGGGAGCAGTTGTTGGTCGGGGTAGCACTATCTCGGGAGGTGCTACAACAGCACGGTTGGATTCTAAATATTCCAAAGTCACAGCTGGTCCCTACGACACGTCTACTGTTCCTGGGGATGGTTCTGGACACAGAACAGAAAAAAGTGTTTCTCCCGGAGGAGAAAGCCAAGGAGCTGTCATCTCTAGTCAGAGGCCTCCTGAAACCAAAACAGGTGTCGGTGCATCACTGCACGCGAGTCCTGGGAAAAATGGTAGCTTCCTACGAAGCAATTCCATTCGGCAGGTTCCATGCAAGGACTTTTCAGTGGGACCTGTTGGACAAGTGGTCCGGATCGCATCTTCAGATGCATCGGCTGATAACCCTGTCTCCAAGGACCAGGGTGTCTCTGCTGTGGTGGCTGCAAAGTGCTCATCTTCAAGAGGGCCGCAGATTCGGCATACAGGACTGGGTCCTGGTGACCACGGATGCCAGCCTTCGAGGCTGGGGGGCAGTCACACAGGGAAGAAACTTCCAAGGACTATGGTCAAGTCAGGAGACTTCCCTACACATAAATATTCTGGAACTGAGGGCCATTTACAATGCCCTAAGTCAGGCAAAACCCCTGCTTCAAAACCAGCCGGTACTGATCCAGTCAGACAACATCACGGCAGTCGCCCATGTAAACCGACAGGGCGGCACAAGAAGCAGGACGGCGATGGCAGAAGCCACAAGGATTCTCCGATGGGCGGAAAATCACGTGTTAGCACTGTCAGCAGTGTTCATTCCGGGAGTGGACAACTGGGAAGCAGACTTCCTCAGCAGGCACGACCTCCACCCGGGAGAGTAGGGACTTCATCCAGAAGTCTTCCAACTGATTGTAAACCGTTGGGAAAGGCCACAGGTGGACATGATGGCGTCCCGCCTAAACAAAAAGCTAGAAAGATTTTGCGCCAGGTCAAGAGACCCTCAGGCGATAGCTGTGGACGCTCTAGTGACACCGTGGGTGTACCGGTCGGTTTATGTGTTCCCTCCTCTTCCTCTCATACCCAAGGTACTGAGGATAATAAGGAGAAGAGGAGTAAAAACTATACTCATTGTTCCGGATTGGCCAAGAAGAGCTTGGTACCCGGAACTTCAAGAAATGACCTCAGAGGACCCATGGCCTCTGCCGCTCAGACAGGACCTGCTGCAGCAGGGGCCCTGTCTGTTCCAAGACTTACCGCGGCTGCGTTTAACGGCATGGCGGTTGAACACCGGATCCTGAAGGAAAAGGGCATTCCGGAGGAAGTCATTCCTACGCTGATTAAAGCTAGGAAAGAAGTGACCGCAAACCATTATCACCGCATTTGGCGAAAATATGTTGCGTGGTGTGAGGCCAGGAAGGCCCCAACGGAGGAATTTCAGCTGGGCCGTTTTCTGCACTTCCTACAGTCAGGGGTGACTATGGGCCTAAAATTGGGTTCCATTAAGGTCCAGATTTCGGCTCTATCGATTTTCTTCCAGAGAGAACTGGCTTCACTACCTGAAGTTCAGACTTTTGTTAAGGGAGTGCTGCATATTCAGCCCCCTTTTGTGCCTCCAGTGGCTCCTTGGGATCTCAACGTGGTGTTGGATTTCCTAAAGTCACATTGGTTTGAGCCACTGAAAACCGTGGAATTAAAATATCTCACGTGGAAAGTGGTCATGCTGTTGGCCTTGGCTTCGGCCAGGCGTGTGTCAGAATTGGCGGCTTTGTCATGTAAAAGCCCTTATCTGATTTTCCATATGGATAGGGCAAAATTGAGGACTCGTCCCCAGTTTCTCCCTAAGGTGGTATCAGCTTTTCATTTGAACCAACCTATCGTGGTGCCTGCGGCTACTGAAGACTTGGAGGCTTCCAAGTTGTTGGACGTAGTCAGGGCCCTGAGAATTTATGTTTCCAGGACAGCTAGTGTCAGGAAAACTGACTCGTTGTTTATCCTGTATGCACCCAACAAGCTGGGTGCTCCTGCTTCAAAGCAGACTATTGCTCGCTGGATCTGTTGCACGATTCAGCTTGCACATTCTGCGGCTGGACTGCCGCATCCTAAATCAGTGAAAGCCCATTCCACGAGGAAGGTGGGCTCTTCTTGGGCGGCTGCCCGAGGGGTCTCGGCTCTACAACTTTGCCGAGCAGCTACTTGGTCGGGGTCAAACACATTTGCTAAATTCTACAAGTTTGACACCCTGGCTGAGGAGGACCTAGAGTTTGCCCATTCGGTGCTGCAGAGTCATCCGCACTCTCCCGCCCGTTTGGGAGCTTTGGTATAATCCCCATGGTCCTTACGGAGTCCCAGCATCCACTTAGGACGTCAGAGAAAATAAGATTTTACTCACCGGTAAATCTATTTCTCGTAGTCCGTAGTGGATGCTGGGCGCCCATCCCAAGTGCGGATTGTCTGCAATACTTGTATATAGTTATTGTTTAACTAAAGGGTTATTGTTGAGCCATCTGTTGAGAGGCTCAGTTATTGTTCATACTGTTAACTGGGTATAGTATCACGAGTTATACGGTGTGATTGGTGTGGCTGGTATGAGTCTTACCCGGGATTCAAAATCCTTCCTTATTGTGTCAGCTCTTCCGGGCACAGTATCCTAACTGAGGTCTGGAGGAGGGTCATAAGGGAGGAGCCAGTGCACACCAGGTAGTCCTAAAGCTTTCTTTAGTTGTGCCCAGTCTCCTGCGGAGCCGCTATTCCCCATGGTCCTTACGGAGTCCCAGCATCCACTACGGACTACGAGAAATAGATTTACCGGTGAGTAAAATCTTATTTTTCTCTTACGTCCTAGAGGATGCTGGGGTCCACATTAGTACCATGGGGATGCACCAAAGCTCCCAGAATGGGAGGGAGAGCGCGGAGGCTCCTGCAGAACAGATTGACCAAACTTCGAACGTGTAAAACTTTGCAAACGTGTTCGACAAAGCTGTAAAGCCAAGACACCCCGGGCAGCCACCCAGGAAGAACCCACCTTACGAGCAGAGTGGGCCTTAACAGATGTAGGACACGGCTAGCCTGCCGTAGAATACGCATGCTGGATAGTGAACCTGATCCAGCGAGAGATCGTCTGCTTAGAAGCAGTACACCCAAGTTTCTTGGGATCATACAGGACAAACAGAGAGTCCGATTTTCTGTAACGAGCAGTCCTCTTCACATAGATTTTCAGAGCCCTTACAACATCCAAGGACTTTGATGAAATTGAGGAGTCAGTAGCCACTGGCACCACAATAGGTTGGTTGATATGAAATGCCGACACAACCTTCGGAAGGAACTGCTGACGTGTCCGGAGTTCAGCCCTATCTTCATGGAAGATCAAGTAGGGGCTCTTACAAGACAAACTTTACCTCAACCTCCGGTAGAGGCTCGAATCAATCCCTGGGCGCCGTAGGCGGCACAAAGGGAGGCTGGATGTGCAGAACCCCTTTCAGGAAAGTCTGAAGCTCAGGGAGGGAAGCCAATTGTTTCTGGAAGAAAATGGATAAGGCCGAAATCTGGACATTTACGGATCCCCACCCGAGGCCCATATCCACACATGCTTGCAGGAATAGGAGAAACCGTCCCAGTTGAAACTCCACCGTAGGAAACTTCTTGGACTCACACCAAGATACATATTTTTTCCAAATACGATGGTAATGTTTAGACGTTACTCCTTTCCTAGCCTGTATCAGGGTAGGAATAACCTTGTTCGGAATGCCCTTCCGAGCTAATATCTGGCGTTCAACCTCCATGCCGTCAAACGTAGCCGCGGTAAGTCTTGATAAGCGAACGGCCCCTGCTGCAGTAGGTCCTCCCGAAGAGGAAAAGGCCTCGGCTCTTCTAGCAGTAGATCCAGAAGATCCGGGTACCAAGCCTTTGTTGGCCAGTCTGGAGCAATGAGGATTGCCTGAAGTCTTGTTCTCCTTATGAGTTGTAGAACTCTTGGAATGAGTGGAAGTGGAGGAAACACGTACACCGACTGGAACACCCACGGAGTCACTAGGGCATCCACCGCCATGGCTTGCGGGTCCCTTGACCTGGAACAATACTGCCAAAACATCTTGTTGAGACAAGAGGCCATCATGTCTATTTGAGGTGCACCCCAAAGATCTGTTACCTCCGTGAACACCTCCGGATGGAGTACCAACTCTCCTGGATGGAGATCATGTCTGCTGAGGAAGTCAGCTTCCCAGTTGTCTACTCCCAGAATGAAGGTTGCTGACAGCGCCAACGCGTGTTTTTCTGCCCAGAGGATGATTCTTGTTACCTCTGACATTGCAGCTCTGCTCTTTGTTCCGCCCTGTCGGTTTATGTAAGCCACCGTCGTTACATTGTCCGACTGCACTTGAATGGCTCAATCTCGCAGAAGATGGTCCGCTTGGAGAAGACCGTTGTAGATGGCTCTTAGTTCCAGAATGTTTATTGGAAGGCTGGATTCCAGGCTTGACCACCTTTCTTGGAAGGTTTCCCCCTGAGTGACTGCACCCCAAGTTCGGAGACTTGCATCCGTGGTTAGAAGGATCCAGTCCTGAATCCTGAACCTGCGGCCCTCCAGAAGGTGAGGTAGTTGTAGCCACCAGAGGAGTGAAATCCTGGCTTTCGGCGACAGACATATTCTCTGGTGCATGTAGATGAGATCCCGACCACTTGTCCAGGAGATCCAGTTGGAAGGGTTGAGCATGAAACCTTCCATACTGTAGAGCCTCGTACAAGGCCACCATCTTCCCCAGAAGGCGAATGCACTGATGAACCGAAACCCGGGCTGGCTTCAGGACATCCCAGACCATTGTTTGTATCACCAACGCTTTCTCCTCCGGAAGAATCACCCTCTGCACTTCCGTGTCGAGGATCATTCCCAGAAAAGACAACCTCCTGGTCGGCTCCAAATGTGATTATGGAAGATTCAGGATCCAACCACGTTCCCTGATCAGATGAGTCATGAGAACAATGGAATGCAACAACCTCTCCCTGGACAATGCCTTTATCAGCAGATCGTCCAGATATGGGATTATGTTCACCCCCTGTCTGGGGAGGAGAACCATCATATCTGCCATCACCTTGGTGAACACCCTCGGTGCTGTGGAGAGGCCGAATGGCAGTGCCTGGAATTGATAGTGACTGTCTAACAGTGCAAATCTGAGATAAGCCTGGTGGGGCGGCCAAATCAGAATGTGGAGGTACGCATCCTTGATATCCAGGAATACCAGAAACTCCCCCTCCTCCAGATATGAAATCACTGCTCTGAGAGACTCCATTTTGAATTTGAACATCCTCAGGTAAGGGTTCAACGATTTCAAGTTCAAAATTCTCTAAAACCTGTTATACGGGAAGATATTCAAGAAGGGACTGTAAATACTATTGAGATGTTATGGGTAGAAATTGCATGCGGGGGTAAAGGAATAAAGAAGTTATTATTGGGGTTATGCTACAGGCCACCTGGTATTAATGTGTCTGACGAGAAATTGTTACTGAACCAAATTGAAAGAGCAGCAGGAGTAGGAGACATAGTAGTGATGGGAGACTTTAACTATCCTGAGATAAACTGGAAAATCAATTCATGTGATACTGCTAGGGGCAATATGTTTTTAAACACGCTAAATGATAATTACTTAGTTCAATTAATCGAGGAACCAACTAGGTACAATGCAATCTTAGACCTGGTATTAACTAAGAATGGGGAATTGATATCAAATATTGAAGTAGGAGAGCCCATAGGTAACAGCGACCACAATATGGTCACATTCAATATCAGTTTTCATAAGCAGTCCTATACTGGCTCAACTAGGACTCTAAACTTTAGCAAAGCAAACTTTGACATGATGAAGGAAGCGTTAAGGGACATTGAATGGGAAATTCAGTTTCAAGGAAAAAAATACTACAGAGAAATGGGATGTATTAAAATCAATGCTAGTTAATAATACTTGTAAATTTATTCCCACCAGCAGCAAAAAAAGGAATAAAAATCCCAAACCAATGTGGTTTAACAAAAATATAAAGGAATTAATGGACAAAAAAAAGACCAGCATTTAAAAAATACAATCATTTCAACACTATAAGGACTGTAACACAATATGCAAAAAAGGAATAAGAGCGGCTAAAGTAGAAACTGAAAGACTAATAATAATAATAATTTTATTTATATAGCGCTCTTTCTCCAATAGGACTCAAGGAGCTTAACAGATACATAGCATAATATAGTACAGAAAATAATGAAGTTCATTTTCATAAAATACAGAAGCATGAAGTTACTAAAAGGGACACTATGGAAATGCTTGAGTAAACAGGAAAGTCTTGAGTCTACTTTTGAAGGATTCTATAGTTGGGGCCTCTCGCACTGTGCGGGGAAGTGAGTTCCATAGAGTCGGAGGCGCATGACTAAAAGCTCGACCCCCAGATGAATTACGGTAGATTCTAGGTACTGCTAAAAGTCATTCATCTACAGATCGCAGTAATCGAGTGGGGCAGTATGGGGTCAGAAGCTGTTTCAGGTACCTTGGGCCCTGGTCATGTAATGCTTTGAAACTCAGTAAGCCAATCTTGAAGATGATTCGCCATCTTACAGGCAGCCAGTGAAGGGAGTAGAGGATGGGTGTTATGTGGCTAGAACGGGGCTGGTTGGTTAACAGCCTGGCAGCTGTGTTTTGCACCAGCTGTAAGCGTTGCAATTCTTTTGCTGGGAGACCACGGTAGAGGACATTACAGTAGTCTAATCGAGATGATACAAATGCATGTATGACTTTTGGCATATCATCTGAGGGAATTAAGTGCTTGATTCTGGCTATGTTCCTCAGGTGAAAGAATGAGGATTTGATTGTGGCTGATATCTGATGTTTAAGTGTCAAGCCACCATCCAGGACAACACCAAGATTCCGCACACGATCACTGGTCTGTAATTCTGAATCCCCGAGTGTAATTCCAGTTGGTTGGCTATGCTGCAGTTTTGTCCTTTGATGTTGCGGTCATATCATAAGGACCTCTGTTTTATCCGGGTTCAGTCGCAGCCAACTGGCACTCATCCACTCCTGTAGCTCAGCTAGACAGCCATTTAGGGTTGCTATTGGGTTATCAGTGCCCGGAGCAAAAGACAAGTACAGTTGTGTATCATCTGCATAGCAGTGGTAGACCAGGCCATGGCGCCTGATTATTTCGCCCAATGGGAGCATGTATACTGCAAAAAGCATGGGGGATAGTATAGAACCTTGTGGGACACCACATGGCAATGGCACTGGTGGTGATGAGTATAATCCAGACGATACTCTCTGTGACCTGCCTGTGAGAAATTATTTGAACCAGCTTAGGACTGTGCCATCCAGACCACAGAAATGTATCAGTCGCTCAATCAGAAGCCCATGGTCCACGGTATCAAATGCTGCTGAGAGATCTAGAAGGATTAATATTGAACAGTCACCTCTGTCTCTTGCCATCAGAAGATCATTTAACACACACCAGGGCTGTTTCAGTGCGATGTCTTCTCCTGACTCCTGATTGAAATGGATCATAAATATCATGGGTTGTCAGGCGGGTTTCCAGTTGATTTGCAACTACTTTCTCAATAACCTTTCCTAGGAAAGGAAGGTTTGATACCGGTCTGTAGTTGGTCATGCAGTCAGGCTCTAAATTAGGTTTTTTAAGAAGCGATCTAACAATTGCTTCCTTTAGGGGTCCAGGAAAAATGCCTGTCTGCAAAGAGCATTGAACAATTTTTGCAAAGACAGGACCAATTATATCCATACAACCTATTAGAAGCTTGGTTGAGGCTGGGTCCAGATCACAGGTGGTGGGACGCAAAATCCGAGCAATTTCAGCAGTGTCCTCTACATCCACTGGGTCAAAGCTGGTCCATGAAGGCAGGTAGCTTATATTGGCAGGCTTTGTAGTTTGGCACTCCTTTGATGGCACTGTGGAGATTCCAGCCCGGATGGTGGATATTTTATCTGCAAAGAAGTTTGCAAACTCGTTGCATCTTGCCTGGGAGAGGGTCTCATCAGTCTGCAGGCATGCTGGCTTGCAAAGCATCTCCACTGTGCGGAAAAGTTGAGCTGGCCTATTGTTTGCTGCTGTGATCTCATTTGACAGAAACTGTGATTTCTAATGGGTGATTGTCGATTGATATTCTTCGTTATGCTTTATTAGTTTTATTTTGTCATCCACTAGGTTAGTCTTCCTCCATCGTCTTTCCAGTCTATGCCCCCTTTTCTTGAGCTCACTAACACTGTTGTCGAACCATGGAGCTTGACGTTGTGGTTTACGAGGTCTTATACGCACAGGGGCGATAATATCAATTGCAGCCATAACATCCCTATTATAATAACGGACTAGGGAACAGGGATCTTAACAGGCACCCAGTATAGCAGAGAGATCCAGATTTGCTGCAGGAGCCTGGGGAGTCATACCCTCCTTGGACGATACCTGGTCAACTCCACGTGCAGAGATCTTATTTGAGGGGTTGCAACTGAGAACCAAAGGGAGTAGTGGTCTGACCAGATGACTGGGTTTATTTTTAGGTCAGTGACTTCTAATCCAATCTGAAAGACAAGATCGAGAGTGTGACCACTTTTATGTGTGGCAGAGGGAATGACCTGTGTGAAGCCCAGACCATTCATGGATTTGTGAAGGACA
Source organism: Pseudophryne corroboree (assembly GCF_028390025.1). Taxonomy (NCBI): domain Eukaryota; kingdom Metazoa; phylum Chordata; class Amphibia; order Anura; family Myobatrachidae; genus Pseudophryne; species Pseudophryne corroboree. The sequence goes on from NC_086445.1 coordinate 248,438,405, forward strand.
GATCATGTCAGACCAACTTACTTGGCTTTTATGAAACAGTAAGTGCGAACCTGGATCAGGGTAAGGAGGTGGATATAATCTTTTTAGACTTTGCTAAAGCTTTCGACACTGTACCACACATGCGTCTTATCTATAAGCTACAAGAAATAGGGCTAGGGAGCACAAAATGCACTTGGTTCAGTAATTGGTTAGATAATAGGGAACAGCGCGTTGTGGTCAATGGATCATTTTCAAATTGGACTAAGTACTAAGTGGTGTGCTACAAGGGTCTGTACTTGGACCACTTTTGTTCAACATTTTCATCAACGACCTAACAGTAGGGCTAGAGAGCATGGTGTCAATTTTCGTAGACGATACCAAATTGTGTAAGGTTATTAATATGGAGGGAGATGCTGAGTCTCTTCAGAATGACTTAACTAAACTGGAAGCATGGGCAGCAAAATGAAGAATGAGATTCAACACAGACAAGTGTAAGGTAATGCACTGTGGGGGCAAGACCAAAACATACTAAATGGGGTAATATTAGGGGATTCTTTACTGGAAAAAGACTTAGGGGTTCACATAGATAACAAATTAAGCAGCAGTACCCAAAGTAGGAGTGCAGCAAAGAAGGCTAATAAGATATTAGACAAACTAAAACAACAACAATGGCTGCGCTGTGTGTCGGCAGTTATATAAAAGCCTTTGATAAAGTCACGTGACCGTGACGAAACGCGTCAGAACTCCGCCTCTGTGCACACCTGGTCCAGGTGATACACTCTCGTGCAATCCATACCGGTCTCGCCATCACCACCACTGACCGGCTCACCGTCTTAGCAGACTGCTGCTTACTTCACCGCTGTGACAACCGTGGAACAGCTTTTACCGCTGCAGGAGGCTGCCGTTTACCTCTCCACTGCGGCAAGTGTCTATTAACAGGCAGCATCCAGATTCCCTCTCCGCTGTGCAGTACACTGGGCAACACAGGACTGTTTAGCCGGGGACGCTCGGCTATTCTACACCAGCCCATTCGGAAGAGGTATTATATGCTCACAACCACTCACATGGTGACGTCTATGAGATAATTATTTGGAATTGCACGACAATTTCTTTTCCTCTTGAACTGTGGAATATGAACTTCCTTATTTTTAGCCATTCTCTATCATACGGCCAAATTAGCCAGTAATCACCTGAGTCAGATATAGGTGTGCCAGAATTGTTTTAATGTTAATTTTTACTTGTATTTTTATTATTAAATTACAACATCTATATATTACACGTTTGCTCTCTCTTTTATATAACTGCCGACACACAGCGCAGCCATTGTTGTTGTTTTAATAAGATATTAGCATGTATAAAACGGGGAATTGATGCAAGGGACGAGAGTATTATACTTCCATTATATAAATCACTAGTGAGGCCACATCTTGAATACTGTGTGCAATTTTGGGCACCATATTACAAAAAGGATATCCTGGAGCTAGAAAAGGATCAGAGGTGGGCGACCAAACTTATCCAGGGCATGGAGACGCTGGAATACGAGGAAAGGCTTGCAAGGCTAGGCATGTTTACATTGGAAAAGAAGAGACTAAGAGGGGACATGATCAACATCTACAAATATATAAGGGGTCAATACACAGAGCTTGGGAGGGACCTGTTTTCTATAAGATCAGCACAGAGAACACGTGGTCACTCGCTTAGGTTAGAGGAGAGGCGTTTCCGCACATTGAGGAAAAAAGGTTTTTTCACAGTAAGGACAATACGTGTTTGGAATTCCATGCCTGAGAGAGTAGTAACTGCGGACTCAGTCAATACCTTTAAGAATGGGTTAGATAAATTCCTATTGGATAAAGATATTTAGGGTTATGGTGCGTAGGCACGCATTATAGTTAATTTAACTAGTCCTAACATAAAAATAACTAGTCCTATAATAAGACTGCATAGGAGACCACAACTAGGTTGAACTCGATAGACAATTTCTTTTTTCAACCTTAGTTACTAAGTTAAAATTGGTCTGACCGAACCATCTGGTTTCGGTACCACGAAAAGGTTTGAATAATAGCCCTTGTTTTGCATGTGAGGTGTAGAGATGAGCGGGTTCGGTTTCTCTGAATCCGAACCCGCCAGAACTTCATGTTTTTTTTCACGAGTCCGAGCGACTCGGATCTTCCCGCCTTGCTCGGTTAACCCGAGCGCGCCCGAACGTCATCATGACGCTGTCGGATTCTCGCGAGGCTCGGATTCTATCGCGAGACTCGGATTCTATATAAGGAGCCGCGCGTCGCCGCCATTTTCACACGTGCATTGAGATTGATAGGGAGAGGACGTGGCTGGCGTCCTCTCCGTTTAGACACTTGATTTACCAATTTTGGGGAGCATTAGGAGTACTCAGTAGTGTACAGTGCAGAGTTTTGCTGATAGTGACCAGTGACCACCACTTTTATTTATAATCCGTTCTCTGCCTGAAAAAAGCGATACACAGCACACAGTGACTCAGTCACATACATACCATATCTGTGTGCACTGGTCAGGCTCAGGCCAGTGTGCTGCATCATCTATATATATTATATATCTGTCTGACTGCTCAGCTCACACAGCTTATAATTGTGGGGGAGACTGGGGAGCACTACTGCAGTGCCAGTTATAGGTTATAGCAGGAGCCAGGAGTACATAATATTATATTAAAATTAAACAGTGCACACTTTTGCTGCAGGAGTGCCACTGCCAGTGTGACTAGTGACCAGTGACCTGACCACCAGTATATAATATTAGTAGTATACTATCTCTTTATCAACCAGTCTATATTAGCAGCAGACACAGTACAGTGCGGTAGTTCACGGCTGTGGCTACCTCTGTGTCGGCACTCGGCAGCCCGTCCATAATTGTATATACCAGTGACCTAACCGTGGTTTTTTTTTCTTTCTTTATACATACATACTAGTTACGAGTATACTATCTCTTTATCAACCAGTCTATATATTAGCAGCAGACACAGTACAGTGCGGTAGTTCACGGCTGTGGCTACCTCTGTGTCGGCACTCGGCAGCCCGTCCATAATTGTATATACCAGTGACCTAACCGTGGTTTTTTTTTCTTTCTTTATACATACATACTAGTTACGAGTATACTATCTCTTTATCAACCAGTCTATATATTAGCAGCAGACACAGTACAGTGCGGTAGTTCACGGCTGTGGCTACCTCTGTGTCGGCACTCGGCAGCCCGTCCATAATTGTATATACCACCTAACCGTGGTTTTTTTTCTTTTCTTTATACATACATACTAGTTACGAGTATACTATCTCTTTATCAACCAGTCTATATATTAGCAGCAGACACAGTACAGTGCGGTAGTTCACGGCTGTGGCTACCTCTGTGTCGGCACTCCGCAGCCCGTCCATAATTGTATATACCAGTGACCTAACCGTGGTTTTTTTTTCTTTCTTTATACATACATACTAGTTACGAGTATACTATCTCTTTATCAACCAGTCTATATATTAGCAGCAGACACAGTACAGTGCGGTAGTTCACGGCTGTGGCTACCTCTGTGTCGGCACTCGGCAGCCCGTCCATAATTGTATATACCACCTAACCGTGGTTTTTTTTTCTTTCTTTATACATACATACTAGTTACGAGTATACTATCTCTTTATCAACCAGTCTATATATTAGCAGCAGACACAGTACAGTGCGGTAGTTCACGGCTGTGGCTACCTCTGTGTCGGCACTCGGCAGCCCGTCCATAATTGTATATACCAGTGACCTAACCGTGGTTTTTTTTTCTTTCTTTATACATACATACTAGTTACGAGTATAATATCTCTTTATCAACCAGTCTATATATTAGCAGCAGACACAGTACAGTGCGGTAGTTCACGGCTGTGGCTACCTCTGTGTCGGCACTCGGCAGCCCGTCCATAATTGTATATACCAGTGACCTAACCGTGGTTTTTTTTTCTTTCTTTATACATACATACTAGTTACGAGTATACTATCTCTTTATCAACCAGTCTATATATTAGCAGCAGACACAGTACAGTGCGGTAGTTCACGGCTGTGGCTACCTCTGTGTCGGCACTCGGCAGCCCGTCCATAATTGTATATACCAGTGACCTAACCGTGGTTTTTTTTTCTTTCTTTATACATACATACTAGTTACGAGTATACTATCTCTTTATCAACCAGTCTATATATTAGCAGCAGACACAGTACAGTGCGGTAGTTCACGGCTGTGGCTACCTCTGTGTCGGCACTCGGCAGCCCGTCCATAATTGTATATACCAGTGACCTAACCGTGGTTTTTTTTTCTTTCTTTATACATACATACTAGTTACGAGTATACTATCTCTTTATCAACCAGTCTATATATTAGCAGCAGACACAGTACAGTGCGGTAGTTCACGGCTGTGGCTACCTCTGTGTCGGCACTCGGCAGCCCGTCCATAATTGTATATACCAGTGACCTAACCGTGGTTTTTTTTTCTTTCTTTATACATACATACTAGTTACGAGTATACTATCTCTTTATCAACCAGTCTATATATTAGCAGCAGACACAGTACAGTGCGGTAGTTCACGGCTGTGGCTACCTCTGTGTCGGCACTCGGCAGCCCGTCCATAATTGTATACTAGTATCCAATCCATCCATCTCCATTGTTTACCTGAGGTGCCTTTTAGTTGTGCCTATTAAAATATGGAGAACAAAAATGTTGAGGTTCCAAAATTAGGGAAAGATCAAGATCTACTTCCACCTCGTGCTGAAGCTGCTGCCACTAGTCATGGCCGAGACGATGAAATGCCAGCAACGTCGTCTGCCAAGGCCGATGCCCAATGTCATAGTACAGAGCATGTCAAATCCAAAACACCAAATATCAGTAAAAAAAGGACTCCAAAACCTAAAATAAAATTGTCGGAGAAGCGTAAACTTGCCAATATGCCATTTACCACACGGAGTGGCAAGGAACGGCTGAGGCCCTGGCCTATGTTCATGGCTAGTGGTTCAGCTTCACATGAGGATGGAAGCACTCAGCCTCTCGCTAGAAAAATGAAAAGACTCAAGCTGGCAAAAGCAGCACAGCAAAGAACTGTGCATTCTTCGAAATCCCAAATCCACAAGGAGAGTCCAATTGTGTCGGTTGCGATGCCTGACCTTCCCAACACTGGACGTGAAGAGCATGCGCCTTCCACCATTTGCACGCCCCCTGCAAGTGCTGGAAGGAGCACCCGCAGTCCAGTTCCTGATAGTCAGATTGAAGATGTCAGTGTTGAAGTACACCAGGATGAGGAGGATATGGGTGTTGCTGGCGCTGGGGAGGAAATTGACCAGGAGGATTCTGATGGTGAGGTGGTTTGTTTAAGTCAGGCACCCGGGGAGACACCTGTTGTCCGTGGGAGGAATATGGCCGTTGACATGCCAGGTGAAAATACCAAAAAAATCAGCTCTTCGGTCAGTTCGGTGTGGAGGTATTTCACCAGAAATGCAGACAACAGGTGTCAAGCCGTGTGTTCCCTTTGTCAAGCTGTAATAAGTAGGGGTAAGGACGTTAACCACCTCGGAACATCCTCCCTTATACGTCACCTGCAGCGCATTCATAATAAGTCAGTGACAAGTTCAAAAACTTTGGGTGACAGCGGAAGCAGTCCACTGACCAGTAAATCCCTTCCTCTTGTAACCAAGCTCACGCAAACCACCCCACCAACTCCCTCAGTGTCAATTTCCTCCTTCCCCAGGAATGCCAATAGTCCTGCAGGCCATGTCACTGGCAATTCTGACGAGTCCTCTCCTGCCTGGGATTCCTCCGATGCATCCTTGCGTGTAACGCCTACTGCTGCTGGCGCTGCTGTTGTTGCCGCTGGGAGTCGATGGTCATCCCAGAGGGGAAGTCGTAAGCCCACTTGTACTACTTCCAGTAAGCAATTGACTGTTCAACAGTCCTTTGCGAGGAAGATGAAATATCACAGCAGTCATCCTACTGCAAAGCGGATAACTGAGGCCTTGGCATCCTGGGTGGTGAGAAACGTGGTTCCGGTATCCATCATTACTGCAGAGCCAACTAGAGACTTGTTGGAGGTACTGTGTCCCCGGTACCAAATACCATCTAGGTTCCATTTCTCTAGGCAGGCGATACCGAAAATGTACACAGACCTCAGAAAAAGAGTCACCAGTGTCCTAAAAAATGCAGCTGTACCCAATGTCCACTTAACCACGGACATGTGGACAAGTGGAGCAGGGCAGGGTCAGGACTATATGACTGTGACAGCCCACTGGGTAGATGTATGGACTCCCGCCGCAAGAACAGCAGCGGCGGCACCAGTAGCAGCATCTCGCAAACGCCAACTCTTTCCTAGGCAGGCTACGCTTTGTATCACCGCTTTCCAGAATACGCACACAGCTGAAAACCTCTTACGGCAACTGAGGAAGATCATCGCGGAATGGCTTACCCCAATTGGACTCTCCTGTGGATTTGTGGCATCGGACAACGCCAGCAATATTGTGTGTGCATTAAATCTGGGCCAATTCCAGCACGTCCCATGTTTTGCACATACCTTGAATTTGGTGGTGCAGAATTTTTTAAAAAAACGACAGGGGCGTGCAAGAGATGCTGTCGGTGGCCAGAAGAATTGCGGGACACTTTCGGCGTACAGGCACCACGTACAGAAAACTGGAGCACCACCAAAAACTACTGAACCTGCCCTGCCATCATCTGAAGCAAGAAGTGGTAACGAGGTGGAATTCAACCCTCTATATGCTTCAGAGGTTGGAGGAGCAGCAAAAGGCCATTCAAGCCTATACAATTGAGCACGATATAGTAGGTGGAATGCACCTGTCTCAAGTGCAGTGGAGAATGATTTCAACGTTGTGCAAGGTTCTGATGCCCTTTGAACTTGCCACACGTGAAGTCAGTTCAGACACTGCCAGCCTGAGTCAGGTCATTCCCCTCATCAGGCTTTTGCAGAAGAAGCTGGAGGCATTGAAGGAGGAGCTAACACGGAGCGATTCCGCTAGGCATGTGGGACTTGTGGATGCAGCCCTTAATTCGCTTAACAAGGATTCACGGGTGGTCAATCTGTTGAAATCAGAGCACTACATTTTGGCCACCGTGCTCGATCCTAGATTTAAAGCCTACCTTGGATCTCTCTTTCCGGCAGACACAGGTCTGCTGGGGTTGAAAGACCTGCTGGTGACAAAATTGTCAAGTCAAGCGGAACGCGACCTGTCAACATCTCCTCCTTCACATTCTCCCGCAACTGGGGGTGCGAGGAAAAGGCTCAGAATTCCGAGCCCACCCGCTGGCGGTGATGCAGGGCAGTCTGGAGCGACTGCTGATGCTGACATCTGGTCCGGACTGAAGGACCTGACAACGATTACGGACATGTCGTCTACTGTCACTGCATATGATTCTCCCAACATTGATAGAATGGTGGAGGATTATATGAGTGACCGCATCCAAGTAGGCACGTCACACAGTCCGTACTTATACTGGCAGGAAAAAGAGGCAATTTGGAGGCCCTTGCACAAACTGGCTTTATTCTACCTAAGTTGCCCTCCCACAAGTGTGTACTCCGAAAGAGTGTTTAGTGCCGCCGCTCACCTTGTCAGCAATCGGCGTACGAGGTTACATCCAGAAAATGTGGAGAAGATGATGTTCATTAAAATGAATTATAATCAATTCCTCCGCGGAGACATTGACCAGCAGCAATTGCCTCCACAAAGTACACAGGGAGCTGAGATGGTGGATTCCAGTGGGGACGAATTGATAATCTGTGAGGAGGGGGATGTACACGGTGATATATCGGAGGGTGAAGATGAGGTGGACATCTTGCCTCTGTAGAGCCAGTTTGTGCAAGGAGAGATTAATTGCTTCTTTTTTGGGGGGGGTCCAAACCAACCCGTCATATCAGTCACAGTCGTGTGGCAGACCCTGTCACTGAAATGATGGGTTGGTTAAAGTGTGCATGTCCTGTTTTGTTTATACAACATAAGGGTGGGTGGGAGGGCCCAAGGATAATTCCATCTTGCACCTCTTTTTTCTTTTCTTTTTCTTTGCATCATGTGCTGATTGGGGAGGGTTTTTTGGAAGGGACATCCTGCGTGACACTGCAGTGCCACTCCTAGATGGGCCCGGTGTTTGTGTCGGCCACTAGGGTCGCTAATCTTACTCACACAGCTACCTCATTGCGCCTCTTTTTTTCTTTGCGTCATGTGCTGTTTGGGGAGGGTTTTTTGGAAGGGCCATCCTGCGTGACACTGCAGTGCCACTCCTAGATGGGCCCGGTGTTTGTGTCGGCCACTAGGGTCGCTAATCTTACTCACACAGCTACCTCATTGCGCCTCTTTTTTTCTTTGCGTCATGTGCTGTTTGGGGAGGGTTTTTTGGAAGGGCCATCCTGCGTGACACTGCAGTGCCACTCCTAGATGGGCCCGGTGTTTGTGTCGGCCACTAGGGTCGCTAATCTTACTCACACAGCTACCTCATTGCGCCTCTTTTTTTCTTTGCGTCATGTGCTGTTTGGGGAGGTTTTTTTTGGAAGGGACATCCTGCGTGACACTGCAGTGTCACTCCTAGATGGGCCCGGTGTTTGTGTCGGCCACTAGGGTCGCTTATCTTACTCACACAGCGACCTCGGTGCAAATTTTAGGACTAAAAATAATATTGTGAGGTGTGAGGTATTCAGAATAGACTGAAAATGAGTGTAAATTATGGTTTTTGAGGTTAATAATACTTTGGGATCAAAATGACCCCCAAATTCTATGATTTAAGCTGTTTTTTAGTGTTTTTGGAAAAAAACACCCGAATCCAAAACACACCCGAATCCGACAAAAATAATTCGGTGAGGTTTTGCCAAAACGCGTTCGAACCCAAAACACGACCGCGGAACCGAACCCAAAACCAAAACACAAAACCCGAAAAATTTCAGGCGCTCATCTCTAGTGAGGTGGCACTGGGACTATGACCTGTGAAATTTCCAGTTTTAGGATGGCTTCCTGTAGGATAGCCCTGTCTGTCAGCACAGCTGGCAAGCCTGATTTAAAGAATCGGTGAGGCGGGAGTTCTTGAAACTCCAGTCTGTACCCCTGGGACACAATATTCTGTACCCAGGGATCCAGGCTGGACAACACCCAGACGTGCCTGAAACGTCTGAGTCTCGCACCCACTAGCCCGTCCTCCAGGCTTTGAGGTCCACCGTCATGCTGAGAATTTTGAGGGACCAGAAGCAGGTCTCTGGTCCCGGGAGCCTGCGGGTGCAGGCTTTTTGGATGTTGCCCGACCACCTCTAAAGAAAGTGGTAGAAGGCTTGGTCTTTTTTGTCTTAGCGGTCCGAAAGGACTGCGGTACAGCTGAAGAAAATGGTTTATTCGTAGAAGGAGTAGCAGAGGGAAGGAAAGGTGACTTACCCATGGTTGCCGTGGAAATTCATGCATCCAATGCTTCCCCAAATAGAGCCTGACCTGTGTAGGGTAGGTTCTCCACACTTCTCGTGGATTCCGCGTCTGCAGACCGTTGGCGTAGCCAGAGTCCCCTGCGGTCTGAGACGGACATGGAAGATAACCGTGCAGTCAGCGTACCCAGGTCCTTCATGGATTCCACCATGAACCCCGCACAATCCTGTATGTTACGTGAAAACAATTCATTGTCACTTCTATCCATTGTATCCAAATCCTCTGGTAATGTGCCTGACCACTTTACTATGGCTTTAGAATTCCATGCACAGGCTATAGTGGGCCTTAATGCCACTCCTGAAGCAGTGTAAATGGATTTGAGCGTAGTGTCAATCTTACGATCAGCCGGTTCTTTTAACGCGGTAGAACCAGGGACAGGTAAAACCACCTTTTTAGACAGTCTGGAGACAGTTTTCGTCAACAATTGGTGGGTTTTCCTATTTTTTCCTATCTTCCTCAGGGAAGGGAAAAGCAACCAGAACTCTTTTTGGGATCTGGAATTTTTTCTCCGGGTTTTCCCAGGATTTTTCAAATATAGCGTTTAATTCTTTAGATGCAGGGAAGGTTAGCGAGGCTTTCTTATTGTCAGTGAAGTAAGCCTCCTCAACCTGCTCAGGTGTGGTGTCATTAATGTTTAACACATCTCTAATGTCCTCAATCATGAGCTGCACCCCCTTTGCAAGGGATGCCGCTCCCCTCAGCACATCCCCATCACTGTCTGTAGTATCAGAATGGGTATCCGTGTCATCTTGCATAATTTGGGCAAGTGCACGTTTCGGTGGGAACGTGCTAGGGGATTTTGCAGGAATAGGGACAGAGCCTGACCAAACTGCCATAGACTTCTTCAACACCTGAGTCTCAGTCTTAGTATTAGCTAACCTAGTAGAGATCTGAGAGATCATACCTTTGATAGAAGTTAACTACTCAGGTTCAATAATAAGGATCTGAGACAAAGCATTACAATCCTGTGTACATGGAATGGATCCCTCCTGAGAGGAAACATCTTCTGCAGCATATGACATAGAGTCCCTAGACATGGCTAAGTGAGATATTAAACACCCACACACAGGGAAATGTCAGACACGGGGGTAAATTTACTAAGATGGGAGTTCTGTTCAAGATGGGATGTTGCCCATAGCAACCAATCAGATTCTAAGTTTCATTTATCTAGCACCTTCTAGAAGATAATACCTGGAATGTGATTGGTTGCTATGGGCAACATCTCATCTTAAATAGAACTCCCATCTTAGTAAATTTACCCGACAGTTTCCCCCCAAGTATGCCACAGAGAGACACAGAGATTGGAGCCAACCCACACACAGCGCTTTTTGAGGTAGAACTAATGAAACTACCAGGGCTGTCTGTGTAACTTAAAAGACCACACAGACTTTACACAGCCTCCCCCCCTCTACAACCGCCTGGTACCGCACAGGATAGCTGGAGTCGCTTGGAGGGACAGCTCTCACTGTCAGCGTCTGTTGCACAGGAACTGCAGCCAGGAAAATGGCGCTGAACGCTGCTGGGTCCGCTCTGAGGAGAAGCTCAACCCCCCGAACATGGCGCTGCTTCCTGCTCTTCATAATATTATACTGGCCTGAGGATTTCTGCTGGCAGCGATCCGGGGACCCTGACAGGTTTGCTGACCAGTTTAGGGTATAGGCGCTGAGCGCTGGCTCAGGGCACCCCTCACAGCGCCGCACTATGTACCGCTGAGCCCTGGAGCGCAGTCAGTACTGCGCTCCCTACCCTATTGCCGCCATCTTCCTTCACATCGGCTCCCCGCTTGCCGGGGGTGGGGGGTGGGGGGCGGTGACTCACTCGCCACCAAAGTCTTCCCGGCTCTGTAAGGGGGTGGTGGCGTACTGCGGGAGTGAGCGGTCGCCTGGAGCGGGTAGTGATCAGCACCTTCAGGAGCTCAGTGTCCTGTCAGCAGAGATAGTGGCTCAGACCCCTTAGGGCGGACACTACTCCCCCCCCTTAGTCCCATGAAGCAGGGAGGCTCTTGCCAGCAGCCTACCTGTAACATAATAAACTCTAATAAAAACTTTTACTAGAGAAACTCTGGAGAGCTCCCCTAGCTGTGACTGGCTCCTCCGGGCACAGTTTCTAAACTGAGTCTGGTGGGAGGGGCATAGAGGGAGGAGCCAGCCCACACTCTCAAACTCTTAAAGTGCCAGTGGCTCCTAGTGGTCCCGTCTATACCCCATGGTACTAATGTGGACCCCAGCATCCTCTAGGACGTAAGAGAAATACATGAACCTGGTGGTTACTCTGAGCATTAAAACATTACAATTACCCCCATTTTGTGTCATCTCTTCTAGGAGTAGACTATTCCACCCAGGGTAATCCTACGTAGTGCGCCCAAGATGGCTGCCTCACCTGGAACCTTGTCAGGGTGGAATACACAACCCTTAGAAGTTGTTACCCAAAATGCCTACAATAATTCCTGCATTATCCTTATGTGTGTGAAAGGTTTTCTTTTTATGTCTGTGTGGCTTGTCTATTGCTGTTTTCAGGCTCGTACTGGCCTACTGGGGTTTCGGGGGATTCACCGGTGGGCCCTGGTTGTTTATTGCCATGCTCCCTTCTGCATGGGGGTAGGGCTTAGCCAGGCAGGAGAAAGCAGGTGGCAGGCTCCGTTCCCAGGGGAGCACTGTGGGTGTATAGTGGGCGGGTGGCCATCTAGCAACATCATGACGTCACGCTGCACAGTCAGGAATATCCCGCCACCATGGTACGAAGGAGGAGGCACTCCCTGGAGCTGGTGAGTGCAGGCAGCAGTGGGCCACGGGCAGCGTGCACCATCCAGCAGGGGGGGCACACACTGCTGAGGGAGTGCTCCGGTGCTGTAAATATCGGGAGCCCCAGCCAGTGGCAGCCCCAATTATTACGTAACTATTCATATGTGTATAACTTGGGAGCACATATGTAAGGGGCACTACGTGTGAGCATTGTGTAAGGGGCACAACTACATGTGGGCAGTGTAAGGGCCATTACTATGTGTGGGCATTGTGTAAGGGGCACTGCTATGTGTGGGAATTGTGTAAGGGGCACTACTACATGTGGGCATTGTGTAAGGGGCACTAATACATGTAGGCAGTGTGTAAGGGGCACTACTACATGTGGGCAGTGTGTAAGGGGCGCTACTATGAGTGGGTAGTGTGTAAGGGCCATTACTATGTGGTGGCATTGTGTAAGGTGCACTACTACATTTGGGCAGTGTGTAAGGGGCACAATTACGTGTGGGCAGTGTGTAAGGGGCACTACTACGTGTGGGCAGTGTGTAAGGGGCACAACTATGGGCATTGTGTAAGAGACACTACTACTGTGGGCAATGTAAGCGGCACTAGACACAGAATGAAGGGAGGTAGAGGCTGAAAGAGAATGAAGGGGGCAGACTAAGAGACACGGAGTTTAGGGTTGGAAGCTGAGAGGCACAGAATGAAGGGGCAGGTTGAGAGACAGAGTGAAGGGGCAAGCTGAGAGACACAGAATGAAGGGTGGGAGGCTGAGAGACACAGAGTGAAGGGGGAGACTGAGAGACACAAAGTGAGGTGGAGGTGGATTGTGAGAGATGTGTGGCAGGGAGACGCAGGGATGGAATGATGGTGTGGCAGAGAGGCAACCCAGGGAGGAGCTGGTGTGGGTGAAAGACGCAGGTGGGAGATGAGGGTGTGGCTGAGACACGGGGAGGAGATGATGGTTTGGCTGAGAGCCGAAGGGGCAGGAGGTGACTCGAGTCGGGTTGAACCTCTAATGCATGATTATCTTGGTTATATTCCTACACACACAGGCATCTTCTGGACCATGTAATTTCCTACATGAATAAAGGTTACCGACTGAAGATGCCATCTACCCAGGGAGGACATTTCTTCCGAGGTTACCCGTTGTGAGAAACTACCATATAGGTAAGGTGCATATGAAATGGAAAGGAATGCTCCCAGAGTGATGAGATACAGTTAGCGTGTCATGTTGACACGTCCCTGTTTGCAGTGGCCATGCCTCATGTGGTATGTGATTTATATTGCATTGAGTGCCAATAGGTGGTGCCAGATATGCCCAATAGGTGGTTCCAACTACGCATCTCGAACAGTGCACCCTCTAATAAAATGTTCTGCGCACGCCTATGCACATATATCAAGGGTTTTACCAAGGTACAGGATGGAGACATTCTTCAAAGGAAACTGGAGGTAGTGAGGGGCACAACTACATGTGAGCAGTGTGTAAGGGGCACAACTACGGGCATTGTGTAAGGGGCACTACTATGTGTGGGCAGTGTGTAAGGGGCACAACTACGTGTGGGCAGTGTGTAAGGGGCACATCTATGGGCATTGTGTAAGGGGCACTACTACATGTGGGCAGTGTATAAGGGGCACAACTACATGTGGGAAGTAAGGGGCACAACTATTGGTATTGTGTAAGGGGCACAACTACGTGTGGGCAGTGTGTAAGGGGTACAACTACGTGTGGGTAGTGTGTAAGGGGCACAACTATGGGCAGTGTGTAAGGGGCACTACTACGTGTGGGTCGTGTGTAAGGGGCACAACTATGGGCAGTGTGTAAGGGGCACTACTACTGTGGGCAATGTAAGCGGCACTAGACACAGAATGAAGGGAGGTGGAGGCTGAAAGAGAGTGAAGGAAGCAGACTAAGAGACACAGAGTGAAGGGTTTGATGCTGAGAGACACAGAATGAAGGAGGGCAGGCTGAGAGACACGTAGTGAAGGGTGGGAGGTTGAAAAACACAGAATGAAGGGTAGGAGGCTGAGAGGCACAATGAAGGGGGAGACTGAGAGACACAAAGTGAGGTGGATTGTGAGATGCTTGGCAGGGAGACGATGATGTGGATGAGAGACAATGCAGGGATGGGATGATGGTGTGGCAGAGAGACAACCCAGGGAGGGTAGGAGATGGTGTGGCTGAAAGACGCAGACGGGAGATGATGGTGTGGCTGAGAGACACAGGGAGAAGATGATAGTTTGACGAAGGGGCAGGAGGTGACAAGAGTCTGGTTGAACCTCTGTTGCACGAAGATGATCTTGGTTATATTCCTACACAAACAGGCATCTTCTGGACCTTGTAATTTCCTACACGAATAACGGTTACAGACTGAAGATGCCGTCTACCCAGGGGGGACATTTCTTCCGAGGTTACCTGTTGTGAGAAACAACCATATAGGTAAGGTGCATATGAAATGGAAAGGAATGGGTTTTACCAAGGTACAGGACGGAGACATTCTTCAAAGGAAACTGGAGGGAGTGAGGGTCAGGGGAAACTTGAGGAAACATTACTTACAAAAAGGGTAGCAGAGGTGGTAGATTCTAAGACAGTAGAGCAATTTTAAACATGCATGGGATAAGCATAAGGATATCATTACAAAGAACTAAGGTTCAAATAGGGTTGAGGTTACCTAAAGGATAAAAAAGGGACAGACTACTGTAGATGGGCCAAGTGGTTCTTATCTGCCGTCAAATACTATGTTACGATCATTTTATTAATTTGAACAGATAGATCCTTTTATTGTGGACTAAAGCGTTTACTTCAGTTTTACAGGTTGCAATATCCCCTTTTTATGCCTTGGTGAATGTCTCAGTACTGTATGTGTATCTTCCTGGTTCTAATGCACTTTGGGGGTAATTCCAAGTTGATCGCAGCAGGACATTTTTTTAGCAGTTGGGCAAAACCATGTGCACTGCAGGGGGGGGGGCAGATATAACCTGTGCAGAGAGAGTTAGATTTGGGTGGGTTATTTTGTTTCTGTGCAGGGTAAACACTGGCTGCTTTATTTTTACACTGCAATTTAGATTGCAGATTGAACTCACCACACCCAAATCTATCTCTCTCTGCAAATGTTATATCTGCCCCCCTGCAGTGCACATGATTTTGCCCAACTGCTAAAAAATTTCCTGCTGCGATCAACTTGAAATTACGCCCTTTGTCATTTTCGAAGTTTTAGAATTGTTGAATGTGGTATTTGAGAACTTTATCCATCCCACCTCTTAAAATACAATATTTGCCAGTGAGGAGGGGTATTGCTTGTGGGTTCTGGATTACTGTTGCAGAAGACCCCGTGATGACTATTTACAGCTGCTTCCAGTCTTGACCCTTCCACTGAGCCTATTGCTGTTAATAGTGTGATTGTTGCAACCTATTCCCATTTCTGCCAAGGTCACAAAAGCAAATTCCTATGCATTTTTTAATAAGTACTTTAATGTCATATTTGCATCTATATCTGTATATTTAATATTTTAAATGTGACTTCTTGGGGGCGTGGCCTGGACGGGCATGGTGTAGGAGGCTTACTCCTTAGCTCCCAGGCCCATCTATCCGTTTTTATATATCCTGTGTTTCCTGCCCGGTCCTCGGCTGCGGTGACTGCTTCCTTACTTACCTCTCCAGGTTCTGGTGGTCCTTCGGCCTGCCTGCGACTGGTGGCTGCTGGTTTGTAAGAGGTTGTTTATCCTCTTCTGTGGCGTCTCCGGGTTGCGGGCGCCATCTTGGATTTCGGCTGTAATAGCTCCTGGCCACAGCGCTGTGTTCACGATGTCCCTTGCTGCCGTTCTTGGTTGGTAAAGCATTCGGGGTTTCTGCTGCTGGCTTCGGCGGGCTCTCTGGGCTACGGCTCAACCGGGAACGACTTATCCGGCCGCCATTTACACCTGTGGAATATCCGGAGTGGAGGAGTGGATATATTCTCCTTCTTGGAAGGTGTTCTATGGAGTGGGGTCTCTGCTTTCCAGCATCACACGGTATAGCCTCTAAGCACTGTGCCTGGTGTATATCTCCTGTGACATTCTGAGTTTTCTCAATTTTCAATTTGGATTTGCATTTTTTTTGGTTTATTATGGATCAACTACTAAAAGCAATTGCTGATTCTGGAGAGAGGCTTGTGGTTCAATTGGCGAACCTGCATGCTGCATTGTCTCACTCCGGCTGTGACTTGCCACCACTACAGGCTACTTCTCCTGCGGACACCGTGGCAAGATCTAAGGCATATGTTGCGGGACTGTCCGCCTTTAATTTTTGGGAAAGGGTGTATTTAAGTCCATTTGCCATTACTGCTGGAGGGGTCGGTAACATTTCTTCTCCTATATTTGCCGGCAACGGTGCTTTATATAACGTCTTTCCCACTTTTGCAGACAGTAGTACTCCTGCTATGGACTGGCGGTTTTCCTCGGAGCCTTGCTGGAGGACTCCTCCTAATGACATTGCCATCCTTCTTTGTGATTTTGGTTCCAGTTCATCATGTTCTCTATTTTCAAGTGGTCAAACCAGCTGCATGTCTCCGTACTCTTCTCTACTGGACGGTATTCTGGGACCTTATACGATACAGTATCTTGGTTTTTCAAATTCTGCTACTCTGTGCCCTGCCGGGACTGGGGGAACTATGCTACATTTGGCTGTTTTCTGGGCCTTTGGATGGGATGACCTTCCTTAAATGCTGATATGTATTTTTTTTTTTCTCTGTTTATAAGATCTGTTTAGTCAGATATAATATCTGTATCTTGTGTATTTAATATTCTGTTAATTGTCCCTTTCGATCCTGAGCTCTATACGCCATGCCCGAGAGGTTCATAGGATTGATTGCCCCCAAGTTTTCGTAGTGTAGTTGGGATGGGATGTTTGGGGCTCCAGGTAGGCCATAGTTTGGGGATTTGGTTCTACAGGGTGGGGGGATTTGGGGGGTGGTATATTGCCCTCCGTCTGCTGTCCTTGTACCTTAATATCCATCGGTGGGGGTTGGCTAGTTAGACACATATTTTGTGACATTGATATATCTTTATAATGAGAAGCTCTGTATTTTTATGGCATTTGGCCATTAGTATATTGCCCCTGCACCTCACCTTTTATTGATATTTTTTTTTTATATATATATGGGAGTAGGGGGGGGCGGACGGACTGGCTGGTTTGATATTATCCTATCTGGATTGGGAGGGGAAGATGGGTAGTTAGGTTTTAGTTTAGGGGAAGTGGGAATTGGGATCCAGGTATGCCTAGGGTTGGGTTAGGTTATACAGGGTGGGAGGTTATTGGGGTGGTTTGTGTTTGAGGGTTTTGTTTTATTATATTTGGATGCTTTGACAGCTGTCTTGTATTTTAGTGGCTTATATTTTACTGCGGTGTGTATTTACTCTGACAGTTCTATTGGTACAGGTACTCTCCTCTTTCTTTATGATGCGTGGGCCCACATGGCGCCTGTGGGCCTCTATGTATTATGATACTGGGAGATACGTTGTTTATGATTATCCGTATATTCTGTGACTTCCTGTTCTATAATGCTGCGTACTCTATAATATGCCTCTGATACCTGCATTCAAAGTATCCATGTTGGGGTTTTTTTTTCTGTTTTTTTTTTTTTTTTTCTCTTTTGTGTGGTTTTGTTAAATACAAAATTTAAATAAAAAATTATTGAATTTAAAAAAAAAAAAAAATGTGACTTCTTATTTGTTAGCAACACTCTCCAGCCACAGACAGACAGTCTTTTATGTATATGATTCATTAAAGTACAATATTGTTGATCTAACTTTGGCATTTTGCTACTAACACTGTCAAGCCCCATCTTTTGGCGCACATACTACGGTTCTCTCCTGGTGTAACCCAGGCGCATATTCGGGATGTAGTTATGTGACCGGCAGTCAGGAGACCATCGCTCACAATACCGACGGCTACATCCCGCCCCCTCTAAATCCCGGCATGCTGACGAGCAGGGAGTATTCCCACTCGTGGGTGTCCATGACACCCATAGAGTGGGAATAGAACCTTTGAGCTCGCCACCGAGCCTGCAAGGGGCTTTGTTGCGGCAGCCCCCCTCCGCAGGAATTCTGCCGCCGAGATCCCCAGCGCCGGTAAAACATACCCAACCCGCATATACTACTGTGCTCTCCCGGTGTAACCCAGGCACATATACTACTGTTCGTTCCCGGTGTAACCCAGTTGCATATACTACTGCTCTCTATCGGTGTAAACCATTCGCATACACTTCTGCTCTCTCCTGGTATAACTTAAACACACATACTACTGTTCTCTCCTGGTGTAACCCAGGCACATATACTACTGTTCTCTCCTGGTGTAACCCAGGCACATATACTACTGTTCTCTCCCGGTGTAACCCAGGCACATATACTACTGTTCGTTCCCGGTGTAACCCAGTCGCATATACTACTGCTCTCTACCGGTGTAAACCATTCGCATACACTTCTGCTCTCTCCTGGTATAACCTAAACACATATACTACTTTTTTCTCCTGGTGTAACCCAGGCGCATATACTACTGTTCTCTCCTGGTGTAACCCAGGCACATATACTACTGTTCTCTCCTGGTGTAACCCAGGTGCATATACTACTGCTCTCTACCGGTGTAACCCATTCGTATACACTACTGCTCTCTCCTGGTGTGACCCAGGTGCATATACTACTGTTCTCTCCCGGTGTAACCCAGGCACATACACAACAGCTTGAAGTGGGCAGCGAGGTAGATCTCTTTTTCTTTATATACTATGCTAGGTGGCGCCAGTAATGGCTGGCTGGACACTCCTCTCTGGTCAGGTGGCCACACCCCATCCAGCATATGGCAACACCCCTTAGTGGGCCCCTGTGACTGCATTTCCCTGGTGGGCCTTTCATGCCCTAGTCCGACTCTGGCTGTTTTACTTAAATCTTCTGTATTATGTGCACTATTTTTGCACCTCGAGTTCTGTTGGAGAAAGAGTGCTATATAAATAAAATAATTATTATTGTTAATGATTATCTGATGTGACCGTGGTCAAGTAGTGTCAATTGTCTCATTTATCAGGAAAAAGGTATTAACAAGTTTAGCTAATTAGCAAAACCTGGCAACATAGGAATGTAACATAAGAGATCGACCAGTATTAGACTGATTGTTTCTTTTTATGACACTAATGTAAGATAGGGGCCAGCTTCTAGAAGGACTACGGCCAAATGGATTAGGTCCACAATTCAGCAGACATAGGATGGGGCTCAACAAGCTATCCTAGTAGGATCTCAGTTCACTCCCTCTAGCTTAGTTGCCGCTTTTTGAGCACCACAGTATGGAGTTTACATGATTTTGCATTAAGTAAATATGACTTTGGATGTAAAGTGTTAAGTTCAGATAAGTGTGGACGCATCCTCCCCTAGGACAGCTTTTGTACAACCCCAGACAGAAATGTCTGAAAATCCCGACTTTTACCAGGCATTTAGTGCCTGACATTACCCTGCGTGACCCCACCCCCCCTCCCCTTTTCACAAGGGGAAGCAAATTACTGGGTGAAGCAGTTCTACCTGGCAATTTGCATATCAACACGGGTATTTCTTCTGTGTAAAAGGGTCAACCCAGGTCAAAATTCCCGGGTCTACGACCCTGGTAAATTCCTGGGCCAAAGTCCTGGGAATTTCAACCCGGACTGACCCTTTCACACAAAAAAGTACCCGTGTTGATCGGCAAATTACCGTGTAGAACTTCTTAACCCGGTAATTTTACTTTCTGTGTGAAAGGGGTATTATTTGTTGAATATATGAGAAAATGTTAATAGTTTATTCATCAACCTATCCTTGAGGCTCTTTAAGTTCAAACTGAGGAGGGGTTAGAGGGGAGGAGCTTATATACCACTAAAAGTTAACTCATTAAGTGCTCACGCCTCTATCCCACACTAACCCCATAATATAATGAAGTGTCCCCCAGATGAAGTCAGAGAGATTTAACTGGTGAGTACTGAAAAAAAAACCTTGTTTTTCATGCATTTTCTTTTCAGTGATCTATGCCCATTTTACTTCCATCTCTGCCTCAGTCCCAGTATGCGCATTCAATCCACATTGGCCACCTCTTTATTAGCAATTAAGTGCCTCCCTCCCTATTTTTTCTATTAGTTCATATCGGAACACTTTATTGGAATGATATAGACTGGGAAATGGTTTCTGCTTTCTCCAGACTAGCCTGCTCTCACTACTCGCAGCCTGCATAACCATGCTGCTTTTCTCTAATGATGATGATTCAGTTTGAATCTTAGCACACGTAGGTAAAAGTATTTTCTATCCATGGAGATTAAGAATTTGTCTGGTTTCATGGCATGAACGAATGAGACATTTGTATTCCAGCGCTGGAAAAATAACTAAGTTATAACCCTAGCTTGATAACCCTGGTTTATTAAGGGCTCTTATTAGGGGTGGTCACTATGCTAGCAAGGAATAGAAGAAGGCAGAAAATAACTCTTGCTACACATAGCCTGCATAATTGTATAATAATCTTGTGCAGCTCCGGGCCAAACAAGATTTTACCTTCATAGTGTAAAGCCTCCAGTGTCTTTTTAGAAGTGCGAAGATCGTAGTCAGAAGATACGGCATGGCCAGTGGGGAAGAGGAGACTCCAGCAACAAGTAGTCTGGTATCAATGGCAGCCTTGCCAAGGTAGATGTCTGATTCCCTGATGTGTTCCACCACTGAGAACAGTTCCAAATGAGGGGTACTTAAATGCAGACCCTCCTCTAGTTACTCAGTCCATCTTTCAACCACCTTGTGTGCCCATGATGAAGACAGGTTTGGTCAAAGATTAAATAGAAGCCAGAAGCTGATTAAATAGACTTAAATGTAGTGTCCAACTTGTGGTCTGTAATATATATATATATATATATATATATAGATAGATAGATAGATAGATAGATAGATAGATAGATAGATACTGCCTCAAAAAAATAAAGGGAACACTAAAACAACACATCCTAGATCTGAATGAATGAAATATTCTTATTAAATACTTTGTTCTTTACATAGTTGAATGTGCTGACAACAAAATCACACAAAAAATAAGAATTTACTCACCGGTAATTCTATTTCTCGTAGTCCGTAGTGGATGCTGGGACTCCGTAAGGACCATGGGGAATAGCGGCTCCGCAGGAGACTGGGCACAACTATAAAGAAAGCTTTAGGTCTAACTGGTGTGCACTGGCTCCTCCCACTATGACCCTCCTCCAGACTTCAGTTAGGATACTGTGCCCGGAAGAGCTGACACAATAAGGAAGGATTTTGAATCCCGGGTAAGACTCATACCAGCCACACCAATCACACCATATAACTCGTGATACAATACCCAGTTAACAGTATGATAACAACTGAGCCTCTCAACAGATGGCTCAACAATAACCCTTTAGTTAAACAATAACTATATACAAGTATTGCAGACAATCTGCACTTGGGATGGGCGCCCAGCATCCACTACGGACTATGAGAAATAGAATTACCGGTGAGTAAATTCTTATTTTCTCTGACGTCCTAAGTGGATGCTGGGACTCCGTAAGGACCATGGGGATTATACCAAAGCTCCCAAACGGGCGGGAGAGTGCGGATGACTCTGCAGCACCGAATGGGCAAACTCTAGGTCCTCCTCAGCCAGGGTGTCAAACTTGTAGAATTTAGCAAATGTGTTTGACCCCGACCAAGTAGCTGCTCGGCAAAGTTGTAAAGCCGAGACCCCTCGGGCAGCCGCCCAAGAAGAGCCCACCTTCCTCGTGGAATGGGCTTTTACTGATTTAGGATGCGGCAGTCCAGCCGCAGAATGTGCAAGCTGAATCGCACTACAGATCCAGCGAGCAATAGTCTGCTTTGAAGCAGGTGCACCCAACTTGTTGGGCGCATACAGGATAAATAGCGAGTCAGTCTTTCTGACTCCAGCTGTCCTGGAAACATAGATTTTCAGGGCCCTGACTACGTCCAACAACTTGGAAGCCTCCAAGTCTGTAGTAGCCGCAGGCACCACGATAGGTTGGTTCAGATGAAAAGCTGATACCACTTTAGGAAGAAACTGGGGACGAGTCCTCAATTCTGCCCTATCCATATGGAAAATCAGATAAGGGCTTTTACATGACAAAGCCGCCAATTCTGATACACGCCTGGCCGAAGCCAAGGCCAACAACATGACCACTTTCCACGTGAGATATTTCAATTCCACGGTTTTAAGTGGCTCAAACCAATGTGACTTTAGGAAATCCAACACCACGTTGAGATCCCAAGGTGCCACTGGAGGCACAAAAGGGGGCTGAATATGCAGCACTCCCTTAACAAAAGTCTGAACTTCAGGTAGTGAAGCCAGTTCTCTCTGGAAGAAAATCGATAGAGCCGAAATCTGGACCTTAATGGAACCCAATTTTAGGCCCATAGTCACCCCTGACTGTAGGAAGTGCAGAAAACGGCCCAGCTGAAATTCCTCCGTTGGGGCCTTCCTGGCCTCACACCACGCAACATATTTTCGCCATATGCGGTGATAATGGTTTACGGTTACTTTTTTCCTAGCTTTAATCAGCGTAGGAATGACTTCCTCCGGAATGCCCTTTTCCTTCAGGATCCGGTGTTCAACCGCCATGCCGTCAAACGCAGCCGCGGTAAGTCTTGGAACAGACAGGGCCCCTGCTGCAGCAGGTCCTGTCTGAGCGGCAGAGGCCATGGGTCCTCTGACATCATTTCTTGAAGTTCCGGGTACCAAGCTCTTCTTGGCCAATCCGGAACAATGAGTATAGTTCTTACTCCTCTTCTCCTTATTATCCTCAGTACCTTTGGTATGAGAGGAAGAGGAGGGAACACATAAACCGACCGGTACACCCACGGTGTCACTAGAGCGTCCACAGCTATCGCCTGCGGGTCTCTTGACCTGGCGCAATATCTTTCTAGCTTTTTGTTTAGGCGGGACGCCATCATGTCCACCTGTGGCCTTTCCCAACGGTTTACAATCAGTTGGAAGACTTCTGGATGAAGTCCCCACTCTCCCGGGTGGAGGTTGTGCCTGCTGAGGAAGTCTGCTTCCCAGTTGTCCACTCCCGGAATGAACACTGCTGACAGTGCTAACACATGATTTTCCGCCCATCGGAGAATCCTTGTGACTTCTGCCATCGCCGTCCTGCTTCTCGTGCCGCCCTGTCGGTTTACATGGGCGACCGCCGTGATGTTGTCTGACTGGATCAGTACCGGCTGGTTTTGAAGCAGGGGTTTTGCCTGACTTAGGGCATTGTAAATGGCCCTCAGCTCTAGAATATTTATGTGCAGGGAAGTCTCCTGACTTGACCATAGTCCTTGGAAGTTTCTTCCCTGTGTGACTGCCCCCCAGCCTCGAAGGCTGGCATCCGTGGTTACCAGGACCCAGTCCTGTATGCCGAATCTGCGGCCCTCTTGAAGATGAGCACTCTGCAGCCACCACAGCAGAGACACCCTGGTCCTTGGAGACAGGGTTATCAGCCGATGCATCTGAAGATGCGATCCGGACCACTGGTCCAACAGGTCCCACTGAAAGGTTCTTGCATGGAACCTGCCGAATGGAATTGCTTCGTAGGAAGCTACCATCTTTCCCAGGATCCGCGTGCAGTGATGCACCGACACCTGTTTTGGTTTTAGGAGGCCTCTGACTAGAGATGACAGCTCCTTGGCCTTCTCCTCCGGGAGAAACACTTTTATCTGTTCTGTGTCCAGAACCATCCCCAGGAACAGTAGACGTGTCGTAGGGACCAGCTGTGACTTTGGAATATTTAGAATCCAGCCGTGCTGTTGTAGCACCTCCCGAGATAGTGCTACCCCGACCAACAACTGCTCCCTGGACCTCGCCTTTATCAGGAGATCGTCCAAGTACGGGATAATTAAAACTCCCTTCTTTCGAAGGAGTATCATCATTTCGACCATTATCTTGGTAAAGACCCTCGGAGCCGTGTATAGACCGAACGGCAACGTCTGAAATTGGTAATGACAATACTGTACCACAAATCTGAGGTACTCCTGGTGAGGATGGTAAATGGGGACATGCAGGTAAGCATCCTTGATGTCCAGTGATACCATGTAATCCCCCTCATCCAGGCTTGCAATAACCGCCCTGAGCGATTCCATCTTGAACTTTAATTTTTTTATATACGTGTTCAAGGATTTCAAATTTAAAATGGGTCTCACCGAACCGTCCGGTTTCGGTACCACAAACATTGTGGAATAGTAACCCCTTCCTTGTTGAAGTAGGGGCACCTTTACTATCACCTGCTGGGAATACAGCTTGTGAATTGCCTCTAACACTGCCTCCCTGCCTGAGGGAGTTGTTGGCAAGGCAGATTTGAGGAAACGGCGGGGGGGAGACATCTCGAATTCCAGCTTGTACCCCTGAGATACTACTTGAAGGATCCAGGGATCCACCCGTGAGCGAGCCCACTGATCGCTGAAATTTTTGAGACGGGCCCCCACCGTACCCGGCTCCGCCTGTGGAGCCCCAGCGTCATGCTGTGGACTTAGAGGAAGCGGGGGAGGACTTTTGCTCCTGGGAACTGGCTGTATGCTGCAGCTTTTTCCCTCTACCTCTGCCTCTGGGCAGAAAGGACGCGCCTTTAACCCGCTTGCCCTTATTGGGCCGAAAGGACTGTACCTGATAATACGGTGCTTTCTTTGGCTGTGAGGGAACATGGGGTAAAAATGTAGACTTCCCAGCTGTTGCTGTGGAAACGAGGTCCGAGAGACCATCCCCGAACAACTCCTCACCCTTATAAGGCAAAACTTCCATGTGCCTTTTAGAATCTGCATCTCCTGTCCACTGCCGAGTCCATAACCATCTCCTGGCAGAAATGGACATTGCACTTATTTTAGATGCCAGCCGGCAAATATCCCTCTGTGCATCCCTCATGTATAAGAGTGCGTCTTTAATATGCTCTACGGTTAGCAATATAGTGTCCCTGTCTTATCAATACTTTCCGACAGGGAATCTGACCACGCAGCAGCTGCACTGCACATCCATGCTGAAGCAATAGCTGGTCTCAGTATAACACCTGTGTGTGTATATATAGACTTCAGGATAGCCTCCTGCTTTCTATCAGCAGATTCCTTCAGGGCGGCCGTATCCGGAGACGGTAGTGCCACCTTCTTTGACAAGCATGTGAGCGCTTTATCCACCCTAGGGGATGTTTCCCAACGTGACCTATCCTCTGGCGGGAAAGGGTACGCCATTAGTAACCTCTTAGAAATTACCAGTTTCTTATCGGAGGAAGCCCACGCTTCTTCACACACTTCATTTAATTCCTCAGATGGAGGAAAAACAACTGGTAGTTTTTTCTCTCCAAACATAATACCCTTTTTTGTGGTACCCGGGGTAACATCAGAAATATGCAACACATTTTTAATTGCCTCAATCATATAACGTGTGGCCCTATTGGAAGATACATTAGTCTCATCGTCGTCGACACTGGATTCAGTATCCGTGTCGACATCTGTGTCTGCCATCTGAGGTAGCGGGTGTTTTAGAGCCCCTGATGGCTTTTGAGACGCCTGGGCAGGCACAGGCTGAGAAGCCGGCTGTCCCATATTTGGTATGTCGTCAAACCTTTTATGCAAGGAGTCGACACTGTCACGTAATTCCTTCCACAGAACCATCCACTCAGGTGTCGACTCCGCAGGGGGTGACATCACATTTATCGGCATCTGCTCCGCCTCCACATAAGCCTCCTCATCAAACATGTCGACACAGCCGTACCGACACACCGCATACACACAGGGAATGCTCTGACAGAGGACAGGACCCCACAAAGCTCTTTGGGGAGACAGAGAGTATGCCAGCACACACCAGAGCGCTATATAACACAGGGATCCCACTATAAATGAGTGTTTTTTCCCTTATAGCTGCTTATATTATATATATATACTGCGCCTAAATTTAGTGCCCCCCCTCTCTTTTTTACCCTTATGTAGCTTGACACTGCAGGGGAGAGCCAGGGAGCGACCTTCCAGCGGAGCTGTGAGGGAAAAATGGCGCCAGTGTGCTGAGGGAGATGGCCCCGCCCCTTTTCCGGCGGACTTCTCCCGCTTTTTCTGGAATTCTGGCAGGGGTATTTTTACACCTATATAGCCTTCCTGACTATATATGGTGTAGATTTGCCAGCCAAGGTGTATTATATTGCCCTCAGGGCGCCCCCCCCCAGCGCCCTGCACCCATCAGTGACCGGAGTGTGAGGTGTGCATGAGGAGCAATGGCGCACAGCTGCAGTGCTGTGCGCTACCTTGTTGAAGACAGAAGTCTTCTGCCGCCGATTTTCCGGAACACTTCTTGCTTCTGGCTCTGTAAGGGGGCCGGCGGCGCGGCTCCGGGACCGAACGATCGAGGTCGGGTCCTGTGTTCGATCCCTCTGGAGCTAATGGTGTCCAGTAGCCTAAGAAGCCCAAGCTACCACCAGTTAGGTAGGTTCGCTTCTTCTCCCCTTAGTCCCTCGCTGCAGTGAGTCTGTTGCCAGCAGATCTCACTGTAAAATAAAAAACCTAAAATATACTTTCTTTCTAGGAGCTCAGGAGAGCCCCTAGTGTGCATCCAGCTCAGCCGGGCACAAGATTCTAACTGAAGTCTGGAGGAGGGTCATAGTGGAAGGAGCCAGTGCACACGTTAGACCTAAAGCTTTCTTTATAGTTGTGCCCAGTCTCCTGCGGAGCCGCTATTCCCCATGGTCCTTACGGAGTCCCAGCATCCACTTAGGACGTCAGAGAAATTATAACTGGAAATCAAAAAAGTTATTAACCCATGGAGGTCTGGATTTGGAGTCACACTCAAATTTAAAGTGGAAAAACACACTACAGGCTGATCCAACTTTGATGTCCTTAAAACAAGTCAAAATGAGGCTCAGTAGTGTGTGTGGCCTCCACGTGCCTGTATGACCTCCCTACAACGCCTGGGCATGCTCCTGATGAGGTGGCGGATGGTCTCCTGAGGGATCTCCTCCCAGACCTGGACTAAAGCATCCGCCAACTCCTGTACAGTCTGTGGTGCAATGTGGCGTTGGTGGATGGAGCGAGACATGATGTCCCAGATGTGCTCAATTGGATTCAGGTCTGGGGAACGGGCGGGCCAGTCCATAGCATCAATGCCTTCATCTTGCAGGAACTGCTGACACACTCCAGCCACATGAGGTCTAGCATTGTCTTGCATTAGGATGAACCCAGGGCCAACCGCACCAGCATATGGTCTCACAAGGGGTCTGAGGATCTCATCTCGGTACCTAATGGCAGTCAGGCTGCCTCTGGCAAGCACATGGAGGGCTGTGCGGCCCCCCAAAGAAATGCCACCCCACACCATTACTGACCCACTGCCAAACCGGTCATGCTGGAGGATGTTGCAGGCAGAACGTTCTCCTTGGCGTCTCCAGACTCTGTCACGTCTGTCACGTGCTCAGTGAGAACCTGCTTTCATCTGTGAAGAGCACAGGGCGCCAGTGGCGAATTTGCCAATCTTGGTGTTCTCTGGCAAATGCCAAACGTCTTGCACGGTGTTGGGCTGTAAGCACAACCCCCACCTGTGGACGTCGGGCCCTCATACCAACCTCATGGAGTCTGTTTCTGATCGTTTGAGTAGACACATGCACATTTGTGGCTTGCTGGAGGTAATTTTGCAGAGCTTTGGCAGTGCTCCTCCTGTTCCTCCTTGCACAAAGGCGGAGGTAGCGGTCCTGCTGCTGGGTTGTTGCCCTCCTACGGCCTCCTCCACATCTCCTGATGTACTGGCCTGTCTCCTGGTAGCGCCTCCATGCTCTGGACACTACGCTGGCAGACACAGCAAACCTTCTTGCCACAGCTCGCATTGATGTGCCATCCTGGATGAGCTGCACTACCTGAGCCACTTGTGTGGGTTGTAGACTCCGTCTCATGCTACTACTAGAGTGAAAGCACCGCCAGCTTTCAAAAGTGACCAAAACATCAGCCAGAAAGCATAGGAGCTGAGAAGTGGTCTGTGGTCACCACCTGCAGAACAACTCCTTTATTGGGGGTGTCTTGCTAATTGCCTATAATTCCCACCTGTTGTCTATTCCATTTGCACAACAGCATGTGAAATTGATTGTCAATCAGTGTTGCTTCCTAAGTGGACAGTTTGATTTCACAGAAGTGTGATTGACTTGGAGTTACATTGTGTTGTTTAAGTGCTCCCTTTATTTTTTTGAGCAGTATATATATATATATATATCTCTATATATAAAATAAAACCCAAACTGTTGATTAAGTTATACAGGTTGAGAATCCCATATCAAAATATTCCGAAATACAGATTTGTGAAAGACAGTGTAGGGAAATGGGAATGGCCGTGAAGTGGCTGGTCAGCTTAACAAACTATTGCAATATTTTGGAACTAACATTCCCTGAATTCAGATGAATTACAGTTTGAAGTGTTAATATTAGGTGAGTGCTGAATTTGTATGATTTTTTTTATTTAAGAGAGTCACTCTTCGATAAAGCTCCAGTACGAGCGAAACGCGTCACAGGTATCGGTGACGAGGAAATAACCGTTGAGGACAGATCCAAATACGGGCATCAGCTCACCACTAGACAGCGGCAGCAAACCAATTGGCGGTCATCGGAAGGCGCAGCGGCACTTTGACTGGGGAGGACGGAGACGTCCGGAGCCTCCTAGCCGATTCCTTCGTACTACACGATTGACTTACAGGGGGAGAAGCTGCTACATTATTCATATACTTGACTGTGGTGAGCCCGTTATTACCCTCATAAGTGGTTGATATTGAGCTTATACACGTATTGGCGTGGTAATCGAACTGGCTCATTTATGATACAATACATGTGTATGAACGGTATTTAACCTTTTGGAAACAATTTGTATCAGGATATCCATTAAGCATCTGTGCGGGATTAAAAAGGAAAGGCTCCGATATACACGGCTTTCTATCTACAAGAAAATTTGTGGGTTTTTCCTTGACAGTGAACTGTCTTTTTTAGTAATTGATCCACCTCTAATAGTGGTTGTTTTATAAAGAATTGATATATTTATTGCAAGTATTTAGAAAAATATATATGTATTAGAGTAGGCTGTCGATGTTAACATTTATTTTAATAGTGTATTAAACTTGTGGGAATAGGCACTAATTAGTGCTAAATATTTATTAAAATAAATATATGTTGTGACATGTGGTTGTACTCATCTCATTTAAGCCTTTAATTATCAAAATAAGCGCAGACTGAATTCTTTCTCTATCGGTATTCCCACTGAGCTGTATAAACAGTATATACAGTTCTTTGGTTCTAAGTTGCATGAGATGTATGCTGATATATTTACCACTAATCAACTTCCTCCCTCAATGTCCAAGGCTGTTATTATAGTACTCCCAAAGCCCGGTAAGGACCCCAAACTCTTGGAGTCCTACAGGCCGATCTCACTTATCCCTACCGATGCCAAGATCCTGGCGAAAAAAATTCTTGCGGTCCGGCTCAATTTAGTTATTAAATCTATAATCCATCCGGATCAATCCGGCTTCATGCCGGGGAAATCCACGTCCATTAATTTGCGCAGGCTGTACACTATTTTGCAGGCACCTCATGACTTCCCCTCGGATGCGGTTGTGGTTTCACTGGATGCGGCTAAGGCTTTCGACAGCGTCGAATGGTCCTACCTGTGGGGAGTCATGCAATGTATGGGCTTCGGCCCTAATTTTATACAATGGATCAAATTTCTCTATCAAAGTGCACGCGCCAGGATCTTGGTCAACGGCTACATTTCTTCCTCCTTTACCTTGTCACGGGGCACCAGACAGGGTTGCCCCCTTTCTCCTGCCTTGTTTGCCATAGCCATTGAGCCTCTGGCTTGTTTGGTTAGCTCGTACCCGGACATTGGGGGAGTTGACACGGGCCCCTGCACCGTCAAAATAGCCCTTTATGCGGATGACCTGTTGTTATTCCTCCGCAATTACATTGTGGATATGCCTATCGTGTTGCAGGTCATAGAGAAATTTGGTGGCTTTTCTGGTCTCCGCATAAACTGGTCCAAATCATTTATAATGCCCATTATGGGCTCTCCTCCCCAGGTCCCGAGGCTCTCCCTGCCGCTATGCTGGACAGGCCAGTTTAAGTACCTTGGGATCCAAGTTACTAATGACCCTTCGGACTTTATGCCCTTGAATCTTGACCCACTTGTACAACTGCTGGTACGCAAGTCAAGAGCTTGGTGTAAACTCCCGCTGACAATGACGGGTAGGGTTAGCCTTATTAAAATGGTAGTTTTGCCCAAACTATTGTATGTTCTCTCGCAATCCCCTGTGTACATCTTTCTGGCCTTCTTTAGGAAATTAAATAGCATATTAACGTCTCTGATCTGGGCCAATAAAAGGCCTAGAATAAAATGAAATACCCTCACCAGACAAAAAGTTGATGGAGGCTTGGCCTTGCCTCACTTCCAACTGTATTACTATGCGGCCCAGTTGTCACATATCGGCATTTGGCTCCGTGGAGGGGAGGATGCTGGATTATACTGGGCGTTCCTTAGGTGTTACTATCTGGATCTCTCCCCGGCGCAGGTTCTGGCTGGAGGGAGTGCTTCTAGATTCTTGCCTCCTATTGTTTTTCAGGCCATGAAGATCTGGCTAGCTTTGAAGGGTCTGCTCGGGTATGATAGTATGACCCGGATACTCCGCTTTGGCACTCTACGTCGCTCCATGAACTGGGGTCTCTGGAGGGTGGGGTGGTGTGGGCTCCGTATTTCACAATTTCTATATCCCAACTGTATTGCGATGGCGCAATGAAATCGTTTCAGCAACTAAAGGAGGAGTTTGTTCTCCCGAACTCTTACTTTTATAGATTTCTGCAACTCAGGCACGCCTTGCAATCACAGTTTGGGGATTCCCCCCAGGTGCGCCTCCCCTTCCCCGTAAAGACCTTTTTGCAGTCACGGGGTCGAGTCAAGGTGATCTCCTTCACTTACTCGTACCTTCTTAAAACAATTCATGCATACCCACTCTCGAACCTTCGGGAGCGCTGGGAGTGCGACTTGGGCCCCATAGAGGTGGAGGATTGGTAGGTTGCGCTGAGGAACTCGAGCCAGGTCACCAAATCACTGCTGTTCCAACAGATACAACTATTTTGCACAGATCCTATATGACGCCGAATAGGCTGGTCAGATGCGGGGCTGGTAGTGTTGCCGTTTGTCCCAAATGCGGGGCTGCTGGAGGATGCTTCTGGCACCTTGTGTGGGAATGTCCATCCTTGCAGGCGTTCTGGGCTGGGGTCGATTCTGGAACATAAGGGTATATTGAGAGATATGCTGACTCAGAGATTTTCTATTTTGGGGGTGGGCGGCCCTGACTCTGGGTCTAGGTGGGAGGGCATGTATGCCCATAGCATGTGCGCCCTTGCCAAGGTGTGTATTGTGCGGGCATGGATGGCTCCACATTCTCCTACGGTATCTGCATTTAAAGCTCTGGTGAATGACACCCTATTGAAGGACCGCTATATATATATGAAAAATAATGCCCTTACTAAATACGAGAAAATATGGTCCTCTTGGATCAACTCTACATACTCATCCCCTGCCCTACAGATTTAGGGTGCATTGGCCCTATCGGCAGTGTGTTCTTTGGGCCTTGAGGTGCCGAGCCGGACTCCTCTCCCTTATTCTATTTATATCGTCATTGTACCTCACCTCACATAATTGGATAGCTTTAGGCTTGATGGTCTTATGTTGTTTGTTTAGGTTTTCTTTTTCGGCGGTTTTGTGGGCTATTTTCGGCACGCTAGTTGGGGTGTTTACTAAAACACTTTGGGGAGAAAATTTAAAATGTTAAGTATGTGGATCACGATTTGTTTACAGACTTCAGAAAATATGTATACTGTGGGTTGACGGTAATTGGAACTGTAATTACCTGGAATGCTTACTATGCATGTATATTGATTGGGGAGGTATATGGTTCAATGTATGTATATTGCCAACTGTGTTTCCCAGCGTACACTGAAATGTCTGTATCGTTAACTATTTTGTTGAATAAAAATACTCTATTCAAAACAAAAAAAAAGAAATTCCCCTGGTGTTCATTAACTGATATGCTTGGGTGTGGTTCCTGTCTCTTTAAAAGAGTGAGACAGGGCCTAAACCCATGATAGAAGCATTCTGTGTATTTAAATCCAAAAGGTGCCTGAGAGCAATGCTCAGATTTGTGAAAGCCAGTGTAGGGACTGACGAAATGGGAATGGCCGTGAAGTGGCTGGTCAGCTTAACAAACTATTGCAATATTTTGGAACTAACATTCCCTGAATTCAGATGAATTACAGTTTGAAGTGTTAATATTGGGTGAGTGCTGAATTTGTATGATTTTTTTATTTAAATGGTGTGGTCACAATACCACTGGCACCGCGGACGTATGAGTGCTGTGGGTTCTTGCCTATTGTTTTTTATATATATATATATATATATATAATAAAACCCAGACTGTTGATTAAGTTGTACAGCAGGCATTCCCAACCACGGTCCTCAAGGCACACCAACAGTGCAGGTTTTAGTGATATCCAGGCTGCAGCACAGATGGTTAAATCAAAATAACTGAGCTACTAATTAAGTCACCTGTGCTGAAGCCTGGATATTACTAAAACCTGCACTGTTGGTGTGCCTTGAGGACCGTGGTTGGGAATGCCTGTTGTACAGGTTGAGTATCCCATATCAAAATATTCCGAAATACTGATTTTTTTTTTTAGTGAGATAGTGAAACCTTTGTTTTCTTATGGCTCAATGTACACAAACTTTGTTTAATGCATGAAGTTATTAAAAATATTGTCTAAAATGACCTTCAGGCTATATGTATAAGGGGTATATGAAACATAAATGCATTCTGTGCTTATACTTAGGTCCCATCGCCATGATATCTCATTCTGGTATGCAATTATTCCAAAATACGGAAAAATCAATATCCAAACTACTTCTGGCCCCAAGCATTTTGGATATGGGATACTCAACCTGTACTTATATAGAAAGCCTGATTAAATTGTAGGCATAAAAACAAATATAAAATAGAATTGTATCTTATCTTAAAAAGCTGGAGGTCACAATGGGGGAAAACCAACGCGTTTCTTCCTGAGACTATGAAGTCTTAGGATGAAACACGATGAAGTCTCAGGACGAAACGCGTTGAGTTTCCCTCATTGTGACCTCCAACTTTTTAAGATAAGATACAATTCTATTTTATATTTCTTTTATGCCTACAATTTAATCAGGCTTTCTATTTATATCTTAGTATAATTTAATCAACAGTCGGGTTTTTATTTATATATATATATATATATATATATATATATGCAGCGTACAGGTGCGGCACTCGGCATATAAAAACGTGCATAACAAGTAGTCATACTTCACTACTTGTTATGCACTTTTTTATATGCCGAGTGCCGCACCTGTACGCTGCATATTTATCCATCCTGTGAAGGCACCGGCGCCATTCCTATCGTTAATGTGAGTGCCGGACTGATTGACCGTTTTATATATATATATATATATATATATACACACACACATACGTACCATGTATTTATCACGTGCTGCACCACTTCTCTGGAATTCCATACCTCTCCCCCTCAGACTCTCCACCTCTCTACAAAACTTCAAACGGGCTCTCAAGACCCACTTCTTCACCAAACCCAGCCAAATATCATCATAACCCTCTGTTCCACATTCTCTATGTACCCCATCTGTGTCACCCCTGTCTGTCTACCCCTCCCCTTTAGATTGTAAACTCTCACGAGCAGGGCCCTCTTCCCTCATGTGCTTATCCTTTGTCTTACTTTAATAATCTTCAACTGTACCACATCCAGCAGTCTTCTGCCACCTGATACTTATTCCAGTGTCATCTGCTGATGTAACTATGTTTATTTACCCTGTACTTGTCCTATACTGTCATCAACTTTAAGTTGCTGTTTTCCTGTTTGATTTATGTACTCTGGCCCTCATTCCGAGTTGTTCGCTCGCAAGGCGAATGTAGCAGAGTTACACACGCTAAGCCGCCGCCTACTGGGAGTGAATCTTAGCTTCTTAAAATTGCGACCGACGTACGCGCAATATTGCGATTACAAACGAGTTAGCAGTTTCTGAGTAGCTTCAGACTTACTCTGCCTGTGCGATCAGTTCAGTGCTTTTCGTTCCTGGCTGACGTCATAAACACACCCAGCATTCGCCCAGGCACTCCCACCGTTTCTCCGGCCACTCCTGCGTTTTTTCCGGAAACGGTAGCGTTTCCATCCACACGCCCCTAAAACGCCGTGCATCCGCCCAGTAACACCCATTTCCTGTCAATCACAATGCGAACGTCGGAGCGATGAAAATGCCGTGAGTAAACTTACTTTCTTCATAGTAAAGTTACTTGGCGCAGTCGCAGTGCGAACATTGCGCATGCGCACTAAGAGAATTCTCACTGCGATGCGATGAAAAACTCCGAGCGAACAACTCGGAATGAGGGCCTCTGTAATTGGGCGCTGCGGAACCCTTGTAAATAAAGGATAATACTAATAATAATGTATGTAATAAAATATTTTTGTTAAACTTTTAGATCTGAACACACTTTTTGGTTTTCTATAACCTATTGCTATTGGTCAGAATTAATACATCGACACCAGTGGTCGCCAAACACCTCCATCCTGCATTGCTCACAATTTTCATTTAGCAGCTTACCACTGCTGTTTATTTGGGGTTAGCTGACACCCTATATCGTAGGGAGTGTCTGATATTTTTGTAATAACGGATACAAGTAAAGTTAAGGGGTACATCACAAGTGGTGCTGAACTTCACTATTGTCTATATATATATATATATATATATACACACACACAATCAAAAACAGTATCTCTGTGCGCTAATATGTATATGACTGTAAATTCAGTTCGGAATTTGTTCTTTCAGTGGATTGTCGAAGTCTGAAAAAGAAGACAATACAAACCACACAGAGTGGCGCTTTTCGGTGGTAGCGTAAGGACGCAATTGACGTATATGGATGCACCATGCTTCTTTACCATACATCATGCATAGAGTCTGTGGTGGGTGTAAGTATATACGGTACAAGGCGCAATCACTGAGAAATGCCATAAAGACGCACACAGACACATATTTCATACAACACATAAATTACACAGAGACAAAACATGTCCAGCACCAGACTTGTATTATATTGTATTTATATAATAGAGTGTAAAACCAGATATATATGTATTATTGGGACGGAACAAGTTAATTATATCATGCTTAGTGTCAAAATGGTCAGGAGAATGTGTGGATTAATTTGATAGCTATGGGTAAATTGTAGCACATTGCAACAATTAGTTATGATAAAATGTATTAATATAAAGTCACATTCTATGAGAACAAAGGATTTCCTGAGAAAACATGTGGGCAGAAGCCCAGTGGTTAACCCCTGTATCTGCGTCTTGAAACTGGACATTGCTTACATATGAACTGACCAATAACACACAATGAATGAGAAACCTTCCTCTCCAGGGCCAATGGAAGGAGACCGAAACCAACAGACTGTTAACTATCACTGTTTGATATATGTAGTTTCTAGGACTTAGAGAGGTAGTTGCTGTGAGGAAGAAATGGAGATGACTGTCCACTGATCAAAGGGTGATGTATACTGGCTGTATCTGTTTCTTATGTAACTGTAATTCTGTACCACTTACCTAGGCTTATACATGTTATACTGAATGATATACTGTACATATTTTATATGCATACCTATTAATATCAAATACATATATATATCTCTGAGGGTTGGACCTCGGTATACCATGTGTGTGAGTACGTGCTTTCTCTTAAGGGACATAGTGCTGCGACGTTCAGCGCACTATTAACGTATACGGTAATAAGATGCGCCTTGCGTCGCAGTATATATTAACGCTGGTATTTTAAATGTTTATTTAAAATAATGGAAATTCACAGGATCAACCAATGTTCAATGCGTCAAAGTTTATTAAGGTTCGGATGGTCAAAAATAAATAAATAAATAAATAGGGTGTGTACCCCCAGATGAAGCCTGTTGTAGACGAAACGCGTAGGGTTCACCAATCAATATCTGCCATGTTCTGATATATGCGAATTCCACCCAGAGCTCACACCTTTTGCTAAAGATAAAGGTGGAATCTATTCCAACTGTTTGTATTCAGACATGTGTTTGGATTTATTGGTTTTATGATATTGTGTATGTCATTCTAATATTTTAAGAAGTAAAAGAAAATCTTGTACTATATATATGTCTGATTTTTCTTTTGTTTTGGATGATTTTTGGTGAGGGGATATTTTTAGGAAACTTCGTTTTGACCACCCGAACCTTAAGTTAACCCTGCCAAAGTGACCCTCTCCGGGGAGTAAGCACGCTGGCCACTCATTTCTTATGAAGCGCACAGCATGCAAAAGTTTAGCTTTACATTTCATGCATGCAAACACCTTAGCGACAGCACCACTTTTGTCTGAGACTGCCCCAGCAGAATTGCCCTTTCCAAACATAGCAATACAGTAAAATAGAGTACTAAATATATATACCAAGAAGTGTATATACAGGGTGTTCCATAAGCGTGGAAACACCCTTATATATAGAAAACAAAATATATAGACCTTAGAAGTGTATATAGATGGCTAGACAGATTGTGTTTTCCCCATGCAGCAATCCTGAATCCACTACAGACACCAAAGTATGGAATGAGGAAAGCCATAAATTACTGCAGTCAGAAGGGAACACCACAAAGAGTAATAATCCCATGAAAGACCCCAGCATCTGAAGTGGGAATGGTGTGCTGTCCCAGCTGCCAGCAGTAAGGTGTCCACAGCATGGAGTAGTCCAGTGATAGCTCCTCCGGCTCCTACAACCCAGAGAGATAGGCCACCTGCAAGATGTACCCCGGTGGTAGTCCTCCACCCCAGAAGAGTCATGAACTTTAACATTTACAAATATTGACATAGCCTGTAGATCATACTTGCCTACTTTTTGTATGGCTCCACCAGAAGATCCTTGAGTGGACTCCCACATGGGAGGTTCGGGGGATGTGGCACTGCAAATCACATTTTCAAGCTCCCAGATGCCCACTTTACCAGAGTGGGTGGAATCTGGTTTATTCTTCTGGGTTTACAGGGGAGCGCCCTGAACTGTGGCCGTCTCCCAGACATTATGCAAGAGTTTATCTGAGCATCATATGATCTAATCTTTAGATTCACTTGGTGGGAAATCTGGTAAAAATATTAATTGTTCTCTATTTGTAAATTAAGCTTGCATACTCTAGAATGAGAGAGATGTTTAATATCTAGGCCACCAGTCCCTGCAAGTCTCACAGCTCATCAGCCTGTGCGCTAGGTCTGGCTGGCCCCAATGTGCATGCACGAGGTCTAACAAACATTGGAAC
Organism: Pseudophryne corroboree; assembly: GCF_028390025.1. Classification (NCBI taxonomy): domain Eukaryota; kingdom Metazoa; phylum Chordata; class Amphibia; order Anura; family Myobatrachidae; genus Pseudophryne; species Pseudophryne corroboree. The sequence continues at coordinate 248,475,953 of NC_086445.1, forward strand.
ATCTCACGCTCAGGCAGACCATTACATGCCACTGTAAATACACGTGTTTTTATCTACAATATCTGCTTTCGTTCATGTGTATGATCGATGTGTCAAACAGCAATGGTTAGAGAAAATTTGACTCCACCACATTGTACATCTTCCCCTGAAATACTTTAAATAATGAAATGCAAATAATTAGCAGCACCTGCCTAAAAAAATGTTTGTACCTAGGGATGTAAAAGAAGTAAAGATGTACTTAATTTTTCATACATTGCCTCAAGGTGGCATATCTGTTTTGTTGACTTAAGACAATGTAATATATATTAAGGAGTCGATTCAATTATAATTGCCCCACTAGTAAGTGCAGCTATAGCCCACACTTTGATTAGAAAAAGCATTTATTGAGCTTTCTCAAATTTGCTAGCAGGACCTTTCCACGTTTATATGTAACATAGTAATTGAGGTTGAATAGAGGCAAATTGCCCATCATGTTCAACCTCTATTAAGTTGTGATTCTACATACTTGCTGAATAATGTTTTATGACTAGTTAACTACTATAACTCATGTTACCCCCAGATTAACCACGTTGATATTTTAAGTATTATAACCTTGGATATAATTTTCATTCAGAAATTTATCCATTCCTTAAATCCAATTAGAGTCCACCATTACCACCTTTCCTGGCAGGAAATTCCACATCCTGATTGCCCTAACAGTGAGAAACCCTTTCCTCCGTTGCGTTCAGAACTTTCTCTCCTCCAGCCACAGCAAGTGCCCACATGTCCTAAACTGTGTTCTTTTAATAAATAATTCCTCAAATAACTCTTTGTGATGTCCCTTTACATATTTGAAGATATTAATAATATCACCTCTTAGGCGCATCTTTTCTAGTGTATACATATTCAACCTAGTAAGCCTTTCCTTATAATCCAGTCCCTCTATGCCTTTAATCAATTTAGTAGCTAGCCTTTGAACCCTTTCGAGTTCACTGACGTCTTTTTTATACAGTGGTGCCAAAACTGAACACAATATTCCAGGTACAGACGTACCAACGCTTTATACAGCGGCAGGATTACATCCGAGTCCCTTGTCTCAATTCCCCTTTTTATGCACGCTAGCACCTTACTTGCGTTCTTTACTGTGTTTTGACATTGTGTATGGTTATTAAGCCTATTATCAATGAATACCCCCAAATCTTTTTCCAACTCTGTTTCCCCTAGGCGTTCCCCATTTAATATGTAGGTTGCGAGTTTGTTTTTAGTCCCGAAATGCATAACCTTGCATTTGTCGGTATTGAACCTAATTTTCCATTTAGACGCCCAGAGTTCAAGTTTTGATAGATCATTCTTCAAGGACTCCACATCCAATTCTGAGTTAATTATCTTACACAGTTTAGTATCATCTGCAAAGAGTGACACTGTGCTTCCCAGGCCTATTTCTAAGTCATTGATAAATATGTTGAACAGTAGTGGTCCGAGTACGGACCCTTGTGGGATTCCGCTGACTACTGGGGACCAGGTTGAGGACTTCCCGTTGACCACTACTCGCCGTACCCTGCTATCCAACCAGCTGCTTATCCATGTGCAAATAGTTTTTCCTAGGCCAAGCTCCTTTAATGTGATCATCAGTCTCCTGTGAGGAACTGTATCATAGGCTTTTGCAAAACCTAGGAAGACCACATCCACTGTTTTTCCTTGATCAAGATTATTGCTCACTTCCTCATAGAAGCTAATTAAGTTAGTCTGACATGACCTGTCCCTCACAAACCCATGCTGGTTTTTGCTAATAATCCTAGCGGACTGTAGATTCTCCTGTATGACGTCCCTTAGAATTCCTTCCAATATTTTCTCCACTATAGATGTCAAACTAACTGGTCTGTAGTTTCCCAAAAGATTTTTGGATCCCTTTTTAAATAATGGCACTACCTCAGCTATACCCCAATCCTTTGGTACCATGCCTGATCTAATTGAACTATTGAAAATCAAGTATAGGGGTCGTGCTAGTTGTGAACTAAGCTCCATAAGAACCCTCGGGTGAAGTCCATCAGGACCAGGTGATTTATTAATCTTAATTTTGCTTAGTCTCTCCCGGACTACTTCTTCGCATATGTCTGTCCATTATTACCCAGTTTTGTTCAATCACTGTAGTTACCAATTGTAAAGTGCAATGGAATATGCTGCGCTGTATAAGAAACAATCATAATGATAGTAATAATATACAGTAAAAAGGGGTAGGATAAAGAATATGGGGAGGGGCATTGTACAATAAAAAGTAGATTGCCAACATTGTTAAGACACAATATACAGCCACTGAGATATAGAGAGTGAAAGCATAGCTAAACATATAATTCAATGAAGGCACCTTAAAGCATTCAATCAGTAATCCCAGGGAGAAGTACAAGAGGGAAGATAGGGAAGTGTTCAAAAGCATGGGTAGGAAAGAACAAGTGAGGGGAAACAGGAACACAGGGCGAATATTAGTATTGGAGGAAAGGGAAGAGGAAAGAAAAACAGGAATAAGGAGAGCTGGAGTGACTATGGATTACAATTAATTGCAAGATGGGGTTTGATAAGAGACCCAGGGGGACCAAATACTATCAAATTTATGGGAACGTCTGTGCAAAAGTCTTATGATGCGTTTTAAGTGAGACATGGTTCAAATTGAATTGAACAGAGGTACTGCCTATAAAGCAATTGTCAGCATTAAGTGTATGGTGAGAAAGCTCTTGGGAGTATTTTGAAGCATTAGGAATTGGCCTAGGGAGAAGGTAGTAAGAAAGACATGGCGGAAGACAACACAGCCATAGCTGCACGTGTTAAATTTTAAATCAAAATGGCCTGAGTTTGGGACATAACCATCAAATGTGCGTTAGGGAGCACTCTCCACCACAATTCCTCTAGCACCTATTCGATTATGAGGGGATATATAGTCTGTAGGTTGGTAGGGACCAGGTACCACATATACAATGGCTTAAAAGCATTCTACATAATTCAGACACAAAGAGAGGATTTTGCAGCATTTTCTTATTCATCAGCTTCCAAAGGATCCTCCAAATCTAGCTCCAAAGCAAGCTCATAAAGATCCTTATCAGGGTGGTTGTTAGCGAAAATCAGGCCTTGGGAAGTTGAGTGCTGGAGGCAAAGTTTTCCAAGAGAGTGTAGCGGGTTGTTATATGTCAGTGTCAACCAAAGAGGTGTAACAGTGCCTGATTTGAAAGTGCTGAAAAAGATACCTAGGCAGAATGTGAAAGCGATCCTGAAGAGCCGAGAATTAGAGCAGCACCACGTCCCGCAAAATGTAAAGTTGAAAAGCTGTTTTTGGTCCAATGGACAAAGGAAGATACATTCCTATCGGAAACACGGGTTGTTCCAGATATGAGACATTTGTTGTAGGTCTGGATAAGACAAAACACTCAAGAGCCCCAGATGGACAGCGTGAATCTAAAGGTGGGGAGAAGGAGGCTAAATGGGGGTTTGTTCCCCAAGTCAGTCTAAACAAAGAGAGCTCATTAAAACAAACCATGAAATTTCTTCCAGGTCTGCCCAAACTCTAAGATGGGAGTAAGAATGAGCTAAAATGGCTTGAGAAAGGTGGGAGGCTTAATAATGATTTTGAAAGTTGGGGAGACCTAATCATTCGTCCTTGCACCTCTTGTATAATATCCGGAGACAGACTTTAAGGCCTTCTACCAGACCAAAAAAACTGAGAGACAATATGTTGAAGAGTTTTGTGGAAGGAGGATAGGACATCCACATGCACCTGGAAGAGGTGAAGAAACCTTGTAAGCACATTCATTTTGATGGTGTTGACGCACCCAATCCATGATAAATAAAGATTAAGATGCTAAATCCTTTTTAACAGAGTTTATCATAAGAGATAGTGAGGTGAACAAACAAATATTTGAGTTTGTCAGTTCGCCACCGGAATTTGTGACTCAGCTGATAAAAGGTGGAAGGATCTAGGTTTAGTGGCATTGCCTTATCTAAAAATTGGATATAGTTCCAATGGAACAGAAGCTCATTCTGTAATGAGGGGAGAGAGACAACAAGTTTAGTATTAATGAGCAAAACAACATCAGTGTATAGAGCAAGTTTGTGGGCAGTGGAGCGCACCTGTATGCCCGAGATCACTGGATTGAGATGGATCAGAGATGCAAGAGGTTCTATTAATAGAGCAAATAACGAGGCATAAGGGGACACCCATTTCTAGCACCATTTTTGTTGGGAAACTAAGCTGGTGCAAAACCCTTCACTAATACAGATGCAGTAGGTTGAAATAGAGAGCTGCAACGCCATGGACAAAAGCACCATGGAAGCCAAAAGCTTGGAGGTTCAGGCGCATAAAGGACCAGTCCTCCCTGTCAAAGGCCTTTTCAGCGTCAAGGGTGACCACTAGGGCGGAAATGATCCATGTGCTTTCTATATGTATGAGGGCAATCACCTTTCGAGTGTTACCTGCAAACTCGCTGATTTTTATCAGCTGTGTACAAAAATTTGCGAGTCTGGGGGGAGATTAGATTGTGAGGGGGGGGCAAAACTAGGCGCCATTGCAACGGTTACTCGCCCTGTCACCGCTACAGTAACTGAATCAACCCAACCCTAGTGTTACTTGTCACATAAGATACGATTTATACATTTTTAGACTGGCTTATGATTGTGTCAAGACATTTAAAAATAAGAATTTACTCACCGGTAATTCTATTTCTCGTAGTCCGTAGTGGATGCTGGGAACTCCGTAAGGACCATGGGGAATAGACGGGCTCCGCAGGAGACTGGGCACTCTAAAAAAAAGATTAGGTACTATCTGGTGTGCACTGGCTCCTCCCTCTATGCCCCTCCTCCAGACCTCAGTTAAGGAAACTGTGCCCGGAAGAGCTGACACAACAAGGAAAGGATTTGGAATCCAGGGTAAGACTCATACCAGCCACACCAATCACACCGTACAACTTGTGATAACCATACCCAGTTAACAGTATGAACAACAACTGAGCCTCAGTAACAGATGGCTCATAACAATAACCCTTTAGTTAAGCAATAACTATATACATGTATTGCAGAGAGTCCGCACTTGGGACGGGCGCCCAGGATCCACTACGGACTACGAGAAATAGAATTACCGGTGAGTAAATTCTTATTTTCTCTGACGTCCTAGTGGATGCTGGGAACTCCGTAAGGACCATGGGGATTATACCAAAGCTCCCAAACGGGCGGGAGAGTGCGGATGACTCTGCAGCACTGCATGAGCAAACTCAAGCTCCTCCTCAGCCAGGGTATCAAACTTGTAGAACTTAGCAAACTTGTTTGACCCCGACCAAGTAGCAGCTCGGCAAAGCTGTAAAGCCGAGACCCCTCGGGCAGCCGCCCAAGAAGAGCCCATCTTCCTCGTAGAATGTGCTTTCACCATTTTGGATGCGGCAATCCAGCCGCAGAGTGAACCAGCTGAATCGTGCTATAGATCCAGCGAACAATAGTCTGCTTCGAAGCAGGAGCGCCAACCTTGTTGGCTGCATACAGAATAAACAGCGAGTCAGACTTTCTGACTCCCGCCTTTCTGGAAACATAAATTTTCAAAGCCCGGACTACGTCCAGCAACTTGGAATCCTCCAAGTCCCTAGTAGCCGCAGGCACCACAATAGGCTGGTTCAAATGAAACGATGATACCACCCTAGGAAGAAATTGGGGACGAGTCCTCAATTCTGCCCTGTCCATATGGAAGATCAGATAAGGGTTTTTACATGACAAAACCACCAATACTGACACACGCCTAGCCGAAGCTAAGGCCAATAGCATGACCACTTTCCACGTGAGATATTTTAGCTCCATGGTCTTAAGTGGCTCAAACCAGTGGGATTTCAGGAAATCCAACACAACGTTAAGATCCCAAGGTGCCACCGGTGGCACAAAAGGAGGCTGAATATGCAGCACCCCCGGAACAACGTCTGAACTTCAGGCAGTGAAGCCAGTTCATTTTTAGAGAAAATGTATAGGGCCGAAATCTTGACCTTTATGGATCCTAATTTTAGGCCCATAGTCACTCCTGACTGTAGGAAGTGCAGGAATCGACCCCGCTGGAATTCCTCTGTAGGGCCTTCCCGGCCTCACACCAAGCAACCTATTTTTGCCATATACAGTGAAAAAGTCTTGCTGTCACGTCTTTCCTAGCCTTTATCAGCGTAGGAATAACTGCATCCGGAATGCCCTTTTCCGCTAGGATCCGGCGTTCAACCGCCATCCCGTCAAATGCAGCCGCGGTAAATTTTGGAACAGACAGGGCCCCTGTTGCAACATGTCCTGTCTGAGAGGCAGAAGCCCTAAGTCCTCTGAAAGCATTTCCTGCAGCTCCGGGTACCGAGTCCTTCTTGGCCAATTCGGAGCAAAGAATATTGTTTTCACTCCTCCTTTTATTACAATTCTCAGCCCTTGGGTATGAGAGGAAGAGGAGGGAATACAGAGACCGACTGGAACACCCACGGTGTTACTAGTGCGACCACAGCTATCACGTGAGGGTCCCTTGACCCGGCGTAAAACCTTTTTTAGCTTTTTATTGAGGTGGGACGCCATCTAGTCCACCTTAGGCAGTTCCCATCAATTTGCAAACTGCGTGAAGACTTCCTGATGAAGTCCCCACTTTCCCGGGTGGAGGTCGTGCCTGCTGAGGAAGTCTGCTTCCCAGATGTCCACTCCCGGAACGAACACTGCTGACAGTGCGCTTACTTGATTCTCCGCCCAGCGAAGAATTCTGGTGGCTTCTACCCTCGCCACCCTGCTCCTTGTGCCGCCTTGGCGGTTTACATGAACCCCTGCGGTCTGACTGGATCAGAACCGGTTGGTCGCGAAGCAGGATCTCAGCTTGACTTAGGGCATTGTATATGGCCCTTAGTTCCAGGATATTGATGTGAAGGCAAGTCAGTTGACTTGACCACAGACCTTGGAAATTTCTTCCCTGTGTAACTGCCCCCCACCGTCGGAGGCTTGCATCCGTGGTCACCAGGATCCAGTCCTGAATGCCGAATCTGCGGCCCTCGAGAAGGTGAGCACTCTGCAGCCACCACAGGAGAGACACCCTGGCCCTGGGGGATAGGGTGATTAACCGATGCATCTGAAGAGGTGATCCGGACCACTTGTCCAGTAAGTCCCATTGGAAGGTCCTCGCATGGAACCTGCCTAAGGGGATGGACTCGTATGATGCCACCATCCTTCCCAGGACTCGAGTGCAGTGATGCACTGACACCTGTTTTGGTTTTAATAGATTCCTGACCAGTGTCATGAGCTCCTGAGCTCTCTCTATCGGGAGATAACCCTTTTCTGGTCTGTGTCTAGGATCGTGCCTAGGAGAGGCAGATGAGCTGTAGGAACCAACTGCGACTTTGGAATATATAGAATCCAGCCGTGTTGCCGTTACACTTCCAGAGAAAGTGATACGCTGTTCAACAACTGCTCTCTTGATCTCGCTTTTATGAGGAGATCGTCCAAGTACGTGATAATAGTGACACCTTGCTTCCGCAGGAGCACAATCATATCCGCCATTACCATGGTGAATATTCTCGGGGCCGTGGAGAGACCAAACGGCAACATCTGAAATTGGTATTGACAATCCCGTACCGCAATTCTGAGGTACGCCTAATGAGGTGGATAAATGGGGACCTGAAGGTATGCATCCCTTATGTCCCGATTCACAATAAAGTCTCCCCCTTTTTAGGCTTGCACTGACCGCTCTTAGCGATTCCATCTTGAACTTATACCTTCTCAGGTATATGTTCAGGGATTTTTAATTCAATATGGGTCTGACCGAACCGTCTGGTTTCGGGATTACAACATGGTCTAATAATAACACCCTCTTGTTGAAGGAGGGGACCCTTGACCACCACCTGTTAAAGATACAATTTGTGAATTGCAGATAACACTGGCTCCCTCTCTTGGGGGGAAGCCCGCAGGGCCGTCGGTGAGGGGGCATCTTCTCACAGTCCAGCTTGTATCCCTGAGACACAATATCTATTGCCCAGGGATCGAACAGGGAGTGAACCCACTTGTGGCTGAACTTACGAAGGCGTGTCCCCACCGGGCCTAGCTCCGCCTGTGGAGCCCCAGCGACATTGGTGGATTTTTGTAGGGGCCGGGGAGGACTTCTGTTCCTGGGAACTAGCTGCCCGGCTCTGACAAGAAAGGACGCCCCTCAGACTTTCTTGTTTCTTTATACGAAAGGCTGCATTTAATAATGTCGTGCTTTCTTAGGCTGTGCAGGAATATAAGGCAAACTAGCAGAATTACCAGCTATAGCTGTGGAGACCAGGCCCGAGAACCCTTCTCCACACAATCCTCAGCCTTCCATATGCCTCTTAAGTCGGCATCATCTGTCCAATGCATATTCTACAGGACACGTCAAGCAGAGATCGACATAGCTTTGACTCTAGGACCCAGTATACTCATGTCTCTTTGGGCATGCTTTATAACTATATATCTATCACTTAAGACAGCATCTTTAATATATTTATATTGCATACTAGGGTCTCATCTCTGCTGATAAGGTACCTGTCCACGCTGCCACAGCGCTATAAACCCATGCCGACACAATCGCCGGTCTGGGTAGTATACTAGAATGTGCACGCTATCTGCAGGATCCCTGAGAATAGCAAGTGCTACCGTCTGTGCAAACAGGACACCCCAGGGGAAGATTCTCAACATATCCTGGCCCTAGTGGGGAAAGGATACAGCCTGAGAATTCTCTTGTGGGAAGCTGCCGTCTCTTGTCTGGAGATTCCCGCTCTTTTTCCTCATGAGAGGGAAATTTACCTCAGCATTCTTCCCCTTAAACATGTGTACTCTCGTGTCAGGGACAGATGAGTCATCAGTGATATGCAAATCATCTATTATTTCAATAATCATATATTGAATACCTTATAGCCATCTTGGCTGTAACTTTGCATTATCGTAGTCGACAGTGGAGTTAAACTCCATGTCGATACCAGTGTTTGTTATTATGGATAGTGAGCATTGAGAGACTCTGAAGGTCTCTGTGACATAGGGACAGACATGGGTAGATTTCCTGTTTGTTCCCTAACCTTTTGTGCAATAAATTCACCTTAGCACTTACACATATCCAAACAGGTGTCGGCGTTGTCGACGGAGACACCCTCTCACACACATATCCGCTCTATCACCTCCTTAGAGGAGCCTTTTACCTCAGACATGTCGACACACGCGTACCGACACACCACACACACAGGGGATGCTCTATTTGAGGACAGTTCCCCCACAAGGCCCTTTGGAGAGACAGAGAGAGAGTATGCCAGCACACACCCCAGCGCTATATAACCCAGGGATTACACTACAACTCAGTGTTTACCCAGTAGCTGCTGTATATACAATTTTTTGCGCCTAAATTTATGTGCCCTCCCCCTCTCTTTTAACCCTTTGTGTACCAGGATACTGCCGGGGAGAGCCTGGGGAGCTTCCTTCCAGCGGAGCTGTAAAGAGAAAATGGCGCTGGTGTGCTGAGGAAGAAGGCCCGGCCCCCTCAGCGGCGGGCTTCTGTCCTGTTTCTGACTAAAAATGGCAGGGGTTTTACACACATACAGTTTTCCAGACTGTGTTATGTGTATATATTGCCAAAAGGTATACTTATTGCTGCCCAGGGCGCCCCCCCCCCCCCCCCCCAGCACCCTGCACCCTACAGTGACCGGAGTGTGTGGTGTGCAGTGGGAGCAATGGCGCACAGCTGCAGTGCTGTGCGCTACCTTAATGAAGACCGGAGTCTTCTGCCGCCGATTTTATCTCCTTCTTCTGTCTTCTGGCTCTGCAAGGGGGACGGCGGCGCGGCTCCGGGAACGGACGATCGAGGTCAGGCCCTGTGTTCGAACCCTCTGGAGCTAATGGTGTCCAGTAGCCTAAGAAGCACAAGCTAGCTGCACGCAGGTAGGTTTGCTTCTCTCCCCTCAGTCCCACGTAGCAGGGAGTCTGTTGCCAGCAGATCTCACTGAAAATAAAAAACCTAACAAATACTTTCTTTCTAGCAAGCTCAGGAGAGCCCACTAGGTGCATCCAGCTCTGGCCGGGCACAGATTCTAACTGAGGTCTGGAGGAGGGGCATAGAGGGAGGAGCCAGTGCACACCAGATAGTACCTAATCTTTCTTTTAGAGTGCCCAGTCTCCTGCGGAGCCCGTCTATTCCCCATGGTCCTTACGGAGTTCCCAGCATCCACTAGGACGTCAGAGAAAACAGAGGGTGTACATGTGCATGTGTATAAGGCTATATGTACTAGTGTACTTAAAGTCACAGTGATCCATAAAGCAGTACTGCTTTAAAAGAGATGCACAGGTGACAGAGGATTTGAGCACACATGAGGGGAGACAATAGCACATCAGGTTGTATGAGGGTGATTAATCTCATTACCATGCCTGTGTGCTATCGCTTTACCCGATCCCTCCACTGGGCATGTAAAATGGATGAGAGGCAGCAATTATGAAGTAAATGATATCATGAATTTAGTCATTTTGGCATATCTGAGCTATATATCTGTTTTTGGCTGCTCTTCTATAAAGCAACGTACATTCTACATTAGAGCTTGGTACGCATCAGCTAATTTTTTTATGCAAAATTGCCCAATTTCAACTGTTGGTTGTGCATGCAGCTCAATCTGATATTGCCAATGATTTTCAGCAGTGTGTACACAGTATCTACATATATAACTAATATATTGTTAAAGACAAAACTACTGAATGACACACAATATATAGTTTGTCATTTGTAAGATTGCACAATGTGTATGCACTGTATCGTTAGTCCAGGAGTTCAAGGAAAATCATTGATGCCACTGCATCGTTTGCACATCGTCTGATGTGTACCCAGCTTTAGTGCCATTGTACGGACACACAGTCTGTAGGCCACTTGTGATCAATAAACTAAGCTTTGTGTTTCACATGTATAACACACAGGCATGATTCACTTTAACGTAACTCATTCACAGAGAGCAAACCAAGTAGGATTTTGATTGTCTTCCACACAAATCAAAACATCAGAGTTTCTGACCACATGTGGAAAGTGCAGATCGCTGAAAATAAACAGAACTCAAGAGACATTCCAGACTGTTGAGCAAGCTCCAAATATGGTCAAGAGGAGCAGTGATCCACCTCCAGCCATTAGCCACATATGTACAACCCCTCGTGCTTCACTCTATCTCCCCACAGTACAAAACATTCCTTATAGTAAACTTTATCACTGTAAATATCCCCCACGGTGATACCATGTATCTAATCCAATTCAGCACAGTCAACATAAAGTACTATTAATACAATGATAGATTAGGTTTGGTGAATTCAGTTAACCAAGCAACACTATGATAAGGTATATAATAAAGAATGCAGCAACAGCTCCTTTCATCGTCTTTGTCACATCTATTTTTTTACCTCACCTGCTGGATGTTGTCCCTTACAAGTGTCACAATAAATAGCTGAAGGCCTTGCTGCAGTTTAGTCTGTTGCTAATATCTCACTTAAGTGTAGGGTAACGTAATCATCACTACAGTGTTAAAACAATGAAAAACAAAACGTCTAGTGAATTTAAGTTTACAGTAATGTCTGAAGAAGTACGAGCCAGCACATGTCTAACTAGATCTGATACAGAGCGTTCTGCTATATGACATCTTACATGTGATGTGAGTAGGCAGCAGAAATTGGCATGTGTTTCCCATACTGACACAGATTATGTCATCATATTTGTTATATTGTTTATTTACATTGTGACTATAGTTGGAAGAATGTTGGATGCAGATGATAAGTAGAACACAAATAACAATGTGTATTTTTTAACACATTATCATTTTTAGCTAACAGGGATTATATGAGTAAGCTTTGTTTTTGTCTTTTTTTAAAAGCTGCAGTTTATTGGTTAATTACATATTTTTGGCTCTTAGAAAGTCTGTGAGACAATACCGACAGGAGGCAATTGCATTCAATTGCAGGAAACACAACCCCCATGTTTTTCCCTAAAAGCCTGCATGACAGATGTTCTGACTGGACCACGTAGCACAGTGTAGTCAGCGCTTATGCTGTGTTCTCGTACCACCTGAGGCCCATCCCCACAACCGAGAGTCATAGCCACGCTTGCCCTGCATACCTTCAAGCTACAAGTGACATTAATAAAGATGAAAGTTCTGGTTACTAGAGGTATACTATTAATGGCATTATAAAACGGTTTATAACAAACCGTTGCTATTGATCTGTTCACTAAATATCTGTTTTAAAAATGACCAGTGCAGTGCAACTAGATGACTGGCAGCAATGAAAATCTGTTAATGTATATAAGCAAATGAGAATCATCCAATTGCTCCCAAATGCTGGAAATTGGATGGTAATGGTAGTTAAGACAAGTTGGTTGAATCAGTTTGATTTAACCAACATGACTGAACTTTGTAAATATATCTGTATTAATAACAGTAAGTTTTTATTCATAACAACACAGCAAACAACAGTTTACAAATGTTCCACAGAATAAAGCAGTCAGTCGATGTACACAGGAACAGTGAACCTTCCTGGTCCCAGCACTCTGACACTAAACCCACTTCCACCCACACTATCGCCTGGCCAACTTGTTCAGCTTCAGGAGCCCTGAATCTTGTTCCAGGGAATCGTTAAAGCAAGCTCTCAGGTGCTATTACATGGCTTGCTGATTTCAGCAAGCTACAAAACCTGGACCAGACTTACCATACACCGAGATTTTCAGGCGGCAAGTATGCCCCAACTCACTCCGTACCTGAAAACTGGGCCAACCTACTCAGCTGTGGCCCCGTAACCATCTCGCTATAATCTTATTGCACATTATACCCACAGTACTGCCCCTTATACATCACCACACAGCAGTGCCCATTATGTCACACATTAGAGGCCCCACTTTCCTACAGATGTAGCAATGCTCATCTTTGCTGCAATGCAGCATGCTGCAACATGGGTTGCTAGATAGCATGCAGGGCTGCGACTATTCGCAGCCGGAGATTGCTCCATTAATTCCTAATAAAATTAATAGAACCATCGCCGACTGCAAATAGACAGGCGCACTATGCAGCATGATGTAATGCAGCATGTTGCAGAGTATCAAGATGAGTATGGCTACATCAATATCTGACACTAAAGAGTGGACTGGGCCTAATACCCATCTACTCAACAAAGGCTCAGGCTATTGCTTTCCTATCTTAGGGCACATAGAGCGACCTGGGCCTAATGCCCAGTCACTTCTATTTGTAGCATGGGCTCTCTGCCTGCCTAACATGCCCCACAAGCCTGAGGCCTGATTGCACCTACGGGCCTAATGCCCGGCACCTGGTGGTCTAGGGAAGGGGGAGGATATGTTACAGGCAGCCAAGGTCGACTTCATTCAGCTCTTTGCTTCCCATCACTCTTCTCCCCATCTCACCTGTTCAACATCAGCTGGAGCTCTTCAGAAGTCTGCTCTTGATCACCACTGCCGCCAAACTGAAGGCTCCGCTTGGCACCGCCGAGCAGGCAGAGCTATGACACGGCGAGCTGTGAATTGGCTCGCCACAGCTGCTTGTGATTAGCTGCCTGTCCACAAGCTGTGATTGGTGCTAAATTTAAACTGCCCGCAGCCCGACTCTTAAAATGAGAAGCACTGGTGGCTTAACATTTCAGTGCAGTGTGACTTTTGCCACATGAAAGTGCCTGAAAAATGCATGCGGCAGACTATATACATACACATACACACACTCACAAAAGTAGCTTATAACCGTGGATTTGCCCGGGTGCATTTTGTATTTAATGCAGTTTGCAATGTTACTGTGGAGGATATATACAATATTTTTTTTTTCAGTTGTATTGCTTTACTTGTACTGACTCGAGAACGGGCTACGTAAAGCTGACCTTGCAAAAAAGCATCCGGTTGTCAGGTCAATCCCTGCTTTAACAGAGCAAAATCGAGGCGATTGCCATACTATATTGCCAAAAAAATACAAGTTTCTAACCAGCGTCCATGTGACCTTGTTTTCTTAGAACTATTCTGATTAGCCGTGCTTGATACTATAGAGTGTGCATCGGCATTATATTTTCTCTGACTTGTTAATTGTCACAGCAAGGTAGGAAGGAAAAGGTACTGGGAATTTGAGGAATAAATACATTTAATATAGTGGCCTCTATAACATTTCTTGAAGAGATTTAATTTTCAGTCGTGTCCCATTGCACAATTTTGGCAGATTCAATTTTCGCATCAGTATTACTGGCATACCAACTTTTAAAGGTATAATCTGTACCATAAGGTGAACAATAAGAGGACACAATTACCAACGGGCATAAAATGAAGATACTGGAGCCAACACAGAAGCTGTGATTTTAACTGTTAGATTAAGGGGTCTATTCAATTGAAGTCGGAATTGCCGTCAAGTCAAAAAAACAGCAGTTTCTGACTTTTTTTGGTCGAATCAGGATGCGACCCATTCAAAGGCCCTGCCGTTTTTCCGACTTGTCAGAAAACTCGTGGATCAGCGGATCCACGTGTTTTGTCAAATTAACAGGCAATTCCGAGAGGTTTTTGGCCCGTTTTCGACAATGCTGATCCGACTTCAAAAAAATTCGGATCAGCATTGTCAAAAACGGGCTAAACCTGTCGGAATTGCCCGCTAACTGAATATTGCACTGTCAGATCCTTTCCATCAGAGAGGATCCGACAGCCATTGAATAGACCCGTTAGAGGTCATTGGATTAGATTTTTATGTGTACATTCCAGTGTCAGTGATACAAAAGGTCTAAGTGATGGAATAAGCAAACATATTCATTTCTTTTATTGAATTTTTGTTCAGTCCAGTAAATGACTGTCCAAAGTACATTTTAAACTATATGTTATCCTAGGCTGGTTTATGTTATAGCCAACACTGAGGTAACCCAATCTCTATCTGCATTGTCTGCAATGTTCTCATTGTGCAATAGCACAGTCCATGCTGACTGTAATGGCTCGGAATGTTAGAGTGCCTGAAAGCAGCACAGAGTAGATCCCAAGTAAAGAGTGTAGGGAAAGGAAATGGAACATTTTGTTGTGCTAATGAAATCCATGACCATGCACTAAACAGCTACAAATGTAACTTGTAAACTTCAGAACATTTATTTCCAAGACATCACTGTAGCAGTTCCAAGTTTTGCAAAGACTAATCAGATTACAAAAATATCGTACTCATTTCTCAGTATCGAGGACCTAGTTAATGCCAATTTTGTGTACTCTTACTCTACCATTTACAAAATACCACTATTTATAGGTTGCCTTTAATATTACTTAAAAAGCCACTGGCGATAACATTTTCCAACAAACAGAAAGGGGGTATCCAATTACCCTCAGTCATTGACCGCGAGTAATTGTATCGCCGGGGGCTATAATATTAGCCCCGATGCAGCGAGCTCCTCCCCCCCGATGTCGGCATTTATCGCGGACTATGCTTTGGGTGTACATAATCTGGAATAAGCAGATGCCGCAGCCGCAAAGACACATGGGATTGGGGATTTATCCCCAATCCTATGTGTTTTCGCGTGATCGCTGGTCCATTTTCGGCAGATGCAAACAGCCTGTAGTAGGATACTGACCATTGGTCGTTAATCACAATATCTGTCCGACAAAAACGGATCGGCTATAATTGGATACCCCCGTAATCTTGTGCTACAATATTCAGTGCCCGCTCCTATTCACAAACACCAATGTATAGCTCCACCTATGCCCTCATTAGCTCTACACTTACATCTTTATTAGTATTTTGTTTCATTGCTTCATTAAGACTGAAAATGCAAACACAAAAATAAAAACAAACCACTATAAAAAAACACCACCAATAACTATTTTTACAGCAAACTGAAATAAATCAATAATAAGAATTTACTTACCGATAATTCTATTTCTCATAGTCCGTAGTGGATGCTGGGGACTCCGTCAGGACCATGGGGAATAGCGGCTCCGCAGGAGACAGGGCACAAAAAGTAAGCTTTTAGGATCACATGGTGTGTACTGGCTCCTCCCCCTATGACCCTCCTCCAAGCCTCAGTTAGGTACTGTGCCCGGACGAGCGTACACAATAAGGAAGGATCTTGAATCCCGGGTAAGACTCATACCAGCCACACCAATCACACCGTACAACTTGTGATTTGAACCCAGTTAACAGTATGATAACAACGAAGAAGCCTCTGAAAAGATGGCTCGCAACAATAACCCGATTTTTGTAACAATAACTATGTACAAGTATTGCAGACAATCCGCACTTGGGATGGGCGCCCAGCATCCACTACGGACTATGAGAAATAGAATTATCGGTAAGTAAATTCTTATTTTCTCTAACGTCCTAGTGGATGCTGGGGACTCCGTCAGGACCATGGGGATTATACCAAAGCTCCCAAACGGGCGGGAGAGTGCGGATGACTCTGCAGCACCGAATGAGAGAACTCCAGGTCCTCCTTAGCCAGAGTATCAAATTTGTAAAATTTTACAAACGTGTTCTCCCCTGACCACGTAGCTGCTCGGCAAAGTTGTAATGCCGAGACCCCTCGGGCAGCCGCCCAAGATGAGCCCACCTTCCCTGTGGAGTGGGCATTTACAGATTTAGGCTGTGGCAGGCCTGCCACAGAATGTGCAAGTTGGATTGTGCTACAGATCCAACGAGCAATCGTCTGCTTAGACGCAGGAGCACCCATCTTGTTGGGTGCATACAGGATAAACAGCGAGTCAGATTTTCTGACTCCAGCCGTCCTTGAAACATATATTTTCAATGCTCTGACAACGTCCAGCAACTTGGAGTCCTCCAAGTCGCTAGTAGCCGCAGGCACCACAATAGGCCGGTTCAAGTGAAAAGCCGAAACCACCTTAGGCAGAAACTGAGGACGCGTCCGCAGTTCTGCCCTGTCCGAATGGAAAATCAGATATGGGCTTTTGTACGATAAAGCCGCCAACTCTGATACTCTCCTGGCTGAAGCCAGGGCCAGTAGCATGGTTACTTTCCATGTAAGATACTTCAAATCTACCGATTTGAGCGGCTCAAACCAATGGGATTTGAGAAAATCCAAAACTACGTTGAGATCCCACGGTGCCACTGGAGGCACAATCGGGGGCTGTATATGTAGTACACCTTTGACAAAGGTTTGTACTTCAGGCACTGAAGCCAATTCTTTCTGGAAGAAAATCGATAAGGCCGAAATTTGAACCTTAATAGACCCCAATTTGAGGCCCATAGACAATCCTGCCTGCAGGAAATGTAGGAATCGACCCAATTGAAATTCCTCCGTTGGGGCCTTCTTGGCCTCACACCACGCAACATATTTTCTCCAAATGCGGTGATAATGTTGTGCGGTCACTTCCTTCCTGGCTTTAATCAAGGTAGGAATAACTTCCTCTGGAATGCCCTTTTCTTTTAGAATCCGGCGTTCAACCGCCATGCCGTCAAACGCAGTCGCGGTAAGTCTTGGAACATACAAGGTCCCTGCTGAAGCAGATCCCTTCTTAACGGTAGAGGCCACGGCTCTTCCGTGAGCATCTCTTGAAGTTCCGGGTACCAAGTCCTTCTCGGCCAATCCGGAGTCACGAGTATTGTTCTTACTCCCCGTAGCCGTATAATTCTCAGTACCTTTGGTATGAGAGGCAGAGGAGGAAACACATACACGGACCGGTACACCCACGGTGTTACCAGAGCGTCCACAGCTATTGCCTGAGGGTCTCTTGACCTGGCGCAATATCTGTCCAGTTTCTTGTTGAGGCGGGACGCCATCATGTCCACCTTTGGTTTTTCCCAACGGTTCACAATCATGTGGAAGACTTCTGGATGAAGTCCCCACTCTCCCGGGTGGAGGTCGTGTCTGCTGAGGAAGTCTGCTTCCCAGTTGTCCACTCCCGGAATGAACACTGCTGACAGTGCTATGACATGACTTTCCGCCCAGCGAAGAATCCTTGCAGCTTCTGTCATTGCTCTTCTGCTTCTCGTGCCGCCCTGTCTGTTTACGTGGGCGACTGCCGTGATGTTGTCCGACTGGATCAACACCGGCTGACCCTGAAGCAGCGGTTTTGCCAGGCTTAGAGCATTGTAAATCGCTCTTAGCTCCAGTATATTTATGTGAAGAGACGTCTCCAGGTTCGACCACACGCCCTGGAAGTTTCTTCCCTGTGTGACTGCTCCCCAGCCTCGTAGGCTGGCATCCGTAGTCACCAGGACCCAGTCCTGTATGCCGAATCTGCGGCCCTCTAACAGATGGGCACTCTGCAACCACCACAGAAGAGACACCCTTGTTCTTGGTGACAGTGTTATCCGCTGATGCATGTGCTGATGCGATCCGGACCATTTGTCCAGCAGATCCCACTGAAATATTTGTGCGTGGAATCTGCCGAATGGAATTGCTTCGTAAGAAGCCACCATCTTTCCCAGGACTCTTGTGCATTGATGTACTGACACATTTCCTGGTTTTAGCAGGTTCCTGACAAGTTCGGATAACTCCCTTGCTTTCTCCTCCGGGAGAAACACCTTTTTCTGAACAGTGTCCAGAATCATTCCCAGGAACAGCAGACGTGTCGTCGGGGTCAATTGAGATTTTGGAAGATTCAGAATCCACCCGTGTTGTTGAAGCACTACTTGGGTTAGTGCTACTCCGACTTCCAGCTGTTCTCTGGACCTTGCCCTTATCAGGAGATCGTCCAAGTAAGGGATAATTAATACGCCTTTTCTTCGTAGAAGAACCATCATTTCGGCCATTACCTTGGTAAAGACCCGAGGTGCCATGGACAAACCAAACGGCAGCGTTTGAAACTGATAATGACAGTTTTGTATCACGAACCTGAGATACCCTTGGTGTGAAGGGTAAATTGGGACATGCAGATAAGCATCTTTTATGTCCAGGGACACCATGAAGTCCCCTTCTTCCAGATTCGCTATCACTGCTCTGAGTGACTCCATCTTGAACTTGAATTTCTGTATGTACAGGTTCAAGGATTTCAGATTTAGAATAGGTCTTACCGAACCGTCCGGCTTCGTTACCACAAATAGTGTGGAATAATACCCCTTTCCCTGTTGTAGGAGGGGTACCTTGACTATCACCTGCTGAGAATACAGCTTGTGAATGGCTTCCAATACAGTCGCCCTTTCTGAGGGAGACGTTGGTAAAGCAGACTTTAGGAACCGGCGAGGGGGAGACTTTTCGAATTCCAACTTGTAACCCTGAGATACTACCTGCAGGATCCAAGGGTCCACCTGTGAGCGCGCCCACTGTGTGCTGAAAATCTTTAGTCGACCCCCCACCGCCCCTGAGTCCGCTTGCACAGCCCCAGCGTCATGTTGAGGGCTTTGTAGAAGCCGGGGAGGGCTTCTGTTCGTGGGAAGTAGTTGCTTGCTGCACCCTCTTACCCCTTCCTTTGCCTCTGGGCAAATATGACTGTCCTTTTGCCCGCTTGTTCTTATAGGAACGAAAGGACTGCGGCTGAAAAGACGGTGTCTTTTTCTGTTGGGAGGTGACCTGAGGTAAAAAAGTGGATTTTCCCGCTGTTGCCGTGGCCACCAGATCCGATAGACCGACCCCAAATAATTCCTCTCCTTTATACGGCAATACTTCCATATGCCGTTTGGAATCCGCATCACCTGACCACTGTCGCGTCCATAAACTTCTTCTGGCAGATATGGACATCGCACTTACTCTCGATGCCAGAGTGCAAATATCCCTCTGAGCATCTCGCATATAAAGAAAAGCATCCTTTAATTGCTCTATAGTCAATAAAATACTGTCCCTCTATCCAGGGTATCAATATTTTCAGTCAGGGAATCCGACCACACCACCCCAGCACTGCACATCCAGGCTGAGGCTATTGCTGGTCGCAGTATAACACCAGTATGTGTGTATATACTCTTCAGGGTAGTTTCCAGCCTCCTATCAGCTGGATCCTTGAGGGCGGCCGTATCAGGAGACGGTAACGCCACTTGTTTTGATAAGCGTGTGAGCGCCTTATCCACCCTAGGGGGTGTTTCCCAGCGCGCCCTAACCTCTGGTGGGAAAGGGTATAATGCCAATAACTTCTTTGAAATTAGCAGTTTTCTATCGGGGTTAACCCACGCTTCATCACACACGTCATTCAATTCCTCTGATTCTGGAAAAGCTACAGGTAGTTTTTTCACACCCCACATAATACCCCCCTTTGAGGTACCTGCAGTATCAGAGATATGCAAAGCCTCCTTCATTGCCGTGATCATATAACGTGTGGCCCTATTGGAAAATACGTTTCTTTCTTCACCGTCGACACTAGATTCATCTGTGTCGGTACCTGTGTCGACTGACTGAGGTAAGGCACGTTTTACAGCCCCTAACGGTGCCTGAGACACCTGGACAGGTACTAACTGGTTTTCCGGCCGTCTCATGTCGTCAACTGACTTTTGCAGCGTGCTAACATTATCACGTAATTCCATAATTAAAGCCATCCATTCCGGTGTCGACTCCCTAGGGGGTGACATCACCATTACCGGCAATTGCTCCGCCTCCACACCAACATCGTCCTCATACATGTCGACACACACGTACCGACACACAGCAGACACACAGGGAATGCTCTTATCGAAGACAGGACCCCACTAGCCCTTTGGGGAGACAGAGGGAGAGTTTGCCAGCACACACCAAAGCGCTATAAAAATGTATATAAACAACCCTAAAAGGTGTTGTTTCTGTTATATGCGCTTAATATATAAAAATATCGCCAAAATATGCCCCCCTTCTCTGTTTTACCCTGTTTCTGTAGTGCAGTGCAGGGGAGAGTCCTGGGAGCCTTCCTCACAGCGGAGCTGAGCAGGAAAATGGCGCTGTGTGCTGAGGAGAATAGGCCCCGCCCCCTAAAACGGCGGGCTCTTCTCCCGGAGTTTGCGATATATGGCAGGGGTTAAATACATCCATATAGCCTCAAGGGCTATATGTGATGTATTTTAGCCATAGAAAAAGGTATTATACATTGCTGCCCAGGGCGCCCCCCCCAGCGCCCTGCACCCTCAGTGACCGCTGGTGTGAAGTGTGCCGACAACAATGGCGCACAGCTGCAGTGCTGTGCGCTACCTTATGAAGACTGAAAGTCTTCTGCCGCCTGTTTCCGGACCTCTGGACCTCTTCAACTTCGGCATCTGCAAGGGGGGTCGGCGGCACGGCTCCGGGACCGGACTCCATGGCTGGGCCTGTGTTCGATCCCTCTGGAGCTAATGGTGTCCAGTAGCCTAAGAAGCAAATCCATCCTGCACGCAGGTGAGTTCACTTCTCTCCCCTAAGTCCCTCGTAGCAGTGAGCCTGTTGCCAGCAGGACTCACTGAAAATAAGAAACCTAAAAAACTTTTTTTCTAAGCAGCTCTTTATGAGAGCCACCTAGATTGCACCCTGCTCGGACGGGCACAAAAACCTAACTGAGGCTTGGAGGAGGGTCATAGGGGGAGGAGCCAGTACACACCATGTGATCCTAAAAGCTTACTTTTTGTGCCCTGTCTCCTGCGGAGCCGCTATTCCCCATGGTCCTGACGGAGTCCCCAGCATCCACTAGGACGTTAGAGAAAAATAGGTAAAATACATATACACATAGTATTCACCCCCCTTTGCATTTGGATGCTGGGGTTCCTGAAAGGACCATGGGGAATAGCGGCTCCGCAGGAGACAGGGCACAAAAAAGTAAAGCTTTACTAGGTCAGGTGGTGTGCACTGGCTCCTCCCCCTATGACCCTCCTCCAGACTCCAGTTAGGTACTGTGCCCGGACGAGCATACACAATAAGGGAGGCATTTTGAATCCCGGGTAAGACTCATACCAGCCACACCAATCACACCGTACAACTTGTGATCTAAACCCAGTTAACAGTATGACAACAGAAAGGGCCTCTTAAAGATGGCTCCTTAACAATAACCCGAATTAGTTAACAATAACTATGTACAAGTATTGCAGACAATCCGCACTTGGGATGGGCGCCCAGCATCCACTACGGACTCCGAGAAATAGAATTATCGGTAAGTAAATTCTTATTTTCTCTATCGTCCTAAGTGGATGCTGGGGTTCCTGAAAGGACCATGGGGATTATACCAAAGCTCCCAAACGGGCGGGAGAGTGCGGATGACTCTGCAGCACCGAATGAGAGAACTCCAGGTCCTCCTTTGCCAGGGTATCAAATTTGTAAAATTTTACAAACGTGTTCTCCCCCGACCACGTAGCTGCTCGGCAGAGTTGTAATGCCGAGACCCCTCGGGCAGCCGCCCAAGATGAGCCCACCTTCCTTGTGGAGTGGGCTTTTACAGTTTTAGGCTGTGGCAGGCCTGCCACAGAATGTGCAAGTTGAATTGTGTTACAAATCCAACGAGCAATCGACTGCTTAGAAGCAGGTGCGCCCAACTTGTTGGGTGCATACAATATAAACAGCGAGTCAGATTTTCTGACTCCAGCCATCCTTGCAATGTATATTTTTAAGGCTCTGACAACGTCCAACAACTTGGAGTCCTCCAAGTCGCTAGTGGCCGTAGGCACCACAATAGGTTGGTTCAGATGAAATGCTGATACCACTTTAGGGAGAAAATGCGGACGAGTCCGCAGTTCTGCCCTATCCGAATGGAAGATTAGATAAGGACTTTTATAAGATAAAGCCGCCAATTCAGATACTCTCCTGGCAGAGGCCAGGGCTAGTAACATAGTCACTTTCAATGTGAGATATTTCAAATCCACCTTTTTCAATGGTTCAAACCAATGGGATTTGAGGAAATCTAAAACTACATTTAGATCCCACGGTGCCACCGGAGGCACCACAGGAGGCTGTATATGCAGTACTCCCTTGACAAAAGTCTGGACCTCAGGGACAGAGGCCAATTCTTTTTGGAAGAATATTGACAGGGCCGAAATTTGAACCTTAATGGATCCCAATTTGAGACCCATAGATAATCCTGATTGCAGGAAATGTAGGAAACGACCCAGTTGGAATTCCTCCGTCGGAACCCTCCGATCCTCGCACCACGCTACATATTTTCGCCAAATGCGGTGATAATGTTTCACGGTGACTTCCTTCCGTGCCTTAATCAAGGTAGGAATGACTTCTTCTGGAATGCCTTTCCCTTTTAGGATCTGGCGTTCAACCGCCATGCCGTCAAACGCAGCCGCGGTAAGTCTTGAAAAAGACAGGGACCCTGCTGTAGCAGGTCCCTTCTCAGAGGTAGAGGCCACGGTTCGTCCGTGAGCATCTCTTGAAGTTCCGGATACCAAGTCCTTCTCGGCCAATCCGGAACCACTAGTATTGTTCTTACTCTTCTTTGCCGTATGATCTTCAATACCTTTGGTATGAGCGGCAGAGGAGGAAACACATACACTGACTGGTACACCCAAGGAGTTACCAGTGCGTCCACAGCTATTGCCTGTGGATCTCTTGACCTGGCGCAATATTTGTCCAGTTTCTTGTTGAGGCGAGACGCCATCATGTCTACAATTGGTCTTTCCCAACGGTCTATTAACATGTTGAAGACTTCTGGATGTAGACCCCACTCTCCCGGATGAAGATCGTGTCTGCTGAGGAAGTCTGCTTCCCAGTTGTCCACGCCCGGGATGAACACTGCTGACAGTGCTATCACGTGATTCTCCGCCCAGCGAAGAATCTTGGCAGCTTCTGCCATTGCACTCCTGCTTCTTGTGCCGCCCTGCCTGTTTACATGGGCGACCGCCGTGATGTTGTCCGACTGAATCAACACCGGCTTTCCTTGCAGGAGAAGTTCCGCCTGGCTTAGAGCATTGTAGATTGCTCTTAGTTCCAGAATGTTTATGTGAAGAGACTTTTCCAGACTCGTCCATACTCCCTGGAAGTTTCTTCCTTGTGTGACTGCTCCCCAGCCTCTCAGGCTGGCGTCCGTGGTCACCAGGATCCAATCCTGAATGCCGAATCTGCGGCCTTCTAATAGGTGAGCCTTCTGCAACCACCACAGAAGTGACACCCTTGTCTTTGGTGACAGGGTTATTCGCAGGTGCATCTGCAGATGCGACCCTGACCATTTGTCCAACAGATCCCTTTGGAATATTCTTGCATGGAATCTGCCGAATGGAATTGCTTCGTAAGAAGCCACCATTTTTCCCAGGACTCTTGTGCATTGATGTACTGACACTTTTCCTGGTTTTAGGAGGTTCCTGACCAGATCGGATAACTCCTTGGCTTTTTCCTCTGGAAGGAAAACCTTTTTCTGAACCGTGTCCAGAATCATTCCTAGGAACAGCAGACGAGTTGTCGGGATTAAATGGGATTTTGGAATATTCAGAATCCACCCGTGTTGTCTTAGCACCTCTTGAGATAGTGCTAAAGCTGTCTCCAGCTGTTCTCTGGACCTTGCCCTTATTAGGAGATCGTCCAAGTATGGGATAACTAATACGCCTTTTCTTCGAAGAAGAATCATCATCTCGGCCATTACCTTGGTAAAGACCCGAGGCGCCGTGGACAATCCGAACGGCAGCGTCTGAAACTGATAGTGACAGTTTTGAACAATGAACCTGAGGTACCCCTGGTGTGCGGGGTAAATCGGAACGTGTAGATACGCATCCTTGATGTCCAAGGATACCATAAAGTCCCCTTCTTCCAGGTTCGCTATCACTGCTCTGAGTGACTCCATCTTGAACTTGAACTTTTTTATGTAGAGGTTCAAGGACTTCAGATTTAGAATAGGCCTTACCGAGCCATCCGGCTTCGGTACCACAAATAGAGTGGAATAATACCCCTTTCCTTGTTGTAATAGGGGTACTTTGACTATCACCTGCTGAGCGTACAGCATGTGAATGGCTTCCAACACCCTCTCCCTTTCGGAAGAGACGGTTGGTAAGGCAGACTTCAGGAAACGATGAGGAGGATCCGTCTCTAATTCCAACCTGTACCCCTGAGATATTATCTGCAGGATCCAGGGGTCTACCTGCGAGTGAGCCCACTGCGCGCTGTAATTTTTGAGACGGCCCCCCACTGTCCCCGAGTCCGCTTGAGAGGCCCCAGCGTCATGCTGAGGTTTTTGCAGGAGCCGGGGAGGGCTTCTGTTCCTGGGAAGGAGCTGCCTGTTGGTGTCTCTTCCCTCTTCCTCTGCCTCGTGGCAGGTACGACAAGCCCTTTGCTCTCTTATTTTTGTAGGAGCGAAAAGGCTGCGGTTGAAAGGTCGGTGCCTTTCTCTGTTGGGGAGTGACTTGAGGTAAAAAAGTGGATTTCCCGGCAGTAGCCGTGGCCACCAAGTCTGATAGACCAACTCCAAATAACTCCTCCCCTTTATACGGCAAAACCTCCATGTGACGTTTTGAATCCGCATCGCCTGTCCACTGTCGTGTCCATAAGGCTCTTCTGGCTGAAATGGACATAGCACTCACCCGAGATGCCAGTGTGCAAATATCCCTCTGTGCATCACGCATATAGATAAATGCATCCTTTATTTGTTCTAACGACAGTAAAACATTGTCCCTATCTAGGGTATCAATATTTTCAATCAGGGATTCTGACCAAACTACTCCAGCACTGCACATCCAGGCAGTTGCTATAGCTGGTCGTAGTATAACACCTGCATGTGTGTATATATTCTTTTGAATAACTTCCATCTTTCTATCTGATGGATCCTTAAGTGCGGCCGTCTCAGGAGAGGGTAACGCCACTTGTTTGGATAAGCGTGTGAGCGCCTTGTCCACCTTAGGGGGTGTTTCCCAGCGCGCCCTAACCTCTGGCGGGAAAGGGTATAATGCCAATAACTTTTTTGAAATTATCAACTTTTTATCAGGAGCAACCCACGCTTCATCACACACGTCATTTAATTCTTCTGCTTCAGGAAAAACTGTTTGTAGTTTTTTCACACCATACATAATACCCTGTTTTACGGTATCTGTAGTATCAGCTAAATGTAACGTCTCCTTCATTGCCAAAATCATATAACGTGTGGCCCTACTGGAAAATACGTTTGAATTTCTACCGTCGTCACTGGAATCAGTGCCCGTGTCTGGGTCTGTGTCGACCGACTGAGGCAAAGGGCGTTTTACAGCCCCTGACGGTGTTTGAGGCGCCTGGACAGGCATTAATTGATTGTCCGGCCGCCTCATGTCCTCAACTGACTGTTTAAGGGAAGATAAACCATCACGTAATTCCACAAATAAAGGCATCCATTCTGGTGTCGACCCCCTGGGGGGTGACATCTGCATATTTGGCAATTGCTCCGCCTCCACACCAATATCGTCCTCATACATGTCGACACCACGTACCGACACACACCGCAAACTCACAGGGAATGCTCTAATGAAGACAGGACCCACTAGCCCTTTTGGGGAGACAGAGGGAGAGTCTGCCAGCACACACCACAAAGCGCTATATATACAAGGGATATCCTTATATTAAGTGCTCCCTTATAGCTGCTTTAATATATATATATATAGCCATTAATGTGCCCCCCCTCTCTGTTTTACCCTGTTTCTGTAGTGCAGTGCAGGGGAGAGACCTGGGAGCCGTTCTGACCAGCGGAGCTGTGACAGAAAATGGCGCCGTGTGCTGAGGAGATAGGCCCCGCCCCTTTTTCGGCGGGTTCTTCTCCCGCTATTTTTCCAGTCAGGCAGGGGTTAAATATCTCCATATAGCCCCTATGGGCTATATGTGAGGTATTTTTAGCCTTGTATAAGGTTTATATTTGCCTCTCAGAGCGCCCCCCCCCAGCGCTCTGCACCCTCAGTGACTGCCCAGTGAAGTGTGCTGAGAGGAAAATGGCGCACAGCTGCAGTGCTGTGCGCTACCTTATGAAGACTGAGGAGTCTTCAGCCGCCGGTTTCCGGACCTCTTCACGCTTCAGCATCTGCAAGGGGGTCGGCGGCGCGGCTCCGGGACCGGACTCCACGGCTGGGCCTGTGTTCGATCCCTCTGGAGCTAATGGTGTCCAGTAGCCAAGCAGCAAATCCACTCTGCATGCAGGTGAGTTTACTACTTTCCCCCTAAGTCCCACGTTGCAGTGATCCTGTTGCCAGCAGGACTCACTGTAAAGAAAAAAAACCTAAACTAAACTTTCTCTAAGCAGCTCTTTAGGAGAGCCACCTAGATTGCACCCTTCTCGTTCGGGCACAAAATCTAACTGGAGTCTGGAGGAGGGTCATAGGGGGAGGAGCCAGTGCACACCACCTGACCTAGTAAAGCTTTACTTTTTTGTGCCCTGTCTCCTGCGGAGCCGCTATTCCCCATGGTCCTTTCAGGAACCCCAGCATCCACTTAGGACGATAGAGAAATAGGTAAAATACATATACACATAGTATTCACCCCCCTTTGCATTCTTCATGTTTTGTTGCCTCACAACCTGGAATTAAAATGGATTGTTTGAAGGTTTGCATCATTTCATTCACAGAGCATGGCTACAACTTTGAAGATGTTTTTTTTTTTTTATTATTGTGAAGCAAATAACAAATAGGACAAAATAACAGAAAACTTCAGCGTGCATAACTATTCACCCCCCTAAAGTCAGTACTTTGAAGAGCTTCCTTTTGTGTCAATTACAGCTGCAAGTCGCTTTGGATAAGTCTCTATGAGCTTGCCACTGGGATTTTTGCCCATTCATCAAGGCAAAACGGCTCAAGCTCTTTCATGTTGGATGGTTTCCGCTTGTAAACAGCAATCTTTTAGTCTGACCACAGATTCTCAATTGGATTGAGATCTGGGCTTTGACTAGGCCATTCCAACACATTTAAATGTTTCCCCTTAAACCACTTGTGCTGCTTTAGTGTTGCTTTAGCAGTGTTGCTAAAGTATGTAAGAGTGTTGCTTTAGCAGTATGCTTTGGGTCATTGTCCTGCTGGAAGGTGAACCTCCATCCCAGTCTCAAATCACAGGCAGACTGAAACAGGTTTTGCTCAAGAATATCCCTGTATTTAGCACCATCCATCTTTCCCACGACTCTAAACAGTTTCCCAGTCCGTGCTGCTGAAAAACATCCCCACCACCATGTTTCACTGTGGGGATGGTGTTCTTGGGGTGAAGGGATGTGTTGGGTTTGCGCCAGACATAGTGTTTTCCTTGGTGGCCAAAAAGTTAACTTTTACTGTCATCTGGCACCTTCCTCCATACATTTGGGAAGTCGGGTACATGCCTTTTGGAAAACTCACAACGTGCCTTCTTATTTTTAACACTAAGTAATGGCTTTATTTCTGGCCACTCTTCCATAAAGCCCAGCTCTATGGAGTGTATGACTTATTGTAGTCACATGCACAGATACACCAGTCTGTGCTGTGGAACTCTGCAGCTCCTTCAGGGTTACCTTTGGTCTCTGTGCTGCCTCTCTGATTAATGCCCTCCTTGCCTAGTCTGTGAGTTTTGGTGGCTGGCCCTCTCTTGGCAGGTTTGTCATGGTACCATGTTCTTTCCATTTGAAGATTATGGATTTGATGGCTCTCCGAAGGATCATCAAAGATTTGGATATTTTAACCCAACCCTAACTTATACTTAACAACTTTGTCCCTGACTTGTTTGGAGAGCTCCTTGGTCTTCATGGTGTGATGCCTCTTGCTTAGTGGTGTTGCAGCCTCTGGAGCCTTTCAGAAAAGGTGTATTTATACTGACAGATCATGTGACACTTAGATTGCACACAGGTGGACTTCATTATGTGACTTCTGAAGGTAATTGGTTGCACCAGAACTTTTGAGGAGCTTCATAGCAAAGGGTGTGAATACATATGCACATGCCATTTTTCAAATTGCTATTTATAAAAATTATTTTTGATATAAATTTTTCTCATTTCACTTCAACTATCTTGTGCATATCCATCACATAAAATTCAGATTAAATTTTTTTTTAAATTACAGGTTGTAATGTAACAAAATAAGTAAAAAGCCAAGGGGGGTGAATACTTTAGCAAGGCACTGTATATATGTGTGTGATAATTTATATAGTGCTCTTTGTCCAACAGGACTCAAGACGCTTAACAGATAGTAGGGACATTAGAGAACAGAAACTATTACTCAATAAGGAGGTTCAGGTTTGTATGAAATACAGAGACCATGGTGATAATACTAAGGGAGTGGCAGCCAATTTGGGTCATCAATTGCGAGGATTACTCATCCTACCCACCAACAATACAGATAAGGCAGCCATTTTAGGCATACTACATAGGATTACACTGGGTAAAAAAGACAATTCTTGTTACTTATGACACATAAGGGGAGATAAAAAATACTGGGCGAGGTCCTTGTAAGTTCCTCAGAACCATACATTTTTCATTCTACACGGAGCACCAGGTGAGGCAGCCATGTGTGGTGCACTACATTGGTTACAATATGCGTATAAGCACTACATGAAGACATACAAAGAAATAATAGGATTTTGGTTACCTACCGGTAAATCCTTTTCTCGTAGTCCGTAGAGGGTATAGATGGGTCCACCAGGAGCCATTGGCACTTTAAGAGTTTAATAGTGTGGGTTGGCTCCTCCCTCTGTGCCCCTCCTACCAGACTCAGTTTAGAAACTGTGCCCGAGGAGACAACATACTTTGAGAGAAGGAATTACACAGATAGTGGCGAGATTCATAACAGCTCACACAACAGGCAAATCCGGCTAACATGCCGGAACAAGTCAGCAACGGCTGAAAAAGTAAATAACGCAGAACTTACCTAGGAACCAGGCAGTACTGAACTATAAAACCAAAGCAGGATAATGCAGCGCTGGGTGGGCGCCCAGCATCCTCTAGGACGTAAGAGAAAATAGGATTTTTTTCTCGTAGTCCATAGAGGATGCTGGGCGCCCGCCCAGCGCTGCGTTTTCCTGCTTTGGTTTTATGCTGGGGTCGATATTAGTACCATGGGGATGTACCAAAGCTCCCAGTACGGGGTAGGGGGAGAGCTCGGAGGCTCCTGCAACACTGCTTGACCAAACTTGAGGTCATCAGAGGCTAAAGTATCGAACTTGTAAACTTAGCAAATGTGTTCGACCCAGACCAAGAGTTGTACAGCCGAGACACCCCGGGCAGCCGCCCAGGAAGAGCCCACTTTACGAGTAGAGTGGGCCTTTACAGATTTTGGACACGGCAATCCTGCCGTGGACTAAGCATGCCGGATAGTGAATCTGATCCAGCGTGAAATCGACTGCTTAGAAGCAGGACACCCAATTTTCTTGGGATCATAGAGGACAAACAGAGAGTCACTTTTCCTATGACGAGCTGTCCTCTTCACATAAATCTTCAAAGTCCTCATCACATCCAAGGCCTTTGAAGTAATTGAGGAGTCAGTAGCCACTGGCACCACAATAGGTTGGTTGATATGGAAAGCCGATACAACCTTAGGCAATTCCGACACGCGTCGTGCAGAAGCCAAGGATAACAAAGTGACTACCTTCCACGTGAGAAACTTGAGCTCAGCCTCCTGTAGAGGCTCAAACCAAGCAGACTGCAGGAACTGCAACACCACATCCAGATCCCAGGGTGCCGTTGGCGCCACAAAGGGAGGTGGGATGTGCAGAACCCCTTTCAAAAAGGTCTGAACCTCAGGGAGTACAGCCAATTGTTGTTGGAAGAAGATGGACAAAGCAGAGATCTGGACCTTGATGGAGCCCAATCTCAGTCCCATATCCACCCCTGCTTGCAGGAAAAGGAGAAAACGTCCAAGTTGTAACTCCACCGCAGGAAACTTCTTGGACTCACACCAAGAAACAAATTTTTCCCAAATGCGATGGTAATGTTTAGACGTTACCCCCTTCCTAGCCTGTATCAGGGTAGGAATGACTTCACTTGGGATACCCTTCCAAGCTAAGGTCTGGCGTGCAACGGCCATGCCGTCAAACATAGCCGTGGTAAGTCTTGATAAGCGAACAGCCCCTGCAGTAGCAGATCCTCCCGAAGAGGTAACGGCCTTGGATCTTCCAGCAGAAGATCCAGTAGATCCGCGTACCAAGCCCTCCTTGGCCAGTCCGGAGCAATGATTGCCAGAACCTTTGTTCTTCTTACCAGTTGAAGAACTTTTGGTATCAGAGGAAGTGGAGGGAACACATACACTGACGTGAACACCCACGGTGTTACCAGTGCGTCCACCGCCACTGCCTGTGGGTCTCTCGACTTGGAACAGTACCTCCGCAGCTTCTTGTTGAGGCGGGAGGCCATCATGTCTATGTGAGGAACCCCCCACCAACCGGTTACCTCCTCAAACACCTCCGGATGGAGGCCCCACTTTCCTGGATGGAGATCGTGTCTGCTGAGGAAGTCTGCTTCCCAGTTGTCTACACCCGGAATGAAGATTGCCGACATCGCCACCGCGTGCCTTTCTACCCAGAGGAGGATTTTTGACACCTCTGACATGGCAGCTCTGCTCTTCGTTCCGCCTTGTCGGTTTATGTAGGCCACTGTGGTCACGTTGTCCGACTGCACCTGAACAGCCCGATCCTGTAGAAGGTGTGCTGCTTGCAGAAGGCCGTTGTACACGGCTCTTAGCTCCGGAATGTTTATCGGGAGAAGGGATTCTTGATCTGACCACCGTCCTTGGAAGGTTTCCCCCTGAGCGACTGCTCCCCAACCTCTAAGACTTGCATCTGTGGTTAGAAGGATCCAGTCCTGAACTCCGAACCTTCGGCCTGCCAGAAGGTGAGGCAGTTGTGTCCACCAGAAGAGCGAAATCCTGGCTTTCAGGGACAGACGAATCCTCTGGTGCATGTGTAGGTGAGATCCCGACCACTGGTCCAAGAGATCCAGCTGAAAGGATAGAGCATGAAAACTTCCTTATTGTAGAGCCTCGTAGGAGGCAACCATCTTCCCCAGAAGGAGGATGCACTGATGAACTGAGACCCGGGTAGGCTTTAAGACATCCCGGACCATTGATTAAATCATCAATGCTTTCTCCACCGGCAAAAAGACCCTCTGCACTTCCGTGTCTAGGATCATTCCCAGGAAAGACGGCTCCAGATGAGACTTCGGAAGGTTCAGGATCCAACCGTGCTCTTTGAGCAGATGTGTCGTGAGAGCAATGGATCGCAACAACTTCTCCCTGGACGACGCCTTGATCAGGAGATCGTCCAGATACGGAATTATGTTCACCCCTTGCTTGTGCAGGAGAACCATCATCTCCGCCATCACCTTGGTGAAGACCCTTGGTGCTGTGGAGAGGCCAAACGGCAGCGCCTGAAACTGATAGTGATCGTCCAACAGTGCAAACCTGAGATATGCCTGATGTGGAGACCAGATGGGAACGTAGAGGTACGCATCCTTGATGTCCAGGGACACCAGGAACTCCCCCTCCGTCAGACCTGAGATGACAGCTCTCAGAGACTCCATTTTGAATTTGAACTCCCTGAGGTAGGGGTTCAAAGATTTTAAGTTCAGAATTGGCCGTACCGAACCATCCGGATTCGGTACCACGAAAAGGTTCGAATAGTAACCTTTGTTCCACTGATGAGGTGGAACTGGAACAATGACCCTGGACACCACCAATTTTTGGATAGCGTCCAGAAGAATTGTTCTGTCTGCCAGCAGAGCTGGCAAGCTTGACTTGAAGAAACGGTGAGGCGGGAGATCTTGAAACTCCAGCCTGTACCCTCTGGACACAATATCCAGTACCCAGGGGTCCAGGCCCGACACCCAGACGTGGATGAAATGCCGGCGTCTTGCCCCCACCTGACCTTCCTCCAAGCCTAACTGTTCACTGTCATGCGGAGGACTTTGGGGTATCAGAAGCGGGCTTCTGGTTCTGGGAACCAGCGGGAGCAGGCATCTTTCCTTTAGCACAACTACCTCTGAAGGTGGTGTTCGAAGGTTTGTTCTTTCTAGGCCTCGTGGGCCGAAAGGGCTGTGACGTGGCTGGTGTAAAAGGCTTCTTCGTAGCCGGTGCAGCTGAGGGGAGAAAAGGAGACTTACCCGTTGTAGCCGTGGCAATCCACGCATCTAGCACCTCCCCAAAGAGAGCCTGACCTGTATAAGGTAGACCCTCCACACAGGCTTGTTGTGGTCAGTGTAGGGTCAGGTGCTGGTTCAGGGCGCCCCTCACAGCGCCGCACCGCAGTATCGCAGAGCCGTCCAGGAGTGGTTAATACCGCGCTCCTACCCTTAAGCCACCTTCTTCACACTGACCCCCCGCTTGCAAGGGGGGACAGTGACTCACTCACCACTTTCAGCTCTGTAAGGGGGTTGCGGCTGGCTGCCGGGGTGAGCGTTCCCCTGTGGCGGAGCGCGACCTGTCCCGTCTGGAGCTCAATGTCCAGTCAGCGGAGACAGTGGCTCAAGACCCCGCAGGGCGGACACTGCTCCCCCCCTCAGTCCCTCGATGCAGGCAGGCTGTCGCCAGCAGCCTCCTGTAAAGGAAAAAACTCTAAAATAAAACTTTACCAGGAAAGCTCAGGAGAGCTCCCCTAGCTGTGATCGGCTCCTCCGGGCACATTTTCTAAACTGAGTCTGGTAGGAGGGGCATAAAGGGAGGAGCCAGCCCACACTATTAAACTCTTAAAGTGCCAATGGCTCCTGGTGGACCCGTCTATACCCATGGTACTAATATGGACCCCAGCATCCTCTAGGACGTAAGAGAAATTAATAATTTACCAACAAGATTCCCTACTGCAGAAATAATTCAATGGGTTACTCAATCTGCCCTTGAAAGTACCAGGCGAGGCAGACATCTAGGGTGTTCTACATAGGATACAGTGGGCAAGATAAGCAATTCACAGAAGTGTAACGTGCAGTAGGAAATGACAAAAAGGAAAAAGAACAGTTGAGGTGGAGTCCATGATGCGGCAGTAAGGAGAAACAGAAGTTGGCAGTATCAGCATATAGCAGTGGTTCCCAAACATTTTTGTGTCAAGGCGCCCTAGAATATCACAATATTTTCACGGCACCCCTAGGCCAAAAGTTTATGTAGAAATTCCCCCAAAAATATTATACTAAGTAAATTGTATTTATATGTCATCCTTAGGTTCAGTTATGTGGTGAGCCACAAGCACTGGTTTTGTCTATTACATTGAACGTAAATAACTTGAATTGGTCCTGGACCACCAACCCAGGGCACCTCTGCTAGTAGCCCAAGGTACTTCAGGGTATGTAATGTATTACCTGTGCACCGATCGTGCCAATATTTCTCTTCCTGCTTCGCCTCTTTACCGTGGCGAAACAGAAAGCACTAGTGCAACATCTCGGCTGACGGAGTGAGGAAGTTAAAACTCCCCCCCCTGGCGAAAACTGCCTGTGCTTGCAGAGCATCAGGCGCTGTCTCTTTCCCCCTGTGCCGGCTCACTGGACATGCACAAGATCTCCCTACTATTTCAATATCTCCTGTGCGCAGCCCAGAGCTAGCAGCCACTAGAGTGGCTGTCAATGGGGCAACACCACCTGCAGCTGTCGAAATCGATAACTGCAGGTGTCGGAACATTCAGTGCGACTGATCGTTCTTACGTTGCCCCGCACCATCAGTGTGCTATCTTACAGATAATGCCGATAATGACAGGGGCGCATACCGCTGTCATACATGGGGGAGAAGCGGTATAAGTGCACATAACGTGCCCTGATACCACTTCTACCACATAATGTAGGGTAATACATTTACCCCACACTTTGAGAAGCACTGGTATAGGGCATTTAGAAATAAAACAGCATTTAAACAGAAATTATAGTTAATATGTTGCAATGGCAGATTGAGCAAATGGCATAAAGCAGAATGCTACATCTTGTGTACAAAACCAGTGGGGAGCATATAGGAGAGTCCAGCAATGCGAAAGATCAAAGAAGCAGAGGCCAAATTATAAAACTGGGAGCAGATATGGGAAGTGAGGGGATGAAAATATACAATACAGGGGTAGGGGACAAGTGGTAAGTAGGGGGTTAAAACATAAAAAAATTAAAATAAAAAAATAAGTAGGCAAAATACCAAACCTAGTACAACTCTATGCTTTAGATCAGTGGTTCCCAACCTCGGTCCTCAAGTACACCCAACAGCAAGTGGAATAATTTGCTCCACCTGTGGGTCTTTTAAAATGTGTCAGTGAGTAATGAATACACCTGTGCACCTGCTGGGTTACCTGGAAAACATGAACTGTTGGGGGTACTTAAGGATGACATACTTAAGATGCCGACTTGAAGATGGCAGATCAAACCTGTGTGTGCAGGCCTTACAGATGATACACTTTTCTGGGATATACTGGATGAGCTGGTACAGGGGTAGGGAGTGTTTGAACAGTATGTTCAGCAAGCAAATTAATGGTTGGGGATGTTGCAGGCTCAACATTTGCAAACAAACTTTGAACACAGACCAGTGGCGTAACTAGAAATTTTTCTCCCCCAAGCCAAAAAATTCTTCGGCGCCCCCCCATAATTGGCACTAGGAAAGGGACAAACATGTGCGCGCCGAATGCGCGCGGCGCCAAAAAGGGGCGTGGTTTTGTTTAAATGGGCGCGGCTTCGCATAAAGAGGCGTGGCATTGCAGGAATAGACTACCTTATACCCCAGTTTTGCAACCTGCACGCCCAGACGTTAGCCACCACAGGAAAGAAAAATAATCCTGATTCATGCCCCTTCCATTGTTTGTCATTTTTCCTCCTTATAGTAATGCCCAGTATACATTATGCCACATACTGCAAAGGCCCTCAGACATTATGCCACACACAATAATGCACATGACACAATATGCACACACCGTAATGCCCCCGACACATTATGCCACACACCGTAATGTCTGTGACACATTATGACAGGAATCGCAATGCCCGTTATACATTATGCTACACACTGCAATGCCCCTGATACATTATAGCACATACCACAATGCCCATGATATAGTATACCACACACCGCAATGTCCGTGATACATTATGACATACACCGCAATGTCCGTGATACATTATGACACACACTGCAATGAACCTGAGACATTATACCACATACCACAATGCCCATGATATAGTATACCACACACCGCAATGTCCGTGATACATTATGACACACACCGCAATGCCCGTTATACATTATGCCACACTGCAATGACCCTGAGACATTATACCACATACCACAATGCCCGTGATATAGTATACAGACACCGTAATGCCTGACACATTATGCCACACACCGCAATGCCCATTATACATTATGCCACACACTGCAATGACCCTGAGACATTATACCACATACCACAATGCCCGTGATCTAGTATACCATACACCGTAATGCCTGTGACACATACCGCAATGCCCGTTATACCCTATGCCACACTGCAATGCCCCTGAGACATTATACCACATACCACAATGCCCGTGATATAGTTTGCCACACACCGTAATGCCTGTGACACATTCTGACACACACCGCAATGTCTGTGATACATTATGCCACACACCGTAATGCCCATTACACATTAAGTCCTACATTAAGGCTTCTAATTACTTTTAAATTACCTGCTCGTTGCCAGGGGTTTCATGCTCTTGGTTCCATGCACGGTGCCAGGGGTTTTCATGCTCAGGGTGTCATGCTCGTTGCCAGGTGTTTCATGCACTCGGTGTCATGCTCGTTGCCAGGGGTTTCATGCACTGGGTGTCATGCTCATTGCTAGGGGGTAGTGCTTGTTGCTAGGGCTGTGCTCCCAGTGCCACATATGTCCTCAGTGCCAGATATTCCCCCACGGTGCCAGGTACTCACATGCCCCCAGTGCCAAATATAGCCTCTCCCCCCAGTGCCACATATGCCCCCAGTGCCAGATATTCCCCCACAATGCCAGGTGCTCACGTGCCCCCAGTGCCAAATATAGCCCCCCATGTGCCAGGTACACATACAGTGCCATATATGCCCCCTCAGTGCCCCCCCAGTGCCATATATGCCCCCTCAGTGCCTCCCCAGTGCCATATATGCCCCCTCAGTGCCCCCCAGTGCCATATATGCCCCCTCAGTACCCCCCAGTGCCATATATGCCCCCTCAGTGCCCCCCCAGTGCCATATATGCCCCCTCAGTGCCATATATGCCCCCTCAGTGCCTCCGCAGTGCCATATATGCCCCCTCAGTGCCCCCCAGTGCCATCTATGCCCCCTCAGTGCCCCCCAGTGCCATATATGCCCTCAGTGCCCCCCAGTGCCATATATACCCCCTCAGTGCCATATATGCCCCCTCAGTGCCATATATGACCCCTCTGTGCCCCCCCAGTGCCATATATGCCCCCTCAGTGCCGCCAGTGCCATATATGCCCCCTCAGTGCCATATATGCCCCTCAGTGCCACCCCAGTGCCATATATGCCCCCTCAGGCCATATATGCCCCCTCAGTGCCCCCCCCCCCTGTTCCATATGTGCCCCCCCAGTGCCATATATGCATACCTCCCGCAGTGTCCCGCGATGGGGGGGGCAGTTGGGAGGCTCCTACAGTCACTGCTCTGCATAGCAGTAGTGAATAGACGCTGTGCGCATGCGCACAGCGTCTATTCAGCGCAGACAGTGGGAGAGAGGGCATGCCAGCAGCTCACAGAGCGCTGGGCATGCCCCCTCAGTGACGAAACGGGGGCGTGGCCCGCGATCGCGGGTCCTCCGCAAAGCCACGCCCCCTTTTCATAGGACACGCCCCCTCGACACGCCGGAGACTCAGAGGGACACAGGAGAGGCGCACGCTGTGCCCTCTGTGTCCCTACTTCACAGCGGGGGGCTAGTGACAACAGATTGACATGCGGGCGTTCGTTCGCATGTCAATCTGCTCTAAATCAGTGGCGGCGCCCCCGCAGCCCCTCGCCCCCAAGCCACCGCGAGGGCTGCGGGGGCAGTAGTTACGCCACTGACACAGACTATTCTTGAGGTGTGCAAAGTGCAGGCAGGCAAAAATTAAAGCATCGGTATGAAAGATGGAATTACTGTACTTGTGTAGAGAGGAGACATGGTTTTAAACTCCTACTTCAACTCTGTGCTTTAGTTGACATGATGAAGATGCAGGCTTGAAGATGGCAGGCCAAGCCTCTAACAATTTTAAGAAAGAAATCCTCATTCATAAAACCCTATGTACCTAAAATGCATAGACATGAAACCTGATCACATTTGCTACACGATGGTGGGAGGGGTCAATGATACTCCACTTACCAGCATGCGATCGCTTGGCCTGACACAGGTAAATAAAACATGTAATGTCCACATAACTGCGAGTAACCCAAACAGCCCTGCGCACAAGCTGAAATGCTAATGGATAAAGGGTCAGAGGTACCAGCTGGTTAAAGCATGTATTTTGATACGTGTGAGCCCTTAGTGTTACGATTCCACAGCTGTGTAGCGGCATGCAGCATGAAACGATAAATCATGCCATTGCACAGTGGATCGTATATTGTGTATGGCGGTGCAATATATAATTATAGTGCATCGACTCATTACTGGACCGCACAAAGGGCCATCCAAGCATGAAAGAGAATCTTGTGTACTGGACCATAACAGAAATTAAGAGCTTGCCACATTAGGATATCATAACACATGTAAATTTCTCTAACGTCCTAGTGGATGCTGGGGACTCCGAAAGGACCATGGGGATAGCGGCTCCGCAGGAGACTGGGCACAAAGTAAAAGCTTTAGGACTAGCTGGTGTGCACTG
Source organism: Pseudophryne corroboree (assembly GCF_028390025.1). Classification (NCBI taxonomy): domain Eukaryota; kingdom Metazoa; phylum Chordata; class Amphibia; order Anura; family Myobatrachidae; genus Pseudophryne; species Pseudophryne corroboree. The sequence continues at coordinate 248,514,406 of NC_086445.1, forward strand.
GCTCCTCCCCCCATGACCCTCCTCCAAGCCTCAGTTAGATTTTGTGCCCGAACGAGAAGGGTGCAATCTAGGTGGCTCTCCTGAGCTGCTTAGAGTAAAAGTTTAAATAGGTTTTTTATTTTCAGTGAGACCTGCTGGCAACAGGCTCACTGCATCGAGGGACTTAGGGGAGAGAAACGAACTCACCTGCGTGCAGAGTGGATTGGGCTTCTTAGGCTACTGGACATTAGCTCCAGAGGGACGATCACAGGCCCAGCCATGGATGGGTCCCGGAGCCGCGCCGCCGGCCCCCTTACAGATGCTGAAGCAAGAAGAGGTCCATAAATCGGCGGCAGAAGACTTTCCTGTCTTCATAAGGTAGCGCACAGCACCGCAGCTGTGCGCCATTGCTCTCAGCACACTTCACACTCCGGTCACTGAGGGTGCAGGACGCTGGGGGGGGGGGGGCGTCCTGGGAAGCAATGAATTTACCTTAGTTGGCGAAAAATACATCACATATAGCTCCTGGGCTATATGGATGTATTTAACCCCTGCCAGTTTTCCAGTAAAAAGCGGGAGAAGCGCCCGACGTGAAGGGGGCGGGGCCTATCTCCTCAGCACACAGCGCCATTTTTCCCACACAGCTCCGCTGGTAGGAAGGCTCCCAGAATCTCCCCTGCATCCTGCAACTACAGAAACAGGGTAAAAAAGAGAGGGGGGCACTTATTTGGCAAAATAACAGATATAAGCAGCTATAAGGGATAGACACTTATTGTAAGGTTGTTCCTATACATATATAGCGCTCTGGTGTGTGCTGGCAAACTCTCCCTCTGTCTCCCCAAAGGGCTAAGTGGGTCCTGTCCTCTATTAGAGCATTCCCTGTGTGTGTGCTGGGTGTCGGTACGTGTGTGTCGACATGTATGAGGAGGAAAATGATGTGGAGGCGGAGCAGAGTGTCTGTAACAGTGATGTCACCCCCTAGGGCAGTGATTTTCAACCTTTTTTTACTCGCGGCACACCGAACAATATTTTAAAATTGCCAAGGCACACCATCAGTTCCCCATAGATAAAAAAAAAAAAACACACACATTGGCCCTCACAGTAAAACAAAAATCCACACATACATTGGCCTACACAGAAAAAAGCAATCACATTGCTTCCCACATAAATCCTATTGCTCCCCACATGAATTATTCACATTGTTCCCCCAATACATCCATAAATTCTTATTCTCCCCACATAAATCCTATTGAAATCCTATTCTTCCTGACAGGAGAAATAAAATAACAAATATTATTATCAGCTGTCCTCCTCCCTGTCCCTCAGTGGCGGGGGCAGTTCATAGTGGAGTGCTGCGAATACTGAGTAGCGGGCGGTCGGGCAGGTGTGGATGTGGGTTGGCAAGGAAAGCTGTGTATGCAGGCGGGAACTGGAAGATGTGTATGCAGGCAGGTGGGCTGGCTGGGTGGTGAGAAGCGGCGGCCGTGACCTATGATATCACACCGTTTTCAAGGCATAGATCACGGCCGGAGCATGACTGATCCTCTAAGAAGAGTCCGGGCCAACAGTTCACTCTGAAGGTGCAGGAAGCTGCTCTGGCCCCGCGGCACACATTGCAACTGGTCGCGGCACACTAGTGTGCCACGGCACACTGGTTGAAAAAGCCTGCCCTAGGGGGTCGACACCTGAGTGGATGTACTGTTGAAAATTACGTGACAGTGTCAGCTCTATATAAAAAAACAGTGGTTGACATGAGACAGCCAGCTACTCAGCTTGTGCCTGTCCAGACGTCTCATAGGCCGTCAGGCAGATGGCAGATACAGACGCCGACACGGATTCGGACTCCTGTGTCGACGGTGAAGAGACAACCGTGATTTCCAGTAGGGCCACACGTTACATGATTGAGACAATGGAAAATGTTTTATACATTTCTGATAATACGAGTACCACCAAAAAAAGGGGTATTATGTTCGGTGAGGGAAAAACTACCTGTAGTTTTCCTGAATCTGAGAAATAAAATGTGTGATGATGCGTGGGTTTCCCCCCGATAACAATTAATAATTTCTTAAAAAGTATTGGCTGCATACCCTTTCCCGCCAGAGGTTAGGATGCATTGGGAAACACCCCCTAGGGGGGATAAGGCGCTCACACGCTTGTAAGAACAAGGGCTCTACCCTCTCATGAGATGGCCGCCCTTAAGGATCCTGCTGATAGAAAGCAGGAGGGTATCCAAAAAAAGGTATTTACACACATACTGGTGTTATACTGCGACCAGCTTTCGCCTCAGCCTGGAGGTGCAGTGCTGGGTTGGCATGGTCGGATTCCCTGACTGGAAATATTGATATCCTAGATAAGGATAGTATATTATTGCCTATAGAGCATTTAAAAGATGCATTTCTATATATGCATGATGCACAGCGGAATAATTGCCGACTGGCATCAAGTATAAGTGCGTTGTCCAATTCTACCAGTAAAATGGTCAGGTGATGCGGATTCCAAACGTCATTTGGAAGTATTGCCTTTGAAAGGGGACATTTGGGGTCGGTCTTTTAGACCTGGTGGCCACGGCAACAGCTGGGAAATCCACGTTTGTACCCCAGGTCGCCTCTCAAAATAAGACGCCGTATTATCAGGCGCAGTCCTTTGTTGGCAAGCGGACAAAAGGTTCCTCTTTTTTGCTCGTGACAGAGGGAGAGGAAAAAGGCTGCAGAGATCAGCCAGTTCCCAGGAACAGAAACCCTTTCCAGACTCTGCCAAGCCCTCAGTATGACGCTAGGGCTTTACAAGCTCAGGCACGGTGGGGGCCCGTTCTCAATGAATTTCAGTGCGCAGTGGGCTCACTCGCAAGTAGACCCCTGGATCCTTCAGGTAATATCTCAGGGGTACATATTGGAATTCGAGACGTCTCCCCCTCGCCGTTTCCAAAAGTCGACTTTACCGACGTCTCCCTCTGACAGGGAGGCAGTTTTGGAAGCCATTCACAAGCTGTATTCCCAGCAGGTGATAATCAAGGTACCCCTCCTGCAACAGGGAACGGGGTATTATTCCACACTATTGTGGTACCGAAGCCAGACGGCTCGGTGAGACCGATTCTAAAATCTAAAATTTTTGAACACTTACATACAGAGGTTCAAATTCAAGATTGAGTCACTCAGAGCAGTGATTGCGAACCTGGAAGAAGGGGACTACATGATGTCTCGGGACATCAAGGATGCTTACCTTCATGTCAAAATTTACCCTTTTCACCAAGGGTACCTCAGGTTTATGGTACAGAACTGTCACTATCAGTTCAGACGCTGCCGTAGGGATGGTCCACGGCACCCCGGGTCTTTACCAAGGTAATGGCCGAAATGATGATGTTCCTTCGAAGGAAGGGAATTTTAGTTATCCCTTACTTGGACGATTCCCTGATAAGGGTAAGATCCAGGGAACAGTTGGAGGTCGGTGTAGCACTATCTCAGATAGTGTTGCGGCAGCACGGTTGGATTCTCAATATTCCAAAATCGCAGCTGGTTCCGTCGACGTGTCTTCTGTTCCTAGGGATGATCCTGGACACAGTCCAGAAAAAGGTGTTTCTCCCGGAGGAGAAAGCCAGGGAGTTATCCGAGCTAGTCAGGAACCTCCTCAAACCGAGCCAAGTCTCAGTGCATCAATGCACAAGGGTTCTGGGTAAAATGGGGGCTTCCTACGAAGCAATCCCATTTGGCAGATTCCACGCAAGAACTTTCCAGTGGGACCTGCTGGACAAATGGTCCGGGTCGCATCTTCAGATGCATCAGCGGATAACCCTGTCACCAAGGACAAGGGTGTCCCTCCTGTGGTGGTTGCAGAGTGCTCATCTTCTAGAGGGCCGCAGATTCGGCATTCAGGACTGGGTCCTGGTAACCACGGATGCCAGCCTGCGAGGCTGGGGAGCAGTCACACAGGGAAGGAATATCCAGGACTTATGGTCAAGCCTGGAGACATCACTTCACATAAATATCCTGAAGCTAAGGGACATTTACAATGCTCTAAGCTTAGCAAGACCTTTGCTTCAAGGACAGCCGGTGTTGATCCAGTCGGACAACATCACGGCAGTCACCCACGTAAACAGACAGGGTGGCACAAGAAGCAGAAGGGCAATGGCAGAAGCTGCAAGGATTCTTCGCTGGGCGGAAAATCATGGGATAGCACTGTCAGCAGTATTCATTCCGGGAGTGGACAACTGGGAAGCAGACTTCCTCAGCACGACCTCCACCCGGGGAGAGTGGGGACTTCACCCAGAAGTCTTCCACAGGATTATAAACCGTTGGGAAAAACTCGACAGGTATTGCGCCAGGTCCAGGGACCCTCAGGCAATAGCTGTAGACGCTCTGGTAACACCGTGGGTGTACCAGTCAGGGTATGTGTTTCCTCCTCTGCCTCTCATACCCAAGGTACTGAGATTGATAAGATGGTGAGGAGTAAGCACTATATTCGTGGCTCCGGATTGGCCAAGAAGGACTTGGTAACCGGAACTTCAAGAGATGCTCACGGAGGATCCGTGGCCTCTACCTCTAAGAAGGGACCTGCTCCAGCAAGGACCCTGTCTGTTCCAAGACTTACCGCGGCTGCGTTTGACGGCATGGCGGTTGAACGCCGGATCCTGAAGGAAAAAGGGCATTCCAGATGAAGTCATCCCTATCCTGATCAAAGCCAGGAAGGATGTAACCGCAAAAACATTATCACCGCAATTGGCGAAAATATGTTGCGTGGTGCGAGGCAAGTAAGGCCCGACGGTGGAAATTCGACTGGGTCGATTCCTACATTTCCTGCAAACAGGAGTGTCTATGGGCCTGAAATTGGGGTCCATTAAGGTTCAAATTTCGGCCCTGTCAATTTTCTTCCAAAAAGAACTAGCTTCAGTCCCTGAAGTTCAGACGTTTGTAAAAGGGGTACTGCATATACAGCCTCCTTTTGTGCCTCCAGTGGCACTTGGGATCTCAATGTAGTTTTTTTTTTTTTTTGGATTCCAAAAGTCACATTGGTTTGAACCACTTAAATCTGTGGAGTTAAAATATCTCACATGGAAAGTGGTCATGCTGTTGGCCCTGGCCTGGGCCAGGCGCGTGTCAGAATTGGCGGCTTTGTCCTGTAAAAGCCCTTATCTGATTTTCCATTCGGACAGGGCGGAATTGAGGACTCGTCCTCAATTTCTCCCTAAGGTGTTTTCAGCATTTCACTTGAACCAACCTATTGTGGTGCCTGCGGCTGCTAGGGACTTGGAGGATTCCAAGTTGCTGGACGTAGTCGGGGCCCTGAAAATATATGTTTCAAGGACGGCTGGAGTCAGAAAATCTGACTCGCTGTTTATCCTGTATGCACCCAACAAGCTGGGTGCTCCTGCTTCTAAGCAGACGATTGCTCGTTGGATTTGCAGTACAATTCAGCTTGCACATTCTGTGGCAGGCCTGCCACAGCCAAAATCTGTAAAAGCCCATTCCACACGGAAAGTGGGCTCATCTTGGGCGGCTGCCCGAGGGGTCTCGGCTTTACAACTTTGCCGAGCAGCTACTTGGTCAGGGGCAAACACGTTTGCTAAATTCTACAAATTTGATACCCTGGCTGAGGAGGACCTGGAATTCTCTCATTCGGTGCTGCAGAGTCATCCGCACTCTCCCGCCCGTTTGGGAGCTTTGGTATAATCCCCATGGTCCTTTCGGAGTCCCCAGCATCCACTAGGACGTTAGAGAAAATAAGAATTTACTTACCGATAATTCTATTTCTCATAGTCCGTAGTGGATGCTGGGCGCCCATCCCAAGTGCGGATTGTCTGCATTACTTGTACATAGTTATTGTTACAAAAATCGGGTTATTGTTGTTGTGAGCCATCTTTTCAGAGGCTCCTTCTGTTATCATGCTGTTAACTGGGTTCAGATCACAAGTTGTACGGTGTGATTGGTGTGGCTGGTAATGAGTCTTACCCGGGGTTTTAAAATCCTTCCTTATTGTGTACGCTCGTCCGGGCACAGTATCCTAACTGAGGCTTGGAGGAGAGTCATGGGGGGAGGAGCCAGTGCACACCAGCTAGTCCTAAAGCTTTTACTTTGTGCCCAGTCTCCTGCGGAGCCGCTATACCCATGGTCCTTTCGGAGTCCCCAGCATCCACTACGGACTATGAGAAATAGAATTATCGGTAAGTAAATTCTTATTATAATTTTGTACATTATTTTACTTAATACCACAGTAAATGCACAGCTATATTGTGGGGTGGAATTTACCTTTAAAAAAAATATTATTTCTGAAACAGATTAATTCTGTACTCAGTGATAGAACTTCCTCAGGCCAAACTTTCTAAGTGAGTGAGGAGATAACGAGTTTTATGGTACGTACTTACCTTTGTTAAAACTCTTTCTGCGAGGTACACTGGGCTCCACAAGGAATGGACAATGGGGTGTAGAGTAGGATCTTGATCCGAAGCACCAACAGGCTCAAAAGCTTTGACCTTCTTCCCAAGATGCATAGCGCCGCCTCCTATATCACCCCACCTCCGTGCACAGGAGCTCAGTTTTGTTAACCAGCCCAATGCAATAGCAAGTAAAAGAGACGACAACTGCCAGTTGCCACAAACACCACACTCTCCCGACAGGAGAAGTGTCAGCGGCTAATGCCATACCAACCCAAAGAAGCTAAGTGCGTCAGGGTGGGTGCCTTGTGGAGCCCAGTGTACCTCGCAGAAAGAGTTTTAACAAAGTTAAGTTCTTACCATAAAACTTGTTTTCTGCTGCGGGGTACACTGGGCTCCACAAGGAATGGACAATGGGGATGTCCTAAAGCAGTTCCTTATGGGAGGGGACGCACTGTAGCGGGCACAAGAACCCGGCGTCCAAAGGAAGCATCCTGGGAAGCGGCAGTATCGAAGGCATAGAACCTTATGAACGTGTTCACAGAGGACCACGTAGCCGCCTTGCACAATTGTTCAAGGGTCGCACCACGTTGGGCCGCCCAAGAAGGTCCAACAGACCGAGTAGAATGGGCCTTAATGTGATCAGGAGCAGAGAGACCAGCCTTCACATAAGCATGTGCAATCACCATTCTAATCCATCTGGCCAGAGTTTGCTTGTGAGCAGGCCAGCCCCGTTTGTGAAACCCAAACACAACAAAAAGAGAATCAGATTTCCTAATAGCAGTTCTCTTCACATAGATACGGAGAGCCCGTAACACATCCAAAGACCGCTCTTTGGGAGACAGATCAGGAGAAACAAGTGCCGGAACTACAATCTCCTGATTAAGGTGGAACGAAGAAACCACCTTAGGTAGATAGCCGGGACGAGTCCTAAGAATCGCCCGGTCACGGTGAAATATCAGATATGGGGAACTACAGGACAAGGCACCCAAATCCGAAACTCTTCTAGCTAAAGCAATAGTCAGCAGAAACACCACCTTAAGGGAAAGCCACTTAAGGTCAGCTGAACCAAGAGGTTCAAACGGAGACTCTTGTAACGCCTCCAAAACCACCGACAAGTCCCAAGGCGCCAGAGGCGGGACATAGGGAGGTTGGATACGCAACACTCCCTGAGTAAAGGTATGCACATCAGGTAAGGTCGCAATTTTTCTCTGAAACCACACCGACAAGGCAGATATTTGAACCTTGCGGGAGGCCAGACGCAGGCCTAAGTCCAGTCCCTGCTGAAGAAAAGCCAACAACTTGGCTATACTAAACTTGGAAGCGTCATAATCGTTAGATGCGCACCAAACAAAGTAAGAATGCCAGACCCTATAGTAAATCCGAACCGAAGCCGGTTTCCGGGCCCGCAACATAGTTTAAATGACCGCCTCAAAAAACCCTTTAGCCCTCAAGACGGCAGCTTCAAGAGCCACGCCGTCAAAGACAGCCGGGCTAGGTCCTGGTAGACACAGGGGCCCTGAACGAGGTGGTCTGGGCGTTGTGGAAGTAGAATTGGACGCTCTGACAATAGGCCTTGCAGGTCTGAGAACCAGTGCCGAATGGGCCACGCTGGAGCTATGAGAAGCAGAATTCCTTTTTCTTGCTTGAACTTCCGAATTACCCTGGGCAGGAGTGACACCGGAGGGAACACGTACGGCAGCCGAAACCTCCACGGTACCGCCAACGCATCCACGAATGCTGCTTGAGGATCCCTTGTCCTTGCTCCGAAGACCGGAACCTTGTGATTGTGTCGAGACGCCATCAGATCTACGTCTGGAAGGCCCCACCTTTCCACTAGGAGTTGAAACACTTCTGGATGGAGGCCCCACTCGCCGGCATGCACGTCCTGACGACTGAGAAAGTCCGCTTCCCAATTCAGGACTCCCGGAATGAATATTGCCGATATGGCCGGTAGATGGCGTTCTGCCCACTGTAGAATCCGTGAGACTTCCTTCATTGCTAGGCGGTTTCGAGTGCTGATTTATGTAAGCCACTGTGGTGGCGTTGCCCGACTGTACTTGAACAGGACGGTTCTGAATTAAATGCTGGGCTAGGTTCAAAGCATTGAAGACCGCCCGCAACTCCAGAATATTGATCGAGAGGAGGGACTCCTCCTTGGTCCACCGACTCTGAAGGGAGTGTTGCTCCAGCACCGCGCCCCAACCTCTTAGACTGGCATCTGTCGTCAACAGGACCCAGTCGGATATCCAGAACGGACGGCCCCTGCACAGTTGTTGGTCCCGGAGCCACCAGAGCAGCGACAGACGGACCTCCGGAGTCAATGAGATCATTTGAGACCTGATCCGGTGAGGCAGGCCGTCCCATTTGGCTAGAATCAGCCTCTGGAGAGGGCGAGAGTGAAATTGAGCGTACTCCACCATGTCGAATGCTGACACCATGAGGCCCAGCACCTGCATCGCCGAATGTATCGACACTTGCGGACGAGATAGGAAGCAACGAATCCTGTCCTGAAGTTTCAGGACTTTCTCCTGAGACAGGAACAACCGCTGGTTGTGAGTGTCCAATAGTGCTCCCAGATGCACCATGCTCTGAGCAGGGATCAGGGATGACTTCTTCCAGTTGATGAGCCACCCGTGGGCTTGCAGAAACCGGACCATCACATCTAGATGACGCAGGAGAAGTTCTGGGGAATTTGCCAGGATTAACAAGTCGTCCAAATACGGCAGTGTCCTGACCCCTTGACGGCGGAGTACCACCGCCATGACTTTTGTAAAGACTCGCGGAGCCGTTGTTAAACCAAAAGGTAACGCCCGAAACTGGTAATGGCAGTTGCCAATCGCAAATCTCAGGTATTGCTGATGAGACACTGCTATAGGAATATGCAGGTAAGCATCCTGTATATCCAGGGAGACCATGAAGATCCCAAGTTCCAAAGCCAGAACTATAGAGCGATCGGTTTCCATCCGGAACCTGGAAACCTTCACAAACTTGTTCAATGCCTTGAGGTTGAGAATGGGCCAGGAGTACCCATTCGGTTTCGTGACTAGAAACAGCGGAGAATAGTACCCCCGGCCCCTCTGCGCAAGAGGCACCTGTACTACGACTCCTGTATCCAGGAGGGTCTGTACCACCGAATGTAGAGTGTTTGCCTTTGTCTTGTCCAACGGGACATCTGTCTGGCAAAATCGATGAGGGGGTCGGTTTTGGCGTAACCTCGCATGACGACTTCCCGTCTTCAACCATTCCTGGGTATACCCTAGAAGCCGGCCCCCCACCCTGGGATCCCCCAGAGGGAGGTCCGCCCCGTCATGCGGCAGGCTTATCTGTCTTGGAAGCTGGCTGACGGGCCGCCCAGGCTCTTTTGGGCTTAGGCTTACCAGGTTTGGAAATGTGGGCCTGCTTGTTGTACGCCTGACCTTTTGCTTTACCTGAGGGGCGAAAGGAAGTACCTTTAGCCTTCGACACAGAAGGAGTAGTACTTGGCAGACAGGCAGTTTTGGCAGTAGCCAAGTCAGCCACAATCTTATTTAAATCCTCCCCAAACAGAATATCTCCCTTAAAAGGGAGTACCTCAAGGGTTTTTCTAGAGTCCAGATCCACAGACCAGGATCTCAGCCACAATATCTGGCGAGCCAGGACTGACGTAGTAGAGGCCTTGGCTGCCAGGATACCGGCATCAGAAGCCGCCTCTTTAATATAACGAGAAGCTGTGACAATATAAGACAGGCATTGTCTAGCATGGTCAGAGGAGATTTCAGCATCTAACTCCAAGGCCCATGCTACAATGGCCTCTGCAGCCCAAGTAGCTGCAATAGTGGGCCTTTGTGCAGCACCCGTGAGGGTGTAAATCGCTTTCAGACAACCCTCCACACGTTTATCCGTAGGCTCTTTTAGAGACGTGACGGTGGTGACCGGTAGAGCTGAGGTAACCACCATCCTAGCCACATGTGAGTCTACTGGAGGAGGCGTTTCCCAATTCTTAGACAGCTCTGGCGCGAGGGGATAGCGAGCCAGCATCTTCTTTTGAGGCACAAACTTCGTACCCGGGTTTTCCCAGGGTTCCTGACGTATATCAATTAGGTGGTCAGAGTGAGGTAAAACTTGTTTAATCACTTTCTGACGCTTGAACCTATCTGGTTTCTTAGGAGGAACGGATGGCTCGGGATCATCCGTAATCTGTAAAATTAACTTAATAGCCTCCAAAAGATCAGGAACATCCAGATGTGAACCACCCTCCCCATCAGCCGTATCTGAGTCAGAACCTGTGGGGTCAGTGTAAGTGCCGTCTTCATCCGACGAGGTGTCAGTGACAGCAGTGGATTGTGAGGAGACAAGCGCTCGCTTAGGGGACCCCTTGGACGTAGGCGAGCGACGGTCAGACTTTTTAGTAGTCAGGGACTGGTTCAACTTCTTTATTTGAGCAGATAAATCGTCCGCCCACGGCGGGTTAGCTGCAGGGACCACAAACGGTTGCACCGGCATTGGGGGTCCCATAGGGGGTGTTAGTTTATGAACTAGCGTATGCAGAAGCGTGGAAAACGCGGCCCACGGCGGGTCATTATTTGCCCCCGTTGCCACCGTCCCACTGGGGGGCAAGGAGCCCCCAGAACCAGAGCCCAAAGCTGCTATATTCTCCTCATAGGTATCTGCGGCTTCAGCAACACCGGCAGTGTGTTCAGCCCCAGAACTGTTACCCTCAGAAGCAGACATGATATTACTTGCAGTATCAGGTAACACAGTACAATTTGTCAGCAGCACAATACCTCTAGCCCAAACCCCTGCGCAGTGTAGTCAGCACCAGCAGAGATAAAGGAGAGATATGGTGACTAAATCACAGAGAAAAATACGTAATACAGTATATCTTTGTGAAAATCCTATATTAGATAAAACCTGACGCACCAAGCCCCCTCAGGTTATAGAATATAGGGATAGCAGGTTGAGTGAAAGACACGAAATGGACACCACTCAGCTATCAAATGCACACACAAATAGTCACAGTCTGTACAATGCAGAGGTTATTACTAACAATAATACTGCACTGGACTAGCTTACACAGCTATATAACAATAGATATAACAGAACACAGTAAGAACTTGATGTATATCACAGGGTAATTGTACTAGGAAACCCTGACTAAGTGCACCCTTTCTTAACTAACACTGACTAAAAAAGGCAGGGCTTCTGGTCCAAGCTCTATCCCCCTGCTGGCAAAACCACCGGGTACTGCGGGCTCTAATAAAACGGTTTATAGAGAAAACCTGACCTGTCCCATGCCCTGGTGATCTAGTGGGATCGCCTGTACTGCCACAGTGTCCACCGCCAGCGCGCGCGGCCCGCCTCCCACTGACCGCGCCGGATCGCGATAAAGACCGGATCCCACAAGCGGGACCCACTTACCACCTCCCGAAGCGTGGCCACGCGATCCCGGAGAGCCCCCGTCGTGTGTGCCTGACAAGAAGAAAACCGGAGCCTCCTGCTTTAGTTACCCGGCAACCATGGCTCGGGAGTGTACAGCGCCGCTGGGGGAGAGATGGAGCTGCAGCAGGCAATGTCTACTGACATCCAGCACAATCTGTGCCTCTGCTGCAGCCCTTGTAGTCTTCTTTTTTCCTCAGAAAAAGCTTTTTCTGGAGCTGCTATGAGCAGCTCTTCCTGTTGCATGCTTGCACTGCAAGCACCAACTACAAACTGAGCTCCTGTGCACGGAGGCGGGGTGATATAGGAGGCGGCGCTATGCATCTTGGGAGAAGGTCAAAGCTTTTGAGCCTGTTGGTGCTTCGGATCAAGATCCTACTCTACACCCCATTGTCCATTCCTTGTGGAGCCCAGTGTACCCCGCAGCAGAAAAGTTATATATCATAACTACACATATATACATTGCCTCCACCCCCTCAAAAACATTTGTACTTTTGCCTTCATAAGTTCACAGATGTCATTAGAGCTTGCACAGAAATGTTCAAAGAGAACAGAACAGTAGTCAAAGCTAATTATTGGGGCCCAAATGTATAAGCCTTAAAAAGTGATAAAGTGGAGATGGATAAAGGGGTCTATTCATGAAGCAGTGAAAAGAGTGGAGAAGTGAGCCAGTGGAGAAGTTGCCCATGGCAACCAATCAGTGTTGAGGTAACATTTAAAAAGTGCATTCTATAATATTATATGTAGCAGCTGATTGGTTGTCACGGGCAACTTCTCCACTGGTTCACTTTTCCGTGGTTTTCACTGCTTCATGAACAGACCCCAAAGAGTGATAAATGATCAGCCAGCCAGCTCGTAACTGTCATTTTTCAAACACAGCCTGTTACATGGCAGTTAGGAAGCTGATTGGCTGATCCTTTATCATTCTTTATCAGTCTCCAATTTATCACATTTTAAGGCTTAATATATTTGGGCCTGGGAAACATTTACAGTTTAGATAACATATCGGGTATACATAGAGCAGTGAAGCTATAGTATGTAACTGTATTCACACCCAGCTGTTACTTTTAACTGCCATTTTAAATAAACTAGGACAGTATCAATCAATGTCTAGGAAGAAACTTATATTTCAGTACTTCATTCCTATAATTCCAGCCAATCAGACAAGGCCACTCTGACATCACTAGTAGTGAGGCACCACAAGCACCTCATATCCTTTAGCAGTCAGTCTCCAGAAACAAGCAATTCTATGGCTCAGAGGTTAAACAGAACCCCCAAGTTTACACAAGTCACCGCCATGCTGTTGACCCATGATCAGGAATTTGAGTATCGAGTTGGATTGCACATGTTAGTGGAGGGCTGGAATGCATAAGTAGTAATGGGCCCTACACATTAGGTGATTAGCCGACCCGGCGGGGGTTGACGGGGGGAGTGAAGTTTCTTCACTACCCCCGTCATCCAGTCCCATAGCAATGCATGCTAATATGGACGAGATTGTCCATATTGGCCACCACCAACGATGAACGAGCTTGACGACGCGCATCGTTCATCATTGGAGCCTACACACTGAACATATTGTTCATATCGTTCAGTGAAATCGCCTGATGTGTAGGGCCTATAAGACTATGTACATTTGCATCACTGCAAGACAAAAACCTTCAACTGTACTTTGCCAAATGCTTAACACAAATGATATTTATCACACAAATATACTATGATAACAGCTTGTATAAACTTAGTTGGTCTCCTTTAACAATAGTTTTTGCAGACTCAAATCAAAGAGCTACTTCATAAAAGGAAATAGACCGATAACACCAGGGAACATTGTTTCCTCCTCCTTCAAAATATCCTCCTGCTTCCAAGTTGTAGATAAATGATGCAGACCAGTGTGACACACAGTCCCCTCTGATGAGGGTCATTCCCTTTAAATGTTTCCCACACTTTAAATACCAAGGTATAAAGCAAGGAAACACCCTTTAAATGGCTTGAAGCACAGAAACTGCAGATGCCTCCTTTTAAGGAATGTTTCATTTGGAACACATTTAAACAGCCAGGGGACATATGTACACATCTATAAACCTACAAGGTAATACATCCATTAGAAGCTTTAAAATTAAACAGACACATACTAGAGTGTCTGATTAAAAACAAACTAAAAGAAACCCCAATCACCCTCATACAATAGGTGACATAAGTCTGCTCAGCGAATCACCAATTAACTCATCAGTGTGCGCGTTATTCCTTAATTAAAAGGTACATTTTTTTGTGCGGTGGTGGCAGAGATACTTTTGAAGTGGGTTTTCCACCTTCACAAAATCGGTAACAACATCATTACACTTATAATAACAGTACTTTTAGCATATAGGTGGGGGACGGCATCCTGGCATTCATATATAGCCGTAATCTATGATTGTTATCTTTAGCCCTGTTTTGAACTCAGATCTCAAAAGGATTCAGGGTACCATCTAGTGTTATATCTATGCATGACGAGAGAGGTTCGCATTGCAGATCCAATATGGTATGATTTCAATGATTTCAGTGTTAGTAAATAATGTACTGTAGGTATTTTCATTAAAACACACAAAAAAAAAATAAAAAAAAATTCACACGTGGTTTATAAATTTTAAGATTTTAATACCCCATGACTGAGGAATTGTAAGATACACAGACACAGGATAAGGTACAGGTAACATGAACAGACCGATGGGGCAGCACAACCAGGTGGCAATCAAGAGTTCTAAGGAGGTTACTCACCCAAGAAAAAGATGAGAGGCGTCTCCCTTAAATGTGCCAGCAAATCACCCAAAAATTCCCTCTCTAGCTAGAAGACCTTGCAGTAAAAACAAACATAAAATGCTGCGAGCCTCCTCTCATTAAAGTGCACTCCGAACCCCCCCATCACCCATCCCTGCTCAAAAATATTTAAAATACAATGATTTAAAATAAAAAAAAAGCTTATATAGTTAAAAGTTAAAATATTTTACCAAAGGTCAAATAGTGCACTATAGAATGAGACACAGAGATTCTCAATTGCCATCCTTCAGGTGTACACACTTCTCAGCCTCTCCTCCTACAGACACAACAGCCCAGTGCTTCTGAGGAGCACACAGCTATGCACCTTTCTCCAGCTTGGACAAAGAAATCATAGGGATATGTAACTCGTATAGCATCCAACAGATATGAAACAATGAAATGACCTTGAACCCTGTCTGTGCAAGTGCAATGACCACTGTCCTAGATACCATTGCTGGAAAGATCTGCTCCCTCTGCACCACTTACAGCAGAGGCAAAGATGCAAAAACAAAGGGCTCTGGTCCTGGAATAACAACCATGAGTCACCGACATGTGAAATACCAATAGATTAATTTCCCAGACCTCTAACAGAAATGTAATAATCAGTGCTGCCAATAATCCAGGACTGGAAATCCCCAATACAGCAACATGTGCTCAATGTCTCGGCATAGTTTTCTTCTCCAATACTCTTTCTCTGTGAGGGAGGATTGAACTCTGCACAGTACATAACGTGGTTCCATTAGGAATAGAATAGGTGAGCATCCTCTCTCAGGTTAGTGGCTGTGGTTCTTGTATAACGTGAACAGACTCCTGTGTAAACCAGATCAGTTCCCATCCAGTCCTTAGATTGTAATCGTAACAAGCTCGTTCATCTGTCGCCATTTATTGCAAATACACACAGTGTAGTTTTGCTGTGTACTACGTTTCTGTACCCCTCAAATAGAGAAAGCTGTAACAGTGGATCCTGCCAAGTTCTATCCTCCTCCATTACAGGTCCCTTGGGGAATACTTTTCTGCGGTTTATCCCTGAACAGCAAACCACTGTTGTGCGGGTCAGTCATCAAATAAAACAAATTATGGTCATGACACGAAAGGGGCATCGTGTTCCTGGAGAGATCAGAGACACAGGAACCAGTGGTAGAAAGAGATTTCCACAAACTTTTCACTACTTCCCCATTTCACCGTTTCCCCTCAAAAAATAAATGTCCCACTATTACTGTTGGGCTGGGGGAACCGTGTTTCCAATAGATTCTGGAGGAAGAGATGTCGCAGAGTCTGAAACAAGAAACAAACGAGCGTTTGGAAAAAACTATCAACAAAGCTACTAAGCCAAGCACGCAATTCCAAACAGGCCGAACTATAAGCGTACCTAGTGTATTACAGGATCTGCCGCTGAATCACGGCTCAGACTAAATCTTGACCACTGAAGTTTTGTAACCAATTTAAAGTTTATATGTCATGAGAAATTAAGACACAAGGCTGATTTCTTAAATCCCTAGATCTGTCCCTGCATAATTTAAAAACACAATTATCTACATTACTTTAGGAACATTTCCATCAATTCAGGTGACACATTTAATTATTTTGCGAATAAATATACAATATTTGCAGAAAGTGAAGAAACTGAGAGGTGCACATTAAAAATGAGGACTAAGCTTTTCTATTCAGTGACACAAATGAATTTCAGCAAGAAACCAAACACGATAATAACGTGTGACTAGCGAGAAGCATCTGAACGCAGTTCTAATGATTAGCTTCAGGAAGAAGGAGGCGCAACAGCAGTTCCTGATACTAGGTTAATTAACATGCTAACAGCTCCCCCATGTGACAGGCTGAGAAATGCAGGCACAGACTGGAAGTGTGCAAACAGATTACATTAATTATCACTCAACTCAAAAATGATGGCACCTAAATAAATTCATTATTAGTACTACATCTTTTGGACAAACTGCTGATATTTTAACTAAAAACAGGCTGCATGAAAATGCCTGTTGGAAAATTGGAAACATACCCCTACCGCTATTCAACAGATTGGTTATAACTAGGCTTACCGTACCATCCCTTTAAACTGGGACACTCATGTATTATACAGGTTGTGTGGCTGATTAAAACCAGGTGAAATGCAAGCTTACAGTCAGCAGCCACAGAACCTGTGTGAATCATAGGTGTCCCGGTTTAAAGGGATAGCATGGTAAGCTTAGTTATAACTAAGTAATGAACAATACTTAGCAGCATCTACAGTATATAATAATCTGTGAAGGACTGGTAAGGACTCTTCAGTCTCCAACATGCATGCGCAGTGGGAGCCTGGGTGCACCACCCCTCTAAACGCTCTCACTGTAACGAGCCACGGGACAGACCTTAGTTGGAGGAACGCTCTGCACCAGAAGGATAAGTATATAACAATGATGGCTAACCTTGACACTCCAACTGTTGTTGAACTACACATCCCAGCATGCCCTGCTACAGTTTTGCTATTTGGCCATGCTAAAACTGATGCAGGGCATGCTGGGATGTGTAGTTCAACAACAGCTGGAGTGTCAAGGTTAGCCATCACTGGTATATACAGTGAGATTGGGAGCAGGAAGGGAGCGAAGCAGCGGGCAGACCAAGGCAATCTCGGCGTATACAGAGTCTGATACACTAGTCTCTAATAACGGAAACAAAATGTGGACTGCACTGGTTGTTTCCAAGGTGACAGATAAGAGCAGTTATGTTCATCCAGCAGCTGTGTCATTTCATTTAGCCAGTCAAGTCCAATTTCACACATAAGGAGCAGTATGGTGCAGTACCTATCACAATGACTGTAACCAGGCAAATCACAATAGGACTGGGAGTTTTCCCTTTACATTACATGATGAGTTTCATTAAAGAACATTCCTTTTAAATCACAAAAGAGCAGACTCTATAGCGTAAAAATAACAATATAATTTAACATATTTACCATTATGAAACTGTTACATTTCTTAAAACAATTCTAAGCAGTGTTACTTTGACACTTTGTGCGTGGACACAAAAAACAGCACATTCTCAGGTTACTTTATAAGTGTCAATATTTCCTTCACGCATACTATATACAATCAGTTTTCATATACAGGGTTGGTGTCCTTATATTTTGAACTTCTGGATGCTCATCTCTTACAGCAGAACAAGCAACCATCAGTACAATTGCTGCTGTCCTATAAATCAGCAAGTACACACATTTTTTATTTTATTACATTTGAATGACTTTCACCATTCACAACTAATCTCACCTGGCACAGGACTGGAAGTGACGGCAGCCCCTCCCTGCATTGCGGCTACGATCGCGGGGCTATGAGAAGCAGCTGAACCCAGGGAGGATGGCAAGTTAGGAGGAGCTGGAGACATGGTAATGGCAGGGTTATGTGCAAGTGGAGATGCCCCACCAACCCGACATGCTGCAGGAGGGAAGGTGCCATGCATGGGATGATGAATTGTGTAGGGGTTAGTTGGTGGTGGGTTGTGATGAACAGAGTCAACTAAGTCACTACCCAGATTAAATGGGACAGGTAAATGCATGCTGGGATGCTGATTACCGGGCACCGGTGGCTGGGCTGGAACTGGTACTGGTACTGCTGATGGGATCATTGGGTTAGGTGCTGGTTGACCTGTGTATGCACCAGAACCTAAAGGAAAGAAATAGAAACATTGTAGTTCTGATCAAATATAAAACAGAAGTTTGTCCCCACAGCAAACTTTGTTCAAGATATTAAGAATGGAATTCAATTGTTTTCACAGGCAGCCATCACTGCCTGGCGCCCAATGAAGCAATTCAATTGTTGCTCTGTGGTGAGCTAAAATGTGCAAAGTGGCCCTAAACGGCACTTTCCGCATCGCGCCCATCGGTTTAGTTGGATTTAGCCACTTTACGCGACTAAACCCGTACTGGTTGGGCATGATGTGCACATAATAAAATTAATATTGCATATTTGGTACTTACCGATAAATCCATTTATCTGAATCCACTCGGGGACACTGGAGTAAGACAGTTGTGGTGTGAAGATTGCAGACCGGAGGTAGCACAATGTAGTTATAAAAAAATTATTCACAGCTGGCGTCTCCCCCTTCACGCCCCCCCCATCCCTCTAGTTTGAAAAATTTGACGAGAGAAGAGAGAACATGAAAAATTAAAAGTCTACGGTAAGGAACCAACCATACCATGACGTCAAACAGCAACCTAGAACTCAGCAACCTAGAACTATCAAAAACATTAACCAACATGTCTGAACTAATATAACAAGAACACGCAGGCTGGCAGCACCGAGGTGGGCATCCAATGTCCCCGAGTGGATTCAGAGAAATGGATTTATTGGTAAGTACCAAAATCCTCTTTTCTCTATCATCCACTAGGGGCAACTGGAGTTAGACAGCTAGGGACGTCCCAAAGATACCCCCCCCAAGGGTGGGAGTGCTGTCCGAAGCCTGTAAATCCAAAACAACCAAAATTGGAATACCTAGCTGCAAAGGTATCAAATTTGTAGAAACGAGTGAACGTATGCGCTGATGACCATGTTACTGCTCTACAAAGTTGGGCAGTGGGACGCTCCTCTAGCCGCCGCCCAAGAAGCCCCAAATGATCTCGTTGTATGAGCACCCACTCGAAACGGGACTCTCTTCCCCTTCGAAATATATGCCTGTTTAATGGTTAGCCTTATCCATCTAGCTAAAGTTTGTTTAGAAGCTGGCCAGCCCCTTCTGGGGCCGTCATACAGTACAAACAAAGCATCCGACTTTCTAACCGAACTCGTAGCCTGAACGTATATCCTTAAGGTTCTGACTACATCCAAAGACAGGTCCCCCTCTGACAATCCCTGGAAAGACGGAATGACAATTGGTTGGTTTATGTGAAAACCAGAGACCACCTTAGGTAAAAACTAGAGATGAGCGCCGGAAATTTTTCGGGTTTTGGTTTTGGGTTCGGTTCCGCGGCCGTGTTTTGGGTTCGACCGCGTTTTGGCAAAACCTCACCGAATTTTTTTTGTCGGATTCGGGTGTGTTTTGGATTCGGGTGTTTTTTTTTAAAAACACTAAAAAACAGCTTAAATCATAGAATTTGGGGGTCATTTTGATCCCAAAGTATTATTAACCTCAAAAACCATAATTTACACTCATTTTCAGTCTATTCTGAATACCTCACACCTCACAATATTATTTTTAGTCCTAAAATTTGCACCTAGGTCGCTGGATGACTAAGCTAAGCGACCCTAGTGGCTGACACAAACACCGGGCCCATCTAGGAGTGGCACTGCAGTGTCACGCAGGATGTCCCTTCCAAAAAACCCTCCCCAAACAGCACATGACGCAAAGAAAAAAAGAGGCGCAATGAGGTAGCTGTGTGAGTAAGATAAGCGACCCTAGTGGCCGACACAAACACCGGGCCCATCTAGGAGTGTCACTGCAGTGTCACGCAGGATGTCCCTTCCAAAAAACCCTCCCCAAACAGCACATGACGCAAAGAAAAAAAGAGGCGCAATGAGGTAGCTGTGTGAGTAAGATAAGCGACCCTAGTGGCCGTCACAAACACCGGGCCCATCTAGGAGTGTCACTGCAGTGTCACGCAGGATGTCCCTTCCAAAAAACCCTCCCCAAACAGCACATGACGCAAAGAAAAAAAGAGGCGCAATGAGGTAGCTGTGTGAGTAAGATAAGCGACCCTAGTGGCCGACACAAACACCGGGCCCATCTAGGAGTGTCACTGCAGTGTCACGCAGGATGTCCCTTCCAAAAAACCCTCCCCAAACAGCACATGACGCAAAGAAAAAAAGAGGCGCAATGAGGTAGCTGTGTGAGTAAGATAAGCGACCCTAGTGGCCGACACAAACACCGGGCCCATCTAGGAGTGTCACGCAGGATGTCCCTTCCAAAAAACCCTCCCCAAACAGCACATGACGCAAAGAAAAAAAGAGGCGCAATGAGGTAGCTGTGTGAGTAAGCTAAGCGACCCTAGTGGCCGACACAAACACCGGGCCCATCTAGGAGTGTCACTGCACTGTCACGCAGGATGTCCCTTCCAAAAAACCCTCCCCAAACAGCACATGACGCAAAGAAAAATTAAAGAAAAAAGAGGTGCAAGATGGAATTGTCCTTGGGCCCTCCCACCCACCCTTATGTTGTATAAACAGGACATGCACACTTTAACCAACCCATCATTTCAGTGACAGGGTCTGCCACACGACTGTGACTGAAATGACGGGTTGGTTTGGACCCCCACCAAAAAAGAAGCAATTAATCTCTCCTTGCACAAACTGGCTCTACAGAGGCAAGATGTCCACCTCATCATCATCCTCCGATATATCACCGTGTACATCCCCCTCCTCACAGATTATCAATTCGTCCCCACTGGAATCCACCATCTCAGCTCCCTGTGTACTTTGTGGAGGCAATTGCTGCTGGTCAATGTCTCCACAGAGGAATTGATTATAATTCATTTTAATGAACATCATCTTCTCCACATTTTCTGGATGTAACCTCGTACGCCGATTGCTGACAAGGTGAGCGGCGGCACTAAACACTCTTTCGGAGTACACACTTGTGGGAGGGCAACTTAGGTAGAATAAAGCCAGTTTGTGCAAGGGCCTCCAAATTGCCTCTTTTTCCTGCCAGTATAAGTACGGACTGTGTGACGTGCCTACTTGGATGCGGTCACTCATATAATCCTCCACCATTCTTTCAATGGTGAGAGAATCATATGCAGTGACAGTAGACGACATGTCCGTAATCGTTGTCAGGTCCTTCAGTCCGGACCAGATGTCAGCATCAGCAGTCGCTCCAGACTGCCCTGCATCACCGCCAGCGGGTGGGCTCGGAATTCTGAGCCTTTTCCTCGCACCCCCAGTTGCGGGAGAATGTGAAGGAGGAGATGTTGACAGGTCGCGTTCCGCTTGACTTGACAATTTTCTCACCAGCAGGTCTTTCAACCCCAGCAGACTTGTGTCTGCCGGAAAGAGAGATCCAAGGTAGGCTTTAAATCTAGGATCGAGCACGGTGGCCAAAATGTAGTGCTCTGATTTCAACAGATTGACCACCCGTGAATCCTTGTTAAGCGAATTAAGGGCTCCATCCACAAGTCCCACATGCCTAGCGGAATCGCTCCGTGTTAGCTCCTCCTTCAATGTCTCCAGCTTCTTCTGCAAAAGCCTGATGAGGGGAATGACCTGACTCAGGCTGGCAGTGTCTGAACTGACTTCACGTGTGGCAAGTTCAAAGGGCATCAGAACCTTGCACAACGTTGAAATCATTCTCCACTGCACTTGAGACAGGTGCATTCCACCTCCTATATCGTGCTCAATTGTATAGGCTTGAATGGCCTTTTGCTGCTCCTCCAACCTCTGAAGCATATAGAGGGTTGAATTCCACCTCGTTACCACTTCTTGCTTCAGATGATGGCAGGGCAGGTTCAGTAGTTTTTGGTGGTGCTCCAGTCTTCTGTACGTGGTGCCTGTACGCCGAAAGTGTCCCGCAATTCTTCTGGCCACCGACAGCATCTCTTGCACGCCCCTGTCGTTTTTAAAAAAATTCTGCACCACCAAATTCAAGGTATGTGCAAAACATGGGACGTGCTGGAATTTGCCCATATTTAATGCACACACAATATTGCTGGCGTTGTCCGATGCCACAAATCCACAGGAGAGTCCAATTGGGGTAAGCCATTCCGCGATGATCTTCCTCAGTTGCCGTAAGAGGTTTTCAGCTGTGTGCGTATTCTGGAAAGCGGTGATACAAAGCGTAGCCTGCCTAGGAAAGAGTTGGCGTTTGCGAGATGCTGCTACTGGTGCCGCCGCTGCTGTTCTTGCGGCGGGAGTCCATACATCTACCCAGTGGGCTGTCACAGTCATATAGTCCTGACCCTGCCCTGCTCCACTTGTCCACATGTCTGTGGTTAAGTGGACATTGGGTACAACTGCATTTTTTAGGACACTGGTGAGTCTTTTTCTGACGTCCGTGTACATTCTCGGTATCGCCTGCCTAGAGAAGTGGAACCTAGATGGTATTTGGTAACGGGGGCACACTGCCTCAATAAATTGTCTAGTTCCCTGTGAACTAACGGCGGATACCGGACGCACGTCTAACACCAACATAGTTGTCAAGGCCTCAGTTATCCGCTTTGCAGCAGGATGACTGCTGTGATATTTCATCTTCCTCGCAAAGGACTGTTGGACAGTCAATTGCTTACTGGAAGTAGTACAAGTGGGCTTACGACTTCCCCTCTGGGATGACTATCGACTCCCAGCAGCAACAACAGCAGCGCCAGCAGCAGTAGGCGTTACACGCAAGGATGCATCGGAGGAATCCCAGGCAGGAGAGGACTCGTCAGAATTGCCAGTGACATGGCCTGCAGGACTATTGGCATTCCTGGGGAAGGAGGAAATTGACACTGAGGGAGTTGGTGGGGTGGTTTGCGTGAGCTTGGTTACAAGAGGAAGGGATTTACTGGTCAGTGGACTGCTTCCGCTGTCGCCCAAAGTTTTTGAACTTGTCACTGACTTATTATGAATGCGCTGCAGGTGACGTATAAGGGAGGATGTTCCGAGGTGGTTAACGTCCTTACCCCTACTTATTACAGCTTGACAAAGGCAACACATGGCTTGACACCTGTTGTCCGCTTTTCTGTTGAAATACCTCCACACTGAAGAGCTGATTTTTTTGGTATTTTCACCAGGCATGTCAACGGCCATATTCCTCCCACGGACAACAGGTGTCTCCCCGGGTGCCTGACTTAAACAAACCACCTCACCATCAGAATCCTCCTGGTCAATTTCCTCCCCAGCGCCAGCAACACCCATATCCTCCTCATCCTGGTGTACTTCAACACTGACATCTTCAATCTGACTATCAGGAACTGGACTGCGGGTGCTCCTTCCAGCACTTGCAGGGGGCGTGCAAATGGTGGAAGGCGCATGCTCTTCACGTCCAGTGTTGGGAAGGTCAGGCATCGCAACCGACACAATTGGACTCTCCTTGTGGATTTGGGATTTCGAAGAACGCACAGTTCTTTGCGGTGCTTTTGCCAGCTTGAGTCTTTTCAGTTTTCTAGCGAGAGGCTGAGTGCTTCCATCCTCATGTGAAGCTGAACCACTAGCCATGAACATAGGCCAGGGCCTCAGCCGTTCCTTGCCACTCCGTGTGGTAAATGGCATATTGGCAAGTTTACGCTTCTCCTCCGACAATTTTATTTTAGGTTTTGGAGTCCTTTTTTTACTGATATTTGGTGTTTTGGATTTGACATGCTCTGTACTATGACATTGGGCATCGGCCTTGGCAGACGACGTTGCTGGCATTTCATCGTCTCGGCCATGACTAGTGGCAGCAGCTTCAGCACGAGGTGGAAGTGGATCTTGATCTTTCCCTAATTTTGGAACCTCAACATTTTTGTTCTCCATATTTTAATAGGCACAACTAAAAGGCACCTCAGGTAAACAATGGAGATGGATGGATACTAGTATACTTATGGATGGACTGCCGAGTGCCGACACAGAGGTAGCTACAGCCGTGGACTACCGTACTGTACTGTGTCTGCTGCTAATATAGACTGGATGATAATGAGATGTAGTATGTATAAAGAAGAAAGAAAAAAAAAACCACGGGTAGGTGGTATACAATTATGGATGGACTGCCGAGTGCCGACACAGAGGTAGCTACAGCCGTGGACTACCGTACTGTACTGTGTCTGCTGCTAATATAGACTGGATGATAATGAGATGTAGTATGTATGTATAAAGAAGAAAGAAAAAAAAACACACGGGTAGGTGGTATACAATTATGGATGGACTGCCGAGTGCCGACACAGAGGTAGCTACAGCCGTGAACTACCGTACTGTGTCTGCTGCTAATATAGACTGGTTGATAATGAGATGTAGTATGTATAAAGAAGAAAGAAAAAAAAAACCACGGGTAGGTGGTATACAATTATGGATGGACTGCCGAGTGCCGACACAGAGGTAGCTACAGCCGTGGACTACCGTACTGTACTGTGTCTGCTGCTAATATAGACTGGATGATAATGAGATGTAGTATGTATAAAGAAGAAAGAAAAAAAAAACCACGGGTAGGTGGTATACAATTATGGATGGACTGCCGAGTGCCGACACAGAGGTAGCTACAGCCGTGGACTACCGTACTGTACTGTGTCTGCTGCTAATATAGACTGGATGATAATGAGATGTAGTATGTATAAAGAAGAAAGAAAAAAAAAACCACGGGTAGGTGGTATACAATTATGGATG
Organism: Pseudophryne corroboree; assembly: GCF_028390025.1. NCBI lineage: Eukaryota > Metazoa > Chordata > Amphibia > Anura > Myobatrachidae > Pseudophryne > Pseudophryne corroboree. The sequence continues at coordinate 248,539,204 of NC_086445.1, forward strand.
GACTGCCGAGTGCCGACACAGAGGTAGCTACAGCCGTGGACTACCGTACTGTGTCTGCTGCTAATATAGACTGGATGATAATGAGATGTAGTATGTATAAAGAAGAAAGAAAAAAAAAACCACGGGTAGGTGGTATACAATTATGGATGGACTGCCGAGTGCCGACACAGAGGTAGCTACAGCCGTGGACTACCGTACTGTACTGTGTCTGCTGCTAATATAGACTGGCACGTGTGAAAATGGCCGCGACGCGCGGCTCCTTATATAGAATCCGAGTCTCGCGATAGAATCCGAGCCTCGCGAGAATCCGACAGCGTGATGATGACGTTCGGGCGCGCTCGGGTTAACCGAGCAAGGCGGGAAGATCCGAGTCGCTCGGACCCGTGTAAAAAAACATGAAGTTCGGGCGGGTTCGGATTCAGAGAAACCGAACCCGCTCATCTCTAGTAAAAACTCTGCCTTCGTACGGAGTTCCGCTTTGTCTTCATGAAACACTAGGAGGGGACTTTTACATGACAGGGCCCCCAATTCAGAGACCCACCTTGCTGATGCCAAAGCAAGAAGCAAAGCTGTTTTTCAGCACACTTATTTTAGATCTGCCCATTCCAAAGGTTCGAAAAGGTCAGATCTCAAAGATTGCAATACTAAATTTAGATCCCACGGAGCTGTGGGTGGATGAAAAGGTGGTTGCATCCTCAACACTGCCTGTAAAAATGTCTGAACCTCCTGTAAAGACGTCAGCCTTTGTTGGAAAAAAATTGAAAGGACTGAGACCTGCACTTTCAAAGATCCCAACCTTAATCCTCCATCCAAACCCGATTGAAGAAACCTCAACAATCTAGCAAGTCGGAATTCCCTAGGGTTCCAACCCTTAGGTTGGCACCAGTCCATGTATTTCTTCCAGATCCTATAGTAGTGCGCCGTAGTAACGGGCTTCCTTGCTGCCAAAATGGTAGGAATAGCTGATTTTGGCATACCCTTTTCCCTTAAAATCCTGGTTAAGAACCATGCGGTCAAACGTAAGCGGTCCAGATCTGGGTGCAGGAATGGGCCCTGTGACAGCAGATCCTCCCTCTGCGGCAGCCTCCAAGGCACGTCCGCCAGAAGACTCTTCAGATCTGAGTACCAACTTCTGCGAGGCCAGTCTGGTGCTATTAAAATTACCCATAGTCTTTCCTGTTTCACCTTTTTTTAACAATCTTGGAAATAAGGGAAACGGTGGAAATATGTATACCAGGTTGTAATTCCAGTGAATCGCTAGCGCGTCCACTGCTTCTGCTGCTGGGTCCCATGTTGTGGCCACATAACTCTGCAGTTGATAGATGTGTCGAGAGGAAATTAGATCTACCTGTGGTAAACCCCATCGTTGTACCACTGCGTCGTAGACCTGGGGGTGCAGACTCCACACTCCTGGGTGCATGTCCTGACGGCTGAGGTAGTCTGCCTCCCAATTGTCTACTCCTGGGATGAAGACTGCCGACAGGATTATGTCGTGTTTTTCCATCCAGGACAGAATCTTTGTAGCCTCCCTTAAGGCCATGCGACTCTTTGTTCCTCCCTAAAAGTTTATGTACGCTGCTGCTGTCACATCATCTGTTGTACTCTCATGTGTTGAGCTCATACAAGGCTCTCCGCCTGAATGAGTGCATTGTAGATGGCTCGAAGTTCCAATACATTTATTAGTAAGCTGCTCTCGTACGGTGACCATCTCCCCTGAAATTGATGGTTGTCTAGTACTGCACCCTATCCTCTGAGACTGGCATCCCAAAATTATCCAATCCCCGATTCCAAACCTTTTTTCCTTTGATTGGTTCCTGTGAACCGACGACCAAATCAACTTAGTCCTGGCTTGAGGTGGCAAGCGAATCCTTCGGTGATGGAGTAGATGCCTGCCTGCCACTTGAGCAATCAGATTTAACTGGAAAGGTCTTGACTGTAGTCTGCTGTATTGGATCGCTTCGAAAGACACCACCATCTTTATCAGAAGCCGTATAAAAAGATGCAGAGACATCGTCTGATTCTGTAAGACTTGTCGAACCATTTCCTTGATGTCTCAAATCTTGTCTTCCGGAAGGAACACTCTAAATTGTACTGTGTTCTAGACGACACCCAGGAATTGAAGTCTCTGTATCGGTTGTAAATTGGATTTTTTTGAAGTTCACAATCCAAACGTGTTGAATTAGTTTGATGAGCGATCCGAGCATCCCGGTCAATAGATCCTGGGACGGAGCCTTGATCAGAAGGTCTTCCAGATAAGGTATTATCGTTACCCATAATGATCTCAATTTCGCTACCATGACTGCCATGATCTTGATGAAGATTCTCGGGTCTGATGATAGACCGAATGGTAGAGCTCTGAATTGGTAATGATTCTTGTTCACTGCAAATCTTAAGTACGCTTGGTGTGGTGACCAAATTGGGACATGTAGGTAAGCAACCTTTATGTCCATTGATACTATGAATTTTTGTTTCTCCAGTCCTGCAATGACCGACTGTATCGATTCTATTCTGAATTTGTGAACCGTCAAAAATTGATTTAACACTTTTAAATTTAGGATTGGTCTGACCGAACCATCTGATTCAGTACTACAAAAAGATTTGAATAAAAACCTGTTCTCTTTGTGGAACCGGTACTGGCATAATTACCTCCATCAGAAGTAATTTTTGAATAGCCGTGTCTAATGCCCTCGCTCTTTGAAGGCACCGAGGTAGGCCTGTAGTAAAGAACTGACTGAGAGGTCGGATTAGAAAATCTATTGTGTATTCCTGGGAGATAATATTGTTGATCCAGGCTTCCTGAAACCTTATCAACCTTGCACCCACCTTGGGCAACACCCAAGGTGAGCTGGGAGACCGTCATGCCACGGTTTTGTCAACATGTTTTCGGGCTGTGGACTGGGAACAGCCTCTACCTCTATTTTCACGAGTATGTCCACCAAAACCTCTACCTCTGGCACAAAAGGACTGCGTCCTGAATGAATTGAACACCGGACCAGAATAGTTTCTTCTTACCGGTGGCGTGGTTCTAGGATACATAGTAGGCAGAAACGCAGACTTTCCTGCCGTGGCCTGTGAAATCCACTTGTCCAATTCAGGACCAAATAACGATTCCCCCACAAAGGGAATCGCTTCCACTGCCTTCTTTGAATCTGAGTCCACCTGCCAATCTCTGAGCCAGAAAATCCGTCTGACAGATATAGCCGAAGCCGAGATGCGTGATGTTATCCTGCTAGCATCTTTTGTAAAAACCACTAATAATGTCTGGCGCTATTGAATATATATAATTGCGGATGGGTGCCCGTATCCACAGTCACACCCACTCCGCACAGGTATCTAGGATATAATTCAATATTATTATCTCTTATACCTCGTGAAATCTATCCAGCAGCAACAAAGGTAAAATGGCCTGTGGGTATGGCCAACACAATCCACCCGATTGAAATCGGGTGTGAACACCCCTTGCGCTATTTAAACTTAACTAGAGGCAACAGGACATGAATAAACTCAATAAAATAATATCATTATAAGATAATTTTATTATCTATAAAATCAATCAAATGTGAACACATAAATAGTTCATCAACAAATGAAATAATTAATATGCGCATATAAATAAAACTATAACATTAATTAAAATAAGAATTTACTCACCGGTAATTCTATTTCTCGTAGTCCGTAGTGGATGCTGGGAACTCCGTAAGGACCATGGGGAATAGACGGGCTCCGCAGGAGACTGGGCACTCTAAAAGAAAGATTAGGTACTATCTGGTGTGCACTGGCTCCTCCCTCTATGCCCCTCCTCCAGACCTCAGTTAGGGAAACTGTGCCCAGAAGAGCTGACACAATAAGGAAAGGATTTGGAATCCCGGGTAAGACTCATACCAGCCACCAATCACACCGTACAACTCGTGATACTATACCCAGTTAACAGTATGAATAACAACTGAGCCTCACAAACAGATGGCTCATAACAATAACCCTTTAGTTAGGCAATAACTATATACAAGTATTGCAGACAATCCGCACTTGGGATGGGCGCCCAGCATCCACTACGGACTACGAGAAATAGAATTACCGGTGAGTAAATTCTTATTTTCTCTGACGTCCTAGTGGATGCTGGGAACTCTGTAAGGACCATGGGGATTATACCAAAGCTCCCAAACGGGCGGGAGAGTGCGGATGACTCTGCAGCACCGAATGAGCAAACTCAAGGTCCACCTCAGCCAGGGTATCAAACTTGTAGAATTTTGCAAACGTGTTTGATCCCGACCAAGTAGCAGCTCGGCAAAGTTGTAAAGCCGAGACCCCTCGGGCAGCCGCCCAAGAAGAGCCCCCTTCCTCGTGGAATGGGCCTTTACTGATTTAGGATGCGGCAGTCCAGCCGCAGAATGTGCAAGTTGAATCGTGGAGCAGATCCAGAGCGCAATAGTCTGCTTAGAAGCAGGAGCACCCAGCTTGTTGGGTGCATGCAGGATAAACAGCGAGTCAGTTTTTCTGACTCTAGCCGTCCTGGAAACATAGATTTTCAGGGCCCGGACTACGTCCAGCAACTTGGAGGCCTCCAAGTCCCGAGTAGCCGCAGGCACCACAATAGGTTGGTTCAAATGAAACGCTGATACCACCTTAGGGAGGAATTGGGGACACGTCCTCAATTCTGCTCTGTCCATATGGAAGATCAGATAGGGGCTTTTACAGGACAAAGCCGCCAATTCTGACACCCGCCTAGCCGAAGCCAAGGCCAAAAGCATGACCACTTTCCACATGAGATATTTTAATTCCACGGTCTGAAGTGGCTCAAACCAATGTGATTATAGGAAATCCAACACAACGTTGAGATCCCAAGGTGCCACTGGGGGCACAAAAGGGGCTGAATATGCAGCACTCCCTTAACAAACGTCTGAACTTCAGGCAGTGAAGCCAGTTCTTTTTGAAAGAAAATAGACAGGGCCGAAATCTGGACTTTAATGGAACCCAATTTTAGGCCCATAGTCACTCCTGACTGTAGGAAGTGCAGCAAACGACCCAGCTGAAATTCTTCTGTGGGGGCCTTCATAGCCTCACACCAAGCAACATATTTTCGCCATATGCGGTGATAATGCTTTGCTGTCACATCTTTCCTAGCTTTTATCAGCGTAGGAATGACTTCAACCGGAATGCCCTTTTCCATCAGGATCCGGCGTTCAACCGCCATGCCGTCAAACGTAGTCTTGGAACAGACAGGGCCCCTGCTGTAGCAGGTCCTGTCTGAGAGGCAGAGGCCAAAAGTCCTCTGAGATCATTTCTTGCAGTTCCGGGTACCAAGTCCTTCTTGGCCAATCCGGAACGATGAGTATAGTTCTCACTCCTCTCTTTCTTATTATCCTCAGCACCTTTGGTATGAGAGGAAGAGGAGGGAACACATAAACCGACTGGTACACCCACGGTGTCACTAGAGCGTCCACAGCTATCGCCTGAGGGTCCCTTGACCTGGCGCAATATCTTTTTAGCTTTTTGTTTAGGCGGGACGCCATCATGTCCACCTGTGGCCTTTCCCAACGGTTTACAATCAGTTGGAAGACTTCTGGATGAAGTCCCCACTCTCCCGGGTGGAGGTCGTGCCTGCTGAGGAAGTCTGCTTCCCAGTTGTCCACTCCCGGAATGAACACTGCTGACAGTGCTCTCACGTGATTTTCCGCCCATCGGAGAATCCTTGTGGCTTCTGCCATCGCCATCCTGCTTCTTGTGCCGCCCTGTCGATTTACATGGGCGACCGCCGTGATGTTGTCTGACTGAATCAGCACCGGCTGGTTTTGAAGCAGGGGTCTTGTGTAGGGAAGCCTCCTGACTCGACCATTGCCTCGGAGGCTTGCATCCGTGGTCACCAGGACCCAGTCCTGTATGCCGAATCTGCGGCCCTCTAGAAGATGAGCACTCTGCAGCCACCACAGCAGAGACACCCTGGCCCTCGGGGACAGGGTGATCAGCCGATGCATCTGAAGATGCGATCCGGACCACTTGTCTAACAGATCCCACTGAAAGATCCTTGCATGGAACCTGCCGAATGGAATTGCCTCGTAAGAAGCTACCATCTTTCCCAGGACTCGCGTGCAGTGATGCACCGACACCTGTTTTGGTTTCAGGAGGTCTCTGACCAGAGATGACAACTCCTTGGCCTTCTCCTCCGGGAGAAACACCTTCTTCTGTTCTGTGTCCAGAACCATACCCAGGAACAGCAGACGCGTCGTAGGAACCAGCTGCGACTTTGGAACATTCAGAATCCAGCCGTGCTGTTGAAGCACTTCCTGAGATAGTGCTACTCCGACCAACAACTGCTTCCTGGACCTCGCCTTTATAAGGAGATCGTCCAAGTATGGGATAATTATAACTCCCTTCTTTCGAAGGAGTATCATCATTTCGGCCATTACCTTGGTAAATACCCTCGGTGCCGTGGACAGACCAAACGGCAACGTCTGGAATTGGTAATGGCAGTCTTGTACCACAAAACGGAGGTACACCTGGTGAGGAGGGTAAATGGGGACATGCAGGTACGCATCCTTGATGTCCAGTGATACCATGTAATCCCCTTCTTCCAGGCTTGCAATAACCGCCCTGAGCGATTCCATTTTGAACTTGAACCTTCTTATATAAGTGTTCAAGGATTTTAAATTTAGAATGGGTCTTACCGAACCGTCTGGTTTCGGTACCACAAACATTGTGGAATAGTAACCCCGTTCCTGTTGAAGGAGGGGAACTTTTATTATCACCTGCTGGAGGAACAGCTTGTGAATTGCCGCCAGCACTACCTCCCTGTCCGTGAGGAGTAGCTGGCAAGGCTGATTTGAGGTAACGGCGAGGGGGAGACGTCTCGAATTCCAGCTTGTATCCCTGAGATACCACTGGTAGAACCCAGGGATCCACCCGTGAGCGAACCCACCGGTCGCTGAAGTTCCGAAGACGGACCCCCACCGCACCTGGCTCCACCAGTGGAGCCCCAGCGTCATGCGGTGGATTTAGTGGAAACAGGGGAGGATTTCTGTTCTTGGGAACTGGCTGTATGGTGCAGCTTTTTCCCTCTACCCCTGCCTCTGGGCAGAAAGGACGCGCCTTTAACCCGCTTGCCTTTCTGGGGCCGAAAGGACTGTACCTGATAATACGGTGCTTTCTTTGGCTGTGAGGGAACCTGGGGTAAAAATGTCGACTTCCCAGCTGTCGCTGTGGAAACGAGGTCCGAGAGACCATCCCCAAACAATTCCTCACCCTTGTAAGGCAAAACCTCCATGTGCCTTTTAGAATCCGCATCACCTGTCCACTGCCGAGTCCATAATACTCTCCTGGCAGAAATGGACATTGCATTTATTCTAGATGCCAGCCGGCAAATATCCCTCTGTGCATCTCTCATGTATAAGACTACGTCTTTAATGTGCTCTATGGTTAGCAATATAGTGTCCCTGTCAAGGGAATCAATATTATCAGACAGGGAATCAGACCACGCTGCTGCAGCACTGCACATCCATGCTGAAGCAATAGCAGGTCTTAGTATAGTACCTGTGTGTGTATACACAGACTTCAGGATAGCCTCCTGCTTTCTATCCGCAGGCTCCTTTAAGGCGGCCGTATCCTGAGACGGTAGTGCCACCTTTTTTGACAAGCGTGTGAGCGCTTTATCCACTCTCGGGGATGTCTCCCAACGTACCCTGTCCTCTGGCGGGAAAGGGTACGCCATTAGTAACTTTTTAGAAATCACAAATTTTTTTATCAGGGGATGCCCACGCCTCTTCATACACTTCATTTAACTCATCTGAAGGCCGAAAAACCACTGGTTGCTTTTTCTCCCCAAACATAATACCCTTTTTAGTGGTACCTGGGTTAATGTCAGAAATGTGCAACACATTTTTCATTGCCGTAATCATGCAACGGATAGCCTTATGGGCCCTACACACTGGCCGATATTTTGAAAGATATGAACGATCTCGTTCATAAATGAACGAGATCTCGTTCATATCTTTCAGTGTGGAGACTTAAGCGATGAACGATGCGCGTCCCCGCGCTCGTTCATCGCTGGTCTCCTGTCGGCTGTGCATGCAGGCCAATATGGACGATCTCGTCCATATTTGCCTGCACGTCTATGGAGCCGGGTGACGGGGGGAGTGAAGAAGCTTCACTCCCCCCCCCGCCGCCGGGTCGCTCGTCGGCCGTATCGGCCGTCGGGCACCTCGGCCAGTGAGTAGGGCCCATAAGTGGAATGTACATTTGTCTCGTCGTCGTCGACACTGGAGTCAGACTCCGTGTCGACATCTGTGTCTGCCATCTGAGGTAGCGGGCGTTTTTGAGCCCCTGATGGCCTTTGAGACGCCTGGGCAGGCACAGGCTGAGAAGCCGGCTGTCCCACAGCTGTTATGTCATCAAACCTTTTATGTAAGGAGTTGACACTGTCGGTTAATACCTTCCACATATCCATCCACACTGGTGTCGACCCCGCAGGGGGTGACATCACATTTATCGGCACCTGCTCCGCCTCCACATAAGCCTCCTCATCAAACATGTCGACACAGCCGTACCGACACACCGCACACACACAGGGAATGCTCTGACTGAGGACAGGACCCCACAAAGTCCTTTGGGGAGACAGAGAGAGAGTATGCCAGCACACACCACAGCGCTATATAATTAGGGATTTACACTATTACAGAAAGTAATTTTTCCCTATAGCTGCTTAACATGTATAGTTTGCGCCTAAATTTAGTGCCCCCCCTCTCTTTTTAACCCTTTGAGCCTGGAAACTGCAGGGGAGAGCCTGGGGAGCTGTCTTCCAGCGGAACTGTGAAGAGAAAATGGCGCCAGTGTGCTGAGGGAGATAGCCCCGCCCCCTTCTCGGCGGGCTTATCACGCTCTTTTATTAATATTATGGCAGGGGATTTTTACACATATATAGTTTATTAGACTATATTATGTGTTTTTTTGCCATGTTAAGGTACTCTAATTGCAGCCCAGGGCGCCCCCCCCCAGCGCCCTGCACCCATCAGTAACCGGAGTATGTGGTGTGCATGGGGAGCAATGGCGCACAGCTGCAGTGCTGTGCGCTACCTTAATGAAGACCGGAGTCTTCAGCCGCCGATTTTCTCCTCGGAATCTTCCGTCTTCTGGCTCTGCAAGGGGGGCGGCGGCGCGGCTCCGGGACCGGACGACCGAGGCTGGGCCTGTGTTCGATCCCTCTGGAGCTAATGGTGTCCAGTAGCCTAGAAGCCCAAGCTAGCTGCAAGCAGGTAGGTTCGCTTCTCTCCCCTAAGTCCCTCGTAGCAGTGAGTCTGTTGCCAGCAGATCTCACTGAAAATAAAAAACCTAATAAATACTTTCTTTACTAGGAGCTCAGGAGAGCCCCTAGTGTGCAACCAGCTCGAGCCGGGCACAGATTCTAACTGAGGTCTGGAGGAGGGGCATAGAGGGAGGAGCCAGTGCACACCAGATAGTACCTAATCTTTCTTTTAGAGTTCCCAGTCTCCTGCGGAGCCCGTCTATTCCCCATGGTCCTACGGAGTTCCCAGCATCCACTAGGACGTCAGAGAAATAATAATAATAAGACCACTAATTGAGCATAAGAGGTGGATCATATAACTAATAGTGGCCACAGTGGGCTAAAAATTGATATTGTCCTTGTTTTTAATTCTCAAATAGGACAGTCCCATTAGATGTGCTCATGGATAATTCATGATTAGATATCATATGGTGTGATATATATGAAGCCTTTGTTTATATATATCTCGATGAATAAACTTATCCAATTGCTCACATAAACAGATGGTTCTTTATTTATGGGATAACTGTTCAAAAGTCATGGAGGAATTGATATAACACCCGGGACTTTAGTGCATCGCAAGCACCTGTAGAATATAGCCCCCGTTTCAATTACCACGAATGGCGTCCTCCGTCTCCCACTGAAACTGGCTCTCGTGCACACACCTTAACTGATTTGGAGAGAGAGATGTCAGTCCGGCTCCCGGAGCTCTGCGCACTGCAGGCGCTACAAGTTGATTCAGCTCCCGTCTTCAAGCCGCCGCATATAGCGTCCTCCCATCTCCTGCTCGGGGAAGCCTAACGAGGACCTGTTAGCCTGGACCCTCTAGAGGAGCCGCGCTATAGCTACTCACTGTTCTGAAGATCCCATGGCTGAGCCGCTAATCCCTTCCTCCGGGATTGTTGTCTCACAAGTACTGTAGTGTACTTTCTGGTAAAGCCTGTATCCTCCTTTCAGTTAGGTGGGATTAGGCCACAGATCATTTAGAAAAAAAGAAAATAATTCTTTATGGAGCAAGAGCTCCTTTACTTCTGCCTCCTTGCACAATTTTTCAAACTGGAGGGATGGGGGGCGTGAAAGGAGGAGGAGCCAACTGTGAATAATTTTTTTATAACTACATTGTGCTGCCTCCGGTCTGCAATCTTCACACCCCAGCTGTCTAACTCCAGTGCCCCCTAGTGGATGAAAGATAAATTGTGTTTACTCAAAGACTAGCCAATAAATGTCAATAGAGTATAGAACGATAAATGCAGAGCACAGCACATAAAATACACATTCTAAACAGCATTCATTTGTTGAAGTATCTAATGTACTATAGGACATACCCATAAATACTTGCTTCTGTTGGGACAAGCAGAGTATTGTGGTATAAACTGTAATTCTAGCACAATATACACATACAATGTACTTGGAATATAAAGATCAGTTTAATTAACTGGCAGACTATTTTGTTTCCTTTTTTTTTATTCTAAAATAACTAGTTCTTGCTGGAGGGTGTTGTGGTGAGGAAGGCACGTTTTATGTCACGTGGTGGACCTGCCCCGTTATCAGTTCTTCGTGGAATCAAGTGTGGGACCTGATATGGCATGTCACGGGTCTGACCACACCGAGCGATGTATCCGTAGCACTCCTATGTTCTTCAGTCCACTCCTAGTAAATTTCAAATAAATTAATACTCCATATATTCTTTAAATGCCACCTACAGCACCTTCCCTAGCATCACTTTGTGCTCGGGTTCATATTGTAGCATCTATGGAAATAATCAATCTTGAGTTTACAGACAGAAACCACGGCCACCTTTCACAAAATGTGGTCCCTGTGGTATCAGTCTCCATCCTCTCCTCTAGCTGGTCTCTGCTACACTCCTATGACCCTTTCCCTTGGTATTTTGTATTGTCTGTTTTGCCATGTCTTGCCCCATCCCTCCTCTTTTAGCTACATGACCTTGTCCATAGATGTAGTTACTTCCTTGTTTATGCATTTTGACTGGTAATTGCTGGGCCTTACCATGTTTTTGTTGTTTATTTCTGTGATGTTTTATAGTACTGGTCCTAAAATTTCCCATTTCATTGTTTAATGTGTTTTGAAATTGAAAATAAAATAAAAATCATTGTTAAAAAAATAATAATAATAATACACAATGAATCAAACGGCAAGTCACTCACCATGTGCGGGGCTGGGCTGGGTTCCTCCCTGCTGCTGACTGTTCACTGGTGGCTGTGCTGAGGGTGCATTCGGCTGACCAATACCTTCCGAATTCCCTGCTGTGCTCCCAGGCGCAGGTGTGAGAGACACCTGTGGCACTGGAATGGAATGAGCAGTGGGTGGCACAGGTTGACTGCCTGGTGGGGTCTGATGTTGTTGCTGGTGTTGATTCTGAATGTGCTGGAAGTGCTGCTGACGGGCTCTCAGCTCTGCATATTTTAACTGTTCCATGTGGAAGGACTGTCTGTCTGCTAGAAGCTGCTGGCGCTGGTATTCCAACTAGAGAAAGTGACAAAGATTCACACAGGCTGAGTCTTTGCTGTGTGCAGACTTACTGACCACAAGGAGAAGACAGCTTGCACAGGAATCTTTTGGGCAGATGTATTAAGCCTTGAGAAGTGGTAACGAAGTGATAAGTGGAAGGTGATAACGCACCAGCCAAACAGCTCTGCGTTTTTTTCAAACCCGTAATGATTGGCTGGTGCGTTATCACCTTCCACTTATCACTTCTCCAGGCTTAATACATCTGCACCAATGATCCCTGCTGAAATTGTTATGGCATAGAGACAGACTGATAATGCTGCAAGCCCCATATTGAACCTTTTCAGTTTTATATCATATAGGTGTGAATGGGTACTAAACGTAATCATTTCTGGAAGAGGTACAAATTTCAGATGGTTCATAAACATTTTGCCTTTAAAAATGTGCTTCATTTTATATTTAACTAAATGTTGTCCGCAGTATTGCATGTTTTTTCTCTCTCTCTTTCCAAATATCTCTTAAGTGGCACCACCACTTCCTTTCTTCTATTCGGTTATACATTTTTGGTTGTGGATAATGTTCTGTTGTAATTGGCTGATATTCAGGAGTGTCAATGTTTTCCTCATGAGGTGGTATGGAAAATAACAGTGTCTGGAGATTGTATGTTATGCTGGATCACCGGCAGTAACAGCACTCACACAGGTGGGAGGTATCATACCAAGAGACCCTACATGCCAATGTGATTACATCAATTATAGCACGCTTTAGCTTATCTATTATATAACGCCCTATGCTCTCCTGTCTGTGTCATGCACAGAGGGAGCCTGGGCGAGGACACCTTCCTGTGGCTCCCATAGCACCGAACAATCAGCATGAATAGACCAGTCCTAGAGGAGCCCGAGCACAACTCTGCAGGGAACACAGTAAGGTAAGTAATAGTGCAAGGAGAGATAGACTGAGGAGACCTGGCATTGGAGTGAACTGGCACTCACTTGTGAGATGAAAAAAAATAAATGTAGAGCTTTAATTTAACATAGGTATATATAACATCCATGGAAGGATCACGACAGAGTGCGTGGGGGAGGGGAGGGAACAGCAGAGACACTAGCCACAGAGGAAGACGAAGCCATCTTAACACAATGTCTAAACACAATGCCTGAACACTTGGACATAGCAAGCTACAGAGTTTTGCCTCTTACTTCTATAGTATAGATGGGATGGGCCTATTGATATAGTAGTTAAACACAAACCTACCGCTTCCCTTTCTCTGTCCATGATGGTCTCCAGCTCCTCAAAGTGCCTCAGTTTGATTTCTAGCTTCTTCATCTGAGTCTCTACCAGCAGAGCCACCAGGGACTTGATCTTTCGCTCCTCCACAGCTGCCAAATGCTAATTAAAAACACAATTATAGGAGAAGAGGGCAATGCAATAATTATATTGCCACATCATGTAAGTGTCTGTTGCAGACTGTATTCCTCATAGTCTCACAATATGTCCATGCTGGCAGCTCCAGAAACATTGTGAGAGTAATCCATTGGTGAAGTTTAATCATTTATTTGTAAACGCCACGTTTGAGTACTGCCATTATACCAGTTTATTTGGCAATATTCTGAAAATGGTTATCTAAAGCTTTTTATAGATACCATTTGATCTAAAAGCCTTTTTACTAGTAGTAAATGCCATGTTATTAACATGTTAAACATAAAAAAGAATGCCATTCATATGGATACTTTATCACCATGCTATTTATCACTCTCCAAAGCTTGATAAATGGGGGTCTTAGTACAGTATTAGCAAATTAAGACGGAAAATTCAGGTTTTTTTTTAAACCTGTGTAAAAAGGCAAAACTTCTAAGACACACAAGGCATCTTGCGCCGTATAACACAAAAAGGATAGGTGTGTGGGGACACATCTGTAGATTGGTGCACTTCCTCCCTCATTCTTCACCAATTGCATTGTGTGATCCTTCTATCCCAGTAATTATGACTTAAAAACAGTGGTTAGAGTGGGATAAATAGGTCTTGTCAACAATGAGATGTCGACAAGCACTATGTAGAGCCCTGAATGCAAGCATGTGAGGTCAGTAAGTGCCAGCAATAAAAATGTAAACATGGTGCAACTAAGATGATTTAAGATTTATTGACCTAACTTTGCCTGTATTCCTGAGGCCACATAGTGCTGGTCATCCACATAAACTAAATAACGTTGCAGTTTAGAAATGACAAACAATATGCATTGGGAGTCGCCAAGGACAAACAACACTGCAATGTTAAATCTTATAGGCACAACTGCCTTACTCACCTTAGCCTTTACAGCAGCAGCTGCCAATGCAGCAGCAGCAGCTGTAGACAAGTTGCCCTCTCCGATGTCTCTCTCTACCTTGTTCTTCCCATCACTGTCTTCCTTATCTGTCTCTTCGGATCCTTCTTTACCATCTGAAACTTTCTCTCCATCAGCTGCAGATAGCAGAAAGAGAATTCACAACATCCAGACACTTATTGTACATCTTTCAGGAACCGTTTCCTATGCAATAACTTTATCTAACTGAAACATTAACAGAAAAAAGAAATACTCAGTGGCCACTTTCCCCCCCCCACCCAATCACTTTGATCTCTGCAACAAACATTGTGTTGTACTTGTCCAATAACAGGCTGCTTGTACTGTAGCTCGGGTTTGTAAAGGTAAAGCCAAAGAGCATTATGTTTGTGCTCCAGAGGACCCACCTTTATTAAGTGTGTTACTTGTTATTTTCATTTTTTCCCAAAGGGAATCGAATGTCTAGAACCACATGTATAATAGAAGTCTATTGTAGCACAGCAGAAGCATAAGTGGCTTTTAGGTCAAGTAAAAGGTAATGAATTATACAGTTTCATTGTGATCTCTTCAGTAGTGTAAACCCGTGCATAGATAAAATATAGCACATGGAGACAGAAAATGAAACTTGCAGCATTAAACATGTCCAGAAGATGGAGGTTTACCTTCCCACTAGGAAACACCTACCCATATCAACATCACTCTTCTCTGAGTCTTTATCGCTGTCTACATCTTTGTTCTTCTCATCCTCCTTTTTTACAGCATCACTCACGCGTTCCTTCAAGTCATCCTCTGAGCCAGCTTCACAGGGCGAATCCTAGGGGGCAGAGCAAAAATATGTGATTTATAAAACATGGCTTTTAGGTATACAGTATGTATCTCTGTGTGTATTATAATGTATATACAATGATAGCCTCCTGGGACCACTGTAAATCTGCAAAGCTTATTTGGGGATGAAAAGGTCTGCCACCAAACAAACAAATGTACCACCCAAGAAGGACTTAACGTTCTAGTGAGGTGTACCACCTATAGAGAACAAGTACCACCACCAGAATAGTTTCTCTGGACTGGCAGTCTGATCCAACAGGATTCTGTCTGAGAGGAAGCACCACATATGTTCCTGCAGCTCTGATAGAAAGGACAAACAGTACATTCAAGGAATGAAACTTCCGCGTCCTGGACAGAAAGATTACAGAACATATCAAATCCAAGGAGTGAAGGTCCACATCCTTAGAGCTGTGAGGGCAAGAGCACTAGTCTGGCAGCATCAGACACTGACTGATGGGAAAATTAGAAACAATCTTAGGTTGATATGAGTTACTACCTATTCATAAAAAATCCGGTACGAGGACCACTTGAAATGACCTACAAGCTCAGAGATATGTCTAGCTTAAAGTGAAGCTAGAAGAAAAATGTGAAGTCTTGTACTTATATCAAATACTTTCATGTAGTCTATTAAGTGACATTGGAGCACCATTGTGTACAGAGTGCTAGAGTGCAGTCTATAGAGCAGTGATTTTCAACCTTTTTTTACTCGTGGCACACCGAACAATATTTTAAAATTGCCAAGGCACACCACCAGTTCTCCACAGAAAAAAACAAAACACACACATTGGCCCTCACAGTAAAAAAACAATCCACACATACATTGGCCTACACAGAAAAAACAACCACATTGCACCCCACATAAATCCTATTGCTCCCTACATGAATTATTCACATTGTTCCTCCCATAAACCCATATAAATCCTTATTCTCCCCACATAAATCCTATTGTTCCCCACAGGAGAAATAAAATAACAAATATTAGCCCATACCGGTCAGCTGTCCTCCTCCCTGTCCCTCAGTGGCGGGTGTTGTTCATAGTGGAGTTCTGCGAATACTGAGCAGCGGGCGGTCGGGCAGGTGTGGATGTGGGTGGGCAAAGAAAGCAGTGTATGCAGGCAGGAACTGGAAGATGTGTATGCAGGCAGGAACTGGAAGATGTGTATGCAGGCGGGTGGGCTGGCTGGGTGGTGAGACGCGGCGGCCGTGACTTATGATATCACACCGCCGCGTTTTCAAGGCATAGGTCACGGCCGCAGCACGACTTATCCTCTAAGAAGAGCCCGGGCCAACAGTTCACTCTGAAGGTGCAGGAAGCTGCTCTGGCTCCGCGGCACACCTTACAACTGGTCGCGGCACACTAGTGTGCCGCGGCACACTGGTTGAAAAAGCCTGCTATAGAGTTTCAGCACTTTAAATTTATCAGTATAAAGCTCTAGTACCTCCCCTCTATACCGCACTGGCTGCAAGAGAACTTTAGTAGTTTTGTCTAACAAAACTGCTGTTCAGGAGTACAGAACAGGATGGAGAGGAGAAAACCAATCAGGACAATCCTAACAATGATGACAGTAATAAAAACTATGAACAAGGACAGACACAGAAAGAGCAAAGGATTTAAGTACAGCAGCCTTCAATGGACTAAGAGAAATGGATTTACCGCAAGTAAAAAAAAATTTCATCCACTGTAGTACACTAGAACACTATAGAAAGGACCAAAGCTGGCCATAAGATAGGGTGTGCTCACCAGTTGTGGTGTGCAGCATCTTATATCCAATACTTGCATTTTAGTACACATAAATAGTGAATCTGTAAAGATTTGGAAAGGTGTGCACCAGAGACCAGATGGCTTCCAAGCACAAATACTCAGCAGATGCTTTGTGTCACTCTGTCCAGGAGGCTCCCGGTGATCCGATGAATTGCACCCTCGTATTATCAGGAATGGGCAGTCATGATACAAGATTATTCAAAAGTAATCCATCTCGGCAATGGTCTGTTTGGGCTGGGCTCTGCTTTGCAATGTCTGTGTAACAAGACCAACTGGACCAGTCCAGTGCTACCGAAATCACCAGAACACTCTCTTTTTACTTTCTGGGGGACCCAAGGAAGCTTTGTCACTGGAGGAAACTAAAGGATCAGACTGCAGCTCCATGGAACAGATATGGAGTACAGTAACACCTGAAGAATAGGTCATCACGGGGAAGAAGCACTCCAACACGTGGTTCAACCAAAATGTTATCATGTCAAGAAAATGTTGCCCTCACTGTTCCATAAGCTGTTAAAAGAGGTCTCAATGGAAGACCATACCCTAGTATGAAGTGATTGTCTGCTTAAGAAGTGTACTTCACATTTTTGAATCCCTGGGATGAAAAAAACTGCGACGGAACTGGAACTGTCCGTGAGAGATCATCCTCAAAAGAACTGGTCAACCAGAGTCTTGTAAACTGCTTTAGAATGTTTATGAACTTCTGCAAACTACCCTGGACCATCACCAGTCTCAGTAGAAAGAGGATCTTGTACTCCTTTAAGAACACCCTGTGCTTGACAGGTGTTGGAACAGAAAGCCCAGGGAGACAACCTTCAAGGAGGAAGTCAGCCTTGATTTCTCAAAATTGGGAAACCAACTGTGAGCCTCCAAAGACGGAGTTGAATTTGCCTTGATCTCCATGCAAGGGGCAAGTGGACCAGCCTGGATCTAAGAAGAACATCCCTACTGCCTTATCTTTGAGAACACCCCTGGTTCGGTGGCTAGGCAGAAAGGTAGGGCCTGGCAGAAAAGCAAATCTGAAGATCCGCTGGTGTCCCCTCCAAATTAGAGCATATGAAGTACACATTCCATGCATCTGCTTCCAAAGGCTTTAAAGATATGCTTCACCAGCCGTATCCGCTCCAATTTTGGTCTGCTAGAAGACACAACTTCATCCAATAGTTCTGACTACCTCTCCACAACCTTAACAATCCAAGCCAAAGTTAAGCTTGTAGTTCAAACCTCTGGTAAATGCAGGTGAACCTGCAGTGGCCATGCAAGGCCTTGAAACTATGTTGGGGCATCAGGTGCTATCAAAGTGGAGGCCAAAAGGGACAATGTCACATTCCATGACTTCCATGGAGGAAACAGTAGAAGGAGAATCCACACTTGGCTTTCAATGGGGGGGCGACGAAGAGAGTTAATTCCACAATTACTATAGCTGATCCAGGCTCAGCCATCTTGGGGTGTGCATGACCACTGTTCTTCAACATCTAACCAGCCATTCACTGCGCACAAGACAATTTTTGTAGCATTTGGAGCAGGTGAAAATGTTTCCCCCTTTCCCTCCACCATGTTGAATACTGGACATATTTCCCTTCCCAGATGTAGAAAGAATGAGGGAAGAAATGATAAGACAGCAGCAAAATACATACGCCAGAGTCAGGGAATAGACCGTAGAAAACTCAGCACCCCAATATAACTCACCACTTACCCCCTACAGATGACAGGGAGAGAAAGGAGCTGCTGAGTTCTCCCAGAAAATTACTGTCATGTCAGTTCTGGACAGCTTTCCAAGCATACAAATGGGTGGAAGTTCCAAAGGGATGGAACCCCCCCTTAAGGTCCAGCACAGCAGGATGGCAACCACCTCAGTCATTGTCATGCTAATTGCCTAAAGTAGGGATGCCAAGAAAGGCAGCCCCAACTGACACCACCCATCCTGCACTAGGGAATGAAAGTTCCCCTACCCTGGCTGAATTTTGGATTCTAACCCACTTTCTGGTCCATGGCTGAAGATGCAAAGTCCCAGGCATTAGCTATGACGGCAGTGGCTGGGCTCTATATAGAGGCTATCAAACAACGGGAGCAAACTGTCCAGACATTCCTGGCTATGGCTAAGAAATGCTGCTGAAAGTCTGACAAAAGTAAAAAAAATAATAAACCTGCAATAAAAGAAGAAGGCTGCGGTCCAAAGCCATAAAACAAGCACCAGCTCTGGTGGTCTCTGCACAAAAATGGAATTCCCAGGCATTTTAAATGGGGTATATAAAGAGCTTTAGCTTTTTTTTTTTTCTTAAAAATTAAATTGCCCCTACTACCTGCATTGCACGCTATGGCCTGTTCCTTGTAGAAACATTAACATCTGGAAACAGCAGCAGCTGAGGATGATGAAAAGGGGACTACAGAGAAATCAGCACAGGTCTTTTCTCAAAACATGAAACCCCTTAAACAGAAACTTATATGCAACACAACAGACACACTAATTGAGTTAAACTGTTTTCAAGAGTAATGTGCAGGCGGTCAGGACCAGACAGAATGGACTTCTCAGGGTACCATGTACACTTTGTGCAATAATGTAGGAAAACTGGCGCACATCGCAAGAGAATAGTATCCCTGATGACTATCTGCTACACTAGAAGTGAGAAGGATCTCTCCGTGCTATCCCTGCTCTACTGCTACTGTCTGGCAGTGTCATGTGTGCAGAGTCAATGGGTCCTGCACACTTCCAAGCAACAGTCTCCCCCCGATGTTTCCTGGAAAGTCATGCTTCTTCTGGACCTATGTCCGCATGGTGGCTGTCATCCTGAAATTCCTAACGAGGTGGTTAGTTTTCCCATGAAATAGAATTGTTGTGCATTTCATTGCTGAAAGAACAAATTGTATTGGCTTAATGGTGGGCGGGCGGATGCATACAGTACAATATTTTCTTTTTCTGCCCACTCTGGAAGCCAAATTAGTGAATGTTGACTATTTCACCATTAAACTGGGACTTTCCATGCCTACTTAACCCACCTCTGCCATAGAGCCGCACGTTAAGCCACTACCATGTAAGTGAATTGTGTCACATGAATAGAACAAATCCATTTAGGAGGAATAAGATGATTTATGTCTTACCTTGGTAAATCCTTTTCTTTGAGTCCATAGGGGCAGGAGAATCTCAATGCTGGGTATAGGCTGGGCTGGGAACAGGCTGGCACCAAAAGGGTTACTTAAAAGTACCCAGCAGGCCTTGCCTCCCTTGTCCTCTATACCGCGTCCCTGTCCCCGGGCCCGCCAGTTTTAGTAGCAAGCCCAAGGCAGGAGCGGAAGGAGAGGAAGAACACCACAGACACAGAGACACTGCGAAGATGGTTGGCCACACACCGCCCACACAGGAACTCAGATCCGCAGGACAGGTGCGTCATGGAGGGCGTCCTGTGCCCCCTATGGACTCAAAGAAAAGGATTTACCAAGGCAAGACATAAATCCTCTTTTCTTTTTCGTCCACTACGGGGCACAGGAGAATCTCAATGCTGGGACTTCCTAAAGCTGTCCCCCAAAGGGTGGGGACGCTCCTGGACTGTGCTCAGGACCCTTCGCCCAAAGGCAGCGTCACGTGACGCAAAGGTATCGAACGCATAGAACTTAATGAAGGTCTGGGCAGAGGACCACGTAGCAACTTTACAAAGCAGCTCGGCCGAAGCCCCACGAAAGCCCATGGCACCACGATTTCATGATTCAGATGGAATCGAGATACCACTTTAGGAATAAAACCTTGCCGAGTGCGAAGGACTGCCCTGTCTGAGTAAAATACTAGGTAGGGCAAGCACCAGGATAAGGCACTGAGATCAGAAACTCTACGCGCCGAAGAGATAGCCAAAAGGAGCAAAACAAGGTCTTCCACATTATCCAACATAGGTCAGCCGAGTCAATGGGTTCAAAACGAGCCGTACGCAACACCCTGAGGACCAGGGAAAGGTCCCACGGAGCTACTGGAGGTACAAATGGCGGCTGCACATTAAGCACTCCCTGAAGGAAAGTCTTGATGTCTGGAATGCTCACAAGTTGTTTTTGAAAGAACAAAGAGAGCACTGAGACCTGGACCTTCAAGGATGACAACCGGAGTCCCAGATCTAAACCTGACTATGGAAAGGCCGAAAGTCGAGGAAATCTAAAAGACCGCGTGCTGAAGTGATGGTTCGTGTACCAGGAAAAGTATATTTTCCAGATATGGTGTTAGACCCTGGCAGACGATGCTTTCCTGGCATTAAGCATTGTTTTGATGACAGTCCTGGAAAACCCCTTTCGTCTCAGGACGGATGACTCAATAGCCACACCGTCAAAGCGAGGCCTATGGGGGCTGGTTGTACACAGGGTCCCTGTGACAGAAGGTCCGGCTGTACTGGGAGACGCCACGGGTTTTCTATGGACACATTGAGAAGATCCATATACCACGGGCGACGTGACCAATCTGGAACCACCAGGATCATCATGCCTCCCTGTTGCTTGAATTTACGGAGGATGGCGGGATGCCATGAGGTTTATGTCCGGCAGTTCCCTCCGAGAAACCAACTGGTCGAACACCTCCGGGAGAAGTTTCCACTCTCCCGAGTGAACGTCTTGACGACTTAGGAAGTCCGCTTCCCAGTTGAGTACCCCTGGAATGAACAGCGCTGACAGTGCCGGAAGATTTTGTTCAACCCACAGAAAAATCTTGGTTTCGCTCTTGCATGGCCCCTCGAATCCGAGTACCGCCCTGGCGGTTGATGTATGCCACCACCGTCGCGTTGTCCAACTGGACTTTGACTGGCCAGTCGCGGAGGAGTGATTGAGCTGAAAGCAATGTGTTTAGTATTGCTCTTAATTCTAAGACGTTGATGGGGAGCTCGCTTTTCGCGGGTAGTCCAGCGACCTTGGAACGTGAGAGTCTCTGAGACTTCTCCCCAACCTCGAAGACAGGCGTCGGTGGTGATCACGGTCCGGTCTTGAATCCAAAAGGGTCATCCCTTGTTGAGATTTGCTTGTATGAGCCACCACGTCAATGACAGCCGAACCTCCGGGGTGAGGACAATGGTCTGTGAGCAAATGTGGAGAGAACTGTCCCATTTGCGAAGGACTTCTAATTGCAGAGGGCGAGTGTGGAACTGGGCGTACTCCACCATGTCGAACGCCGCCACCATTGAACCCAGAACTCTCATACATGCATGAACCGATATGGTGCACAGATGGAGAAGTGTTCGGATTCTGGTCTGAATGACCTTGATCTTGTCCAGAGGAAGGAACACTCGTTGGACTTTGGAATTTAACAACGCCCCTAAATGAAGGCTTGTCTGCGAGGGCGTCAAAGATGATTTTTTTCCAGTTGATTTTCCAGCCGTGAGATTGTACTCTCCACTGCTGAGTGAACGTGTTCGGAGAGCGTCTCCTGGGACTGTCCCAGAAGCAGGAGGTCATCTAAGTAGGGTAGTATCCGTATTTCGGTGAGTCTGAGATGGGCAGCAATCACTGCCATAACTTTTGTGAAAACTTGTCGAGCCGTGGATAGGCCGAAAGGCAAGGCTCGAAATTGGTAATGACTGTCCTTGATTGCAAACCGGAGATACCGTTGTTGGAATGGTCGAATTGGAATATGTAAATATGCATCCTGGATATCCAGGGATGCCATATAATCCCCACGTTCCAGAGTCAAGATTATAGTTCTGAGAGATTCCATGCGGAATTTTGGGACCCGCAGGAAAACATTCAACTTCTGGAGGTTGAGTATGGCCGATACGAAGCATCCGGCTTATGAACCAAAAACAGCAAAGTGTAAAAACCGTTTCCCCATTGTTCCGTCGTTCCTGGAACGATGACTTTGGCGGCGAGAAGGGAGCCGACTGATTGTTGTAGCGCTGCTGACTCTCCGGGATCCCTCAGGAGCCTCTTCTTGGAGGGCGGCGCCAAAACATCAAGGCATACCCATGAGTGACAATTTCACTGACACAGGCGTCCGTCGTGATGTCCAACCATCGTGGGGCAAAGGAAAAGAGGTCAACCCCCCAACCTGGGATACCCCAGGGGGAGGCCCGCCCCGTCACGCCGCAGGCTTGTCAGCAGGTTTGGTGGTTGGGTGTCTGGTAGCCCAAGGCTGTTTTGTGCAAGATTTGGAACCTTTCGCGGGGCCTGGTAATAAGAGGAGGCCTGGTCTTTAGCCTTCCTTGAAAACGAAATAGGGATTTTTGTTTACTTATCATAAAATCTCTTTCTCCGAGTCCATCTGGGGGACGCTGCGCCGTTACTTGTGGGTTAGAGGTGTGTGGTAGTGGAGTTTGGCACAGAATCTATCAAACAAACTGCCTCCTCCCCCCTCTAACCCCTCCCATCTCCTTCCTGCCCAGCCATCAACTCAGTTAACATTTAGCCAAGCCAAAGAAGATAGACCAGAACAAAAAACAACCAAATAAACCAGACAAACCTACGGGAGGGATCGCAGCGTCCCCCAGATGGACTCAGAGAAAGAGATTTTACGGTAAGTAAGCAAAAATCCCTATTTCTCTGTCATCCATCTGGGGGACGCTGCGCCGTTACTTGTGGGATTTCCCAAAGCAAGCTAATGAGAGGAGGGAGACGTAGACGGCATAGCCGTCTGTAAAATATGACGACCAACAGAGGCAGTCTCTAAACCAAAAGTATGAAAACGGTAAAACTTTGTGAAAGTATGGACTGACGACCAGGTCGCCGCCCTGCACAGCTGCTCAATCGATGCAACACCGCGAACAGCCCAAGAGGCTCCAACAGCTCTAGTCGAATGAGCTCTAATTGAGTCAGGAACCGAAACATTTGAAGACACGTACGCCTGTCTGATGGCCGAAGTTACCCAACGGGCCACGGTGTTCTTGGAAGCCGGCCAACCTCGTTTGGGAGCATCAATCAATACCAACAAGGTATCCGTACGACGGAAAGATTCCGTGCGAGAGAAATAAATACGTAAGGCCCTAACAACATCCAAGAGAGCCAAATGGGAGTTCTCCCCGGAAGAAGACGACGGAACAAATGCTGGAAGGACAATGTCCTGATTTAAATAGAAGGCCGAAACAACCTTCGGAAGGAAAGAAGGCTTAGTCCGCAGAACCACCTGGTTATCATGAAAAACTATCAAGGGTGGCCTGCAAGAAAGAGCCGCCAACTCAGACACTCGTCTAGCTGAGGCAATAGCCAAAAGAAAAACAACTTTTAGTGTTAGATAACGTAGTTCTACAGATTCCAAAGGCTCAAATGGAGATTTTTGAAGGGCCGTAAGGACTAAGTTTAAATCCCAGGGAGGAACCGGAGGAACAAAAGGTGGTTGAATCCAAAGTACTCCCTGAATGAATGTCTGAACCTCTGGAATGATCGCTAGTTTCTTTTGAAAAAGAACCGACAAGGCCGAAACCTGACCCTTTAGTGAAGAAAGCCTCAGACCCTTATCGAGACCCTCCTGAGGGAAAGATAGTAGGCGAGGAAGCTTAAACAAATGCGGAGTCAAGCAATGTAAATACGCCATACCCTAAGGTAAATGCCAGAAGTCACCGGTTTCCTAGCCTGAATCATCGTCTGTACAACAGAATGAGAAAGACCTTTAGCTCTTAAAATGTTGGATTCAAGAACCAAGCTGTCAAAGCCAGCCGACTTAAATCTGGGTGGCGACAAGGTCCTTGAAGAAGAAGATCTGGTCGCAGGGGGAGACGAAAGGGGTCCCCGACGACCATGCTGCGCAGAAGAGTGTACCACTGTCGGCGCGGCCAATCTGGAACCAACAGAATTATTGCGAGACCTTCTCGCCGAATGCGTTGAAGTAGACGTGGAATCAGTGGAATTGGCGGAAACACGTATCCCAGTTGAAACTGCCACGGGGCTGTTAGAGCAACGACTACAAATGCTTGAGGATCCTGAGTCCGCGAGCCGTAGTGAGGAAGCTTCTTTTTGAGACGAGACGCCATTAGGTCTACGTCGGGCATTCCCCAGCGGGCCACTAGAGAGAGAAACACTTCCTGGTGAAGTTCCCATTCTCCCGGATGAATCGTGTGACGACTCAAAAAATCCGCTTCCCAGTTCTCAACTCCTGGAATGTGAATTGCGGATATTACCGGAACCCAACGTTCCGCCCACGTGAGAATCTGACTTCTCTCATGGCGGACCAGCTTTAAGTTCCTCCCTGTTTGTTTATGTAAGCCACCGCTGTGGCATTGTCGGACTGAACACGAACTGGATGACCCTGTACCATGGTTTGAATCTGAAGGAGTGCATACCGGATTGCCCTCAACTCTAGAATGTTGATTTGTAATTTCGACTCCTGACTGTTCCGGCGCCCTTGGAAGTGATGAGTCTGGAACACGGCTCCCCAACCGCTGAGGCTTGCGTCCGTGGTGACCATCATCCAAGACCAAATCGTGAACGGCGCTCCTTTTCTCAAATTGTGACTGTGAAGCCACCAGTGAAGTGACTTACGAGTCTTTACCGACAAGCGGATCAACTGCAATTCGAGAAGTGGTTCCATCCGAGTCCAACAGCTGAGAATCTGAGCCTGAAGAGGTCGGGCATGAAATCTGGCGTATGGGACGGCCTCGAAGGATGACACCATCTTGCCTAACACCTGCATGCATCTGAGGACCGACACTACCGGTAAGTGCAACAGGGTCCGAATTCTGGACTGCAGATCCTGAATCTTGTCCGAAGGAAGAAACACCTTCTGGCTGCTGGTGTCGAATAAAAGTCCCAGAAAAATAATTTTCTGGGAAGGGAGTAAAGACGACTTTGGAAAGTTTATTATCCATCCGTATGACTGCAGAGTCTCTATCGTTAGACGCAGGTTCTGATAGAGAATCGCCTCTGACGAGGCCTTGACCAACAGATCGTCCAAGTATGGAGTGATGTTGACCCCCTGACAACGGAGAACCGCTACTACATGACCCATGTCTTTTGTAAACACCCGAGGAGCTGTGGATAGACCAAAGGGAAGACCTGAAACTGAAAATGCCAAGGTCCGACTGCAAATCTCAGAAGAGATTGATGACCTATCCAAATGGGGACATGTAGGTAGGCGTATTTTATGTCTATTTAAGCCAAATATTCCCCTGGCTCCATGGCGGCGATAATTGAGCGAATGGATTCCATTTTGAATTTTTGGGTTGAGAGATATGGGTTGAGGGCTTTGAGATTCAGAATGGGTCGAAACGAACCGTCCGGTTTGTCCACGAGAAAAAGACCCGAGTAAAAACCCCGACCCCTCTGTTGAGTGGGAACCAGATTACTCCATTTTGTAAGAGGGTTGCTGTTGCCTGAAGAAGAGCTTGACGTCTGGAGGGATCGTCTGGGAGAGGGGTGACGAACAGACGGTATGGAACTGGTTCTTCGAGATCCAACATATATCCTCTGGATATGACCCCCATTACCCACCGATCTGGTTTCGCAGGAGCCACACTTCCTTGAACTGATGTAACCGAGCCCCAACCTTCATCGATCCCTCCTGAAGTCCTGAAACGTCATGCATCAGGTTTGTCGGCAGGCTTACTGGCAGGTCTGCGAGTAGCCTGAGATCCTCTACCTCTGAATGACCCTATTCGTGGAAATCTGGAGAAAGCACGAAAGGAATGGAAACTACCTCTGCCCTGCGTACGAAATGATCGAAACCTCGTAGGTTTCGGTTTGTGAGGCGCAGATGGTAGAAAGGGGCTCTTTCCTCCTGTAGTATTGGAAATAATCTTCTTTAAATCTGACCCAGAAAGAAACCCCCTTCAAAGGGTACTGCCGTCAAGGTCTGCTTTGAGTCCGAATCAGCATTCCAAACCCTAAGCCAAAGAGACCGTCTTGCTGACACTGTCAAGGCAGAAACACGGGACTGTAGCGCAACAGAAACTAACAAGGCCTCACCCACAGTAAGTAAGAGCCTCCGAGATCTGTTCTGCTAATTGGATGGCTTCCGACGGATCATCCGATTGCATTCCAGATACGACCCGTGCTAGCCATTCATCCACGGCCTTAAGGACCCGGGCTCCAGCAAGAATTGGACGTAGAGAGACACCTGATAAAGAAAACATAGATTTTAGTATTGCTTCTATCTTCCTATCTGTAGGGTCTTTTAAAGTCACGGACTGTACAGAAGGAATAACCGTAGCTTTTGCCAAATGTGAAATAGGAGCGTCTACCTTTGGGTCTGTTTCCCAAAATTTTGTGTCTTCCTCCGTAAAAGGATATAGAAATTTTAATTTCTTAGAAGCCTGGAAACGAGAATCTGGTTTAAGCCAGGGTTCTTTTAAAATATCCGCAAAGTGAGAGTAAGAAGGGAAGGCAGTAACTTGTCTTTTCTGTCTTTTGAAAAAGGCTCCGCCACTGCCGTATCCTGAATATTAAGAGTTTGACGAATGGCTTCTATCAGCAATCTAACACCTGAGCTAGTAGATAGCTCCTCGTCTTCCCAAGCCGAAACTTCGTCCCATTCAGGATCTACCTCCCCCTCCTCCAATGGAGATGTCAGAGAATCCAACTCCTCCCCCGGAAATGTTATAGCGGGTAACGGTTGTGGTCGTTTAGTAGCAGTGGAACTGCTGGCAGAGTTTACAAACTTGTTTAAAGAATGAGATAAATCAGTAAGACACTTGCCCATATTCTGGGCCCACAGAGGCTCCACCTGAGTTTGAGCAGATTCAGCCTCCGATCTAGACTGACGCAAATCCGAAATGGCATCCACCATGTTCTTGGCCCATGGGGGCTTAGACTGATCTGTGGAACCTCCCTGCTGATCCACCACTGATGCATCAGAGCACGAAGTACAGAGGGTACCCGCGTCAGCGCTACCCTTAGCCAGCTTTGAGCCACACTGTGAACAGGAAAAATAAACTACCAAGGCTGTTTTGCCCTTTATAGCTTTGTCCGGTTTACTGGCCATATCTTATTTTATTTTATTTATTTTTGATATTTAAGAGCACTAAAAATGCACTATAAATCCCCTATAAAAGTGACCTAGCAGTTTTCCCACGATTCTAGTGACACTAAGAAGGCTGACTACTATCCCCCACTAGGGCTAGACAAAAACCATCCACAAATATACTTGCAGTTAGTTGTGTGTTGTTTCTAATAAAAAACTTCCCCCAGAAAATAGCTGTATCCTCCGTGTCTGCGTGAGAAGTACAGCGTCCCCCAGTCTGCAGCCGGAGAAGATGGCGCCCCGGAGCCCTCAGGAAGCTGCAGGACAGCGCGCGTGGGCAGAGCAAGGTGGGAATCCGTCCCTGCAATAATTACGTAACCGCCGCGGCTGCTCCCTGGGAGTTTACCGAAACCGGAAGTTCGGGTCTCCCGCGCGCCGCTACACACAGCGGCTTACGCGGGTAGAAGTTACAAACGTGTGCTGGTCCCAGGGAGTGCACATCACTCTCCCGGACCCCGCTCAGTAGCCCTGCAATGTTATGTCCCCACAACACGACCGCTCACCCTCGGTCGTGTTGTGGGGAGGGGCTGGGGGGGGGGGGGGGTTCGATGCGGGCGGGGGGGGGGTCCCTGCATCACGATGAGAAGAATGGGGCCCCAGTGACCAAAGTGTGGTGGCCTCCAGCGGCAGATCAGAGTGGGAACATCTCATCAACTAAATCCACTCCAGTAGTACCTGTCACTAGGGACTAGGTGCTTTTGAGAACAAAATAAAACACTAAATCTAAGGAGAAAGAAACACTGTGGGGTATATGCAATTCCGGGCGAATTGCGGCACTTTTTCGCCCGTTTTTACATTAGACACAATTCGACCGGCGAATTCCGCCCGGCGGGTGCCGGAATTCGACATATTCAATAAAAAAACGGATTCGACAGTCCCGCTGTCGAAAAACGGACCAATTGACGGATTTTGAATCGACTTTTCAGACGGTACAAAAACCGGTAAAAAACCTGAAAAAAATTGCGTGGGGTCCCCCCTTCTAAGCATAACCAGCCTCGGGCTCTTTGAGCCGGTCCTGGTTGCAAAAATACGGGGAAAAAAATGAAGGGGATCCCCCATATTTTAACAACTAGCACCGGGCTCTGCGCCTGGTCCTGGTGCAAAATATACGGGGGACAAAAAAGAGTAGGGGTCCCCCGTATTTTTTGTACCAGCACCGGGCTCCACTAGCTGGACAGATAATGCCACAGCCGGGGGACACTTTTATACCGCTCCCTGCGGCCGTGGCATTACATACCCAACTAGTCATCCCTGGCCGGGGTACCCTGGAGGAGTGGGGACCCCTTCAATCAAGGGGTCCCCCCCCCCCCCCAGCCACCCAAGGGCCAGGGTTGAAGCCCGAGGCTGTCCCCCCCATCCAAGGGCTGCGGATGGGGGGCTGATAGCCATGTGTAAAAATGAAAGAATATTGTTTTTTTGCAGAAGAACTACAAGTCCCAGCAAGCCTCCCCCGCAAGCTGGTACTTGGAGAACCACAAGTACCAGCATGCGGGGGGAAACGGGCCCGCTGGTACCTGTAGTTCTTCTGCAAAAAAAATACCCAAATAAAAACAGTACACGCACACCTTGAAAGTACAACTTTATTACATACATGCCGACACATACATACTTACCTATGTTGACAAGATGTTCGGTCCACTTCTCCAAGTAGAATCCATGGGGTGCCTGAAAAGAAAAGATAATTATACTCACCTAAATCCAGTGTCCAGTGATATTTGTAATCCACGTACTTGGCTAAAAAAAAAAAAAAGGAATACCCGATCCACACGGACTGAAAGGGGTCCCATGTTTACACATGGGACCCCTTTCCCCGAATGCAGAGACCCCCCCGTGACTGCTGTCACAGAGGGTCCCTTCAGCCAATCAGGGAGCGCCACGTTGTGGCACTCTCCTGATTGGCTATGCGCGTCTGAGCTGTCAGACGCGCATCGCACAGACCCTCCATTATAGTCAATGGTGGGAACTTTGCAGTCAGCGGTGAGGTCACCCGCGGTCAGCGGCTGACCGCGGGTAACCCCACCGCTGACCGCAAAGTTCCCACCATTGAAACTAATGGAGGTGCTGTGCGATGCGCTGTCTGCCAGCTCAGATGCGCATAGGGAATCAGGAGAGTGCCACGACATGGCGCTCGCTGATTGGCTGAAGGGACCCTCTGTGACAGTCCGTGTGGATCGGGTATGCGTTTTTTTCTTTTGCCAAGTACTTGGATTACAAATAAAAGACCAGGACACTGGATTTAGGTGAGTATATAATTTTATTTTCAGGTACCCCGGACGTCGACAGACGGAGACGTGGCCAGAGTCGGCGTGTCCACATAGGTAAGTATGTGTGTGTCGGTATGTAATAAAGTTTTACTTTCACGGTGTCTGTGTCCTGTTTTTATTTGGGTATTCTTTTTGCAGTAGAACTACAGGTACCAGCGGGCCCGTTTTACCCCCGCATGCTGGTACTTGTGGTTCTCCAAGTACCAGCTTGCGGGGGAGGCTTGCTGGGACTTGTAGTTCTGCTGCAAAAAACAATATTCTTTCATTTTCAACAAGGCTATCAGCCCCCCATCCGCAGCCCTTGGATGGGGGGGACAGCTTCGGGCTTCACCCCTGGGTGGCTGGAGGGACCCCTTGATTGAAGGGGTCCTTACTCCTCCAGGGTACCCCGGCCAGGGGTGACTAGTTGGGGTTTTAATGCCACGGCCGAGGGACCGATATAAAAGTGTCCCCCGGCTGTGGCATTATCTTCCCAGCTAGTGGAGCCCGGTGCTGGTTCCAAAAATACGGGGGACCCCTACGTCTTTTGTCCCCCGTATTTTTGGCACCAGGACCGGACGCAGAGCCCGGTGCTGGTTCTAAAAATACGGGGGATCCCCTGTAATTTTTTCCCCTGTATTTTTACAACCAAGAGCCCGAGGCTGGTTATGCTTAGGAGGGGGGACCCCACGCATTTTTTTTCCAGGTTTTTAAACCATTCCATTAAAAAAATATATATATATATATATATTTTAAAAAATATATAAATAATACTTGTGCCTCCTAAATAGACAAACCAAGTACCTAATCCCTTAAAATATAAATATATATGCTATTAGCAATAAAAAAAAACACAAAAAAAAACATGTTTTTCAAAATTTTTATTACATTCCGCCAGCAAAGTGAGGCGGATTGAAAATGACGAATTTACTGTCGAAAAGCACTGTTGTCGAATTTACATTCTTCAATTGAATATACTTTTGTCGAAAAGCCCCATTTGTACCATTGCAGAAATGTCGAATTTGTCAAATGTCAAATTTCAAAAAGTCGAATTTGAAAAGTCAGTTTTTTTGACGAAAAGTACTGTATTGCATTGTCGATTTTTTTTTTGCGAAAAAGTCCTGTTTTTCGACATTTTCGGGAATTCGACCGCAATTGCATATACCCCTGTGTCTGTACTCCACAGGCACAAAACTAAAATTGAGTTGATGGCTGGGCAGGAAGGAGATGGGAGGGGTTAGAGGGGGGAGGAGCAGTTTGTTTGATAGATTCTGTGCCAAACTCCACTTCCACACACCTCTAACCCACAAGTCACGGCGCAGCATCCCCCAGATGGATGACAGAGAAATGGGCGAAAGGAAGGTTTCGGTTTAGGGACCACTGCTGACGGAAGGAAGGCAGTTTTATCGGTTGCCAGTGTTACAATGTTATTTAATTCCTTGCCGAACAAGGTATCTCCTGCGAGAGGTAAAGTTTCCAGAGCTTTCTTGGAGGATGCGTCTGCTCTCCAAGTACGGAGCCATAATGAGCGTCTGGCCGCAACCGTTTAAGCCGAAACCTTAGACACAAGGATAGCTGTATCCAGGGCAGCTTCGCCAAGGTAGGTATTTGCCTTCTGAAAATTCCCCACCAGGACCAACAACTGTTTTCTACTAACAGTAGTCGACAGACCGTGGTGTAGTTGCTCCGCCCAACAAGCTATAGCCTTCGTTATCCAGGCCTCGGCCAACGCCGGCCTCGGCCTTAGTTATCCAGATCGAGGCCAATGCTGGCCTTGTTATTTCACCTGCATGTGTGTAAGCTGTTTTGAGGAACATGTCTAACTTACGATCCGTGGGAACTTTGAGAGAAGAGGAATCTGGAATTGGCAGAACTGGGCGTGCCACGTGTGCGTCCACTGGTGGGGGTTCTCCCACTTGGACCTGTCCTGAGATGGAAATGGGGAGAATGACTGATATTGTTTGGAGAGCTGAAACAGTTATCCGGTTTGGCCCAAGCTCCCTCCAACATATCCTCCAATTGTGCTGAGAAGGGAAATTGTGTGGAATCTTTCCTCGTTTTTTTTTGAAAACCGGTGTCTTCGACGTGGGAGCCGGATCCTCATGTTCAATATCCAGGACCAGAGGTACTTGCTTGACCAGGGCTTCCACCTCTGCCACCGAAAGGGAGTCTTCCAGACCGGAAGAGGTGTCCAGATCAGAACCCCCTGACCCACTCTCCTGATCTGAATGAGGGGACTAACTCTGAATCCCCGTCCGAGAGAGGGGTAGCGGTGTTGCTAGAGGCATGAGCCCGTCTGGGACTTCTGTCCCTGTCCATAAGTTGTTGCATGGAGGCTGAGAACTGAGAAAGGCCCTGAACCAACTGAGCCAATGTGTGAACCCATGGTGGTTCATCCTGGGGAGGAGGAAGCGTATAGGTGCTGGATCCGGTGGCGATACTTGTGGCGTAGCTAAGCGATCCACCAGTAACTTGTGTGAGGGTGGTCGCCCAAGCCAGTTCCTGTATGACAGGTGTAGGTGTCGGATCAGCTCGTGGCGGAGCTCCCACACATGCAGAGCATAGGTCCATGGAATCCTGTGAAGAGAGAATATTGCAGCACACACGACAAGTGGGAGGCTCAGGTTTAACAAGCTTTTTGCCTCTGGATGACATTTGTAAAACGAAACAGAGACACACTTGTATACAATTCAACGGTGACAATTAGGAAGCACTCAACCCAGGTAAATTACACATCCTATGGTAAACCAGTAGGCAGGCGAAATAGACTGATCCAGGCCACTGGAGCTGGCTACAGGGGAGAATGAGGCCAGACCTTTCTCTCTCAACAAGTCCCAGCCAGCATGTGAGCTAAAATGGCTGCTCAGCGTTTTCTGGGAGGGACTGAGAGAGGAGGAACAGCCCTGGGGCAGACCCTGAGCAAAGCTACCAGTGAGCCCCAGGGGTGGGGGAGGGGCGACAAGCTGGGCACCCTCCCCCTTAGATGTTGGACCCCAGGGACAGTGCCCAACTGCCCTGCAGCTACTGCCCTGGTGGTCTAGTGGAATAAGGCGCAGTGCACCTGGGCGCCCACTCATCTGTCTCACTGTCTCCGTTCAGCGAGAGGGGATCGCCGTGTGCAGGGAGCCGGTCAACTCAACCTCCTCCATGTCCATACGCGGCTGCGGGAGGAGGCAGAGCGCTGCCTGGCTGTCCCGCGACAGAAGACACCAGCCCTGTTACCGGCGCTGCAGCCTGCAGACGCTGGGTGTTGGAGCGGGCATGCTGGGCGCTAAGTAACCTATCGGTTTAAAAACAGCTTCTAGATGAGAGGTGCCGTTGCTCCTGCCTTGGCACCCAAAAAACCCCCCAAACTGGCGGGCCCAGGGTATAGAGGACAATGGAAGCAAGGCCTGCTGGGTACTTTTAAGCAACCCTTTTGGTGCCAGCCTGCTCCCAGTCCAGCCTATACCCAGCATTGAAATTCTCTTGTGCCCCCTAGTGGAAGAAAAAAAAATGAGAATTTACTCACCGGTAATTCTATTTCTCGTAGTCCGTAGTGGATGCTGGGGACTCCGTCAGGACCATGGGGAATAGCGGCTCCGCAGGAGACAGGGCACAAAATTTAAAAGTTTGACCACTAGGTGGTGTGTACTGGCTCCTCCCCCTATGACCCTCCTCCAAGCCTCAGTTAGGATACTGTGCCCGGACGAGCGTACACAATAAGGAAGGATTTTGAATCCCGGGTAAGACTCATACCAGCCACACCAATCACACCGTACAACTTGTGATCTGAACCCAGTTAACAGAATGATAAAGTAGGAGCCTCTGAAAAGATGGCTCACAACAATAAACAACCCGATTTTTTTGTAACAATAACTATGTACAAGTATTGCAGACAATCCGCACTTGGGATGGGCGCCCAGCATCCACTACGGACTACGAGAAATAGAATTACCGGTGAGTAAATTCTCATTTTCTCTGACGTCCTAGTGGATGCTGGGGACTCCGTCAGGACCATGGGGATTATACCAAAGCTCCCAAACGGGCGGGAGAGTGCGGATGACTCTGCAGCACCGAATGAGAGAACTCCAGGTCCTCCTTAGCCAGGGTATCAAATTTGTAGAATTTTACAAACGTGTTCTCCCCTGACCACGTAGCTGCTCGGCAGAGTTGTAATGCCGAGACCCCTCGGGCAGCCGCCCAAGATGAGCCCACCTTCCTTGTGGAGTGGGCATTGACAGATTTTCAATGCTCTGACAACGTCCAGCAACTTGGAATCCTCCAAATCGCTAGTAGCCGCAGGCACCACAATAGGCTGGTTCAGGTGAAACGCTGATACCACCTTAGGCAGAAAATGAGGACACGTCCTCAATTCTGCCCTGTCCGAATGGAAAATCAGATATGGGCTTTTATACGATAAAGCCGCCAATTCCGACACTCTCCTGGCTGAAGCCAGGGCCAGTAGCATGGTTACTTTCCATGTAAGATATTTCAAATCTACCGATTTGAGTGGCTCAAACCAATGGGATTTGAGAAAATCCAAAACTACATTGAGATCCCACGGTGCCACTGGGGGCACAACCGGGGGCTGTATATGTAGTACTCCTTTTACAAAAGTCTGGACTTCAGGAACTGAAGCCAATTCTTTCTGGAAGAAAATCGACAGGGCCGAAATTTGAACCTTAATGGACCCTAATTTGAGGCCCATAGATAATCCTGTTTGCAGGAAATGTAGGAATCGACCCAGTTGAAATTCCTCTGTCGGGGCCTTCCTGGCCTCACACCATGCAACATATTTTCTCCAAATGCGGTGATAATGTTGTGCAGTCACCTCCTTCCTGGCTTTGACCAGGGTAGGGATGACCTCTTCCGGAATGCCTTTTTCCCTTAGGATCCGGCGTTCAACCGCCATGCCGTCAAACGCAGCCGCGGTAAGTCTTGGAATAGACACGGTCCCTGCTGAAGCAGATCCCTTCTTAGAGGTAGAGGCCACGGATCTTCCGTGAGCATCTCCTGAAGTTCCGGGTACCAAGTCCTTCTTGGCCAGTCCGGAGCCACTAGTATCGTTCTTACTCCCCTTTGCCGTATAATTCTCAGTACCTTGGGTATGAGAGGCAGAGGAGGGAACACATACACTGACTGGTACACCCATGGTGTTACCAGAGCGTCCACAGCTATTGCCTGAGGGTCTCTTGACCTGGCGCAATACCTGTCCAGTTTTTTGTTGAGGCGGGACGCCATCATGTCCACCATTGGTCTTTCCCAATGGACTACAATCATGTGGAAGACTTCTGGATGAAGTCCCCACTCTCCCGGGTGAAGATCGTGTCTGCTGAGGAAGTCTGCTTCCCAGTTGTCCACTCCCGGGATGAACACTGCTGACAGTGCTATCACATGATTTTCCGCCCAGCGAAGAATCCTTGCAGCTACTGCCATTTGCCCTCCTGCTTCTTGTGCCGCCCTGTCTGTTTACGTGGGCGACTGCCGTGATGTTGTCCGACTGGATCAACACCGGCTGACCCTGAAGCAGAGGTTTTGCCAGGCTTAGAGCATTGTAGATTGCTCTTAGTTCCAGTATATTTATGTGAAGAGACGTTTCCAGGCTTGACCACACGCCCTGGAAGTTTCTTCCTTGTGTGACCGCTCCCCAGCCTCTCAGGCTGGCATCCGTGGTCACTAGGACCCAGTTCTGTATGCCGAATCTGCGGCCCTCTAACAGATGAGCACTCTGCAACCACCATAGCAGAGAGACCCTTGTCCTTGTCGACAATTTTATCCGCTGATGCATCTGCAGATGCGATCCGGACCATTTGTCTAGCAGATCCCACTGAAAAATTCGTGCATGGAATCTGCCGAATGGAATCGCTTCGTAAGAAGCCACCATTTTTCCTAGGACTCTTGTGCATTGATGCACAGACACTGTCCCTGGTTTTAGGAGGTTCCTGACGAGTTTGGATAACTCCCTGGCTTTCTCCTCCGGAAGAAATACCTTTTTCTGAACAGTGTCCAGAATCATCCCTAGGAACAGCAGACGTGTCGTCGGGATCAGTTGGGATTTTGGAAAATTCAGAATCCACCCGTGCTGTTGGAGCACTACTTGAGTTAGTGCTACTCCGACCTCCAGCTGTTCTCTGGATCTTGCCCTTATCAGGAGATCGTCCAAGTAAGGGATAATTAATACGCCTTCTCTTCTAAGAAGGATCATCATTTCGGCCATTACCTTGGTAAAGACCCTGGGTGCCGTGGACAATCCAAACGGCAGCGTCTGAAACTGATAATGACAGTTTTGTACCACGAACCTGAGGTACCCTTGGTGTGAAGGGCAAATTGGGACATGAAGGTAAGCATCCTTGATGTCCAAGGACACCATAAAATCCCCTTCTTCCAGATTCGCTATCACTGCTCTGAGTGACTCCATCTTGAACTTGAATTTTTGTATGTACAGGTTCAGAGATTTCAGATTTAGAATAGGTCTTACCGAGCCGTCCGGCTTCGGTACCACAAATAGCGTGGAGTAATACCCCTTTCCCTGTTGTAGAAGGGGTACCTTGATTATCACCTGCTGAGAATACAGCTTGTGAATGGCTTCCAATACCGTCGCCCTGTCTGAGGGAGACGTTGGCAAAGCAGATTTTAGGAACCGGCGAGGGGGAGACTTCTCGAATTCCAACCTGTAACCCTGAGATACTACCTGCAGGATCCAGGGGTCCACCTGCGAGTGAGCCCACTGTGCGCTGAAATTCTTGAGGCGACCCCCCACCGCCCCTGAGTCCGCTTGTAAGGTCCCAGCGTCATGCTGAGGCCTTTGCAGAAGCCGAGGAGGACTTCTGCTCCTGGGAAGAGGCTGCTTGCTGCAGTCTCTTACCCTTTCCTTTGCCTCGGGGCAAATATGAATGTCCTTTTGCTCGCTTGTTCTTATAGGAACGAAAGGACTGCGGCTGAAAAGACTGCGTCTTTTTCTGCTGGGAGGGGACTTGAGGTAAAAAGGTGGACTTCCCGGCTGTTGCCGTGGCTACCAAATCCGATAGACCGACCCCAAATAATTCCTCCCCCTTATACGGCAATACTTCCATATGCCGTTTGGAATCCGCATCGCCTGACCACTGTCGTGTCCATAGACTTCTTCTGGCAGATATGGACATCGCACTTACTCTTGATGCCAGAGTGCAGATATCCCTCTGTGCATCTCGCATATAAAGGAATGCATCCTTTAATTGCTCTATAGTCAATAAAATACTGTCCCTATCCAGGGTATCAATATTTTCAGTCAGGGAATCCGACCAAGCCACCCCAGCACTGCACATCCAGGCTGAGGCGATTGCTGGTCGCAGTATAACACCAGTATGTGTGTATATACTTTTTAGAGTATTTTCCAGCCTCCTATCAGCTGGATCCTTGAGGGCGGCCGTATCAGGAGACGGTAACGCCACTTGTTTGGATAAACGTGTGAGCGCCTTGTCCACCCTAGGGGGTGTTTCCCAGCGCGCCCTAACCTCTGGCGGGAAAGGGTATAACGCCAATAACTTATTTGAAATTAGCAGTTTTTTATCAGGGGTAACCCACGCTTCATCACACACGTCATTCAATTCCTCTGATTCAGGAAAAACTACAGGTAGTTTTTTCAGACCCCACATAATACCCCTTTTTGTGGTACTTGCAGTATCAGAGATATGCAAAGCCTCCTTCATTGCCGTGATCATATAACGTGTGGCCCTACTGGAAAATACGTTCGTTTCTTCACCGTCGACACTAGATTCGGTGTCCGTGTCTGGGTCTGTGTCGACCGACTGAGGCAAAGGGCGTTTTACAGCCCCTGACGGTGTTTGAGACGCCTGTACAGGTACTAACTGGTTTGCCGGTCGTCTCATGTCGTCAACCGACTTTTGCAGCGTGCTGACATTATCACGTAATTCCATAAACAAAGCCATCCATTCCGGTGTCGACTCCCTAGGGGGTGACATCACCATTACCGGCAATTGCTCCGCCTCCACACCAACATCGTCCTCATACATGTCGACACACACGTACCGACACACAGCAGACACACAGGGAATGCTCTGATAGAAGACAGGACCCCACTAGCCCTTTGGGGAGACAGAGGGAGAGTTTGCCAGCACACACCAAAGCGCTATAATTATATAGGAACAACCTTATATAAGTGTTGTTTCCTTATAGCTGCTTAAATATATATAATATCGCCAAAAAAGGCCCCCCCTCTCTGTTTTTTACCCTGTTTCTGTAGTGCAGTGCAGGGGAGAGCCTGGGAGCCTTCCTAGCAGCGGAGCTGTGTAGGAAAATGGCGCTGTGTGCTGAGGAGATAGGCCCCGCCCCCTATTCCGGCGGGCTCTTCTCCCGGTTTTTCTGAGACCTGGCAGGGGTGAAATACATCCATATAGCCTCATGGACTATATGTGATGTATTCTTTTTAGCCAGAAAGGTATTAACATTGCTGCCCAGGGCGCCCCCCCCAGCGCCCTGCACCCTCAGTGACCGCCGGTGTGAAGTGTGCCTGAGCGCAATGGCGCACAGCTGCAGTGCTGTGCGCTACCTCATGAAGACTGAAAAGCCTTCAGCCGCCGGTTTCTGGACCTCTTCTTACTTCGGCATCTGCAAGGGGGTCGGCGGCGCGGCTCCGGTGACCCATCCAGGCTGTACCTGTGATCGTCCCTCTGGAGCTAGTGTCCAGTAGCCTAAGAAGCAAATCCATCCTGCACGCAGGTGAGTTCACTTCTTCTCCCCTAGGTCCCTTGTTGCAGTGAGCCTGTTGCCAGCAGGACTCACTGAAAATAATAAAACTATCAAAACTTTTACTCTAAGCAGCTCTTTATGAGAGCCACCTAGATTGCACCCTGCTCGGACGGGCACAAAAACCTAACTGAGGCTTGGAGGAGG
Organism: Pseudophryne corroboree; assembly: GCF_028390025.1. Lineage (NCBI taxonomy): Eukaryota > Metazoa > Chordata > Amphibia > Anura > Myobatrachidae > Pseudophryne > Pseudophryne corroboree. The sequence continues at coordinate 248,577,865 of NC_086445.1, forward strand.
GTCATAGGGGGAGGAGCCAGTACACACCACCTAGTGGTCAAACTTTTAAATTTTGTGCCCTGTCTCCTGCGGAGCCGCTATTCCCCATGGTCCTGACGGAGTCCCCAGCATCCACTAGGACGTCAGAGAAAAAGGTTTAGGGAATGCAGAGCGAGACTACGGTATTCCACTAAACAAGAAACTGCAAGCAAATTTATAGAAGTAACTTCATTGTGTAATGAAAACTATTACCTTTTATTAATAAGGTGCCATAAAGTGTTCACAGTACCATACAAGGAGTAAACATATCAGAAAGACAAAGCATGAGTACAATACAGAACCGCAAACGATAAACCAAGTACAGAGCAACAATTAAAGCATTACAGTAAGGTAGATAACACAAGGACATACGAGATGATATAATGTCAACAAACACGTAGAAGAAAAAATGCATGCATGCAATTTCAACCAAATTACATGGCAGAGAGAAGAATTCCGCCTAAGACATGGAGGATAGACATGAACATAACAATTAGGCAAAATAAGATAAAAGTAGGCTATCTGAAGAAAAAGCACAGATCCAATTCATTATAAGACATAAGAAAGACAGGGAGAAAGGACAAACATGAACTGTAATACAGAGGGAACCCTGCCTGTGAGAGCTTAAATTCTAAAGTGAGGAGGTGGTAAGAGACCTTAGACATAGTGTGGTCTTCTGAAGTCTAAATACCCTGGGGCTGGATTAACAGCGAAGGTATCAGGGACTAGTCCTTTCAGATCGGAGGAGGCCTAGAGTTGGAGGACAAGGCCAGGTCCACAGTCATGTTAGTGCAAGGGCATAAATGGAGGACAGTCATGGAAAGTTTAGCAAACATGTTGGGTGGTGTATTAGACATTCATGGTTTCCTGGATGTCCTGGACCATTTTAGGTAGAGCAGAGAAGAATTACGGTGATTTGGCTTCATCCCCTTCTGGTATTGGGTGCAAGGGTTGGCACACTGAAGGTCAATGGGCTCGTTATTAAAGTAGGTCAACCAGAGCAGGGAAATATAGCAGATTGGCCAAGCCACTTGTGCCTGCTGCAAGCAACGGGGAGCGAGGTTTGGAGTTGTGGGTGCAAATTTGGGTGCCCAATTGCAGAAGAGAGCAAGCTGCAGGAGTCACAGGGGACTGTAGAAAGCATCAAACTTGCTGGAACCACAGGCTCAATTACTGTGGATGTGGGAGTGAAAACAGCTGTGACCTCTAGATGACAGGTGGGTGGATGATAGCAGCTACCTGGGCTGCTCCAGATGGTGTTCGAACCAGCCGGTGGTAGAGGCTGGGCCACAGTGGAGAGCTCATTGGGTGCAAGCTCTCCACTGGGTACTACATATGTATCTCACAAAAAAAAAGATAGTGTGCCTTTAAACCTGGAATACAGAGTAATTCAATTCATATGTACAGTGCGTGTTTTACCTTTGGTTCTTTTTTTTCTTCTGTGGTCTGTGCTTCCAAAGGGGGCTCCTCTGTATTATTTTCCTCTGGAAATGAAGCGTTCATACGATCATTGCTTTGAATCAGTGTATATTACCAAACACTTCTGTAAAAATTATCCACTACCCCATGAGAGCTATTTAAGGGACAGCCATGCACTTGACACTTTGTTATACTTTTGCCCATGTTATTACTTTTAATTTTAGGGTTCTATTTAATTGAAAGACGCAAAGTCAACTTGCCCTAAATGAATCATACACAGAAAGAGTTATGACGTGTAAAGTGCTTACCTACAAGGATTTTGCTTATACAGTGATTTTCCATATTTATGCTGTAGAGTTGTTAAACAAGTGTTGGAGCTATAACGGTCAATAGGATCATTATCGGAAATGGTGGAGAAAGCCAAATCAGATTTGCTCTATTGCAGTTGATTAGAGTGGTCAGATGACGACTGCATATAAAGGCAGATTACAGTCACATTCTGACCACACTATCAAACTGCTACAGAGCTGCAGCCTGGCTCCAGGACAGAATATCTGAATCTTGTCTGATCAGTCTGTGTGTGGCCAGATTCATCTCTAACATTTCTTTTGTGAAGGTTTTTTGGGTGTAATAGAGGAAACAGTTGAGTATTCCCTACCATGGGTTTCATGGGTGTTCCTTTTGGGACAATCTGTAGAAGATATTAATAAACACAAAGAAAAATTGATAATACTCCACCTCCGCTGACCAGTGAAATAAATAATGAGAACCTACAAATCCATCCAATTTAAGTTATTGCTTTTATAGATGGAGCCTCACACATCTTGCCTTCTCTGCTGCACCTAGGTGCACCATGGCTTATTAGCATAAGCCTTTCATCTATTGTTCTCAGCTGCAATACAATACAGGGAGAACAATACAGCAGGGGATTAAGTCCGACTGCCCTGGCTCAATTAATCCTATTAAAGGGATAGATGAGCATGGCTCCATCTGTATATAGTCATTTACGTTAATTGGTACAGGTATCAAATAGAGACAAAAGTATACATCATGCTTATGCACGGGCTGGTTCTGTAGCAGTTTTGAAACTACAAACCCCAGCATACTATTACAGGCACAACAAGCAGAGTTGGGTACTTCCAAAACATTATAGATGCTATACACTACAGGTAACAATGCGGAACAAAAGAAAATAAAGAGAGACACTGATCCTTGAGATTGCCAGTGCCGTGCCACAGACACAAACAACTCGTTTTGCCACTATCCTTATCCAGGACACTATACAAAATAATAGCTTCCTCATTATTGTTTCTATGTAAATCCAGTTGCTTGTCATTTTATATATATATATTCCTAGTCGAGGTTCAATACGGATATCAGTAGTGAGGTCAGCAATCTACTGCCTACGTCCTGGGCTATTCAGGACATCCCCTTCCTTTTTAAACGTGCAAATTTCTGTTTAGACACACATACTATAATTATTTTCATGCATTCAGAGCAGGCAGTGAGAAATGATTATGGACAGAGAGTGGGCTGATTAAACTGCACACAATGTTTTATGTCAAAAGCTCACCTATCCGCTCGTTCTCTTCATAGGTAGTGCCAGCTATACCACTGCTCTCAAGCCCATAGCTGGGGTCAGCTTTACCCGTCATTTTGGCAGCGTCTTCCACCTTGCGGACATGAGCTTCTACTAACGCTGTGGGAACTTCCTCCTTCATCTTGGAAAATTCATCTATTATGAGTGATAAGAAAGCTAAACACTTGTATGAGGAACATATAGAAAAAGTCTGCATATGCTGGTCAAGGATGTGTAACCTTCAAAAAACTAACCCATTTAAGGTCAACAATAAGGTCTGTTCCAAAGCAATAATGAATTTCCCATGCTACTATGTCCACAGTGTCTGGTCACAATCTTCAAAATTAGTTACTAGGAAAAACGTACCAAGAGCTGACTTCGCTGCAGCAGAGGCTACACGAGGGTCCACCACAGACGCCAGAAATGCTACAGTGCTCATTACAGGGTTGCCGGATTGGCTAAACGGTATAGGTTGGTAGGCAAGAGGGCCAAGGGAGGCTTCAGAGTCTTCTAAATAGGGATCCTCAATGGGAAGCCGCAGGAAGTGCAAGATACATTCATCTTGAGTACGACTACCAACATGTTCAGAGACCTTGTTCCAGTCATCTTTATACATTTCAAGTGCCTGATATGGATACATGGAATTAGATACAACTAGCATAATTTGCAATAGTACTATTTTCCCATATATCCCATACATACCTCAAGCAGTAGTAGAGTCTCCTGTTCTGTCCATTCCCGTGTTGCGCTTGCAGCAGATTTACTCTATGATAAAACACAGAAATCAGACAGTATACACGTTAATGACACCTACAGTTGTACAGGTTGAGTTAAAAAAAAAAACCTCTCAGATTTTAAAGGCATGGTAAATGCTGTTCCAAATTTTAGTACATAATCTGAAAGTGCATGGAATACAGTTATGTTCAATTAGTTTTGAATATGATATTGTCCAGATGGTAGCCTTCATTTGTGATACAAATTTGTAGTCAATTTCTGAAGTTTTGAGTCACTTGGCGGGTCATTTCCGGCTGCAATGTCTTGACGATGCTCACTTTCCTTTGTCTAGCTACATTAACAAGCAGAATTTTTAAAACCTAGCGGAAAACAATCCTCATCGGATTCATGAAAGGCCTCTACACATCCAAGAGGGCCATCTGAAAGCTGAGGTCTATAAACATCAGCCAAGAACCATTAATGAACCTGAAGGCTGCTATACGCCAAAAAATGACGATATCATATTCAAAAGCAATTTCTACTAAACTGTATTCCATGCACTTTTAGATTATATACTAACATTTTGAATAGCATTTACCAAGCCTTTTTTGCTAGCCTTTAAATATACAAGGTGTTTTTGCCTTACCCTGTATCTATAATGTGGAACACAAATTAGAGTACACTTATAAGGCTAAAGTTATGGCGTATGCTTACAAAAGTAAGGGAAGAACTGCTAAGATATTATTATTATGCTGTTTTACATAAAACTAAAGCCGTCACGAACAAAACAAGAAATTTGAAAACTTCACTGAACAAAGAATTATGGGCTTTATATGGTCTACAATTTTGCCACGGAGCACCATGGAAGTCTAACCTTGGAGGTTGTGTTCTTCTTGCTGTACATATCAGTCCTCAGGCCAAAGTTCTGCAGGTCACTTGGTTTCTCTTTACTTTTATCAGGGAAATTTAGCATCTGTTGTGAGGCAGAGGTCTGCACAGGGAGAAGAGAAGGCCAACAATAGGAAATGAAGTGAGGTTAAGTAGAGATGGACAATGAAGACAGTAATACAGAAGGGGGGGGGGGGAATAATGCAATGGTGACACAGACCACCAGCAAACCAATGGAAGTACCAGGATAAGTAGTAAAATCCATATAGCTTTTTATATTTACATGTATAATTTAATTAAAACAAAAAAACATAACAGAAAACAAATTAGTAGTGAATGAGAACACCCCCCCAAAAAAAAAAAAAAAATTATTCTTTCCATGATAATGCTGCAAGTGAATGTGATGTAACACGTAGAGGCTACCTGAGGTGTTTTGGGCTGCAGTGGTACCAATCCTGATGGTGTATCAGCTAAGACATGAAAATGTGAAGTGGGAGGTGGTCCCATTGGTGTAGGGCGACTCTCAGCATCCACCTGATAGTTAATCAGACCCCACTGTTCTAAGAAGGCATGAACCCTGCAGTAGGCATAAAATGATATAGCTTGGACAACCAAACATTCCTCGTGAAACAGAAAGCTCTTAGAAACTGTTCTACCAAGAGTAAGTCAATGTTTTTACACATTATATCAGCAATCGCCTTTCGGTCATTGCCTTTTAGTCCTTTCAGCTGCAGTTCCCCTGTCACCCGCACCTCATGATAGCACAGACATCCCCTGCCAAGTTGCGTCGGCATGCTGTGGAAGTGAGGTATTCCTGAGGGTTGAGTCGATAGGTGTCAATCATGAAGTTTCGATACGCCAAGTAGCTAAATAAAAGAAAACAGAATAGCCACATTTTGGGAATATATCATTATTGGCCTGTGTCTGTATAACAGGCGTGCATATTCATATGACTAAGTCAATGTAGATAAATGGAGGCTGATAATGGCAGGGATATCAATTATAAACCTGTTCGGTACAAGGCACATAGTAACCAACTGATTTTCAGAGCTAATGCTCAGTAAAGTAACTACACCTGGCCTTTGTAGGATTCCAAGGAAAAGTCTTCCTCCACAAAAAAAAAAAAAAAATATCACCCGTGTCCAACGGATATGTTACTTATCCAACATCAACAGGTTTAAAAGTTTGAGAAGTACTGTATTGCTATGAAAATGCATTCAATAAGACATTTTGACAGTAGTCATTCCATTTATGAGATCTACTATAAACAAACTGGCAAAAGGAAAGTTGTATTAGGTGTGAGCCACTCCTTGGACCCAGCATAAAAAAAAGACAGTGGTATACTCACATCTCTGGCGTTTTTGACTTGTTCTTGCCGTTAAAGAACTCTGGCAGTGCTCGACGTTCAATGGCATGTACACTGCAAGGGAACAGTACAAGGAGGAGGGACACGTATGACATGCAGAACTTGAGACAGTGTTCTGGACATCTTAAGGAATCATGAAAGAAGTCTTTGTGGGATTCAATTTAAGAAAAAGGAGTTTATTTTGTACCTATTATAGTCAAACCATGCTGCATAACTGGGGATGATAATGTGATGTGTTTGCTCAGTTACATTGTCTTCATGAAGATCAGAGGTCTTCACTTGTTCACTTTTTATCACTGAAGAATTTTCATCTTCTTCCTAAGAAAAGACAAGGAAGGTTTCCAGTTACCGGTTAGCTTTCACTGTATAGTACTATATACAGGTTGAGTATCCCATATCCAAATATTCCGAAATACGGAATATTCCGAAATACGGACTTTTTTGAGTGAGACTGAGATAGTGAAACCTTTGTTTTTTGATGGCTCAGTGTACACAAACTTTGTTTAATACTCAAAGTTATTAAAAATATTGTATTAAATGAACTTCAGACTGTGTGTATAAGGTGTATATGACACATGAATGAATTCTGTGAATGTACACACACTTTGTTTAATGCACAAAGTTATAAAAAATATTGGCTAAAATGACCTTCAGGCTGTGTGTATAAGGTGTATATGAAACATAAATGCATTCTGTGCTTAGATTTAGGTCCCATCACCATAATATCTCGTTATGGTATGCAATTATTCCAAAATACAGAAAAATCCGATATCCAAAATTCCTCTGGTCCCAAGCATTTTGGATAAGGGATACTCAACCTGTAGTATGTTGTGCTCAGACTGACTCTCGTCGCGGTATAATTGTGTCATGTCTGCAAGAGCCATTGCATGAAATGTCCCATACATGACACTAAAAAAAACATCTGTAGCTGTGCATCTTTTGCGTGTGTGACGTAAAGGGAGCAGAGTAGGGGCGGAAATGCCCAGGCATAAACGAAGCACAGAGGGGAGGAGGAGCACAGGTCAGCCAGGTGGCTAGTTGTGGGCTCCAACACTTTAATACAGAGTAGCCTCTTTATTCTCTGCTGTCCTGCCATCCTGGGGGGCGGGGCTAAAGGTCATGGGCACAATGCGTTACTGTGCCGGCACCCACTCCCAACTCCCCATCAGCACTGGTGTCCACTTGAAGGCAGCAATATGTTAGCCAGCTTCCTACAGTGATCTCCCCCGGCCCCCACACCATGTGCCCGCCCACCCAGCAACCGTACAGCGGCCCTGCTGAGTCCCAGCGGAGGAGTCCTTCCTCATGGGCGTAATGGTCGTGGCAGCTCTGAGTGCAGCAGTGGTATTTTACCCGACCACCCGCCGCTTTCTGCTCCTCCAGTGTTGGAGACTCTCTCATGTTTGGGGGTGGGGGAAGGGGAATGAGCTGCCCCCTTGCTCCCCCATTCCGACGCCCCTGGTCGAAATTATATTTTATAGCTGTACAAAATGGGAACAACCAAAAGCAGACTATTCTAGTCCCAAAAGAAAGGCAATGTATTTCCTACCATACCTTTGTCACAGCTTCCATGCTCTCATCTTCTTGTTCATCTGTTAAAAAAAAAAAAATATATATATTAATAATAATAATAATAATAATAATAATAAAAAAAGAGGAAATAAGAAACCCCATCGCACCACTCCAAGAGGCAAATTATATCCCAGCAGCTTCAGCGCGTTAACTGCAGAAGGAACAGTCTGCCGCAACCTATGGAGGTGTGAGCATAATCTGCCTGCAGTAATAGGAAGATAAATGCCCAAACTAAAGGTGCATATACATTAGGCGATATTTAGATAATATCGCTCATTTTCAACATTCTGAGCGATATCATTTGAAATATCCCCCAGTGTGTATGCTTCGAACAATGAAATATGCTCAGTCCCACACATCGCTATCATGCCCCGCGGTCGGCTGTGGATGCTGCTCAATTTGGACAAATTGTCTAAAACTGCATGTATGGGCCGGCCGCGGCATGATGTCACAGGACGATATTATCTAGTGTGTATGCACTAGTTCGGCCACCTGGGAGGGTAGGGAAAACACTAGACTATATAGTTCACAGAGCGATATCGTCTAGTGTGTACCCACCTTAAGACTCTGACAAACAATGTGATATAGATATAACCTGGTGGATATAAATTATGTGCACTCTCCACTTCAGTAATACATGCCAGAAACATCTGTACTGGCCTGTAATTTATTTACTACTTACTCTTATTTGGTGCATCTTTATTTTATATCTCTCTATCTATCTATATTTATTTTTATAAATATAGGATGCAAGTAATAATAGGATTTTAATTACCTACCGGTAAATATTTTTCTCGTAGTCCGTAGAGGATGCTGGAGTCCACATTAGTACCATGGGGTATAGACGGGTCCACTAGGAGCCATTGGCACTTTAAGAGTTTAACAGTGTGGGCTGGCTCCTCCCTCTATGCCCCTCCTACCAGACTCAGTCTAGAAACTGTGCCCGAGGAGACGGACAACTTCGAGAGAAGGATATTACACAGATAGTGGCGAGATTCACACCAGCTCACACAAACAAGGCAAACCAAGCTAACTAGCTTGAACACAGCAACAGCTGAACATTACTTTAACCAAGTAACAACACAGTACTTAACCAAGAACAAAGCAGTACTGAACCAAGTAACCTTTGCAGGACAAAGGCGCGCTGGGTGGGCGGCCAGCATTTTCTACGGACTACAAAAAAAGGATTTACCGGTATGTAATTAAAATCCTATTTTCTCTTACGTCCTAGAGGATGCTGGGGTCCACATTAGTACCATGGGGATGTACCAAAGCTCCCAGAACGGGAGGGAGAGCGCGGAGGCTCCTGCAGAACTGATTGACCAAACTTTAGGTCCCCAGGAGGCCAAAGTATCGAACTTGTAGAACTTAGCAAACGTGTTCGACACTGACCAAGTAGCCGCTCAGCAAAGTTGTAAAGCCGAGACCCCCCGGGCAGCCGCCCAGGAAGAACCCACCTTACGAATAGAGTGGGTCTTAACAGATCTTGGACACGGCAATCCAGCCGTAGAATATGCATGCTGAACAGTGAACCTTATCCAGCGAGAAATCGTCTGCTTAGAAGCAGGACACCCAATTTTCTTGGGAACATAAAAGGACAAACAGAGAGTCCGATTTCCTGTGACGAGCAGTCCTCTTCACATAGATCCTCAAAACCCTCACAACATCCAAGGACTTTGATGTAATTGAGTCAGTAGCTATTGGCACCACAATAGGTTGGTTGATATGAAAAGCCGACACAACCTTTGGAAGGAACTACTGACGCGTCCCGAGCTCAGCTCTATCTTCATGGAAGAGTAAGTAGGGGCTTTTACAGGACAAAGCCCCCAATTCCTACACACGTCGAGCAGAAGCTAAGGCCAACAATGAGACAGCCTTCCATGTGAGATACATGACCTCAGCCTTATGTAAAGGCTCAAACCAATCTGATTGCAGGAAATGCAACACCACGTTAAGATCCCAGGGTGCCGTCGGCACCACAAAGGGAGGCTGGATGTGCAGAACCCCTTTCAAGAAAGTCTGAAGCTCAGGAAAGGGCAGCCAATTGTTTCTGGAAGAAAATGGATAAAGCCCAAATCTGGACCTTTATGGATCTTAAACGCAGGCCCATATCCACACCTGCTTGCAGGAAGAGGAGAAACTGTCCAAGTTGAAACTCCACCATAGGAAACTTCTTGGATTCACACCAAGACCCATATTTTTTCCAAATGCGATGCCAATGTTTAGCCGATACTCCCTTCCTAGCCTGTATCAGGTTAGGACGAACTACGCTCGAATACCCTTCTGGGCTTATAACTGGCGTTCAACCTCCATGCCGTCAAATGTAGCCGCGGTAAGTCCTGATAAGCGAACGGCCCCTGTTGCAGAAGGCCCCCGCGAAGAGGAAGAGGCCTCGGATCCTCCAGCAGTAAGTCCAGAAGATCCGCGTACCAAGCTCTCATTGGCCAGTCCGGAGCAATGAGAATTACCTGAACCATTGTTCTCTTTATGAGTTTTAGAATTCTTGTAATGAGTGGAAGTAGAGGGAACATATACCCTGGCTTGAACACCCACGGAGTTACCCGAGCATCCGCCGCAACTGCTTGTGGGTCTCTCGACCTGGAACAGTACCTCCGAAGTATCTTGTTGAGACAAGAGGCCATCATGTCTCTTTGAGGCACGCCCCAACGACTGGTCCCATTCTCCTGAATGGAGATCGTGCCTGCTGAGGAAGTCCGCTTCCCAGTTGTCCATTCCTGGAAGGAAGATTGTTGAGAACGCCCCTGCGAGCTTTTCTGCCCAGAGAAGGATTTTTGTTATCTCTGACATAGCAGCTCTGCTCTTTGTTCTTCCCAGTCGGGTTATGTAGGCCATCATCGTTACATTGTCCGACTGTACTTGAATGGCCTGATTTCGCAGAAGATGTGCCGCTTGGAGAAGACCGTTGTATACGGTTCTTAGTTCCAAAATGTTTATTAGAATAATGGATTCCAGACTTGACCACCTTCCTTGGAAGGTTTCCCCTTGAGTGACTGCGCCCCAACCCCTGAGGCTTGCATCCGTGGTTAGAAGGATCCAGTGCTGAACCCCGAACCTGCGGCCCACCAGGAGGTGAGGCATTTGCAGGCACCAGAGGAGTGAAATCCTGGCCTTTGGCGACAGACGTATTCTCTGGTGCATATGTAGATGGGATCCTGACCACTTGTCCAGGAGATCCAGTTGGAAGGACCGAGCATGAAACCTCCCGTACTGTAGAGCCTCGTAGGAGGTAACCATCTTCCTCAGAAGGCGAATGCACTGATGAACCAATACACGGGCAGGCTTCTAGACATCCCAGGTCATTGATTGTATCACCAACGCTTTCTCCGCCGGTAGAAACACCCTCTGCACTTCCGTGTCGAGGATCATTCCCAGGAAAGACAATCAACTAGACGGCTCCAAACGTGACTTTGGAAAATTTATGATCCATCCATGATCCACAAGCAGTCAAGTTGTGAGAGCAATGTACCGTAACGACCACTCCCTGGAGGATTTCCATAACAGCAGATCATCCAGATATGGAATAATGTTCACTCCATGCCTGCGGAGGAGTAGCAACAGCTCTGCCATCCCTTTGGGGAACACCCTCAGTGTCGCGGAGAGGCCGAACGACAGTGTCTGGAACTGAAAGTGAAAACCCAACATCGCAATCTGAGAGAAGCCTGGTGTTGTGGTAAGCGGAACATGGATGTAAGCATCCTTGATAGCCAGGGATGCCAGGAATCCCCCCCCCCCCCCCCCTTCCGACCTGAGATTGCTCACAGAGACTACCTGTTGAACTTGAATCCCCTCTAAGAAGGGTTTAACGACTTCAGGTTCAAATTAGGTCTGACCACAAAGAGGTAGGAATAGTAACCCTTGCTTTTCAGATGAGTTGGAACTGTAACAATGACAGTTACTGTTTCCCATTATTGAATGGCTTCCTGCAGGATAGCCCTTTCTGTCAGCAGAGCTGGTAAGCCTGTTCGAAAAATCAGTGAGGTGGGAGTTCTTGAAAACTCCATACTGTACCCCTGAGACACCATATCTTTTACCCAGGGGTCGAGTCCTGATGACATCCAGACCTGAATGAAACCCAGGTCCTTCAAGGCCTCCACCATGAAACCAGCAGAAACCTGTATGTGACGGAGAAACAATTCAATGTCACTTCTATCCAGAGAATATAAACCTTTAGTAATGTACCTGACCACCTTACTATGGCTTAAGAAAACTATGCACAGGCAACCGTGGGCCGTAACACCATGCCTGAAGCAGTGTATATGGATTTTTGTCTCAATCTTGCAATCCGCCAGGCCTAACAGAGTGACAGACCCAGGGACAGGTAAAAGCACCCGTTCTAGACAGCCCACTACAGAAGCGTCTACTATAGGGAAGTTCACTCCCTTTTTTTTTTTTTTTTTTTTTTTAGGGAAAGAGAAGGCCGTGAGAGCCCTATTAGGGATCTGGAATTTCGTCTCAAGGAGTTCCCCGGATATTTCTAGTAATGTGTAACACATCCCCAATGGTCTCCATCAGGAGCTGAACCCGCAGGCAAGGGATGTCTCATCCCGCCGCATATCCCCACTGCCTTCAGTATCAAAGTCGGTATCCGTGTCGACTTGCATAATTGGGCAAGAGTACGCTGTTGGGCATATACCAGGGGATCTTGATGAAGCAGTGGAACAGAACCAGACAAAACCTCTACAGAGTGTCTCAAACCTGCGTTGTAGCCCCGTTATGAGCTATCCCAGATGAAATCTGGGATATATTCCATTATTGAAGCCACCCACAACGGTCCGAAGTCAGAAAACTGAGACATAATATTACATTCTTGAGTGTCTGGAGAAGATACATATTCAGCAGTACCAGACACAGAGTCCCTGGACATGGTAAGGTGGGATATATGTACATACAGGAAATGTCAGACACAGTTTCCCCCAAGTACCTTCAGAGAAACACAGAAGTAAAGGAGCCAGCACCCACACAGCGCCCCAGGAGACAGTATAGAACACAAGCCCGGCGCTGACTGTGCACCATTTCAGACTACACAGTTGCAACAGTGAATAAACACTCTCCCTCCCTTCTATAATCCCCTGTACCTTACAGTATAGCTGGATTTATGTGGAGGGTCAGCGCTCCCTGTCAGCACAGCAGTGCGATGATCTGCAGGGAGAAAATGGCGCTGGTAAGCTGCTGGATCCGCTGAGAATCTCCGCCCCCAACAATGGCGCGTCTTCCCGCACTTTGAACTCTTTAGACTGGCCTGAGGAATTGATTGCTGGCAGTAGACAGGGCCCCTGAAAGCAACGGTGACCAGTGTAAGGGTATTGCCCTGGCCCAGGGCGCCCCTCACAGTGCCGCACATCTGTACCACTGAGCCTTCCGGAGCGCAGCCTAAACGCTGCACTCCCACCCTGATGCTGCCATTCTCACCGGCTCCCCGGCGTCCTCTCTCACCACCTCGATCTTCTGGCTCTGATAGGGGGTGGAGGCATGCTGCGAGATGTGAGCGGTTGCCTCGGGCGGCTAACGATGATCACCCTCAGAAGCTCAGTGTCCTGTCAGCGGAGATAGTGGCCATTAACCTCTCAGGGTTGGTCACTACTCCCCCCCTAAGTCCCACGAAGCAGGGAGACCATTGCCAGCAGCCTCCCTGTGCTCTAAGAAAAATAAGAAAACTAGAAAAACTCCTATAGAGCTCCCCTAGCTGTGACCGGCTCCGTCGGGCACATTTTCTAAACTGAGTCTGGTAGGAGGGGCAAAGAGGGAGGAGCCAGCTTACACTGTTAAACTCTTAAAGTGCCAATGGCACCTAGTGGATCCGTCTATACCCCATGGTACTAATGTGGACCCCAGCATCCTCTAGGACATAAGAGAAACACTGGCTGTTGGATACAGACGCAGGAATCCCGGCAACAGGTGAAATGCCGGCGGTCGCAATACTGTACAACCTCGTATTCCCATTCTGGTGGTGGGCTAACGCCAGTAGCCACCGGGCCCTAAGCATGAGAGCACAGTGAGCCCACAAAGGGACTTGTTGCCTCGCACCCGGGATTCCAGATGATGGGCATCCCGTCTGCCGGTCTCCCATATGTCCTCAATGATAGATAGATAGACAGATAGAAAAAAGCTAAATCATGTGCATACGCTACAGGGGGTCTCACTTATGCCATAGCAAAAACACTTACAATGACAAAATCACACGGATCACTCACCCAGATCAGTGACAGTGCCTCCTTTCACTGGGGCCGATTCAGAATCTTTCTTGGTGTTAACTAGGATAGGAGAGAAACACCCAATGACATGAATGTACAATACAAACATATTACACTTTGGTCTGAAAAAGATGCAGTTACCTGTTTTGGGTAGTGTAACTTCTTCTACATTAGGCACAGGTGATGGTTCATCCATGTCCTTTGTCAGATCCTCTTGTTCTTCCTCCCGGTGGCCCCTCTTCGATTTACTATAAGGAGTAGTTGGCCTAAAGAGTAACATTTCATGGATTAAAAAAAAATAATAGGATTTTGGTACTCATTGTTATATCATAGCCCATCTGGGGCACACTGGATACCATGGGATGAAAGGTCACTGTTCAAGGTGCATACACAATAGCACACTTACTTTGTTTGTAGGCTGCCTCTTCCCATAATGCAAAGCAGTTTAGACTTTAATAAGGCCAAAGAAATTCAATAAAACAAATTATCCTGCACTAGTGAGTATAATATTCTGAATTAATCTCATATATAATAGCAAAGAAAAAATTGTATATCCCTATTTATTTTCTCATGAGGTGCTACCCACTACTCCACTGGGACCATAAACACTAACACAAGAAAAAACGAGTCTCTGTATAGGTGCACTGAAGAGCTCTTACTATCATTAAAAATATAATCTTTATTAGTATATTTTTTTAAATAATGTATTCAGTCTCTCAAAAGGCAGTGAATAACTATTGTCTTTATTTTTGTCTAACTGTGACTGATATGCTATCAAATCTGCCTTTTTTAATAATAAAATGAACTATTTTGTGAAATCTAGTTCACTGTTACACTTTGTATCAAAGTAAAATACTAAAAATAGTCACAATACAATGTAACAGTTTAGTTTCTATTAGGCAGTGCATTATGGATACACATGAGTTCTCCTTTAGGGTCTACAGTTTCCAATTGGGGTGTAGGTCGTGGAGAGGAACCAGGCACCAGACATAGTTAAAGCTTTGACTTCCCAGAATGCTTTGATCCTCTCCCTATACCCTGCCCACTAGCCAAGGGTCTTCAGTTTTGCTCTGGTACTAGCAGGAGCCAAATACACCATTAGACAGGGGGGGCTGCTTTTAAGCAGCCCCAATCTTTATTTTAGGATTTGTTTGATTTTTACTTATATTCCTTCAGAGTAGCAGCGCTAGGCTGTCCAACGGACGCCAGCGCTGCTGCTCCTACAAACCCCTACCCGGCGCTCCGACACCAGTAAGCGGTCTGGTGATTTCAGCAGCGCTGGGACGCACTCCGCAAGCAAGTCTCCAGGGGACCCAGAGACTGCAGCCGGACATTACGGGGATAGGTAAGGTGGGTCTACGTGAGCAGGGACTAGCGGCTTCAGTGCGGTTTCTCCTCCCGTTGCAGCATATATTAGATTGCTTGTATCAGTAACATCTGTAATAAAGGAGGTAGCCAATGATGTGTTTTGGAAACTCCTTAACATTTCATGTCTACTGAAGCATGGTTTTTATTATAATATCATTTTGAAAATATTATCCAATATGAATGTGGCAGAATAGGAGGATCTGGCATTTGATAGGTCTGGTTTATGGTGGATAAACGGCATTAGATAGAGGCATTATAAATCTTATAGTGTGTTCCTTTCACACACTCTTCAAGAGACCGCAAACCAGATCGTTAAATTTTTTTTTTTAAAAACCTACACTAAACAGTGTCTGATCCGTATGTGACATGGGATCCGGACTGAAAGTCGACAGTAACTAGGTCGACAATGTCTAGGTCGACCACTATTGGTCGACAGTAACTAGGTCGACAGGGTCTTTAGGTCGACATGTTCTAGGTCGACAGGTCAAAAGGTCGACATGAGTTTTTCACAATTTTTTTCTTTTTTTTAACCTTTTCATACTTAACGATCCACGTGGACTACGATTGGAACGGTAATCTGTGCCGAGCGAAGCAAAGGCACCATGCCCGAAGCATGGCGAGCGAAGCGAGCCATGCGACGGGACGCGGTGCACTAATTGGGGTTCCCGGTCACTCTACGAAGAAAACAACACCAAAATAACATTAAAAACTCATGTCGACCTTTTGACCTGTCGACCTTGCACATATCGACCTAAAGACCCTGTCGACCTAGTTACTGTTGACCACTAGTGGTCGACCTAGACATTGTCGACCTAGTTACTGTCGACTTTCAATACCACACCCATGTGACATACAGATATCATAATAATAAGGACACTGTCACTGAGATTAAAGCAGATGAGTTTTTTTCATCACACTCATAGTTACACATAGTTAAAGGATCATAAGTGGATTGATATATGTTGTTTTTTTTTATTTAAGAATTCTAAACTCGATGCATATGTATGTTCTGCGCTCGCCCCGCTGCCGGCATACTGGCGTCCGGGATGCCACTGTTGATATAATTATACTGAATCCGATTATAGACCACATTTATGTATATGACGCAGAGTTGAATTATACAGCTGAGTGAGATGGAAGAATTGAGGTATATCACGGTGCCATTAAGTGTCATATTTTTCTTCACTGCATCCCTAGACCAAAAGTTTCTTACTGAGAACTTTAGAAAGAAATATAAAATTAAGTAAATAGTGTTTATATGTCATCCTTAGGGTCAGTTGTGTGGTGAGGGACAGGATTCACTTCTGTTTGTCCATATATTTCATGATGGGAAGCCACCAGTACTGGTTTTGCCTATTACACTGACCATATATAATTTGAATTGGTTCTGGACCACCAATCCAAGGCACCCCTGCAAGTGTCCTGAGGCACCCCAGGGAGCCACGGCACACAGTTTGAGAACCACTGGTATAGACTCATTCAGAGAAAAATCAAGTGTATCCATAATGCACTGCCTAATAGAAACTAAACTTGTATTGCAACTATTTTTAGTACTCTACTTTGATACAAATTATAATAGAGTGAAATTCATAGATTTCCCAAAATTGTACATTGTATTGTTAATATAAGGCACATTTGATAGCATATCAATCAAAGCAAGACAAAAATATAAAGAGAACTAGTAAGTCTTTATTATACCATTTATACAATAATAGGCGGCAGCCACAGGTTTTGAACATTATTTAAATACTTTTTCTATTCACTCTTTATATTTTACATATTTCACCGCTCTTTGAGAAATTCAAAGCATTATTTTTAAAAATATACTAATAAAATAGGATTTTTTTGTACTCACCATTAAATCCATTTCTCTGTCTATCTGGGGGACAATGCGTGCGCTCGCTTTCTGTGTTGCACTCTGTTTTCACGCTCTTGTTTGAGTCTTGTTATGGGTGTTATACAATTGGGCTTATAAACACTAACACAGGACAAAATGAGTCTCTGTGTAGGTGCACTAAAGACCTCTTAGGATCATTAGAAATATAATCTTTCTCTGGCATTCTATCTGGGGCACACTGGATACCATTGGGACATTACAAAGATGCCCCATAAGGGAGGGTACAATTAGAAATGTTTGGACACAAAAAATCTCTCCAAAACTGGCTTCTCTAGCTACAAAAAAAATCATTACATTAATAGAACTTCTTGCATAATTTCTTAACAGCCAGGTGGAGATGGCATCGACTCCAGTGTCTCAATCACACCACTTTCCTCTGGGAGCACTGGAGCCAAAGGTTAGGCGTGGAAGGGGGAGCACAGAGAAGTGCTCCTGCAGTACATGTCCTCCAGCAGAGTTCACATCAGAACTGTGAGTAAGCAATGCAGGAGTATTGCAGCTGTACGTAGTTAAAACATATGGCTGACCTGTTCATAAAATAAAAACAAAACACACAGCACAAAGAGAAAACGTGCCCATACCCTGAGCACAAAAAACAAAAGTAAGGTGTTTTGCACTACGACAAGAAGATGGCGGAGGGAGGAGGCAGTCCACAAACAAGTTAAGTCCGCTATTTTGCATGCTCCTAGAATGACACCCTCTACACCTCATGGCACCCATTGACCCCCAGATAGGATGCCAGAGAATCAATCATTGCAGTCAACACATCACATGCCATACTGAACAGAGCAGCGTAAAGATTACTGATGGATGAGTGAAATTATAATTTTATTTATTAGCAGTTTCTTATATAGGGGGTAATTCTGAGTTGATCGCAGCAGGATCTTTGTTAGCAGTTGGGCAAAACCATTTGCACTGCAGGTGAGGCAGATATAACATGTGCAGAGAGAGATAGATTTGGGTGTGGTGAGTACAATCTGGAATCTAAATTGCAGTGTAAAAATTAAGCAGCCAGTATTTACCCTGCACAGAAACAAAATAACCCACCCAAATCTAACTCTCTCTGTACATGTTATATCTGCCCCCCCTGCAGTGCACATGGTTTTGTTCAATTGCTAAAAATTTCCTGCTGCGATCAACTTGGAATTACCCCCATAGCGCAGCATATTCCGTTGCGCTTTACAATTAGAACAACAGTTATAAAACAAAACTGGACAAAAACAGACAGACATAGAGGTAGGATGGCCCTGCTCACAAGCTTACAATCTATAGGGAAATATGCATTGATACACAAGGATAAATGCTACCTATTGCATAATGGTCCACCAGATTGCTAGGTTCTTAATGGGTTGTATGATATGATCATCCAGCAATGTTGGAAGACAAAATTTGTGAGGTTATGTGGACTGTACAGAGTGGATGTAATTAGACAGGGAAGCATTGAAGGTTATGTGGGTGGGTCTGGAATTTGATAGGCTTGTCTGTAGAGGTGAGTTTTCAGTGAACGTTTAAAGGTTTGAAGACTCGAGGTGAGTCTTATTGTGCATGGGAGGGCATTCCACAGAGTGGGGGAAGCCCGGATAAAGTCCTGTAATTTTGAGTGGGAACAAATAATACATGTGGATGAGAGACGCAGATCTTGTGCGGAGCGGAGAGGTCGGGTAGGGAGATATTTTGAGATGAGTGTAGAGATATATGATGGTGCAGTTTGGTTAATAGCCTTGTATGTAAGTACAAGTATTTTATATTTAACACGGTAGAATACCGGTAACCAATGGAGGGACTGACCGAGAGGATCAGCAGACGAAGAACGTCTAGTGAGGAAGATTAACCTCGCAGCTGCATTTAAAATGGATTGCAGTGGTGAGAGCCTATGTTTGGGAAGACCAGTAAGGAGACTATTACAATAATCAATACGGTAAATGATGAGTGCATGGATTAGAGTTTTTGCAGTGTCTTGTGTAAGAGAAGGACGTATTTTGATATGTTTTTTAGGTGCATGTAACATGATTTAGAGACAGATTGAATGTGTGGAACAAAGGACAGTTCAGAGTCAAGGATGACTTCTAGGCAACGAGCTTGTGGGGTAGGGTGGATAGTCGCATTGTCAACAGTTATGGAGATATCAGGTTGGTAACTACTCTTGGCTGTTTTGGAAATGTTTAGTTTGAGGTGGCGAGATGACATCCAAGATGAAATGGTAGACAGGCATTCAGTGACACGAACCAATACAGATGGTGATAAATCTGGGGACGATAGGTAGATTTGAGTTTCATCTGCATACAAATTGTACTGAAATCCGAAGGAGCTAATTAGTTTACCAAGAGATGAGGTATAGACTGAGAAAAGCAGAGGACCTAAGACTGAGCCTTGCGGTACTCCAACTGATAGCGGTAGAGAAGAAGAGGTAGAATCAGAGAAGTGAACACTGAAAGAGCGATTAGATAGGTAGGATGTGTCGAAGTCAAAAATATTATTGTCACACGCACCAAGTACAAACACCACACAGATGGTCTCCGTGCGTGTACTTGTTCTGCCGTACATGCACATGCCCGCAATTTGCGTATTAGCGCGTGGTATGAGTAATTACGGTAGCATATGTATTTGCATGGAAAAGCCACAAAGACACATTTCATATTTAATCCACATAGTGCACGATTTACACATAGCCTACATGCACCACACCAGCGAGTTACACTTGCTTGAAAGGTACAATAACAAAGGAATTCACCTTTACAGGATATGAGGGGACAGAATTAGGTTAGGAGGTGGTGTTTGGTATCCAGTTGTACAGTATTTAAAGAGCAATATTCCGGTAGCAGTTTGCAGAAGATAGCACGCTCCTGCGCATATATTAATATTACACTGTATTTACTGTACTTTGATATTCGGCGGGAACCCAGTGGAGACCATCTGCCAGTGCACCTGGACCAGGCATCGCCCACCTATTCAAACCGACCTATGACCCCTCCTGTACTGTAAATAACCAGCCCTTTGACCTATGGGTGAAGAGATTACAGTTTCTATTGTATCATGAACTGTACAAATGTATAAAAAGCCAAGCTACCTGGCTGGTCACACACATTCTCTGAGGGTCATCTATCCAGACTGACTGAGGACCGGATCCGGGCAGCGCTTGCGAACATACGTATGCATCATTGATTGTAGCCTGTATCTCTTATTGTGAATTGTATTACTATTGTAACCCCCTGTTAGTAAATAACTGTTGGTGGGTCGAATCCCAACATATTTAAATACAATTGGTGTCGTGTCCCTTTTCCTGCTAAGGTTTAAATAAGAATTTACTTACCGATAATTCTATTTCTCGGAGTCCGTAGTGGATGCTGGGGTTCCTGAAAGGACCATGGGGAATAGCGGCTCCGCAGGAGACAGGGCACAAAAGTAAAGCTTTCCGATCAGGTGGTGTGCACTGGCTCCTCCCCCTATGACCCTCCTCCAAGCCAGTTAGGTACTGTGCCCGGACGAGCGTACACAATAAGGGAGGAATTTTGAATCCCGGGTAAGACTCATACCAGCCACACCAATCACACCGTACAACTTGTGATCTAAACCCAGTTAACAGTATGATAACAGCGGAGCCTCTGAAAAGATGGCTCACAACAATAATAACCCGATTTTTGTAACTATGTACAAGTATTGCAGATAATCCGCACTTGGGATGGGCGCCCAGCATCCACTACGGACTCCGAGAAATAGAATTATCGGTAAGTAAATTCTTATTTTCTCTATCGTCCTAGTGGATGCTGGGGTTCCTGAAAGGACCATGGGGATTATACCAAAGCTCCCAAACGGGCGGGAGAGTGCGGATGACTCTGCAGCACCGAATGAGAGAACTCCAGGTCCTCCTTAGCCAGGGTATCAAATTTGTAGAATTTAGCAAACGTGTTTGCCCCTGACCAAGTAGCTGCTCGGCAAAGTTGTAAAGCCGAGACCCCTCGGGCAGCCGCCCAAGATGAGCCCACCTTCCTTGTGGAATGGGCATTTACATATTTTGGCTGTGGCAGGCCTGCCACAGAATGTGCAAGCTGAATTGTATTACACATCCAACTAGCAATAGTCTGCTTAGAAGCAAGAGCACCCAGTTTGTTGGGTGCATACAGGATAACAGCAAGTCAGTTTTCCTGACTCCAGCCGTCCTGGAACATATTTTCAGGGCCCTGACAACATCTAGCAACTTGGAGTCCTCCAAGTCCCTAGTAGGTGCAAGGCACCACAATAAGCTGGTTCAGGTGAAACACTGACACCACCTTAGGGAGAGAACTGGGGACGAGTCCGCAGCTCTGCCCTGTCCGAATGGACAAACAGATATGGGCTTTTTTGAGAAAAAACCACCAATTTGACACTCGCCTGGTCCAGGCCAGGGCCAAGAGCATGGTCACTTTTCATGTGAGATGCTTCAAATCCACAGATTTGACTGGTTTTAAACCAATGTGATTTGAGGAATCCCAGAACTACGTTGAGATCCCACAGTGCCACTGGAGGCACAAAAGGGGGTTGTATATGCAATACTCCCTTGACAAACTTCTGGACTTCAGGAACTGAAGCCAATTTTTTCTGGAAGAAAATCGACAGGGCCGAAATTTGAACCTTAATGGACCCCAATTTGAGGCCCATAGACACTCCTGTTTGCAGGAAATGCAGGAAACGACCGAGTTGAAATTTCTTTGTGGGGCCTTCCTGGCCTCACACCACGCAACATATTTTCGCCACATGTGGTGATAATGTTGTGCGGTCACCTCCTTTCTGGCTTTGACCAAGGTAGGAATGACCTCTTCCGGAATGCCTTTTTCCCTTAGGATCCGGCTTTCCACCGCCATGCCGACAAACGCAGCTGCGGTAAGTCTTGGAACAGACATGGTACTTGCTGAAGCAAGTCCCTTCTTAGCGGCAGAGGCCATAAGACCTCTGTAAGCATCTCTTGAAGTTCCGGGTACCAAGTCCTTCTTGGCCAATCCGGAGCCATGAGTATAGTTCTTACTCCTCTACGTCTTATAATTCTCAGCACCTTAGGTATGAGAAGCAGAGGAGGGAACACATACACCGACTGGTACACCCACGGTGTTACCAGAACGTCCACAGCTATTGCCTGAGGGTCTCTTGACCTGGCGCAATACCTGTCCCGTTTTTTGTTCAGACGGGACGCCATCATGTCCACCTTTGGTATTTCCCAACGGTTTACAATCATGTGGACAAAACTTCCCGATGAAGTTTCCACTCTCCCGGGTGGAGGTCGTGCCTGCTGAGGAAGTCTGCTTCCCAGTTTCCATTCCCGGGATGAAACACTGCTGACAGTGCTATCACATGATTTTCCGCCCAGCGAAAAGTCCTTGCAGTTTTTGCCATTGCCCTCCTGCTTCTTGTGTCGCCCTGTCTGTTTACGTGGGCGACTGCCGTGATGTTTTTCCCACTGGATCAATACCGGCTGACCTTGAAGCAGAGGTCTTGCTAAGCTTAGAGCATTATAAATTTACCCTTAGCTCCAGTATATTTATGTGGAGAAAAGTCTCCAGACTTGATCACACTCCCTGGAAATTTTTTCCTTGTGTGACTGCTCCCCAGCCTCTCGGGCTGGGCTCCGTGGTCACCAGCATCCAATCCTGAATGCCGAATCTGCGGCCCTCTAGAAGATGAGCACTCTATAACCACCACAGGAGAGACACCCTTGTCCTTGGATATAGGGTTATCCGCTGATGCATCTGAAGATGCGATCCGGACCATTTGTCCAGCAGATCCCACTGAAAAGTTCTTGCGTGAAATCTGCCGAATGGAATTGCTTCGTAGGAAGCCACCATTTTTACCAGGACCCTTGTGCAATGATGCACTGTTTTTAGGAGGTTCCTGACTAGCTCGGATAACTCCCTGGCTTTCTCTTCCGGGAGAAACACCTTTTTCTGGACTGTGTCCAGAATCATCCCTAGGCACAGCAGACGTGTCGTCGGGATCAGCTGCGATTTTGGAATATTTAGAATCCACCCGTGCTGTTGTAGCAGTATCCGAGATAGTGCTACTCCGACCTCCAACTGTTCCCTGGACTATGCCCTTATCAGGAGATCGTCCAAGTAAGGGATAATTAAGACGCCTTTTCTTCGAAGAAGAATCATCATTTCGGCCATTACCTTGGTAAAGACCCGGGGTGCCGTGGACAATCCAAACGGCAGCGTCTGAAACTGATAGTGACAGTTCTGCACCACGAACCTGAGGTACCCTTAGTGAGAAGGGCAAATTTGGGACATAGAGGTAAGCATCCCTGATGTCCCGGGACACTATATAGTCCCCTTCTTCCTGGTTCGTTATCACTGCTCTGAGTGACTCCATCTTGATTTGAACCTTTGTAAGTGTTCAAAAAAATTTTTAGAATAAGTCTCACCTAGCCTTCTGGCTTCAGTACCACAATATAGTGTGGAATAATACCCCTTTTCTTGTAGTAGGAGGGGTAATTTAATTATCACCTGCTGGGAATACAGCTTGTGAATTTTTTCCCTTACTGCCCCCTTGTCGGAGGGAGACCTTGGTAAAGCAGACTTCAGGAGCCTGCGAAGGGGAAACGTCTCGACATTCCAATCTGTACCCCTGGGATACTACTTGTAGGATCCAGGGGTCCTGTACGGTCTCAGCGCCATGCTGAGAACTTGTCAGAAGCGGTGGAACGCTTCTGTTCCTGGGAATGGGCTGCCTGCTGCAGTCTTCTTCCCTTTCCTCTATCCCTGGGCAGATATGATCTTATAGGGACGAAAGGACTGAGGCTGAAAAGACGGTGTCTTTTTCTGCAGAGATGTGACTTAGGGTAAAAACGGCGGATTTTCCAGCAGTTGCCGTGGCCACCAGGTCCGATGGACCGACCCCAAATAACTCCTCTTCCTTTATACGGCAATACACCTTTGTGCCGTTTGGAATCTGCATCACCTGACCACTGTCGTGTCCATAACATCTTCTGGCAGATATGGACATCGCATTTACTCTTGATGCCAGAGTGCAAATATCCCTCTGTGCATCTCGCATATATAGAAATGCATCCTTTAAATGCTCTATAGTCAATAAAATACTGTCCCTGTCAAGGGTATCAATATTTTTAGTCAGGGAATCCGACCAAGCCACCCCAGCTCTGCACATCCAGGCTGAGGCGATCGCTGGTCGCAGTATAACACCAGTATGTGTGTATATACTTTTTATGATATTTTCCAGCCTCCTGTCAGCTGGTCCTTGAGGACGGCCCTATCTATAGACGGTACCGCCACTTGTTTTGATAAGCGTGTGAGCGCCTTATCCACCCTAAGGGGTGTTTCCCAACGCGCCCTAACTTCTGGCGGGAAAGGGTATACCGCCCATAATTTTCTATCGGGGGGAACCCACGCATCATCACACACTTTATTTAATTTATCTGATTCAGGAAAAACTACGGTAGTTTTTTCACATCCCACATAATACCCTCTTTTGTGGTACTTGTAGTATCAGAAATATGAAACACCTCCTTCATTGCCTTTAACGTGTGGCCCTAATAAGGAATACGTTTGTTTATTCACCGTCGACACTGGATTCAGTGTCCCTGTCTGTGTCTGTGTCGACCGACTAAAGTAAACGGGCGTTTTAAAACCCCTGACGGTGTTTTTGAGACGTCTGGACCGGTACTAATTGTTTGTCGGCCGTCTCATGTCGTCAACCGACTTGCAGCGTGTTGACATTATCACGTAATTCCCTAAATAAGCCATCCATTCCGGTGTCGACTCCCTAGAGAGTGACATCACCATTACAGGCAATTGCTCCGCCTCCTCACCAACATCGTCCTCATACATGTCGACACACACGTACCGACACACAGCACACACACAGGGAATGCTCTGATAGAGGACAGGACCCACTAGCCCTTTGGAGAGACAGAGGGAGAGTTTACCAGCACACACCAAAAATGCTATAATTATATAGGGACAACCTTATATAAGTGTTTTCCCTTATAGCATCTTTTTTATATATTTCTAACGCCAAATTAGTGCCCCCCCTCTCTGTTTTAACCCTGTTTCTGTAGTGCAGTGCAGGGGAGAGCCTGGGAGCCTTCCCTCCAGCCTTTCTGTGAGGGAAAATGGCGCTGTGTGCTGAGGAGATAGGCCCCGCCCCTTTTTCGGCTGCCTCGTCTCCCGCTCTTAACGGATTCTGGCAGGGGTTAAATATCTCCATATAGCCTCCGGAGGCTATATGTGAGGTATTTTTAGCCAAAATAGGTATTCATTTGCCTCCCAGGGCGCCCCCCTCCCAGCGCCCTGCACCCTCAGTGACTGCCGTGTGAAGTGTGCTGAGAGGAAAATGGCGCACAGCTGCAGTGCTGTGCGCTACCTTTAGAAGACTGAGGAGTCTTCTGCCGCCGATTCTGGACCTCTTCTTACTTCAGCATCTGCAAGGGGGCCGGCGGCAAGGCTCCGGTGACCATCCAGGCTGTACCTGTGATCGTCCCTCTGGAGCTGATGTCCAGTAGCCAAGAAGCCAATCCATCCTGCACGCAGGTGAGTTCACTTCTTCTCCCCTAAGTCCCTCGTTGCAGTGATCCTGTTGCCAGCAGGACTCACTGTAAAATAAAAAACCTAAGCTAAACTTTTCTAAGCAGCTCTTTAGGAGAGCCACCTAGATTGCACCCTTCTCGGCCGGGCACAAAAATCTAACTGGCTTGGAGGAGGGTCATAGGGGGAGGATCCAGTGCACACCACCTGATCGGAAAGCTTTACTTTTGTGCCCTGTCTCCTGCGGAGCCGCTATTCCCCATGGTCCTTTCAGGAACCCCAGCATCCACTAGGACGATAGAGAAAAGTGTATTTCAGCCACACGTGTAGCTGTATTGTGCTTACAGCGTGTCGGTGTGTGTACGCAAAGTGTGTACTTTGTACGTCCGTTGCGCCGTGTGTACGCAAGGTGCGTACACGGTACGGGCCTGTGTACGCTAAGTGAGTAAAAAGTACGTAGGTTAAGGATTACATTCAGCGGCAGCAGAGGCTCGAATTTTAGTGTAAAAGGTATAGCTTTTCTGTCCTGTAAGTTAATCAGCTTTAACAGATGAGAACCAAGTAAAGGCTGTGTCCTGAAGACCTAGGGATTGTAGTGTTTGTATTAGAAAAGAGTGGTCAACAGTGTCAAAACATCAGAGAGATATAGAAGAATAAGAAGTGTGTAATGGCCTGTCGATCTAGCAGTGACCAGATCATTCACTACTTTGGACAGTGCCGTCTCTGTGGAGTGTTGGGCACGAAAGCCTGAATGAAGTGGGTCCAGTAAGTTGTGGGAGTTAAGAAAGTGTGTAAGGCAAGTGTAAGCAAGTCTCTCAAGTAGCTTTTTCAGAGTGGGAGTAATCATAATACAAGGTGTTCAGTCAGATTGCTTAGAAATTAAGCACGGATCTCTCTGTGTGTACCCCCCTTTATAGAGATATATAGAGTGGAGAAGTTGCTTATAGCTAACAATCAGCTTCTAGCACAGCCTGTTAAAGAACAGTTAGAATGCAGACTGATTGGTTGGTATAGGCAACTTCTCCACTCATCTCCCACAAGAATTTTTAATTGTGCTGAGTATGCACTACACTACAAACACGGGAGTAGTTGAATGAAACATCGATACGGGGGGGGGTTGGAGGTACCAGTGTCCGTTATGTGCGCTGATAATGCTTAACTCCCACGTATTACTGTGACATTGTGCGGTACATGACCGGGAGCCCTGTCTATATTGGCACTAGTATCGAAGAGCTAGCACATCAATATGCAGGGCAATGAAAGAACAAACAGTAGCACTGACCGCTCCGACACCTGCAGCTATGGATTTCGACAGCTGCAGGTGAAGTTGACAATACACCACAGCCTGGCTGCGATGGCTTCCGGCTCCGGGCTGCATGTGCGCACTGAAACGGCCTGGCAGGGAGACAGGCATCGCTGGAGAGGGAAGTTTTCACTCCCCTGCTCTGGTAAACAAGATGCTTATACAGATGAGTCCTCCGTTATCCTGGCTGACTGAGGTGTTAGTCGCGATCAGGCATACGCAGCATGCCTGGGTGCAAAGAGGCGTGCCTAGTCGAAGGGAGGCGCACAGAGCGTTTGGCGTTACCTTTGAGTGTAATACCTAAGATCATCTACCAGATGTTGCTTTTTAAAATCACCAATTCGCATGCGTGTGGTCTCCATTAAAATACAATACTGAACTACAGCGTAAGAACTACTTTACTGGAGCATCTCATTACGCTACATTATGCTACAGTATATCATACAGTCTATAACAGTATATACAGTACAGTTGCAAATAGTACAGCAGATACAGATGCAAACTAACAAGTTACAGATACAGTATGGTCTATTGATGTTAGGGATATGCGAGCGTCCAAATCCCGTAGTATTAAGTATAATGGGGAGAGATAAAAGCTCCTCCCTAAGTTCCTGGATGCCAAATCACTGTGTGTATAGTTTATACAGACGCAAATGAACGTGTTAAAACACTTGTGTATGCAGACGAAACTAATGTGTGAAAGGAATAATGTAGCTCATTGACTTTACAGTATGTACAGTGCACGAAATGAGCGTCCGAGTTCCCTAACGGCAAAAACGAATACCAATGGAAAGTAATTCGCTCTTTGCAGTACTTTCACACGTGAACTTGTAAATGTTCCATGCAGTGATGTGGGCTAGCAATGAAGGCTCCCGTCTGCCATGCTGAGAGTCCCGGGTTCAATTCCCAAAGTGTCAATCTTTTTTTTTTTTGTGTTCCTGTGACATTCACTTTATTATTATTATTTTTTCTGTGTAATCCATTGTAAAACATTTAAAGGAAGGGTGCACACAGGTTTCACACAAATCGGGGTAAATCTGCAGGAGCGTCTCATTCTCTATCCAAAATACGCAGTGGTAATGAGCACCTATAGACATACCAGTAAATATAAATTAGTGTATTCAGACGCAACTAACTGTTCGAGCAACACAGTACTGTAGATCGTCGGCGCTAGAGAATCTGTGTTGTATGTTACAAGCTGTTCGGTCTAATTAGTACACTAATAGAACATACTGTACAGAGATACTAAGGACGGTGATTTGGCATCCAAGAACTTAGGGAGGAGCTTTTATCTCTCTCCACTGTAATCTTTCTAAGTACAGCAGAGAGAGATAAAAGCTTAGAAAGATTACAATGGAGAGGGATAAAAGCTCCTCCCTAAGTTCCTGGATGCCAAATCACCGTCCTTAGTATCTCTGTACAGTATGTCCTATTAGGGTACTAATTAGTGGTTTGTACTAATTAGTACTGTAATAGAAAATACTGTACAGAGATACTAAGGACGGTGATTTGACATCCAGGAACTTAGGGAGGAGCTTTTATCTCTCTACATTATACATAGAAAGATTAAACTTGCCACTCTACGTTACAAGCTGTTCGTGCTAATTAGTACACAAGTAGAACATACTGTACAGAGATACTAAGGACGGTGATTTGGCATCCAGGAACGTAGGGAGGAGCGTTTATCTCTCTCCACTGTAATCTTTCTAAGTATAACAGAGAGGGATAAAAGCTCCCCCTAAGTTCCTGGATGCCAAATCACTGTCCTTAGTATCTCTGTACAGTATGTTCTACTAGTGTACTAATTGGCATGAACAGCTTGTAAAGTAGAGTAGCAAGTTTAATCTTTCTATGTATAATGGAGATAAAAGCTCCTCCCTAAGTTCCTGGATGCCAAATCACCATACTTAGTATCCCTGTACAGTATGTTCTATTAGGGTACTAATTAGTTCATGCTAATTAGTACGCTAATAGAAAATACTGTACAGAGATACGAAGGACTTTATTAACACTTATGATTTGCCCTATCACTTTGTATATATTTTGGTATTATTTTAATCACACTTCACTTATATAGCACTTATGTGCTTCTTATTAACCCTTATTAACTTTCACCTGTGTGCTGACCTGGGGTAGCCGACCTGTGCCGACGTGATGGGGTCCTGCACCCCGGACCCATACCCAGTATTAGGGACCCCCAGTGACAGAGACGCCTTGCCGAACGGCCTGGGGGCTTAACCCTATATCTGCAAATACACGCAACTAAGATCTCCGTATTATCTGATTATTATGTAGTATTATTTCTCACTCAGTGTGCATTAGGGAACACAATATAAATATATACCACTATCATATTTTTATCACCAGTGCAGACTCATTCTCTCCCCCTAAGCACTGTGACTTCAAAGATGATCCCTACAGTAGACATTCAGTCAGCTCCAACCTCAGCACACATACACTACCCTAAAAATACAGTAGATACATGATGTATATGAACCAACCCTTTCTTCACATTCTTCTTCTTTGCCTCTGCACTTGGGGGAGGTGAAGGAGAGCGTTTCCTCTTCTTGTAATTAGGTCCCTTCTTGTCTCTGCGATCCGAATCAGGGCTGCTTACCTTTACACAGAGAGCAACAAAGAAACATCTGAAAACATAGTTAACAACTTATTCCCCCTCCTACCCCGGGGCATGTTTTCTTCATTAATTATTACTTGGTGCATGTCAAGATTGAAAATGTAAATATGATCAAGTTTAGCAAGGCAACTGAAATGACCATGTATTTTAAAAATAAAATAAAAATAATAATAATAATAATCCTCTCTTTCCCCAACAGGGTACACTGTGGGAGTCCCGTATCGGCTGGTCTTCAGTATGCCGAATGTCGGGATCCCAGCGCACAGTATACCGGCGCCGGGATCCAGACACCCGGCATACCGACAGCTATTCTCCCTCGTGGGGGTCCACGACCCCCCTGGAGGCGAGCGCAGCGAGACTGCAAGGGGCTCCTTTGCGCTCGCCACACTGTCGGTATGCCAGCGGTCGGGCTCCCGGCGCCGGTATGCAGGTTGCCGGGAGCCCGGACGCCGGAATACCATACTACACCCCTCATATCTACAGTACAGTAGACAAGTGGTCACTTGTGTATGCAGCCTGCGAGTCCAGCAGCACAACGGAACTAGTTAACTTGGGTCTCCTATACAATCATTTGTTTGGACATAGGGCAATTTACACATTTTTATTACAATCTTGCATGAAATTCATTATTTGTTTTTGTTTATATCATAACTCTCCAGTAAAGCTAATCGAATATAACAGTAGGAAACAAGAAGCTAAATAACGAGATTTAGGGTAAGAACTTACCTTTGTTAAATCTCTTTCTGCGAGGTACACTGGGCTCCACAAGGATTGGACAATGGGGTGTAGAGTAGGATCTTGATCCGAGGCACCAACAGGCTCAAAGCTTTGACTGTTCCCAGAATGCACAGCGCCGCCTCCTCTATAACCCCGCCTCCCTGCACAGGAGCTCAGCTTTTAGTTAGCCAGCCCAATGCAGTAGCAGGAAAAGAGACGACAACGGTTAGTAGTCACATAATCCACACTCTCACGACAAGAGAAGTGTCAGTGGCTAATGCCATACCAACCCAAAGAAGCTAAGTGCGTCAGGGTGGGCGCCTTGTGGAGCCCAGTGTACCTCGCAGAAAGAGTTTTAACAAAGGTAAGTTCTTACCATAAATCTCATTTTCTGCTGCGGGGTACACTGGGCTCCACAAGGATTGGACAATGGGGATGTCCTAAAGCAGTTCCTTATGGGAGGGGACGCACTGTAGCGGGCACAAGAACCCGGCGTCCAAAGGAAGCATCCTGGGAAGCGGCAGTATCGAAGGCATAGAACCTTATGAAAGGTGTTCCCAGAGGACCACGTAGCCGCCTTACACAATTGTTCAAGGGTCGCACCACGTTGGGCCGCCCAAGAAGGTCCAACAGATCGAGTAGAATGGGTCGTAATGTGAGCAGGAGCTGACAGACCAGCCTTCACATAAGCATGTGCAAACACCATTCTAATCCATCTGGCCAGGGTCTGCTTGTGAGCAGGCCAGCCACGTATGTGAAATCCAAACAAAACAAAGAGAGAATCAGATTTTCGAATAGAAGCAGTTCTCTTCACATAGATACAGAGAGCCCGTACCACATCCAAAGACCGCTCTTTGGGAGACAAATCAGGAGAGACAAAGGCCGAAACCACAATCTCCTGATTAAGGTGGAACGAAGAAACCACCTTAGGTAAATATCCGGGACGAATCCGAAGAACCGCCCGGTCACGGTGAGAAATCAGATATGGGGAACTACAAGACAAGGCACCCAGATCCGAAACTCTTCTAGCAGAGGCAATAGCCAGCTAGAACACCACCTTAAGGGAAAGCCACTTAAGGTCAGCTAAACTCAGGGGTTCAAACGGAGGCTCCTGCAACGCCTCCAAAACCACCGACAAGTCCCAAGGAGCCACAGGCGGGACATAGGGAGGTTGGATACGCAAGACACCCTGAGTGAAAGTATGAACATCAGGTAAAGTCACAATTTTTCTCTGAAACCACACCGACAAGGCCGAAATATGAACCTTGAGGGAGGCCAGACGCAGGCCTAAATCTAGGCCATGCTGCAGAAAAGCCAAAAGTTTGGTTGTACTAAACTTGGAAGCGTCATAATTATTAGATGCGCACCAAACAAAGTATGAATGCCAGACCCTATGGTAAATCCGAGCAGAAGCCGGTTTCCGGGCCCGCAACATAGTTTTAATGACCTCTTCAGAAAAACCCTTAGCCCTCAAGACGGAAGGTTCAAGAGCCACGCCGTCAAAGACAGCCGGGCTAGGTCCTGGTAGACACAGGGGCCCTGAACGAGGAGGTATGGGCATTGTGGAAGCAGAAGTGGACGCTCTGACGAAAGGCCTTGCAGGTCTGAGAACCAGGGCCGTCTGGGCCACGCCGGAGCTATGAGAAGCAGAATTCCTTTTTCTTGCTTGGACTTCCAAATTACCCTGGGCAGGAGTGACACCGGAAGGAACACGTACGGCAGCCGAAACCTCCACGGCACCGTCAGCGCATCCACGAATGCTGCTTGAGGATCCCTTGTCCTTGCTCCGAAGACCGGAACCTTGTGATTGTGTCGAGACGCCATCAGATCTACGTCTAGAAGACCTCAATTTTCCACTAGGAGTTGAAACACTTCTGGATGGAGGCTCCACTCGCCGGCATGCACGTCCTGATGACTGAGAAAGTCTGCTTCCCAATTCAGGACTCCCAGAATGAATGTTGCCGATATGGCCGGTAGATGGCGTTCCGCACAACGTAGAATCCGTGAGACTTCCTTCATTGCCAAACGGCTTCGAGTGCCGCCTTGATGATTTATGTAAGCCACTGTGGTGGCGTTGTCCGACTATATTTGAACAGGACGGTTCTGAATTAAATGCTGGGCCAGGTTCAACACATTGAAGACCACCCGCAATTCCTGAATGTTGATCGAGAGGAGAGATTCCTCCTTGGTCCACCGACCCTGAAGGGAGTGTTGCTCCAGCACCGCGCCCAAACCTCTTAGACTGGCATCTGTCGTCAACAGGACCCAGTTGGATATCCAGAAGGGACGGCCCCTGCACAACTGTTGGTCCCGGAGCCACCAAAGTAGCGACAGATGGACCTCCGGAGTCAATGAGATCATGTGAGACCTGATCTGGTGAGGCAGGCCGTCCCACTTGGCTATAATCAGCCTCTGGAGGGAGCGAGAATGGAATTGAGCATACTCCACCATGTCGAATGCTGAGACCATGAGGCCCAGCACCTGCATCGCCGAATGTATCGACATTTGCCGACGAGAAAGGAAGCAACGAATCCTGTCCTGAAGCTTCAGGACTTTCTCCTGAGACAAGAACAACCGCTGGTTGTGAGTGTCCAATAGCACTCCCAGGTGCACCATGCTCTGAGCAGGGACCAGGGAAGATTTCTTCCAGTTGATAAGCCACCCGTGGGCTTGTAGAAATTGGACCGTCATATCCAGATGACACAGGAGAAGTTCTGGGGAATTTGCCAGGATTAACAAGTCGTCCAGGTACGGCAGTATCCTGACCCCTTGACGGCGGAGTACCACCGTCATCACTTTGGTGAAAACTGGCGGAGCCGTTGTTAAACCAAAAGGTAACGCCCGAAACTGGTAATGAAGGTTGCCAATAGCGAACCTCAGGTATTGCTGATGTGACGCTGCTATAGGAATATGCAGGTAAGCATCCTGTATATCCAGGGAGACCATGTAGTCCCCAGGTTCCAAGGCCAGAACTATAGAGCAAAGGTTTTCCATACGGAACTTAGAAACCTTCACAAACTTGTTCAATGCCTTGAGGTTGAGAATGGGCCGTGAGGACCCATTCGGTTTCGGGACTAGAAACAGCGGAGAATAGTACCCCCGGCCCCTCTGAGCAAGTGGCACCTGTACTACAACTCCTGTATCCAGGAGGGTCTGTACCACCGAATGCAGAGTGTTTGCCTTTGTCTGGTCCGACGGGACGTCTATCTGGCAAAATCGATGAGAGGGTCGGTTTTTGAAGGCTATGGCGTAACCTCGAGTGACGACTTCCCATACCCAGGCATCTGAAGTGGTCTTCAACCATTCCTGGGTATACCCTAGATGCCGGCCCCCCACCCTGGGATCCCCCAGGGGGAGGCCCGCCCCGTCATGCGGCAGGCTTATCGGTCTTGGAAGCTGGCTGACGGGCAGCCCAGGCTCTTTTGGGCTTCGGCTTACCAGGTTTGGAAGTGCGGGCCTGCTTGTGGTACGCCTGACCTTTTGCTTTACCTGAAGGGCGAAAGGGGCGAAAGGACGTACCTTTAACCTTCGACACAGAAAGAGCGGTATTTGGTAGACAGGCAGTTTTGGCAGTAGCCAAGTCAGCCACAATCTTATTTAAGTCCTCCCCAAACAGAATATCTCCCTTGAAAGGGAGTACCTCCAGAGTTTTTCTAGAGTCCAGATCCACAGACCAGGATCTCAGCCACAATATCCGGCGAGCCAGGACTGATGTAGTAGAGGCCTTGGCTGCTAGGGTACCGGCATCAGAAGCCGCCTCTTTAATATAGCGAGAAGTTGTGACAATATATGACAAGCATTGTCCAGCATGGTCAGAGGAGATTTCAGTATCTAACTCCAAGGCCCACGCTTCAATAGCCTCGACAGCCCATGTAGCTGCAATAGTGGGCCTTTGCGCAGCACCCGTGAGGGTGTAAATCGCTTTCAGACAACCCTCCACACGCTTATCTGTAGGCTCTTTTAGAGACGTGACGGTAGTGACAGGCAGAGCTGAGGAAACCACCATCCTGGCCACATGTGAGTCCACTGGAGGAGGCGTTTCCCAATTCTTAGACAGCTCTGGCGCGAGGGGATAGCGAGCCAGCATCTTCTTGTGAGGCACAAACTTCGTACCCGGGTTTTCCCAGGGTTCCTGACGTATATCCACTAGGTGGTCAGAGTGAAGTAAAACTTGTTTAACCACCTTCTGACGCTTGAACCTATCTGGTTTCTTAGGAGGAACGGATGGGCTCGGGATCATCCGTAATCTGTAGAATTAACTTAATAGCCTCCAAAAGATCAGGAACATCCACATGTGAACTACCCTCCCCATCAGCCATATCTGAGTCAGAACCTGTGGGGTCAGTATACGTGCCGTCTTCATCAGACGAGGTGTCAGTGACAGCAGTGGATTGTGAGGAGACAAGCACTCACTTAGAGGACCCCTTGGACTTAGGCGAGCGATGGTCAGACTTTTTAGTAGTCAGGGACTGGTTCAACTTCTTTAACTGAGCAGATAAATCGTCCGCCCACGGCGGGTTAGCTGCAGGGACCACATACGGTTGTACCGGCATTGGGGCTCCCATAGGGGGTGTTAGTTTATGAAAGCGGCCCACGGTGGGTCAGTATGTGCCTCCGTTGCCACAGTCCCACTGGGGGGAAAGGAGCCCCCAGAACCAGAGCTCACAGCTGCTATATTCTCCTCATATGGGTCTGTGGCTTCAGCAACACCGGCAGTGTGTTCAGCCCCAGAACTGTTACCCTCAGAAGCAGACATGATATAACTTGCAGTATCAGGTAACACAGTACAATTGGCAGCAGCACAATACCTCTAGCCCAAGTAGAGGTGCAGTGTAGTCAGCACTAGCAGAGATAAAGGAGAGATATGGTGACTAAATCATAGAGAAAAATACGTAATACAGTATATCTTTGTGAAAATCCTATATTAGATAAAACCTGACGCACCAAGCCCCCTCAGGTTATAGAATATAGGGATAGCAGGTTGAGTGAAAGACACGAAATGGACACCACTCAGCTATCAAATGCACACACAGAAAGTCACAGTTTGTACAATGCAGAGGTTATTACTGACAATAATACTGCACTGGACTACCTTACACAGCTATATAACAAATGATATAACAGTACACAGTAAGAACTGGATGTATATCACAGGGTAATTGTACTAGAAAACCCTGACTAAATGCACTCTTTCTTACTAACACTGACTAAAAAAGGCAGGTAGAATACTTAAGTGTCATGTAAAGTCACAGCACTGACAACCAGGCGGCTTTACATAGGAGGATTTGCCCAAGCAGTCCCAGGAACAGTGAGCTGAGGGATAATGGCGCCGCAGACACTGACAGGGAGTGTGGAAAAGACAGAGATGCAGCTCCAGGGCAGGAACACTTGCTAGAAATGGCGCCCTGGGGCTGGGGGACGGGCTTCAGGTCTAAGCCTTATCCCTTCTGCTGGCAAAACCACCGGGTACTGTGGGCGATATAAGAATTGGTTTAGAGAGAAAACCTGACCTGTGCCCATGCCCTGGTGATCTAGTGGGATCGCCTGTATCCACAGTGTCCACCGCCAGCACGCGTGGCCCGCCTCCCACTGACCGCGCCGGATCGCGATAAAGACCGGGTCCCGCAAGCGGGACCCACTTACCACCTCCCGAAGCGCGGCCATGCGATCCTGGAAAGCCCCAGCCGTGTGTGTCTAACGTGAAGAAAACCGGAGCCTCCGCTGTAGGTACCCGGCAACCAGGGCTCGGGAGTGTACAGCGCCGCTGGGGAGAGCTGGAGCTGCAGCAGTGAATGTCACAAGACATTTACCACCGCTGCTGCCCTTGAAGTCTTCACTTTTTACCTCATAAAAAGCTTTTCTCAGGGCTGCCTGGAGCAGCCCCTCTGTTCAGTGCCTGCTTACTGCAGCACCAACTTACAAAACTGAGCTCCTGTGCAGGGAGGCGGGGTTATAGAGGAGGCGGCGCTGTGCATTCTGGGAACAGTCAAAGCTTTGAGCCTGTTGGTGCCTCGGATCAAGATCCTACTCTACACCCCATTGTCCAATCCTTGTGGAGCCCAGTGTACCCCGCAGCAGAAATATGTTTTTTATAAATGGTGAGAAACTCTAACTGTAGTACACATATGTACAATTCTAAACTATATTTCTCCTTCTTTCATGAGGGACATTGCAGAACACTGAGGTATGCTAAGTAATGTGGGGAACATGGCACTTTAAGAAAAAAAAAACGCACATCATCCTGTCTCCTCCCTCTCCATACTCCTGCAACCTAGCGATCAGTTTTATCTAATTGTATGGCTCAGTGGCTGGTGCGATGCCTTTATCATGGCTGCGGTTCTTGGTAAGTGTGGCGCTCAGCCAGCATCGGCTGCTGTGGCACTCTTCACTGTAGAGAGTGTGATGCCGGAACGCTAATTTGCTCTCCGGGCCGTGGGAGGAGCTACCCTTGACAACTACTCTGGGAAAAGCACACTCTCCTGCTGGGACTGCCCACCATTTTCTGTCCTCAGATGCCGGGACCTTGCAGCAGGCAAGTCCTCTGTGAGGTGTTTCCTAACTACTTGTGCAGTTTGTTTTCTGGTTTCCTACATAGGTATATCTATAGGGAGGTGTGTTTGCTCATGCCTTGCTGCAGTTGGGAAAACTAACAGTTGCTATATACACACACACACTTCCATAGTCTATATATTTAGTACTTTATTGGTTATATCATTACTAAAAACTCCCTAGTAAGGGCCTCTTCGATTGGGGAGGCGCAGTTGTGGGTCAGCATCATTGCTTACGCTATGGCGGATTTATCCATCTATTCTCCAGGCAGCTGGGAGAGCCTGAGAGGACCGGATAATGCGACCGGTACAGATCAGGTAAGTATTATTCTACTGCTCCCGGCCCAATCTATATTTAATTCCAGCGCACCCACAGGGCCCTACAGGATGCAGTTCTGGAATCTCAAAAGGGGGAAAAGGTTCTATTTCTCTTTTTCTTGTCCAAAATCCTGGTGTGTAATTGCGCCCCATTCTGAATTCGAAGTCCCTCAACCACTTTGTTAATGTTTGGACTTTCAAAATTGTGTCTTTCAAATACAAGTCATGGAGCCAGAAGAATTCTTAGGTCACCATAGATATAAGAAACGCTTACCTGCACATGCCAATATTTGAACCACAGCAGGCATACCTGCATCTTGCGATTCTGGACCTTCATTTTCGCGCTCTGGCTTTTGGGCTCACTTCTGCTCCAACAGTGTTCACAAAGGTTACGCCCATGATGACAACACATCTTAGAGCTCTGGAAATGACCATTTGGATGACTATTTGTTAAAGTATCTGCTTCCTCTGGCGCTCATGTCACAGGTTTTGACAACAGAACTTTTTCTGCGTTCTAAGAGTTGGATCACTAATCACTAAAAATCAATTGTGCCGTCTCTGAGAAGGTTTTTCTTAGGAATTATATTCGATACTCACCAGGGTCTTCCTACCTCTGGAGAAGATTCTCTCTCTCCAAGCCATGATGCATCTACTCTTAGGCAAAGGACAGTCTCTGTTCATCTGTGTATGACGACTGTGGGCAAAATTAGTAGGGCCCATCGAGGCAGTACCATTTTCCAGATTTCATTCCAGGGAGTTTCAGCTGGATCTCCTCTCCAAGTGGAACAGATTTCCCTTTTGCCTGGTGTAGAAGATTTGTTTATCTGTAAAGACTGATGTCTTCCTAACATGGTGGTTAGACAGTACATCTGTCTAACCAAGGGTCGTCTGTTCTCAATATGGTACTGGGTGACCCCAACTATGGATGCAAGCCTCAGTGGCTAGGTGGTGGTTCCTCTGCAGTCCACTTTTCAGAGTAGATGGACTTAACAAGAGTCTGTTCTTCCAATCAATGGTTTGGAACTAGGCAA
Organism: Pseudophryne corroboree; assembly: GCF_028390025.1. NCBI lineage: Eukaryota > Metazoa > Chordata > Amphibia > Anura > Myobatrachidae > Pseudophryne > Pseudophryne corroboree. The sequence continues at coordinate 248,615,957 of NC_086445.1, forward strand.
TATGACCATGTTGAAACCTCTGTTGCAAGGTCATCCAATGCAGGTCCATCAGACGTCACATCGGTGGCATACATAAATCACCAGGAGCACACTGCATTTGCAATGAAACTTCCAAGATCCTGAAGTGGGGGGAGAGGCACATTCTGGCAATTTCCACAGTCTTTCTACCAGACATGGAAAACAGAGACGGATTTCCTGATCCAGCTGTTGGTCAATCAGTGGGGTAAGCCAAATGTTGATATGATGGCATCGCAGCTGAAACTCAAGGTTCCATGGTACTGCTACTGGACTCAAGACCTTGCAACTCTACTCGTCAACTGATCTACATTTTCCCTCGTCTGGCAATGCTGCAGATAGTCCTGAAGCTGATAAAATGTGAGAGGGTCAGAGTCATCCTTGTACTGCTGGATTGGCTCAGATGAGCATGGTATTCAGATCTTTTCGGAATTCTAGTGGCTACTCAGTTACGACTTCCCATACTGTCCAATTTTCTCACTCACAGTCCCAATCAGTGGTACCTCCATTCTCAAGAGAAAAGGTTCTCAAACTCTCTCATCCTAAAATTTCTAAGGCAAATTTCAGCCAAATATTACCACAGTATTGTCCAAGTATGGCATATTTATGTGCTTTGGTGTGAATGGTGACAGCTGCCTACTTAGTCACTCTAGTTTTCTTGTTTTTTTTACGTTTCTATAACACGGTCCAGACTCTGATTTATGGTTGAGTTTACTGCAAGTCCAGATTTCAGCAGCTGGCTTTACATTCTGACAATTAAACTTTCCTGCAGGGAGTCGTTTAGGTATAGTCTCCACATGTATCCATGGTAGTTCCCTGGAGTCTTAACCTAGTTCTTTGTTACTTATAATCCAGTGTCTTTGATTCCTTGGATTTGGTAGATCTCAAGTTCAATACTTGAAAAAACATTTTCTTCTGGCTACTGCATCAGCGAGACTGTTCTCAGAACTAGGAGTCTCATTTAGAGTTCCATGAGGACAGGGTGGCGGTTCAGCCATGTTTCCATCTTCTACAGATGCGGAAATGTCTCCCTTCACTTGATCTGGTCTGGGCTTTAAAGATGGACCAAAGATTCACCGAAGACAGACTCTTTATTCATTGTCTACGATTCACACAAGCACAGTTGACAGGCTGTTGGTGACTCGCCAAGCTTATGTTGCTTCGGGTCACAGAGCGTAGGGACTTACTAGACTGCAAGGCATGGGGCCTCCGCAGAACAGTTATGCAGCGACCTGGTCGTCATTGCATACTTTTACCAAACCCTATAAATTCTATACGTTCAAATCCCGAAACGCCAGTTTGCACGGTAAGGTGCTTCGCACTGTGTAAGAGTGCTCCCACCCCTGAAGGATGTCCCCTGTGTTTTCCAGTGCCCCCGTGAATGAAGGAGAAAGTAAGATTTTTGTACTAATCGTTAAATCGCTTTCTCCGAATCCATGAGGGACACTGGACACCATCCCAATACTTCTGCCTATTTTTTTCTTTGACAACTGTTCTGTAAGATAACATGTTGTTTGCGACTCACAGTCTATTGCTTTTCCCCCTCTCTCCTACCTCTTTTTGCCTTTGTCCTTCAAGGCTTTGGTAGACATAATGGATTGCTAGGCTAGGGTGCAGTGGATTGGAGGGGAAGAAGCCAGAATTCTGTGCAGTTTTTTCTTAAAGTGCAAAGCTCCTCACACTACCATATACCCCAGTGTGTCCAATGAAATCGGAGAATTGCATTTAACCATAACTGCAAAAATCCTATTGCTAGTAAGTCAACAGTACATAAATACAGCATCTCTAAGAAAAAATAGACATTGTGCTGTCTATTCACTTCAGGACAAGAGTTCATGTTTCTAGGATTTCCCACACAACTTTAACTTATCCTAACAAACTTCCTGTAGTTTATATTTATGTTTCTGCTCAGTTTTGTAGGATTAAAAACATTGACATTTTGAGCTATGACAAACACTTCCCGGCAAATTTGGATTCATCAATCTAAAACATGTCTATTTGGTTTCCTTTTTCAGAGTTTTTATATCAAGTCACACAGAAAACAAGCTTAGTAGAGTGACCTCTATAAGAGTAGTTTACAGTAATAATCTCACTTCATCTGTTAATGTCTTGGCTGAGATCTTCTTACGACGTGCGACAGGACTCCGCTCATCATTCACCTCATAATCCTCTTCATTCATCCACTCGTTAAATAAATCAGTGTCCAGAATCCATTTGGCATGCACCTAATAATAAAAACAAACAAAAAAACTGTTAATGAGCATGTTGCAGTATATGGAATACTCCCAATTAGTATAGAATACTTTATGAAGGTTGAGATTAAAATGGTACGCGTGGTAGTGGTCACATCAGAAGCGGCAAGTCAGAAAGATCACTGTGCGACTGCTGGAAGACAATCTGAGAGACCTGCTTCATGGTTTCCTCCCCCACTGCCTGAGTCACACTTGCCTTGCTACCCCCCTTCCTCACCATCCTTCCCCACAAGGCTGCAGAGAGAAGCAGCCACTGGGAAGATGTAGGTTCCCGATGGTCGCGATGTTCCGATCACTTTTGTACTAATACATTGGCCATCGATGTTTATAACAATTTAAAAAAACGTGTAATAATTTTTATTTAAAATATAAAAAAATCATATTAGATATGTTTTAAATAGATGTTCTTAACATAATTCAAGCCTAAAACCCCTTTGTAATTTTAAGCGATTTTTGGATAAAAATAGGATTTTAATTACTACGTCTAGTACGATGGGGTATAGACGGGGTCCAGAGGAGCCGGTGCACATTACATTTCTTCCAATGGGTGTGCTGGCTCCTCCCCTCTATGCTCCCTCCCACAGGCAGTTATAGGTAAAACAGTGCCCAAAGGAGAAAGGACATATATGAGAGAAGGAACATGATAAAAAAGTATGATGAAATTTATATACCAGCACACCACTAACATATAACAACCACCAATGGCTGGTAACAACAGCAGCTGAACAGGTAAACACATAAAAGAGAACATGTAGAAAAGTCAACGCACTGAGGCGGGCGCCCAATACCCCTTATGGACTACGAGAAAAGGATTTACCGGTAGGTAATTAAAATAGTATTTTCTATATTTTGATATCTGAACACGCCCCGGTATCCTTAGATCTGTGGCATCATGCAGTGGTGGAGGCGACTCGCCTTTGGCGCTTCCCAGACTACTTGTCCAAATCCGAGGACTTTAAAAATTTTCTTACGACAACTTGGACAAACTACCAGGATGACAATATAGACAGTTGGGATGATATTGTCTTATTCTGGGGGGCGTCAAAGGCGGTCATGCGTGGCCATATTATAAAATACAAAAATCAGTGTCACAGACCTGTACAATATACCAATCGAACCACTCAGACTCCTCTATGGAAGCTTATTTGCAATCCAGGAAGGCTCTTGAAGCATTTTTGACTGCACAAGCTAGGTCCAGTTTGGAACACTCTAGACAGATGTATTTCAAGTGGGGAAACGAGTCTGGCAGATTGCTGGCCCTTATAAAAAACGATCCTTCATTACAGCCATTAGAGCCCCGGATACTGGCGCAACCTGCGTTAACACTCGGGAGATACTTGACCATTTCCACAATTACTATACGTCCTTGTACCAAGAGGTACCGATATCGACAGATCGACAAGATCGCCTTTTGTCCTTAGCCAAACTACCCACATTAACTCAGGAACAGAGAGATAGTTTGGCTGGGGATATAACGGAGGAGGAGTTGAGAGGTGTTATTAAGGGGCTGTTGCCCCACAAATCTCCTGGCCCAGATGGATTTTCTGGCATATATTACAAAATATTGGAAACTGAAATGTTGCCTGCATTGTTGGCTCTATTAAATAAAGTGTTAAAGGAAAAACCTATATTCCCATCATTTACGGACGCTTACACGTCCCTTATTCTAAAACCTGATAAAGATCCTTTGTTGATGGATTCCTACAGGCCAATCTCCCTCCTAAACACCGATCTGAAATTATTAGCTAAGATTATGGCCAACAGATTACAAGCAATCCTGCCGGACTTGTTGACCACGCATCAGACTGGTTTTGTTAGGGGGCGACATTCTGTAAGGGCAATTAGAATGGCCATAGCGGCAGTGGTAGCAGGAACACAAACGCCGCAACCTAATAGCATGTTACTTAGTTTGGATACCAATAAAGCTTTTGACTCAGTGGCTTGGCCTCATCTGTTCGAAATTTTGGACAGAAGAGGTTTTGACCCGATTTTTATTGAATTGATTAGATATTTTTATTCCCAACCCAAAACATCTTTATTAATTAATGGAGTGAGGGGTGAACACATTCACATGTTTAGGGGTACACATCAGGGATGTCCGTTATCCCCCCTATTGTTCAACCTCTGTATAGACCCATTGTTTCACATCCTACAATCTTGGACGGAATTCAGGGGCATTGGGGTGGGTGGGGTTGAAATTAAACTATCGGCCTTTGCGGACGATGAATTATTATATATAGACGATCCAAAATCATCTTTGCAAATTATTTTTAGATAAACTGGAAGAATTTGGCGAAATCTCAGGATTCACAGTTAATCTGGCTAAATCGGTAGGTCATTGCTTACATCCCTGCATTACTACACCGCACTGGGGTTGTCTGATTGCGGTAAGGTGGGCAAGGTCATACATTGACTACTTAGGTATTCGCCTCCCAAACGCCCGGTAGAGCTATACAGGTTGAATATCTCTAAGGCATTAACAGACACGGCAAGGGTACTAGAGGGTTGGGCCCACCTTATGCTATCATATGTAGGGAGAGCGAATCTCATTAAAATGGTGACGTTTCCCAGATGGTTATATATTTTGCAGGCTTTGCCTCTTCTTTTATCTCAAAAAGATATTGGCCTATTGAAAGCCCACTTTAGAAAATGTATTTGGGGAGCTAAAAGACCGCGAATAGGGCTGATAAAGTTACAACAACCGGTCACTAACTAAGTATTAACTTTCCTAATATTTTATTCTATAACCAAGCGGCGATATTGCGTTATTTACGAGATTGGTTGTCTGACAAAGACCTTTACGCTAATACTTCTCTGAAAGAACAGTTTTTGACAGATTGTAGCTTGATGGGTCTGTTACACCGACATGACAGTGAAGTAGAAGACAATATATACGTAATGATCCTATATTATGGACTACAAAACGAATTTGGCATATACTCCGACATAGACATAACTTAAATTCATATAACACCCTTTTCTCACAATTCCTACACAACCCTGATTTTCAGGGCGGGTTGGCGACCTCACCCTTTGATAGACTACAATCTGAAGGACTACATAATGTGGGTACGCTTTTAAATAGAGAAACTAAGACACCTCTTTCGTATACGCAAGCATTGGAAAGATTTCCGAGCTTCCAAAGATACCCATTCGCCTATATGCAGGCTAAACACTATGCAATATCGGTGATTAGGAAGATTAGCTGACGATGACTGGAATAATTCCTTAGATGTGCTGTTGAGATCAGACTTAACAGTCAAGGGAGCGATATCACAATACTATACTTTTTTGAGGCAGAATATTAACCATAATCATATTCAGTCGGGTATGAAATCTAGGGTATGCATCGTTCCCTCCCTGACTTGTGATGGATTATTGAAATCACTCTGCTGGTCCAGGAAAACAATTCCGGCGATTCAATATCAAGAAATTATTTTAAACATCTATCAGAAGGCTTACTTTTTCGCCCCACAAGCAACATTTAGCATGGTTGATACCATCTGCCTCTTGTCCCAGATGTCATGCTGATATAGCAGATATGTATCACTACTTTTGGAAGTGCCCCCTACTGAGAACTTTCTGGCTCAGAATAAGACGGTTTGCTCTGTATAATTTGGTAAACTATATTCCCTTTACGGATAAATGGGCAATATTCGGTATGCTGCCGGAGGAGCAACGAAGAGAGAGAGGGTGCAAGCGCCTGTTACTAATTATAAGTGCAGCTGCCCACAAGGCCATCTTGCAGACATGGATTGAGGCAACCCCCCCCCCCCCCCCACACCCTGAAACTTTTCAAGGATAAACTGCACCATGTGTTTCACATGGAGTTGACTGACACTATGCTGGAAAAAGAGAAGCGTTCGTCAGGGTTCTTTGGAACTTGGGAAAGCTATATCGATATTTTGCCGATTGACATACGTACTAGACTATGTGATTCCCGGAAACTAACGCAATGGTATGTTGGTATGCCATTCGGGAACTAACCGTGGACCCACCGGTAAATATATTACCCTAATTGAGCTTATTGAATTTTAGAGGTAAAGGGGCGGTTTGAGATGAAGAGGGTCGAAAGAGAATGCTCCCTGAGTGCATAGTCTTGTGGGAAAAGACATTGACCTGTATTTTTGTATAATGGATGTACTTATTTTACAGTTGACTATCATACTGATTCAGAGTATTTGTAATGTATGTTTGGATAAACTTCTGGCAAATGTTACGCAAGATGATCTGCATAGAACTTCTTAGTCGTAACTTTATTGTTATCCAAGAAAGTGTATGTATTATGGAATTTTGTGTTTCAATAAAAAATTTATATTAAAAAAATAAATAAATCATATTTTCTCTAGAATCCATAGGGTATATTGGGGGAAGCTAGTATGATGGGGACATCTCAAAGCTTCCAGAACTGGCGGGAACGTGGGGAGACTGCTGCAACACCGCCTGCCCAAACTGGGTATCCTCTTTGATACCCTGGCTAAACTTGCAGAACTTCACAAAGGTGTTCTTCCCCGACCAGGTAGCAGCTCAGCATAGTTGCAAGGCCGAGACTCCACGGGCAGCCGCCCAGGAAGAGCCCACCGATTTTGTAGAGTGGGCCTTCAGGGACTTAGAAACAGGTAAGGCTGCCAACACATAGGGCTGTGGCATACTAAGCCTAAGCCAACGAGCAATAGACTACTTCAAGGCAGGACAACCCTTTTTCTGCGCACCAAAGAGCACGAACAAGGAATCCGTTTTTCTGATCCGAGCAGTCCGCCTGATATAGATCTTCAAGGCTCGCACAGCATCTAACGCCTCCAGAGGAGCAGAAGAACCAGAACTTAATGGAACCACAATAGGCTGATTCAGGTAAAATGTGGAGACAACCTTCGGCAGGAACTGCTGTCTAGTCCGGAGCTCCGCTCTGTCCTCGTAAAAGACCAAGTACGGACTTTTACACGACAAGGCTCCCAATTTTGAGATAATCGAGCAGAAGCCAGGGCCAGTAAAATCACCGTCTTCCACGAGAGGTACTTTTCATCTACCGTTCAAACCAGGAGGACTGTAGAAATTCCAACATCACATTCAAATCCCAGGGTGCCGTAGCTGGCACAAAAGGAGGTTGTTTGTGGAGTACCCCTTTCAAGAAGGTCTGAACTTCTGGCAACACAGCCAATTTCTTCTGGAAGAAAATGGAGAGGGCTGAAATCTGGACCTTAATGGAGCCCAGACGTAAGCCCTTATCCACACCAGCCTGCAGGAAGCATAAGAAACGTCCCAAGTGGAACTCAGCAGGCAGATACGTGTGTTCATCGCACCAAGAAACGTATCTTCTCCAAATATGATCATAGTGTTTTGACGTCACAGGTTTCCTGGCCTGAACCATGGTAGCAAGAACCTATTTGGAAAGGCCCTTGTGAGCTAGGATGTTCCGCTCAATCTCCATGCCGTCAAACGAAGTCGCCGTACGTTTGGGTAGACGAACGGTCCTTGTTGAAGAAGATCTCTTCTGAGAGGTAGAGGCCAAGGGTCTTCGACGGACATGTACAAAAGATCCGCGTACCATGCCCTCTGAGGCCAATCCGGTGCAATCAGAATTGCCTGAACTCCCTGATTTCTGATGCGCTTGAGCACCCTTGGGAGCAACAGAATCGGGGGAAACAGGTAGACCAGCCAGTAAGGCACTACTGCACTCGCCTAAGGGTCCCTGGTTCGTGAGCAATACCGGTGAAGCTTCTTGTTGAGACGAGAAGGCATCATGTCTATCTGTGGGCAGCCCCTCCGGTGGATGATCTGCTGGAACACCTGCTGGTGGAGACCCCACTCCCCCGGGTGGAGATTGTGACGACTCAGGAAGTCCGCTTCCCAGTTGTCTACACCCAGAATGAAGAATGCGGACAGCTCTTGCAGAAGAGTATTCGTGACACCTCTCGCATGCAGGCTCTGCTTTTTGTCCCTCCTTGCCGATTGATGTACGCCACTGCTGTGGCGTTGTCCGACTGTACTTGGAAAGCATGATCCTTGAGCAGAGGAGAGGCCTGAAGCAGAGCATTGCAGATTGCCCGAAGTTCCAGAATGTTGATCGGAAGGAGGCTTTCATGGGCTGACCATCTGCTCTGCAACTGTGCCCCTTGGGTGACCGCTCCCCATCCTCGTAGACTCGCATCCATCGTGAGGAGGGTCCAATCCTGCATCCCAAAACTCCGGCCTTCCAGTAGATTGGAGGACTGCAACCACCACAGGAGGGAAAGCCTGACCTGAGGCGACAGCCGTATCATTCGTTGGATTTGAAGATGTGATACGGACCATTTTCTCAGGCGATCCAGCTGAAAAGTTCTGGCATGGAACCTCCCATAGGATCGCCTCGTATGAGGCGACCATATTTCCCAACAATCTTATGCAAAGATGGATGGACAGTTGAGTAGGTCGGAGCACCATGCGGACCATCTCTTGAAGTGTTCTCACCTTGTCCTCTGGTAGAAACATCTTCTGGGTCACAGTATGCAGCAACATCTCCAGAAACAGGAGCCGCTGAGTCAGCTCCAGGTGGGACTTCTGTAAGTTGAGGATCCACCCATGGTGACAGAAGTTGGATAGTGCGGTCGATATGGAGCAGCAAAAGCTCCCAGGATCTTGCTTTGATCAGAAGATCGTCCAAGGGACAATATTGACTCCTTGGAACCGGAGCTGGTACATCTTCTCCGCCACCAATTTTGTGAACACCCTCGGAGCTGTGGACAGGCCAAAGGGCAGTGCCTGGAATTGGTAGTGATTGTCCAGCAGAGCAAACCTCAGGTATGTCTGATGAGGCAGCCAAAACGGAATATGGAGGTAGGCATCCTTGATATCCAAGGAAACCATGAATTCCTGTTCTTCCAGGCCCGCAATCACTGCTCGCAAGGATTTCAATTTAAACTTGAAGACCTTCAGGTAAATATTCAAGGACTTTAGATTCAAAATGGGCCTTAATGAACCGCCCGGTTTCGGTACCACAAATAGGTTGGAGTAATAATCCTTGCCTCGTTGTGGTATTGGTACTGGAACAATGACGTGGGACTGGACCAACTTTAGGATGGCCTGTTGCAACGTAACCTGCATATCCTCCAAAGCTGGTAAGCTTGATTTGAAAAATCGTTGGGGAGGACCACTGTCGCACTCCAGCTTGTAGCCCTGAGAAACAAGATCCCTGACCCAGGTGTCCTGGTAGGAAGCCTCCCAGATGCGGCTGAAGTGACGCAGTCGAGCTCCCACCTCGAGATCCCCTCGGGGTGGGTGGCCACAGTCATGCTGAGGCCTTACTGGAGCAGAACCTGTTCCTGAAAGCTGGTGCTTGCAGGTTTTCTTGACTTACCTCTGGTGCCTCTAGTCGCATTGGAGACACCTCTGGCCTTAGATTGAAATCTGTTAGACCGAAAGGACTGTACAGACGGCCCCGGGTAGAAGCGTCTCGCCGGCGGGGCCCCAGAGGGGAGAAACGTGGATTTCCCAGCCGTAAATTTGGAAATCCATGTAGCCAATTCAATCCCAAAGAGCCATTCCCCTGAAAGGGGAGGGATTCCACACTGCGTCTGGATTCCGCATCCGCTATCCACTGACGCAACCACAAGGCCCTGCGCGCCGACACTACCATGGCAGAGGTCCTAGCATTAATATTCCCCATCTCCTTGAGCGAATCACAGAGGACGCGTGTAGTGTACTGAATGTGCTTTAGGAGGGTCACCATAGTGACCAGGGGCATAGCCCCGGAGAGGCCCTCCTGAATTTGAGTGGCCCATGAATGAATGGCATGGGTCATCCAGCAACCCGCAATGACCGGCCTTTGCGATACACCTGCTGCCATGTAAATATATTTGAGTGTAGCTTCTATTTTCCTATCCCCAGGATCCTTTATGGTAAAGGAGCAAGGGGCAGGCTGCACCGCCTTTTTGGACAGTCGACACTGATACATCAACTCCTGGTGGTTCCTCCCAAATTTCCTTCCTTCAGGAGCAAATGGGAAAGTGCACAAAAACTTTTTTGACACTTGGAATTTTTTGTCTGGATTTTTCCAGGCTAACTTGAATAGGTCATCTAACTCTGCAGAAAAAGGAAAAGGGACATTAGGCTTGTTTTGTATAAAGAAAAACGACTGCTGTGACGGATAGTCCTCTAGAGGAAGTTTTAACAAGTTCCGTATAGCCAGAATTAGGGGTTCAATACTCTGAGCAGAATCGGGATCCCCACTAACGGTATCCAAGTCCTCACCATCCTCCTGTATATCCTCATCTGTATTAGAAAGTATATCAGGCAAACCACGCTTCTGTGGTCCAGCATGAGAGGAGGGGGACTGTGTAACATCTGCCCTAGCAGCTAAATCTGCAACAGCTTGTTGTAGTAGCTGAGTTTTCTGTACATTAGCAGTGAGCTGAGATGACATATCAGACATCATATTTTTAAGGGACCCTAGCCATGCGGGCTCTGGACCCTCTCCCCCACCCCCTTCACTATTTGTGAAGATTGGCTGCATTGTTCACATGAAACAGAATCAGAAGATAATGGAGATAATCTGGTGTGGCATACACTGCACAGCTTCTGTTTACCCATGTTTTACAGTAAGCACAATAACAGACACATACACACAGACAGTAGTACTTTTCAAGCCTGCCCTTACTGTATGTGAGAGGAGACACACAGAGAGGACACCAGCACACCCCTAGCTGCTCAGCCTCAGTGAGGCTGACAGCTAATTTTATCACAGTAACACTTATAATTTCTGTCCTGTAGAGGACCCAGATAGTATACAATAGCGGCTCTCCCCCTTTGCTACACCCTGTACCAGTTTTCCAGCATGCCTTGTGAGGCAGGAAGCGCTGTGTGTGCTGTATGTGGCTGCATTAAGCAGAAGAAGGCTCCAAAATGCCTCTGGTCCCGCTCTGAGGTAGCTCCGCCCCCTCCAATGGGGCCGCAGCTACAGTGATTATTTATACTGGCAAGGTCTCCTGTTTGCTTAAAAACATAACACAAGTGCTAGTACAAGCTATTATTAGCCAGTCTACATGGGGGGCTCTAGCGGGACCCCCCCAGGAGGGTCCCGTATGCCGCGCCCGCGTTTAGCCGCACTTTGAACAGGGAGGACCACCTTAGCGGGGCCCCCGGTTTGTACTCACCACAGACATCACCTTCAGGCTAGTGTTAAGGGTGTGCGGTGTGCTGCGATTGTGACAGCCAAGGCGCAGTGCCCCACTGAACAACAATCCTTCAGGACGGTGGTCCTGCAGTGGCTCTGCACGTCACAAGGCCGGTGACCCCCCCTAACTCCCACGGTGCAGGTATGCTGTTTCCCAAACAGCATACTGAAAATAACAATCATTGAAAAGAAATTGAAGAAAACTCTGGAGCTGCAGAGATGTGCATCCTCTCCTGAGGGCACTTTTTTCTAAACTGCCTGTGGGAGGGGGCATAGAGGGGAGGAGTCAGCACACCCAGTGAAGAAGTTTAAAGTGCACCGGCCTTTGGACCCCATCTATACCCCATTGTACTAGATTACCCCAATATCCCTTATGGATGCTAGAGAAATAATAGTAAGCGAAGTGGTTAAAAGCTCAGGATGTTGTAATTGATGGGGTACTAGCAGGAGGTCTGAGATGCATTTCCTGGTGCAGAGGTAGGTTCTCAGCCTCTTGTTTATAAATAGCTAGCTGACCACAGTTTTTATATATGCCATAAAAAAAATTTCCTCAAATGGCAAAAACGCATATATAGAACAATAGATGAAAGATCCTTACTCTAGAGAAGGACCTTTTATGTACTGTTCTACGGTTTGCGCCATTGGAGGAAATTTTGTTTTATGGTTTATGTCTAGTGAAGGTTTTTGTGAGGAATCTTTTTTATCTCAAAGGGGTATATTCAATTGAAGTTGGATATATTCCGACATTCATTTGTCGGAATGGATCCGACCAGGGCTATTCAATGCCATCTCAATTTGACTTTAAAAAAAGTTGAATTGAGATGCGGGATCTGGGACGGGTGAGAGCCGCGGGCAGATGGGGGAGATCAGCGCTACAACAGCGTAGCCGGAGGATGTGACACAGCTGCCGCTCACAGCAGCGTCTACCCGGCTCCAGCAGGCGAGGCCTCGCTTGCTGGAGCAGAGTGGACGCTGCTGTAAGCGGCAGCTGTGACATCCTCCGGCTACGCTATTATAAACGCTGCTGTAGCGCTGCTCACCCCCATCTGCCTGCGGCTCCCCCCCCCCCCCCTCCTCCTCCTCTCTCCTCTCCCCCGTCTCAATTCAACTTTTTTTCAAGTCGAATTGAGATGGTCGAAAAAGGGGTCAAAACCCCCATTTTCGACAGAAGCACGCGGATCGGCAGCTATTCCACTGATCCACGTGCTTTTCGACAAGTCGAATTCCTTCTCGACCTAAAAAAGTTAAAAACTAGTCTTTTCGACAGACGGCAGCTTTCGACCTCAATTGACTCTACCCCATAGGCTGCACCACATAGGTTTCGCAGTCATTATTGTTTTTTATTACACTACACAGTTTTCAGATACCTAACAGGTCGCTCCCCAGCAACTAATGCTTAAAGGTTAACAGCGTAGTCACATCTACTAAATCAGCTGTGAGCAATATGATATTATTGGCTTGTATAAAAACCATGAAGAGCGGTATCCATTTCAGTAACTGTTTTAGCATTAAAACACGGAAGCACAGATGCAAACTTGTTATTTTGTTAATAGCGGATTAAGGGGGACATGTACTAAGCAGTGATATAAGTGGAGAAGTGAGACAGTGGAGAAGCTGCCCATGGCAACCAATCAGCTGCTCTGTATATTTTTAAACTATGCAAATTATAAATGTTACGTCAATGCTGATTGGTTGCCATGGGTAACTTCTCCACTGGCTCACTTCTCCACTTTTATCACTGTTTAGTACATGTCCCCCAAAAACTTGCTAATGCAAAGTCTCAGTATTGTTCTTGTCTGTGTGGGCCTTGAAAGACTTTGTTGTAGTGCTTATGATATATCTCTTTATATGACATACTCCTCTTTAGACACAAATACGCCGTAAAAATGTGAAGAGCAGCATTTTTACTCTGCCGATTACAAGGAAAAAACATTGCACGAAAACTGGTCATATCTAGGACCTGTAACATATGATCTCAGAGTCAATCATAGCTTTAGGTGCACTGGACGATCAATAGAACTTGGTGGAACAGTGTATAAGAGGAGCTGTTCACCTTCAGTGGTTCTGTCCAGTTGAAGCTAGCTAGAACAGGATTCAGAGCTGCTCATAGTTCTCAATGGCAAGCAGCATTGAATTGTTAGTGGGGGCTCATATATCACACACACCAAAAACACACTATGGAATCATGAAACTGTGAACAAACAATGTAAAGCTACAGTACCAAGTAGCTGCTTACTCACTATATTAAAAGGGGTTGTGGTCACAGGGACCAACAGAAAGCTGGAAATTACTAATAAATGAGATGGATTTACCTTGCGTGGTTTTTCTGGAGTTGGTGTATCCTCAACTGGAGCTTCTACCTCACTGGCAGGGATCCAGGTGTCATAACTGAGAAAAGAGTAGAGGTCAGCTGTTATATTGTGTCTCAACATATAGTTCAACCACATGCAGGAGAAATGTTGAATTTTGATTGGCGTCAACCAAAAAAGTGCTCAAATTGTGTTTCAGAATAAAGCCAGCAAAAATGTTTCCACATCTGAACAACCCAAGCCAATTCTAGTAGTTGAGTAGCAGTTGAGTAGCAGTAGTTGATAGTAGTAGTCGAATATGGTACCCTGTGTGGGAGACCTACGTATCTATTTACTAAGCCTTGGAGATAGATAAAGTGTAGAAAAGTAATGTACCAACCAACATGACAGTTTTCAAACACAGCCTGTAACACGGCAGTTAGGAGCTGACTGGCTGGTACTTTGGGAGAGATATACCAAGTTGTGAAGATAGTGGAGAAGTGAGCCAGTGGAGAAGTGGCCCATGGCAACCAATCAGCATTGAAGTAACATTTAGAATTTGCATATTATAAAAGTATACAGAGCAGCTGATTGGGTACCATGGGCAACTTCTCCACTGGCTCACTTTTTCACTCTTTTCACTGTTTAGTACATCTCCCCCTAAATCTCTCTCCAAAGCTTAGTACATAGAACCCCTAATAAATTATGATAAATTTATTAGCGAAACCCTTTTCTACAAATTACTTGAAGTCTGAGAGAATTATCTCTGAAATATTCCATTTACATATAAAAGTGTACACAAAGATCCCTACTGATACCCCTTTCACATCGCACAAATAACCCGGTATCGACACGGCATATTGCCGTCTCGAAACGGGTCAGTGTGCGATGTGAAAGCGCCTTTGCCGAATTAGCGGGTCGCCTGACCCGGTAATTCAACCCGGTTAAAAAGAAGGGTTATAACCAGGTTGAATACCGGGTCAGGTGCAGTGTGAATGGGAGCCGTTTCGATGCAACACGGCTCCCATTCACAGCTTAGGGAGAGGCGGCGCAGGAGATGAGCTCATCTCCCAGCGCCGCCTCCACCCCCGCCCGCTGCTATGGCAACCGACCCGGTATATTGGCGGGTCGGAAAGCCAGCAGAGGAGAGCAAATGCCGGATCCCACCCGGTAAGGACACGTTTCTCTTACCGGGTAGGATCTGGTATTTGCGATCTGAAAGCAGCATGACAGACCAAATACAGTATATCACAAATGACGAACACAAATACAATTCATGCACATGGCTGTTTTCTGAACAGGTTTTTCTGAGCATCACTTTTCCTCAGCTCATGTCATTATTTTTTTCCCCCTGAAGATCTCTTAAGGCAATACAACGGAATCACTATAAAAGATTCTGAACGCTTACCTATCAGGATAATAACCCCAGTGAAGAAGTACCTGCTTGTCTCTCTTCATTATGGGTCGCACCCATTCCTCTATGCAAAGAAAACAACAAAGAATTAGCAAAATATTTCTGTACTCAAAAAGATAAGAGGTTTTTTTTCTAAAAATCATGACATACCGTATATACTCGAGTATAAGTCGACCCGTATATAAGCCGAGGCACCTAATTTTACCCCAAAAACCTGGGAAAACTTATTCACTCGAGTATAAGCCTAGGGTGGGAAATGCAGCTCTAGATGTAAACAGCCCTCAGTGCCAGATATGCCCTCATACTGCCAGATATGCCCTCATGCTGCCAGATATGCCTGATATGCCCTCATGCTGCCAGATATGCCCCCACAGTGCCAGATATGCCTGATATGCCCCACAGTGCCAGATGTGACAGATATGCCCCACAGTGCCAGATGTGCCTGATATGCCCCACAGTGCCAGATGTGCCCCACAGTGCCAGATGTGCCAGATATGCCCCACAGTGCCAGATGTGCCTGATATGCCCCACAGTGCCTGATATGCCTGATATGCCCCACAGTGCCAGATGTGCCCCACAGTGCCTGATATGCCCCACAGTGCCAGATGTGCCTGATATGCCCCACAGTGCCTGATATGCCCCACAGTGCCAGATGTGCCTGCTATGCCCCACAGTGCCAGATGTGCCTGATATGCCCCACAGTGCCAGATGTGCCTGATATGCCCCACAGTGCCTGATATGCCCCACAGTGCCTGATATGCCCCACAGTGCCAGATGTGCCTGATAAGCCCCACAGTGCCTGATATGCCCCACAGTGCCTGATATGCCCCACAGTGCCAGATACTTACCCTCCGTCGCTCCCGCGCTGTCTTCTGAATGAGGGACACGGAGAGCGCAGCGAGCGGCTCTCCTGTGTCCCTCCTGCATCTCGGGCGGCAGCGGTGTGTGTTAAAGGAAGTGCCGGTTCATGCACTTCCTTTAACACTCAGACGCCGCTGCTGCTGGAGATGCAGGAGGGACACAGGAGAGCCGCGCGCTGCGCTCTCTGTGTCCCTCAACGCTGACTCGATTATAAGCCGAGGTGGCTTTTTCAGCACAAAAAAACGTGCTGAAAAAGTCGGCTTATAATCGAGTATATACGGTAATTTTCTTTAAATTAATTTGTAAGAAGAAAAAGAAATACAGGGAATAAATGCATTTGGCCCACTCCTAGAAAGAACACTGCAATAAGTTGACTTTTTCACTAGCTTTTTTAAACACGGGTAAATGCACGGGGGCGCACATTTACCCGTGTTTTTCCCTAGTGGAAACGGGTCCCCCGGCAAATTCCCGGATCAAGTGATCCGGGAATCCTACCCTGGTAGCTAGCCGGGTTGAACACGTGTTCAACCGGCTAGCTGTCTAGTGTGAACGGGAGCCGTGTCGAGGCGACACGGCTCCCGTTCACAGTGCATAGGAAGGGCGGCGCTGGGCGATCATGTGATCTCCCAGCGCCGCCGCTGCCGCGTCACTAGCGCGTCACCAACCCGGCAATTGCCGGGTTGGTGAGCGCTGTCTGCAGGGGGCTGTAGCACGGGTCGTGCTACGCTAGTGGAAAAGGGGTATAATAGCAACTGAGTAGTAGCAAGGGAACAGGAAATTTATGGGATGGATAAGGAGTTATGGGACCAGGGTGGAGTTGTTATCTTCCAGAGCCCTATGACTTCCACCTGAAACAATCTACTGCAGAAGGAGAAATCTGCTTTATAATATACTACAAACTTAAATCACCAAAAATAAAACAAAAAAAAACACAGAATTTTTGTACTTAACCATTAAATTCCCTTTCTCTGATTCCATCTGGGGGACACTGCTCACCTTGGGTTATCAGAGGGGTCAAAAAAAGCTGCCACTTTTTTAACTACTATAACTTTAAGATAGAAGCGCCTCCCTTCTGCAATCCGTAACCTTCACTACAACTTCAAAAGAATCACTAAACTAAAGCAATCAACAAAGCAATCTGCAAACCAGCATGAATAAAAAATAAACTGAGCGTAAAGGTTTTAAAGGGGCAGACTCGCTGGGCTTAGTGATTCTTATCTGCTGTCAAATTCTATGTTTCTATTTAACAGTAAGCTCAAAAAACACATTATCTTTCTTCCAATCTGAGGGACACAGCTCACCATGGGATGTTCAGATGACGCACCCAGAGGAGGGTACGCTCAGACAACCTGAATGCAGAGCTTTCCATCCAAAACTGGGATCTCTCGATGCAAACATCTGAAATCAGTAATATGTGGTGAAAGTGTGGAGAGAGGACCAGGTGGCTGCTCAACACAACTGCTCTGCAGAGGAACCATGCTGCGCCGCCCAAGAAGCACTCAACACCCTGATAAAGAGAGCAGACACCTGCTCTGTAGCCAAATGCCCCAGAACTGCCGTAAGCTTGAGATCATGAGTGGATTCAACTCACAACAATCTGTTTTCCCGACGCCCAAGCTTTTTATTAGCATTATAAAAGGCACCAGGAGAGAATCCATCCACCTAATCAAGGAAATCTGACCAAATCCAAAAAAGCCAAATTCCTGTTTGATGTGGAAAACCAACAACTTTCGGCTGGAACCACAAAACCGCTCGTGGAAAGGGAAAGCGATTTGTAAGACAAGGACCTAAGATCAGAAACCCACCAGACCAACCAAATGGCCATGGGGAAGACAAGATTCCAGGTCAAAAAGTTAAACTTAACAGTCTCCAGGGGCTGATATGGAGCCCCTTGAAGGGTAGACAGAACCAAATTCAGATCTCGTGGAACAAAGGTAGGGAAAAAAGGAGGCAAAAGGCAATGCAAAAAGTACAAATCTGTGGAAGAAGGTCCAACCTACACTGGAAATAAAGGGAGAATACTGAAATCTTAACCTTGAAAGAATCCAAAGCAGAGTCCCACCTTCAACACTTCCTGAAGGACAGCAAGGAAACTAGAGAAATTAAAAACTAAGTATGGAACCCCTTTTTTCGCACCACAAAATGTAGATCTTCCACACCCTGTAGTAGTTACAAGCCAAAACATGCTTCAGGGCCCACAATGTGGTCTGCACCAGACTACAAGAGATGTCCTTGTAAAAAGGACTGGCCTGGGCCAATCTGGAGTGACCAGGATCAAGGCATCTCCTGAGCCCAGACCCACTTGACCATGCAAGGCAATATAGGCAATGGGGAAAGATATACCATAAACTGAACATCCACGGAATGGACCAGATGAGACTTTTTGAAGTTCAGAATCCAACTATGGTTCTGCAAGATCTGAACTGTGCAGTAATTGTAATTCAAGGGATCAAATAGGGTTTGAGGTAACAATATGGTTAGAAAAGGACCAAGTGGTTCTTATCTGCTGTAAAATTCTATGTTTCTATGTCAAGTACTCTTACCTCAAGTGGCCTGCACCATAACTTTAAAAAGGGTATGAAGTCAAAAGGTCAACAATAACAATATCACATTCACAATGTCAAATGTCAGTGTTAAAATGTCAGCAGACAATGTTGAAGGGTGCCATTTTGACATTGTGAAAATATCAACATTAGGGTTAGGTTAAAGGTGTTAGGGGGGGGGGGGGATTAGGGTTAGTCAAGAAATACTTACCAAAACAATTGGAGCTCTGATCTGGAAGTGACATGTTACATGACCATTGGGACCTGGAAGATGCCACTGGAGCTACCAGGAGAAGGTAAGTCACCGCTAGGCCACCAGGACGAAATGTCAATATTCTAACATGCTGACATTTCATCACTGCCTATATGATAAACGTCGACATCCTCATTTTTGCACCCCACTTCTTTTGAGGGGGAGCGCTTGAAGAGTGACTGAACTCTGAGTCTTCCTCCCAGAGGCACAGCCACAAAGCCACTGAAAAAGCATCCTACCCGTCTCAAAACATATTCCACAGCTCCCTGGAACTGTTCCACTAAATCAAATGGCTGCTCCTTAGATGGGTCCATCTGAAGGCCTGCACGCAGCTGGTCCACCCAGCGTTCCAGAATAGGCCAAACGGACACCCTCACACTCATAAAAATAGACTTAAGGAAACCTCTTTTTTTAGCAAGGGAGTGCCTAAAGGATGCCGACGGCAGGAAAATAAGGATGGTGGTCTTGGCCAAATTTGCCACCAGAGCGTCTACCTTGAGGGACTGTTCCCACTACAGCAAGTGAACTGCTGGCAGGAGATAAACAGATGCAAATTTCCTAGGAATTATTAACTTTTTATCTATGGCTTTCCAAACTTCCCACTTAAATCTGAAAGAGGACAGAATTGTAACCATTTTCTTGTTTAAAGAGTACTGAAGCTTCAGTTTGAGAATCCATGTCCAAGGATAGCCAGACATCAGTAATCAAGGTTCCCTATGCCCTGACTGGAAGATGAATCTAAAGACTTCTGGGAAAGCAACTCCTCCAGAAGCTCACCCTCTTCTTCTTCAGATCCAGATTCCTCCAAAGGAATCTGGGAAGAAGGCTGACATTTCTGCGAATCCCTGGAGTCACAAGTCCTCAAATACCCTCTACAAGTATGTAGAGACTTTTGCAAACCCCAAAGTTGACTGCTCCTTGAACTGGACCCATAGCAGTCCACCAACAGGGTGCAGCAGAGATCCTGGCGTCACTTGGGGACAGTCATTCTGCACCTGCCCAAAGGTTGAGTACATGCTGGTTCTGCCATGATAGGAATTGCACCCCCAGACCCCATGGCACTGTCTGCACACAAAGCCCTTGAGTCCAGCTGTCCACACAGCAGCAGCACCCACTTTAGATTTAGAGGGCTTTGCCTTTTCAGTCATACTTACAAAACATGCAGAAAACTAGAATGGAAATTACACTATACCAAAATCCAGTTACCTAACAGTACAGCAAGCTGGACTGCAAATTAAAGTGGACGAGCACCACAGGTACTAAACAGCACAGAAAATGCTAAATACTGTAGAAAAACATAAAATTAACAATATCTAGCCTTCCTGTATGGAGAGCAGTGTTCCCAGAGAGCTGTCTATGGATTCACCACAGAAGAATGGCATCCTTCTCTCTCTGGCTGCAGCACAACAAGCTGGTACCTTACCAACACATTGGTAAGGAAAGGGCTGCAGCCAGCTCCTCCCTATAATAAGCCCCCACAACTCCTCCAGCACACCATACTTAACTTCCTTTAAGAGGGAAACTGATGAGCTAGTCCGTTTCCAGGCTGTCTGCTATACTCACACTCCTCCTCCTCCAAGAAGTGGGGAGCCTTGACAGAAATGAACCCCAAGATGGTGCTTCCATCTTAGACAGCGTGGTTACAGTCACCCTCTTAAAGGGCCCTGAAGGGGATCACAACAAGGGAAGGAGGGAAGTGAACTACCCTGCCGATCCAGCGGCAACACCTCTATCCAGTGTCTCCAGATCATCTGTTGCTTTATTAAATACCAGGTCCTTTGGACCCCTCTTATCATCCATGGTGAGCTGTGTCCTCCAGACTGGGAAAGAAATTAAATTTGTTCCATTGGAATTACACACCGGCCAAATGTCTTTTTGAATTTGGCTGCGGCGTAGGAGCACATCAGTGAGGAGGCTATATTTTAGTTTTGAAGAGCAAACTTTTAGACTTGATGTATCACTACAGCTACTGTAGCAATGCATCCAGTCTAGAATTTTGTCCTTCAAAAATTGGAATTTGAGACCTACTGTACCGGTAATTCCTTTTCTCGTAGGGGACACTGGAATGGTCTTAGTACCATGGGGTATAGATGGGCCCTATTGGAGCCTTGGCACTTTAAATCTTTAGAGTGTGTGCTGACTCCTCCCCTCTATGACCCTCCACTCAGTCTAGGAAACTGTGCCCGAAGGAGCCGATCACATACAGAGAGGAAATTAGTAGAGGAAAGTGGTGAGATTTCGAATTAGCACACAACAACAGGAAGATAGTAACATAACCATACTAGAAATTAGGGACAGCAACAGCTGATCCAACCCACAAAAAGTTTCAACATTTGCAGGAACAAAACCGAAGCATCGAGGTGGGCGCCCAGTATCCCCTATGGACTACTAGAAAAGGAATTACCGTTAGGTATCAAATTCCTATTTTCTCTAACGTCCTAGGGGATACTGGGATAGTCTTAGTCTCAAAGCTCCCAGACCGGGTGTGAGAGTGCTGAGACACCTGCAAAACAGATTTCCCAAATCGAAGGTCATCAGTTGCCAAGGTGTCGAACTTGTAAAACTTAACAAACGTATTCGACCCTGACCAAGTGGCAACTCGGCACAACTGTAAAGCAGAGACAACCTGGGCAGCCGCCCAGGAAGAACCCACCGACCTAGTGGAATGGGCCGGAACTGATGTTGGAACCGGCAAAGCTGTTGTTGAGTAAGCCTGTTGGATAGTAAGCTTGACCCAACGTGCAATAGACTTCTTAGAAGCAGGACAGCCAATCTTGTTGGTATCATACAATACAAAAAGCGAGTCGGACTTCCGTGTCCGGGCAGTCCGTTTGACATATACCTTCAAGGCCCGTACGACATCCAAGGACTTTGAAGTAGCAGCAATGTCAACAACATCTGGAACCACTATCAGCAGATTGATATGAAAAATGGACACCACCTTGGGCAGGAGCTGCTGACGAGTCCTGACTCTGCCCTATCCTCATGGAACACCAGGTAGGGGGCTCTTAAAGGACAAAGCCCCTAGCTCCGACACACGTCTTGCCGAGGCCAAAGCCAACAGCACCGTCTTCCATGTGAGATACTTCACCTCAACCTTGTGCAAAGGTTCAAACCAGTCAGACTGGAGAAATGTTAGAACCAAATTGAGATCCCACGGTGCCGTGGGGACCACAAAGGGAGGCTGGATATGAAGGACACCCTTGAGAAAGGTCTGCACTTCTGGGAGGGCAGTCAACTGTTTTTGGAATAATATAGATAGAGCCGAAATCTGAACTTTAAGAGAGCCTAAACGTAGGCCCATGTCCATGCCTGACTAAAGGAAATGCAGGAATCGGCTCAGATCGAAATCCACAGCAGAAAACTGTCGACTTTCACACCAAGAGATATATCTCTTCCATATACGATGGTAATGTTTCGGCGTGACCCCTTTTCTGGCTTGGATCACAGTCGAGATAACATTGGCCGGGATGCCCTTTCTTGCTAGAATCTCCCTTTCAACTGCCATGCCATCAAACATATCTGTGTTAAGTCTGGATAGACGAACGGCCCTTGCTAAAGATCTTCTAGAAGTGGCAGAGGCCAAGGATCTTTGAATGACATAGCCAAGAGGTCTGCATACCAGGCTCTGCGCGGCCAATCCGGGGCAATGAGAATTAGCCGAACTCCTTCCCTTCTTATTCTTTTTAAAACTCTGGGAAGCAGAGGAATTGGTGGGAACAGGTACACCAACTGGTAAAACCAAGGCGTTGTCAGAGCATCCACAGCTACGGCTTGCGGATCCCTAGTCCTGGAACAATAACACAGGAGTTTCTTGTTGAGTCGAGAAGCCATTATGTCGATTTGCAGACGTCCCCACCACTATGTTAGTTGTTGGAACAACTGCGGATGAAGGCCCCATTCCCCCGGGTGCAAGTCGTGCCTGCTGAGGAAGTGTGCTTCCCAGTTGTCTACTCCCGGGATGAAGATGGCCGAGATGGCTTTGGCATTTTGTTCTGCCCAGAGGAGTAACTTTGATACCTCTTTCATCGCAGCTTTGCTTTTTGTACGTACTTGTCGGTTTATGTACGCCACCGCTGTTGCATTGTCCGACTGTACTTTAATGGCCTGATTCTGAAGAAAATATGAGGCCAGTAGAAGGGAATTGTTAATTGCCCTGAGTTCCAAAATGTTTATCAGAAGGACTGTTTCTTGACTTGACCACCTTCCTTGGAACTGAGCCCCTTGGAGTTACTGCGCCCCAACCTCTGAGGCTTGCGCCTGTGGTTAAGAGAATCCAATTCTGAATTCCGAATGCTCGACCCTCCACCAGGTGAGACGTCTGCATCCCCCACTGCAGGGAGATCCTGGCCTTGGGCAAGAGACGTATCATCTGATGCATCTGTAGATGTGAACCGGACCACCCGTCCAGCAGATCCAGCTAGAAGGGCCGCGCATGGAATCTCCCATATTAGATTGTCTTGTAGGCGGCTACCATCTTTCCCAGTAAACGTATGCAAAGATGCACCGTGACTTGTTCGGCTTCAGAAGGGACCGAACCATCGTCTGGATTGTCCCTGCCTTGTCCATAGGAAGGAAAATCCTCTTAGACACTGTGTCCAGGATCATACCCAGAAACTGAAGTCTCTGCGGTCATTCCAGATGGGATTTTTGCAGATTGAGAGCCCATTCATGTAACGTGAGAAGGCGTGTTGTGAGGCTGATGCTTTCCCTCAACTGATCTATGGACACAGCCTTGATCAGGAGATCGTCCAGATATGGAACGATGTTCGGAGTACCAGCATCATCTCTGCCATCACCTTTGTGAATACCCGCAGTGACGTTGATAGGCCAAAAGGTAAAGCCTGGAATTGGTAGTGACGATCCTGCAGTGCAAACCGTAGATATGCCTCCTGAGGCGGCCAAATAGGAATGTGAAGGTACGCGATCTTGATATCCAGAGACACTAGGAACTCCCCTTCCTCCAGGCCTGAGACCACCACTCTCAGAGATTCCATCTTGAATTTGAACACACGTAAATATGGGCTCAGTGATTTGAGGTTTAGGATCGGTCTTAACGAACCGTCATGTTTCGGTACCACAAACAGGTTGGAGTAATATGCCCTGTTCTGGATTTGCGGCGGCAGTGGAACAATGACCTGCATTCGTAACAGTTTTTGAATAACTTCCTGTAGAGTTACTCTTGTTTCTTGTGCAGGTGGGATCTGTGAGGTGGGATAGTTTGGAACTCTAACCTGTAACCCTGGGATATCAGGTCCTTGACCAAGGAATCCCAGCAGGAATTTTCCCAGACTTGACTGAAGTATTTCAGGTGAGCGCCCACCTGCAGATCCCCCAGAGCACAAGGCCAACCGTCATGCGGAAGGCTTAGAGGAGGCTGAACCTGAACTCTGTTCCTGGGGACCAGCGGCCGCTGGTCTACGAGGTTTACCTCTGGAGGCACCCCTGGCCTTGCCCTTAAATCTGGCAACCCGAAAGGACTACATATTGGATCCTGACAAAGTTTGTCTAGCTGGCGGAGCCGCAGACAGTAAATAGGTGGACTTACCAGCCGTAGCCTGAGAAACCCATTTGTTCAGCTCTTCGCCAAACAGAGCCTCACCTGTAAACAGCAAGTTCTCAACTCCCTTTATGGAGTCAGCATCTGCTGCCCAGTGCCGCAGCAATAACCCTCTGCGTACTGACACCGCCATCACTGAAGCACGTGCACTGATGAAGCCTATTTCCTAGATCGCCTCTCACACAAAATTTGCAGAGTCCTATATATGTTGCAGGAGGGTGACCACTTCATCCTGAGACAGTCTCAAAGTGTTCAATTAAATTACCTGACCATTTGGCAATGGCTCGTGTAATCCAACTACACACTATAGTGGGTCTCTGAGCAACTCCCACTGCAGTATACAGTGACTTGAGAGTAGTCTCAATTTTTTACGATCAGCGGAGTCTTTTAGGGAGATAGCACCAGGCACGGGTAGTACAGTTTTACGTGACAACCTGGAGACTGAAGTATCCACCACCGATGGGTTTTCTCACACTTTCCTATCCTCAGGAGGAAAAGGAAAGTATGACAAGAACCTCTTAGGGATTTGAAATTTCTTGTCAGGATTAACCCATGTCTCTTTAAAGAGTGTATTTGGGGGTCATTCCGAGTTGACCGCTAGCTGCATTCGTTCGCTGTGCAGCGATGAGGCAAAAAAAACTGCACTTCTGCGCATGCGGCGCAATGCGCATGCGCAAAGTACTTTTACAACGGCCGATGTAGTTTCACACATATACTACAAAAGGGTGGTGAAATCCTTAGTGGCGCTTCTTGTGTGCCGATTGCTGCCTTCTAAGTCCAAGGATGGACCTATCCCAAAAAGTCCAGAGATTTAGACAAAGAAAGATTGTGATTGTGTGGACTAGATGGCGCTATCGTTCAAGCAGTGATGGTGAATGTGAGGGTAATGAAAATACTTAGCTGTACTATATAGCTCCTGATGGATGACCAGAGATGTTCTGTATCCAAGTTTTTGATGGAGAACTCAACAATATGCAAGGAAATATAAAAACAGAAGTACACAATGTGTAGTAATGTTGTAATAAATAACACGTGAGATAAACTCTTCACCAATGTTTACTGACGTACTTCACTTACAATGTGAGTCGTCAGAAAATACGTATAAAGGTATCTTTTTTGTATTGGTTATGAAACAGATATCTTCCTATGAACACACCTGACTTACATAGAGACAGGTGTCTGAACGCTCATAAAGGTATCTTTTAAGCTGTAATGTATTGTTTATCAATCAGAAATAGATAACCAGGATCTCATTTCAAATCGCTGATGTGAAACAGGCATACCTAACACTCACGTGGAAAGCAGTGTATCCTCATAACACGGTTTCTTTCAGGGGAGGAGGGAGCGCTGATGCCACAGTGTAACTGGTTTGTTGCTCCCTGAGTCCCTCCTGTGAAGAGTGTGTGGTGGGGGAGGTAGCACAGGGCAGACACAACCAGGAGCAGGAAGGCTGGCTCTATGTAAGTCAGGTGTGTTCATAGGAAGATATCTGTTTCATAACTAATACAAAAAAGATACCTTTTTACGTATTTTCTGACGACTCACATTGTAAGTGAGGTACGTCAGTAAACATTGGTGAAGAGTTTATCTCACGTGTTATTTATTACAACATTACTACACATTGTGTACTTCTGTTTTTAGATTTCCTTGCATATTGTTGAGTTCTCCATCAAAAACTTGGATACAGAACATCTCTGGTCATCCATTAGGAGCTATATAGTACAACTAAGTGTTTTCATTACCCTCACATTTACCATCACTGCTTGAACGATGGCGCCATCTAGTCCACACAATCACAATCTTTCTTAGTTTCACACAGGGTCTAGCGAAGCTTTTCAGTCGCACTGCAGAGTGATTGACATGAAGTGGGCGTTTCTGGGTGTCAACTGACCGTTTTTTACAGGGAGTGATCGAAAAAACGCAGGCATGCCAGGAAAAACGCAGGCGTGGCTGGCCGAACGCAGGGCGTCTTCGTGACGTCAAAACAGGAACTGAATAGTCTGCAGTCATCACAAGCACTAAGAAGGTATTGAGCTACTCTAAAACTGCACCAAAAAACTTTGCCGCCGCTCTGCGATCCTTTCGTTCGCACTTCTGCTAAGCTAAAATACACTCCCAGTCGGCGGTGGCATAGCTTTTGCACGGCTGCTAAAAACAGCTAGCGAGCGATCAACTCGGAATGACCCCCCTAATTCCTTGGAAACAGGAAAGGTAGCAGCAACTTTTGGATTTACCGTTAAAAACATTTCCTCTGCCATGTCCGCCTCTTTATCAGGGATATTTAGGACCTCTCAATGCTATGGCCACACATAGCGGCCAAGAGACCCGCTTGGCCGGAAGGAGAGTGCACATGGGCGCCTATGCAGGCGCCCACACATGTGCTGCAGTCCCGCCGCCGCCGCCGCCGCATTCAGCATTTCAATGAATGTGTTCACACAGTACGGCTGTGCGTCACTGGCCGGATCCTGTTCTGCGGCATCCCACAGAACAGGATCCGTGTGAACACAGAACCCCTCTCCAGGCCAAGCGGGTCCCATTCAGTGGGACCCTGTGTGGCCCTACCCTAATAGAGTATATGAGAGCTTCTATTCCGTGAGACAGAGTACCATCCCCTACATCTACATCCACCTCCCTTCCTCCAGATCTGAATTTTCATTATCAGAATCAGAGTGGAGTACTTGGGCTATTGTACGCTTTTGTGGAATAAGTACAGGGGACTGAGATGAAAGTCTGTGGTCTGAATGTTTAGTTACTAAATCAGCCTTAGACTTCTTCAAATCCTACGTCTCCTGCTTGGCCAGCTCAGTGGAGAGGTCAGTAATCATCCCTTTAATGGAGTCCAGCCATGCTGGTTCCTGCAGACTGATTCCCTGAAAAGGGACACTACACTGTGTACACATCAATGATCCCTCTGGTAAAGATGAAAAGGTTAAATGCACAGTTAACCCAAACAGCCTGATAGCAGACAGAAGGAGAGAGAATCAGCACACTTGCCCCTATAGCTAAAAGCAATGCTTCGCTGGGCAGCGGACTAAGTACACAAGAAGAGGACTTAGTATATATATGTAGCTCTGACCTACTATAACCCCCTTGGTACTCGAGAGGGGCTGTGGAGGGTCCTGGGGGAGCAGCGCTTCCCTGCAGCCAGCGTCTGAATGCAGTGAAAATGGCGCGTCTGGTTCCGCTCTGACCTGAAGCCTCGCCCCTTCAATGGTGCGCGGTCTTCCTACTTATACTAGCATGTCTCTATAATATATGAAAACAGGGTCAGAACCTTGTCTACACCAGTGCCAGTGTGAGTTTTGATCTGAGATGCAGCCGTCCCCTAGTGGAGCCCTGCGTCTCTGTACCCTAATGCCGCCAATGGAGCTGGCGACCCGCTACCCGGAACGCCGGCTCTGTACTCACCACTCTTCTAGTCTTCAGCTCTGTTAGGAGTGGTGGCGCGCTGTGGGAACGTAAGCTCACCTCCAGCAGTTTACGAATAGTTCCCCCAGGAGCTATGTCCTATCAGCGGGGTTCGGGACCATTAACCCTATAATAGGTTGGTACCACCACCCCCTTAAGTCCCACGCTGGAGGCAGGCTGGTGCCAACCAGTCCTGCCTTAAAAAAAGAATAACAAACATAAAAATAAATGCAGAAAACGCTCTGGAGCTCCAGAGGATGTGACCGGCTCCTTTAGGCACATTTTCTAAACTGAGTCTGGTGGAGGGGCATAGAGGGGAGGAGCCAGCACACACTCTAAAGATTTAAAGTGCCAAGGATCCAATAGGACCCATCTATACCCCATGGTATTAAGACCGTCCCAGTATTCCCTAGGACGTTAGAGAAACAAGAAACTTACCATGTTTCTTCGAGAACCACAGGACTGACATGGAATGTAGGTGGATGGATAAGGATCAGGCACCAAACGGTTAAGCTTTTGAGCTCTCAGAATGCTTCGGTCCAACCTCCCCTATAACCCCGCCTCCTGGCCAAGGGAAATCAGTTTTGTCAGCAAGCCCAAGGCAGGAGCAGAATTAAGCGAGAAGGAAGACCTGTACATATTATAGTAACACCACACTCTTCCATACCAGAAGGAAGGAGTTAGTGAAAAATTCTCAAATTAGGTGCATCAGTGTGGGCGCCCTTTGGATCCTGTGGACCTCGAAGAAACAGAGTTAACCATCGTAAGTCTAGCATAACTCTTATTTTCTTTTTTAGGGTCCACAGGTGATCCACAGGATTGACAAGGGGATGTCCCAAAGCAGAATTTAAGGGAGTGGACTATTTTGACAGGAGAATGCGACACCCAAACGCAGCATCCTGAGAGGCACAGGTATCAAAGGCATAATGTCTGAGAAACGTATTGATAGATGACCGTGTGGCTGCCTTACAGAGTTGCTCAGCTGAGGCACCACAGGTGGCTGCCCATGGGGAACAGAATGAGTAGGTAGAATTGGCAGAAACATTATCCGGGACAGGGGGATCAGCTTGAGAATAGGCTTCTGAGATTGTCCTCCGAAGCCATCTCACCAGTGTTTGCTTTTTAGCAGGCCATCCTCTCTATTATGGAATCCATATAGAACAAAGAGAGTATCTGTTCTTTTGATGGCACTGGTACGATCCACGTAGATCCTTAGTGCACGGACCACGTCCAATAATGCATCTCTCACAGTGAGGTCCGGCAATTAGAAGGCCGGAACTATAATTTCTTAATTAAGGTGAAATTTAGAGACCACTTTAGGGAGATGACCAGACCTGGTTGTGAGAACTGGTCTGTCTGGGTGAAAGACCAGAAATGGGAGGCGACAGGAAAGTGCCCCTAAATCTGATACTCTCCTAGCTGAAGCTATTGCCAGTAGAAATAGAGTTTTAGCGGTCATCAATTTGAGATTCACCAGGTGCAATGGTTCAAATGGGGGAGCTTGAAGAGCCTTAAGAACTAGTCCTAGGTCCCAAGGAACTGTTGAAGGTACAAAAGGAGGATGGATGTGAAGCACTCCCTGGAAGAAAGTGCGAACATCCTCTAGCGTTGCAATTTTTCTCTGGAACCGTATGGATAATACCAAAACCTGTACCTTAAGGGAGGTTAGGCGGAAGCCTCGGTCAATTCTGGCTTAAAGGAATGCCAAGTTTCTGGAAACTCTAAAGGATCGAGGCTCATAACTTCTGGCAGCGCACCATTGGAAATATGCATGCCAGATCCGGTAATAGATGACAGCTCAGGATGGTTTCTTTGCCTGAAGCATTAACGCTTGTGAAAATCATTTTGCATTTAGGACAGATGACTCAAGTGCCGTGCCATGCCATCAAGAACAGCCGATCCAGGTGTGAGTAGAGACAAGGACCTTGAATCAATAGATCTGGTCATTGAGGAAGCAGCAATGGTTTGTCCACTGATAGCCTTGGCAGATCTGTCTACCAATTTTGTCTGGGCCCAGCTGGAGATATCAATATCACGGCGCCGCCTTTCTGTTTGAATTTGCAAATTACCCTGGGCAACATGGAGATTGGCGGGAAGACATATGCCAGACAAAATTTCCGTATACTGGGACCTTGTTATTCTGACATGAAATAAAGGGAATGGGAGGGGGAGGTTAGTTGCACAGGAAAAAAGAATTAGAAAAATACCCCTAATTAACTGTATCTTCAATTGTTCATATTTCCAAGGGGGTGCTACCACAGATCATGTCATGATGCACTAAAGACAGATCTCTTCTTCTTTCCGTCTTTTGTATTCTGACATGAAGCAATGAGACCCACTTCCGGCAATCCCCATTTGTAGACCAGAATCTGGAATTCTTCTGGGTGCAGGGCCCATTCGCTTGCATGCATGTTGTGCCGGCTGAGGAAGTCTGCTTCCCAATTTAGGACTCTTGGTATGAATTCTGCGGACATTGCTGGATGATGGCGTTCGGCCCACCTGAGGATGCGGCCTTCTTCCTTCATTGTCATCCGGCTGCGAGCGCCTCTTGATGATTGAGGTAGGCTACTGCAGTGGCATTGTCCGACTGGATCTGAATCGGTTTGCCGTGAAGTATTTCACTTGCCTGAGTGAGTGCCATGTAGACGCCTTGAAGCTTCAGGACATTGATTGACCGACCACTCTTTTCCTTGGTCCAACAGCCCTTAAGAGAATATTGACAACTCCCCAGCTTCAGAGACTGGTGACCAATGTCAGGAGAACCCAGTCTGAAATCCAAAAGTGTTCAGGTGGGACGCTTGTTGCCACCAGGTCAGTGACAGATGTACTTCCTGAGGAAGACTCATCGTCTGGGTTTTTATCGTCTGATACTGTCCATTCCACCTGGAGAGGATCAGATGTTGAAGAGGCCTTGAATGGAACTGGGCATGTCGAATGCCGAAACCATTGACCCCAGTATACGCATGGATGAATGGATACTCTCCGACTGTGCAGCAAGCTGCGGATTCTCATCTGTATCGCGGATATTTTGTCCAGTGGCAGAAAGATTTTATGTAAACTAAAATCCAGTATCGCTTCTAAGTGCATCATCCGTTGCGATGGGACTAGGGAGGATTTTGCCCAATTTATGAGCAATTTGTGAGCCTGTAGGAAGGCTATAGTCACTTGTAGATGGCAGAAGAGGGTTTCCTGGGAATGTGCCAGGATAAGCAGGTCATCCAGGTATGGAAATATCCTTATCCCCTGGTGATGAAGCTGAGCTGCCACCACCACCATGATTTTGGGAACTGTAGCAAGTCCAAAGGATAGTGAAAGAAATTGGAAATGTTGCAGGAGGATCGCAAACCTGAGATAGTGCTGATGGGCGAGTGCTATCGGTAGATGCAGGTAGGCATATTGAATATCCAGAGACACCATGAAATTCCCCGACTCCATTGGCAGGGTAATAGCCGATAAAGTTTCCATATGAAACCGGGGTACACATATATATATTTGAGTAGAAAACCAGTCCTCATTATACTGAGGGAACCGGTATTATCACAGCCAATTGCAGTAAGGTCTGAATTGCCTTTTGTAGAGCCTTGTCCTTGATTGAATCTAGTCGGACTGGTGCAAAAGAACTGCTGGGGGGGAGAGGGGTTCGCTTTACGAAAGTGAAGGTGTAACCGAGAGAAACCACTTCTTGCACCCAGGTATCTGTGGTGGACTGACACCATACCTGCGCAAACTGCAGAAGTCAGCCTCCCAGGTGGAAGCTCGCGCCATCAAGCAGAGGGTTTGACTTCTGATTTGGAAATCGGACGTCTGACTGCACACATCTGTCTAGCTTTAGGCTTATCGGTTTTAATTGATTGAAACAGTCTAGAACAAGCCTGTCCTTTTTCTTTGCCCTGGGTCCAAAAGGACCGGAAAGCAGAGAATTTTGGTTTCGAAGTTTATGCCGAGGGCAGAAACGCTGATTTAGAGGCTGCTAAGGTAGCCACTATTTTGTCCAATTGTGTTACAAACAGAATATCTCCAGCAAAGGGTAGCGATTACAATGCATTCTTGGATTCTGAATCCGCCTTCCAGGGTCATAGCCACACTGCTCGGCTGGCTACTACTGAGGTAGCTGAAGCTTGGGAAGCTAGTAGGCCTGTGTCTAAGGCCGCTTCTTCCAAACAGGCAACTGCTTGCCTTATATTTGTTATATGGGATAGCCGTTCTCTAGAAGCATTCACCAAGAGACTATACTGCAATGCGTCCACCCAGCCTGCAACGCCTTGGCCACCCATGCTTAGGCCATACTTGGTCTTGTAATTGTCCCAGTAAGGGAAAAAACAGATTTAAGATAGGTTTAAACTTTTCTAACAGGTCTTTCAAAGAAGACGTTGATGGTATAGGCAATATAGAAGTGTGCGCCAGAAGTGCCACATGAGCATCAACTGTGGGAGGTACTTCCCACTTGGCACATTCTACCGGTGGAAGAGGGTAAAAAGAAGCCATTTTCTTAGGCAATTTAAATCTGTTATTTGGAGTAGCCCATGCTTTGTGCATTATTTCAGTAAGCTGATCTGATTGCGAGAATTCAGCTTTGACTATTTTTTGTTGCTTTTAGATAGGAGCCTTAGACCTTGGAGGTGGCACCTGTTCTTCTATTGTCAATATGGACTTGACCGCATGAATCAATGCAGGCACATCCACTGAGATGTGACAATCTTCTTCACCTGAGGAGGACTCAGGGAGAGAGGAGTCAGCCTCATCTTCTGATGACATCTCAGATTCTTAAAGCTGTGTAGAATGTGAGGACGGTGCCACACGTCTATGTGCTTTCCTTTCCACAGACTTGTCTGTCTGTAACATCTGTTGAAAGGCTGCAGAGGTCTGAGTCAATTCCTGGACTGAATGCGATAACACATCTACCCATGGATGCTGTGGCGGAAACCCCATAGCTGGAAGTATAGCAGATGTAGCCAAGTGATCCGCTATATGTGCCAAAACCTGTGCAAAAGAAGCCACCCAAGGTGGTTCTTGTGCTTGTGCTGGTTTAATTTAGGAATTTAGGAACATAACAACTTGAACACAACCCGTCCTGCATCAGGTCCTGAGAGGTTAATCCTGCAGCACAGGATTTGTATGAAATTAATACAGGTGCAGTAGCTGCCTGGTTATCCTTGCTCTTCATGGACATCGTAACAATATAATCACACAATCAGTGTATATTAAGCAGTAATGTGACAGCCTTCAAATAAAACAAGTAAAAGTGAAGTACGTTGGAAAAAATAAGATTTTAAACCTAACGGTAAATCTTTTTCTCCTAGTCCGTAGAGGATGCTAGGGACTCCGTAAGGACCATGGGGTATAGACGGCTCCGCAGGAGACATGGGCACTTTAAGACTTTAGAATGGGTGTGCACTGGCTCCTCCCTCTATGCCCCTCCTCCAGAACTCAGTTAGGACTGTGCCCAGAGGAGACGGACAGTACGAGGAAAGGATTTTTGTTAATCTAAGGGCAAGATACATACCAGCCCACACCATACACACCGTACAACATGGTATATAATAAACCAGTTAACAGCATGACCAAAACAGTATCAACCAGAGACTGAACACAAACTATAACATAACCCTTATGTATGCAATAACTATATACAAGCCTTGCAGAATTTTTCCGCACTGGGACGGGTGCCCAGCATCCTCTACGGACTAGGAGAAAAAGATTTACCGGTAGGTTTAAAATCTTATTTTCTCTTACGTCCTAGAGGATGCTGGGGACTCTGTAAGGACCATGGGGATTATACCAAAGCTCCAGACCGGGCGGGAGAGTGCGGAAGACTCTGCAGCACCGATTGAGCAAACATGAGGTCCTCATCAGCCAGGGTATCAAACTTGTTTTAATTTTGCAAAAGTGTTTGAACCCGACCAAGTAGCTGCTCGGCAAAGCTGTAATGCCGAGACGCCTCGGGCAGCCGCCCAAGAAGCGCCCACCTTCCTAGTGGAATGGGCCTTAACCGAATTTGGAACCGTCAGTCCAGCCGTAGAATGAGTCTGCTGAATCGTGTTACAGATCCAGCGAGCAAAAGTTTGCTTATACGCAGGAGCGCCAACCTTGTTGGCCGCATACCGGACAAACAGCGCTTCTGTTTTCCTAACCCTAGCCATTCTGGCCACATAAATCTTTAAAGCCCTGACTATATCAAGGGACTTGGAATCCTCCAAAGCACCCGTAGCCACAGGCACCGCAATAGGTTGGTTCATATGAAATGACGAAACCACCTTAGGCAGAAAATGAGGACGAGTCCACAACTCTGCTCGATCCGCATGGAAAATCAGATAGGGGCTCTTGTGAGACAAAGCCGCTAATTCGGACACCCGCCTTGCAGATGCCAAGGCCAATAACACGACCACTTTCCAAGTGAGAAACTTCAATTCAACCGTTTGAAGAGGTTCAAACCAGTGTGATTTTAGGAACTGTAACACCACGTTAAGGTCCCACGGTGCCACCGGAGGCACAAAAGGAGGTTGGATGTGCAACACTCCCTTTACAAAAGTCTGGACTTCTGGGAGAGAAGCCAATTCCTTCTGAAAGAATATAGATAAGGCCGAAATCTGCACCTTAATGGAGCCTAACTTTAGGCCCATATCCACACCTGACTACAGAAAATGGAGAAAACGACCCAGCTGAAAATCTTCCATAGGAGCATTCTTGGCATCCCACCAA
The DNA here is from genome assembly GCF_028390025.1 of Pseudophryne corroboree. Classification (NCBI taxonomy): domain Eukaryota; kingdom Metazoa; phylum Chordata; class Amphibia; order Anura; family Myobatrachidae; genus Pseudophryne; species Pseudophryne corroboree. The sequence continues at coordinate 248,650,398 of NC_086445.1, forward strand.
GACACTTATTTTCTCCAGATACGGTGACAGTGTTTCGCCATTACCTCCTTCCTAGCTTTAATTAGAGTAGGGAAGACTTCACCCGGAATACCTTATCTAGCTAGGATTTGGTGTTCAACCGCCATGCCGACAAACGTAACCGCGGTAAGTCTTGGAACACACAGGGTCCCTGTAGTAACAGGTCCTCCCTGAGAGGAAGAGACCACGGATCCTCTGAGGGCATTTCCTGAAGATCTGAATACCAGGCCCTTCGAGGCCAATCTGGAACAATGAGTATTGTCTGCACTCTTGTTCGTCCTATGCTTCTCAATATCTTTGAGATGAGGGGAAGTGGAGGGAACACATAGACCGACTGAAACACTCACGGTGTCACCAGGGCGGCAACTGCCACTGCCTGAGGGTCCCTTGACCTGGAACAATATGTCCAAAGCTTTTTGTTGAGGCGTGACGCCATCATGTCTATTTGATGAAATCCCCAACGACTTGTCACCTCTGCAAAGACTTCTTGATGAAGTCCCCACTCTCCTGGATGGAGATCGTGTCTGCTGAGGAAGTCTGCTTCCCAGCTGTCTACTCCCGGAATGAAGACCGCTGACAGAGCACTTACATGATTTTCCACATAGCGAAGAATCCTGGTGGCTGCTGCCATTGCTGCTCTGCTTCTTATCCCGCCCTGGCGGTTTACATGCGCCACAGCTGTGATGTTGTCTGACTGTATCAGAACAGGTAGGTTACGAAGAAGATTCTCCGCCTGTCGCAGGCCGTTGTATATGGCCCTTAATTTCAGTACATTGATGTGTAGACAAGCCTCCTGCCTTGACCATATTCCCTGAAAAAAAATATTTCTCTTTCTTTGTGTGACTGCTCCCCATCCTCGGAGGCTCGCGTCCGTGGTCACAAGAACCCAATCTTGAATGCAGAACCTGCGACCCTCTAGAAGGCGAGTACTCTGGAGCCACCACAGGAGAGAGACCCTGGCCCTGGGGGACAGGGTTATCTTCTGAAGCATCTGCAGATGGGACCCTGACCACTTGTCCAGAAGGTCCCACTGAAAAGTCCTTGCATGGAACCTGCCGAACGGAATGGCCTCGTAGGCCGCCACCATCTTTCCCAATACTCGAGTGTAGTTTAACCATGTTCTGGAGTTCCTGGGCTTATTCCATTGGGAGAAAAAAACCCTTGTTCTTCCGTGTCCAGAATCATGCCCAAACATGACAGTCGAGTTGTCGGAACCAACTGCGACTTTGGTAGATTTAGAATCCAGCCGTGCTGTTGTAGTACTCTCAGGGAGAGAGACACGCTTTTTAACAACTGTTCCCTTCAACTCGCTTTTATCAGGAGATCGTCGAAGTATGGGATAACTGTGACGCCTTGCTTGCGCAGGAGCACCATCATTTCCGCCATTACCTTGGTGAAAATTCTCGGGGCCAAAACGGCAACTTCTGAAACTGGTAATGACAATCCTGTACAGCGAATCTCAGGTACGCCTGATAAGGAGGATATATGGGAACATGAAGGTATGCATCCTTTATGTCTAGTGACACCATAAAATCCCCCCCTCCAGGCTGGAAATCACTGCCCTGAGAGATTCCATCTTAAATTTGTACCTCCTCAAATATAGGTTTAGGGATTTTAGATTCAGAATTGGTCTGACCGAGCAATCCGGCTTCGGGACCACCAATAAGGTTGAATAAAACCCTTTCCCCTGTTGCACTAGGGGAACCTTGATAATCACTTGCTGTTGACACAGCTTTAGCATGGCAGCCGAAACTATTTCCCCCGCTGGGGAAGAAGTTGGCAAGGCCGATTTGAAAAATCGGTGTGGAGGCACATCTTCGAACTCCAGTTTGTAGCCTTGGGATACAAATTCGACCACCCAAGGATCCAAATCCGACTGAACCCAGACTTTGCTGAAAAGTCGAAGACGTGCCCCTACCGATGCGGACTCCCGTAGCGGAGCCCCAGCGTCATGCGGTGGATTTGGGAGAGGCCGGGGAGGATTTTTGTTCCTGTGAACTAGCCGTAGCCGGTGTTCTCTTCCCTCTACCTCTTCCTCTGGCGAGGAAAGAAGAGCCACGCCCCCATCTGAACTTATGCGACCGAAAGGACTGCATCTGGTAATGAGGTGTTTTCTTTTGCTGTGGGGGAACGGGTATCCGGACTCCAGGTCGACAACAAAAAGGTCGACACACCTTAGGTCGACGCCAATTGGTCGACACACCTTAGGTCGACATGGACAAAAGGTCGACAGGAATAAGGTCAACATGGAAAAATGTCGACATGAGTTTTTTATGTGTTTTTTTTCTTTTTTCGAACCTTTTCATACTTAACGATCCACGTGGACTACGATTGGAACGGTAATCTGTGCCGAGCGAAGCGGAGCGGAGCGAAGGCACCATGCCCGAAGCATGGCGAGCGAAGCGAGCCATGCGACGCGGTGCACTAATTGGGGTTCCCGGTCACTCTACGAAGAAGACGACACCAAATTTTTTTTTAAAAACTCATGTCGACCTTTTTCCATGTCGACCTTTTGTCCATGTCGACCTAAGGTGTGTCGACCAATTGGCGTCGACCTAAGGTGTGTCGACCTTTTTGCTGTCGACCCTGAGTCCCAGCCCCGGGGGAACGTAAGGCAAAAAAGAGGACTTACCCGCGGTAGCTGTGGAAACCAGGTCCGCGAGGCCATCCCCAAATAAAAGTTCACCTTTGTAAGGTAAAGCCTCCATATGCCTCTTTGAGTCAGTATCCCCTGTCCATTGACGGGTCCACAGGGACCTTCTAGCAGAAACTGCCATGGCATTAGCTCTTGAACCCAAAAGCCCAATATCTCTCGCAGCCTCTCTCATATATAACGCTGCGTCCTTGATGTGACCTAAGGTCAACACAGTACTATCTTTGTCTAGGGTGTCAATGTCAGATGACAAGCTATCAGCCCAAGCTGCTATCCGGGGACGGTAGTACTACCTTTTTGGACAAGCGCGTTAAGGCCTTGTCCACTGTGGGCGAGGAATCCCATCGTAACCTGTCCTTTGAGGGGAAAGGATACGCCATAATAATTATCTTGGGAACCTGCAGTCTCGTGTCAGGAGCTTATTCAAATAAAGCGTTCAGCTCATGAGATGGCGGAAAAGTTCCCTCACGTTTCTTTTCTTTAAACATGCAGACCCTCGTGTCAGGGACAGAGGGGTCCTCTGTGATATGCAAAACATTTTTTATTGCAATAATCATATATTGAATACTTTTGGCGACTCTTGGGTGCCACCTCGCCTCATCATAGTCGACAGTGGAGTCGGAATCCGTGTCGGTATCAGTGTCTGCTATCTGGGTAAAGGGACGTTTATGGGACCCTGAGGGGTCCTGTGCCACAGTAAAAGCCATGGGTTGATTCCCAGCATTGTCTTTGGACTCCTTTGTCCAATCTTGTATGTAATAAAGCCACAGTAGCATTCAAAACCTTCCACATGTTCACCCAATCAGGTGTCGGCTGTGCCATCGGAGACACCACCACCATCTGCTCTGCTTCCTCCCTAGACGAGCCTTCCGCTTCAGACATGTCGACATACACGTACTGACGCCCCCACACACACTGGGATAACTGAAATATGGGGACTGACCCACAATAAGGCCCTTTGGAGAGACAGAGAGAGTATGCCAGCACACACCCAGCGCCACAATATACTGAAACCAAAAGTCCCAGCCTAAATAGCGCTTTATAAATATACAATTTTACACCAAATAATGTGCCCCCTCGTTTTTGCCCCCTGTTACTGTGTTCAGCAGGGGAGAGTCCGGGAGCAGCTTCTCTGCAGCATGCTGTGGAGAAAATGGCGCTGGTAAGTGCTGGAGGATCAAGCCCCGCCCCCTCGACGGCGGGCTTCGGTCCCGCTCATTTATTTATACTGGCGGGGGTTTTATAATATACTGCCGCCGCAGTATCTAAGAATGCTGCCAGTTTCATTTGAGGTGATTATTGCTGCCCAGGGCGTTCCCCCTGCGCCCTGCACCCATGCTGTGCCTTGTGTGTGTGTGGGTGCAATGGCGCGCTGCGCGGTACCTCAGTGAAGATCTGAAGTCTTCTGCCGCCTTTGAAGTCTTCTTGCTTCATATACTTACCCGGCTTCTATCTTCCGGCTCTGTGAGGAGGACGGCGGCGCGGCTCCGGGAACGAACAGCTAGACGACACCATTGTTCAGACCCTCTGGAGCTAATGGTGTCCAGTAGCCTAAGAAGTAGTACCCATCAGTCTAGGAAAGTGGGTCTGCTTCTCTCCCCTCAGTCCCATGAAGCAGGGAGCCTGTTGCCAGCAGTGCTCCCTGAAAATAAAAAACCTAACAAAAGTCTTTTCAGAGAAACTCAGGAGAGCTCCCCTGCAGTGCACCCAGTCTCCTCTGGGCACAGGATCTAACTGAGGTCTGGAGGAGGGGCATAGAGGGAGGAGCCAGTGCACACCCATTCTAAAGTCTTACAGTGCCCATGTCTCCTGCGGAGCCGTCTATACCCCATGGTCCTTACGGAGTCCCCAGCATCATCTAGGACGTAAGAAAAAAACCTTTTTGCACCAGCCTTTAAGGTTTGAAAGGTGAAAGGGACAGAATAGAGATGACAGAAATAGTATTAGTCAGATAGCAGAACTAGCATAAGACACAAACAATGCAATAAATTATACAATTGCAATGGGCACTTAATCAACTACTCGGTACCACAGGGGTAGGTAGGAGTCAGTGCTGTGTAACCTGGCCCTTGGGAAAGGTTTATAGGGAGGCTAAACCCAGCGTTCCTGAAGACATGCCATAACAAATTTTGCCCAGAGTATATTGTCGCCCAGCAACAACCTTCAACAGATGCATCCAGCGTATATTGTCACACATAGTGTATAATGTCACACAGCGAATACTGCAAAAGCCACATGTATAACGTCGCACAGCGTCTTTTACACGGAAGAGGGACAATCAGTTCAAAGTGGGAAAACCGTAGTTAATTCGCCATCTGGGCCGGGGGGAGTGGCGGTCAGGGGAGGGCCTTACTCCCCACTGCGGACGTCCATCCCAGGGTTCTGCAACCTTTGAATTTAACCCCAAGTGTCTGTGATCCTGGTGGTGTGGCATAGAATACCCGAGGCGAATGCCCGGCGTCAGCGCTGTCCGGTAGCCTCCTACCCGATACAGCCAGGCTGCGTAAACAAACGTGACTTCCCGCAAGCAGGAAAGTCGCCTTATCTTTCTTCCCGTGCTCCGGCCGCAGCCTAGGATCGTCAGCGTGGGCCTGCTAGCTAACCCCCCTCCCCCCCGCCAGCGACTGCCTAAATCACCAGCGTAGTTACTGGTGTCGCAGCACTGCCAGCAAGTTGTTGGAGCAATTGCTTCAATATGTCTAATACGCATAGCGCAGCACGCTCTAAAAAAGGCTATATAAAATAATAAAGTTTAAAAAGCTTGGGACTCTGAAACAGTGCCACCGTTTTACATGTGGTCCGGCTCCTGCTGCACCAAACAAAAAAACTGATTTCCCTTGGCCAAAAGCAGGGAAATAGGGGAGGTTGGACCGGAGCATTCTGGGAGCTCAAAAGCTTAACCGTTTGGTGCCCGATCCTTAACCAACCACCTACACCCCATGTCAATCCTGTGGATCAACTGTGGACCTTGAAGAAGAAATTAAAATATGCCCTCCCTACTGAACAGCAATCTGCATCAAGAGTGAACACTATATTATGTAATGTCTATGTATAATAATAGATTATTTTACATACACACACACACACACACACACACATGTAAATAAAAGTTTAACTATGAAGTTTCAATACAAAACAACATTAGCAGAAACGCTGTGTTGGGACTTGTACTACTAGACTCTTTCAAATGTTGTAAGCCGGAGCTTCTTGGCGGGTTGGAAGGGAAAAACTGCACTCGCAGACAGTGTAAAGCACACCGTGCCTTACACCGACTGACTGCCATTTTAAATTTACATCTCCAAACCGCAGGGAAGTAGTGGTAGTTAATGAAGCCTTTATCTTAGTTTCATCTAGATGATATCAGTACAACCCTATGGACATGAAACTGGTACCAGCTACTTCAAATATAAGAACAAAGTCCTATTAAACCCTGTATAGTGCATTATCCCCTCCACTGTCAGTATAACAGAAAAACAAGAGAAATATTCTGACCTTCCTCCAAAGTGCCGGGAACTGGGATGACAACATGGGAAGAGTGACCTTTGTCCTCTGTCACTGTACCCTATAGAAACAAGACGGGAATACAGGCTATGGATATGGTTACATTTTCAGGCCTGCTGTTCCAAATTCTAGATACTAAAAGCTAATTTACAAGTCTGTAATCAAACACCTTCTAATGTAGGGGCAATAACTGATCTTTAATTATAATGAGATACTGATAATAAAATAAGATTTTACTCACCGGTAAATCTATTTCTCGTAGTCCGTAGTGGATGCTGGGACTCCGTAAGGACCATGGGGAATAGCGGCTCCGCAGGAGACTGGGCACAACTAAAGAAAGCTTTAGGACTACCTGGTGTGCACTGGCTCCTCCCACTATGACCCTCCTCCAGACCTCAGTTAGGATACTGTGCCCGGAAGAGCTGACACAATAAGGAAGGATTTTGAATCCCGGGTAAGACTCATACCAGCCACACCAATCACACCGTATAACTCGTGATACTATACCCAGTTAACAGTATGAAATATAACCGAGCCTCTCAACAGATGGCTCAACAATAACCCTTTAGTTAAACAATAACTATATACAAGTATTGCAGACAATCCGCACTTGGGACGGGCGCCCAGCATCCACTACGGACTACGAGAAATAGATTTACCGGTGAGTAAAATCTTATTTTCTCTGACGTCCTAAGTGGATGCTGGGACTCCGTAAGGACCATGGGGATTATACCAAAGCTCCCAAACGGGCGGGAGAGTGCGGATGACTCTGCAGCACCGAATGAGCAAACTCTAGGTCCTCCTCAGCCAGGGTATCAAACTTGTAGAATTTTGCAAATGTGTTTGACCCCGACCAAGTAGCTGCTCGGCAAAGTTGTAAAGCCGAGACCCCTCGGGTAGCTGCCCAAGAAGAGCCCACCTTCCTCGTGGAATGGGCTTTCACTGATCTAGGATGCGGCAGTCCAGCCGCAGAATGTGCAAGCTGAATCGTACTACAGATCAGGCGAGCAATAGTCTGCTTTGAAGCAGGAGCACCCAGCTTGTTGGGTGCATACAGGATAAATAGCAAGTCAGTTTTCCTGACACTAGCTGTCCTGGAAACATAAATTTTCAGGGCCCTGACTACGTCCAACAACTTGGAATTCTCCAAGTCTTTAGTAGCCGCAGGCACTACAACAGGTTGGTTCAAATGAAAAGCTGATACCACCTTAGGGAGAAACTGGGGACGAGTCCTCAATTCTGCCCTATCCATATGGAAAATCAGATAAGGGCTTTTACATGACAAAGCCGCCAATTCTGACACACGCCTGGCTGAAGCCAAGGCCAACAGCATGACCACTTTCCACGTGAGATAATTCAAATCCACGGTTTTAAGTGGCTCAAACCAATGCGACTTTAGGAAATCCAACACCATGTTGAGATCCCAAGGTGCCACTGGAGGCACAAAAGGGGGCTGAATATGCAGCACTCCCTTAACAAATGTCTGAACTTCAGGCAGTGAAGCCAGTTCTTTCTGGAAGAAAATCGACAGAGCCGAATTCTGGACCTTAATGGAACCCAATTTTAGGCCCATAGTCACCCCTGACTGTAGGAAGTACAGAAAACGGCCCAGCTGAAATTCCTCCGTTGGGGCCTTCCTGGCCTCACACCACGCAACATATTTTCGCCATATGCGGTGATAATGGTTTGCGGTCACTTCTTTCCTAGCTTTAATCAGCGTAGGGATGACTTCCTCCGGAATGCCCTTTTCCTTCAGGATCCGGCGTTCAACCGCCATGCCGTCAAACGCAGCCGCGGTAAGTCTTGGAACAGACAGGGCCCCTGCTGCAGCAGGTCCTGTCTGAGCGGCAGAGGCCATGGGTCCTCTGAGATCAGTTCTTCAAGTTCCGGGTACCAAGCTCTTCTTGGCCAATCCGGAACAATGAGTATAGTTCTTACTCCTCTTTTTCTTATTATCCTCAGTACCTTGGGTATGAGAGGCAGAGGAGGGAACACATAAACCGACTGGTACACCCACGGTGTCACTAGAGCGTCCACAGCTATTGCCTGAGGGTCTCTCGACCTGGCGCAATATCTTTCTAGCTTTTTGTTTAGGCGGGACGCCATCATGTCCACCTGTGGCCGTTCCCAACGGTTTACAATCAGCTGGAAGACTTCTGGATGAAGTCCCCACTCTCCCGGGTGGAGGTCGTGCCTGCTGAGGAAGTCTGCTTCCCAGTTGTCCACTCCCGGAATGAACACTGCTGACAGTGCTAACATGTGATTTTCCGCCCATCGGAGAATCCTTGTGGCTTCTGCCATCGCCATCCTGCTTCTTGTGCCGCCCTGTCGGTTTACATGGGCGACTGCCGTGATGTTGTCTGACTGAATCAGTACCGGCTGGTTTTGAAGCAGGGGTCTTGCCTGACTTAGGGCATTGTAAATGGCCCTCAGTTCCAGAATATTTATGTGTAGGGAAGTCTCCTGACTTGACCATAGTCCCTGGAAGTTTCTTCCCTGTGTGACTGCCCCCCAGCCTCGAAGGCTGGCATCCGTGGTCACCAGGATCCAGTCCTGTATGCCGAATCTGCAGCCCTCTTGAAGATGAGCACTCTGCAGTCACCACAGCAGACACACCCTGGTCCTGGGAGACAGGGTTATCAGCCGATGCATCTGAAGATGCGATCCGGACCACTTGTCCAACAGGTCCCACTGAAAGGTCCTTGCATGGAACCTGCCGAATGGAATTGCTTCGTAGGAAGCTACTATTTTTCCCAGGACTCGCGTGCAGTGATGCACCGACACCTGTTTTGGTTTCAGGAGGCCTCTGACTAGAGATGACAGCTCCTTGGCTTTCTCCTCCGGGAGAAACACTTTTTTCTGTTCTGTGTCCAGAACCATCCCCAGGAACAGTAGACGTGTCGTAGGGACCAGCTGTGACTTTGGAATATTTAGAATCCAACCGTGCTGTTGTAGCACCTCCCGAGATAGTGCTACCCCGACCAACAACTGCTCCCTGGACCTCGCCTTTATCAGGAGATCGTCCAAGTACGGGATAATTAAAACTCCCTTTTTTCGAAGGAGTATCATCATTTCGGCCATTACCTTGGTAAATACCCTCGGTGCCGTGGAGAGACCAAACGGCAACGTCTGGAATTGGTAATGACAATCCTGTACCACAAATCTGAGGTACTCCTGGTGAGGATGGTAAATGGGGACATGCATGTAAGCATCCTTGATGTCCAGTGATACCATGTAATCCCCCTCGTCCAGGCTTGAAATAACCGCCCTGAGCGATTCCATCTTGAACTTGAATTTTTTTATATAAGTGTTCAAGGATTTCAAATTTAAAATGGGTCTCACCGAACCGTCCGGTTTCGGTACCACAAACATTGTGGAATAGTAACCCCGTCCTTGTTGAAGGAGGGGCACCTTGACTATCACCTGCTGGGAATACAGCTTGTGAATTGCCTCTAGCACAGCCTCCCTGTCTGAGGGAGTTGTTGGCAAGGCAGATTTGAGGAAACGGCGAGGGGGAGACGTCTCAAATTCCAGCTTGTACCCCTGAGATACCACTTGAAGAATCCAGGGATCTACCCGTGAGCGAGCCCACTGATTGCTGAAGTTCTTTAGACGGGCCCCCACCGTACCTGGCTCCGCCTGTGGAGCCCCAGCGTCATGCGGTGGACTTAGAGGAAACGGGGGAGGACTTTTGTTCCTGGGAACTGGCTGTATGCTGCAGCTTTTTCCCTCTACCTCTGCCTCTGGGCAGAAAGGACGCGCCTTTAACCCGCTTGCCTTTTTGGGGCGGAAAGGACTGTACCTGATAATACGGTGCTTTCTTTGGCTGTGAGGGAACATGGGGTAGAAAAGCTGACTTCCCAGCTGTCGCTGTGGAAACGAGGTCCGAGAGACCATCCCCAAACAACTCCTCACCTTTATAAGGCAAAACTTCCATATGCCTTTTAGAATCTGCATCCCCTGTCCACTGCCGAGTCCATAACCCTCTCCTGGCAGAAATGGACATTGCACTTATTTTAGATGCCAGCCGGCAAATATCCCTCTGTGCATCTCTCATGTATAAGACTGCGTCTTTTATATGCTCTATGGTTAGCAATACAGTGTCCCTGTCAAGGGTATCAATATTTTCCGACAGGGATTCTGACCACGCAGCTGCAGCACTGCACATCCATGCTGAAGCAATAGCCGGTCTTAAAATAATACCTGAGTGTGTATATACAGACTTCAGGATAGCCTCCTGCTTTCTATCAGCAGGCTCCTTCAGGGCGGCCGTATCCGGAGACGGTAGTGCCACCTTCTTTGACAGGCGTGTGAGCGCTTTATCCACCCTAGGGGATGTTTCCCAACGTGACCTATCCTCTGGCGGGAAAGGGTACGCCATTAGTAACTTTTTAGAAATTACCAGTTTCTTATCGGGGGAAGCCCACGCTTCTTCACACACCTCATTTAATTCATCAGATGGGGGAAAAACCACTGGTAGTTTTTTCTCCCCAAACATAATACCCTTTTTTGTGGTACCTGGGGTAACATCAGAAATGTGCAACACATTTTTCATTGCCTCAATCATGTAATGTGTGGCCCTATTGGAAGTTACATTAGTCTCATCGTCGTCGACACTGGATTCAGTATCCGTGTCGACATCTGTGTCTGCCATCTGAGGTAGCGGGCGTTTTAGAGCCCCTGATGGCTTTTGAGACAGTTGGGCAGGCACGAGCTGAGAAGCCGGCTGTCGCACATCTGCTATGTCGTCAAACCTTTTATGTAAGGAGTTGACACTTTCACGTAATTCCTTCCACAAGTCCATCCACTCAGGTGTCGGCCCCGCAGGGGGTGACATCACATTTATCGGCATCTGCTCCGCCTCCACATAAGCCTCCTCATCAAACATGTCGACACAGCCGTACCGACACACCGCACACACACAGGGAATGCTCTGACTGAGGACAGGACCCCACAAAGCCCTTTGGGGAGACAGAGAGAGAGTATGCCAGCACACACCAGAGCGCTATATAACACAGGGATTAACACTATAACTGAGTGATTTTCCCTTATAGCTGCTTATATGTATACTACTGCGCCTAAATTTAGTGCCCCCCCTCTCTTTTTTACCCTTTGTAGTCTTGAAACTGCAGGGGAGAGCCTGGGAGCGATCCTTCCAGCGGAGCTGTGAGGAAAAAATGGCGCCAGTGTGCTGAGGGAGATAGCTCCGCCCCTTTTTCGGCTGACTTCTCCCGCTTTTTTATGGATATCTGGCAGGGGTATTTTTCACATATATAGCCTCTAAGACTATATTATGTGAGTTTTATGCCAGCAAGGTGTTTAATATTGCTGCTCAGGGTGTCCCCCCCAGCGCCCTGCACCCATCAGTGACCGGAGTGTGAGGTGTGCATGAGGAGCAATGGCGCACAGCTGCAGTGCTGTGCGCTACCTTGTTGAAGACCGAAGTCTTCTGCCGCCGATTTCCAGGACCATCTTCTTGCTTCTGGCTCTGTAAGGGGGACGGCGGCGCAGCTCCGGGACCGGACGACCGAGGCTGGGACTGTGTTCGATCCCTCTGGAGCTAATGGTGTCCAGTAGCCTAAGAAGCCCAAGCTAGCTGCAAGCAGGTAGGTTCACTTCTTCTCCCCTTAGTCCCTCGTAGCAGTGAGTCTGTTGCCAGCAGATCTCACTGAAAATAAAAAACCTAAAGGTATACTTTCTTTTCTAGGAGCTCAGGAGAGCCCCTAGTGTGCATCCAGCTCAGCCGGGCACAAGATTCTAACTGAGGTCTGGAGGAGGGTCATAGTGGGAGGAGCCAGTGCACACCAGGTAGTCCTATAGCTTTCTTTAGTTGTGCCCAGTCTCCTGCGGAGCCGCTATTCCCCATGGTCCTTACGGAGTCCCAGCATCCACTTAGGACGTCAGAGAAAATATAATTGCCATCAATTAATAATTGGGAATGCTCAAACACCATGGTAGCGGTGTACCCAAATAAACAAGATAATTTAATTAAGTAAAATCTTAAGTCACATGACCAGGGTTTAGGACCATCTGTGTGCAGGTAAATTCAACTTCTAATACATACAGCAATATAAACCTCAGCACTCTTATAGGACCTACACACTGGGCGATATGAGTGAAAGATATGAACGATTTTGTTCATTAATGAACGAGATACCATTTATATCTTTCAGTGTGGAGGCACCAGCAATGAACGATGCGCGGCACCGCACTCGTTCACCGCTGGTGCCCCGTCGCTTGTGCATGCAGGCCAATATGGATGATCTCGTTCATATTTGCCTGCACTGCTATGGAGCCGGGTGACGGGCGGAGTGAAGAAACTTCACTCCCCCCGTCAATGTCCCCCCGCCGCCGAGTCACGTGGTGTGTAGGGCCCACTAATGTAAGCTGCCACCATTCCCACAGACATTCCAAACACTCAACTTTACTTGGAGTCTTACACAGATCTATATAAAGAATGCCACACATAAAATATTTTTGCACTTATAAACACATACAGTATTGATAGTTCTGTACAAGCAGTTGGGTGGACAGAATTACACGCTACAACTACCTAATCGTCATTGCAAAGATCAACGTGTTCTTTATGGCAATACACAAATTAGCAAAAACTTAAATAGTTTGTTAGGTATCCGGGCTCTAGATCGTCTAGATAGGTCGACATGGACAATAGATCGACATGTAAAAGGTTGATAGTACTCATGGGCGACATAGATTTGTTGTTTTCAGCATGTCAAGCAACTTTTTCATATTTTACCATCCACGTGGACTATGATTGGTAAGCAACCTTGCCTTAATCAAGGCGAATGAAGCGAGCCATGCGAGGGGACGCTGTACACTAACTGGGGTACCACATGCTGTGACAGCAAAAACCGACACCAAAAAAACTTTAACAATGATGTCAACCTTTTGTCATGTCGACGATTTCATGTGTCGACCAATAGTGGTCAACCTAATGACTGTAGACCTCTGTTATGTAGATCTGATGATCTATACCCATTTGGTTAGTACTACCAATAACCAGAATGTACATGCATTACATGATTGCCAACGCAGTTATTTCAGAAGCATGCCTGGAGATGTCCTTATGAAAATGAGATTTATGGTAGACTTACCATTGTTAAATCTCTTTCTGCGAAGTACATTAGGTTCCACAGGGAAACATCAGGTGTAGAGTGGATCTTGATCCAGAGAGGCACCAACAGGCTAAACCAGGCATGTCCAAACTGCGGCCCTCCAGCTGTTGAGAAACTACACATCCCAGCATGCCCTGACAAAGCTTTAGCATTCTCTGACAGCAAAACTGTGTCAGGGCATGCTGGGATATGTAGTTTCACAACAGCTGGAGGGCCGCAGTTTGGACATGCCTGGGCTAAACCTTTAGGCTGTCCCAGGATGCTCGTGGGGCCTCCTCTATAAGCCCGCCTCCAGGCACTCTGAGCTCAGTTTTGTTAACCAGTCCAATGAAGGAGCAGCTAAAAGAGAAGGCAGATGTTCGCCACATAGAACCACATTCTCACGACAGGAGAAGGGACCAGCTGCTAATGCCATACAAACCCATAGAAGCTAGGTGCGTCAGGGTGGGCATCCTGTGGAACCCAATGTACTTCGCAGAAAGAGATTTAACAATGGTAAGTCTACCATAAATCTCATTTTCTGCAGCAGGGTACACTGGTTTCCACAGGGAAACATCGGGTAATGTCCTAAAGCAGTTCCTCAAGGGAGGGGACGCGCCTTAGCGGGTATGAGAACCCAGTGTCCAAAGGAAGCATCCTGGGAGGCGGAAGTATCAAAGGCATAGAACCTAATGAACGTGTTCACTGAGGACCACGTAGCCACCTTGCACAATTGTTCAGCGGACCCGCCACAGCGAGCCGCTCGAGAAGGTCCAACAGACCGAGTAGAATGGGCAATAATAGCAGCAGGAACTGGGAGTCCAGCCTGTGCTTAAGCTTGTGCATTCACCATTCTAATCCATCTGGCCAGGGATTGCTTATTTGCAGGCCAGCCACGTTTGTGAAAACCAAACGGTACAAAAAGGGAATCTGACCTCCAGATAGAGGCATTCCTCTCCCCGTATCACATCCTAAAACCGCTCTTTGGAGGACAAACCAGAAGAGAAGATGGTCGGAACCACAATCTCTTGGTTTAGGTGAAAAAATGACACCACCTTAGGTAAATAACCAGGGCGAGTTCTAAGAACTGCCCGGTCACGGTAAAAAATCAGGAAGGGTGGACCACAGGACAAAGCGCAATGGTCTGACACCCTCCTAGGAAAGGCAATAGCTAGTAGGAACAGGACCTTGACCGTGAGCCATTTAAGGTCCACTTACTGAAGAGGTTCAAATGGAGACTCTTGCAGGGCATTCAGGAAACAGACAGATTACATGGAGCCACAGGAGGGACATAGGGAGGCTGAATCCGTAACACCCGGAGTGAAAGTATGAACGTCAGAAATAGACGCAATTTTTCTCTGAAACCACACTGACAAGGCAGATATGTGAACCTTGAGGGAGGCCAGACGAAAGCCGAAGTCCAGGCCTTGTTGCAGGAAAGTCAGAAGTCTGAAAGTTCCAAATTTGTATATATCATAATTCTTAGCAGCACACTGGGTGAAGTAAGAATTTCAGACCATGTAATATATCCGTGCAAATGCCGGTTTTCGGGCCTTGAGCATAGTTTGGATAACTGCCGCAGAGAATCCTTTGGCCCTCAGTCAGGAGTGATGCTTCAAGAGCCACGCCGTCAGAGCCAGTCTGGCCAGGTCCAGGTAGACACAAGGGCCCTGAACGAGGAGGTCTAGGCATTGAGGAAGTAGAAGAGAACGCTCTATCGATAGACCCTGCAGGTCTGAGAACCAATGCCGTCTGGGCCACGGTGGAGCGACTAGAACTAGTCTTCCTCCTTCTTGTTTGAACTTCCGTAGTACCCAAACAGGGAACACATAGGGCAGCCGAAAGTTCCATGGAATTGCCAGTGCGCCCACGAACGCTGCTTGAGGATCCGTGGTTCTTGATCCGAATACCGGAACTGTGATTGTGTCGAGACGCCATTAGGTCAACTTCTGGTAGGCCCCACTTGTCCAATAAGGGTTGAAAGACTTCCTGATGAAGACTCCACTCTCCGGCATGCACGTCCTGACGACTGAAGATGTCCGCTTCCCAGTTGAGGACTCCCGGAATGAACACTGCCGATATTGCTGGCAGATGGCGTTCCGCCCAACAAAGGATTTTTGACACTTCCATCATTGCCATGTGGCTTCGAGTGCCTCCTTGATGGTTTATGTATGCCACCGTGGTGGCGCTGTCTGACCGTACTTGAACAGGCCTGTTTTTTAACAGAGGCAGGGCGAGAGACAAAGCATTGAACACTGCCCGTAATTCCAGAATGTTTAAACGAGAGGAGTGATTCCTCCTGGTCCACTGACCCTGGAAAGAGTGTTGCTCCAACACCGCGCCCCAGCCTCTCAGACTGGCATCCGTAGTCAGTAAGACCCAGTTGGGGATCCAGAAGGGACGGCACCTGTTGAACTGCTGGTCCTATAGCCACCAGGTCAGCGAAGACGAACCTCCGGAGTCAAGGAGATCATGTGAGACCTGATCCGATGAGGTAGGCCGTCCCACTTGGAAAGTATTAACCTCTGCAGAGTGCGGGAATGAAATTGAGCGTTCTCTACCATGTCGAAAACAGACTCCATCCGGCCTAGTACTTGCATTGCCGAGTGTATCGACACTCTTGGGCGAGAGAGGAAGTATCTTATCCTGTCCTGAAGCTTCAGGACCTTCTCTGGAGACAGAAACAGCCGTTTACTGTGTGTGTCCAGCAGTGCCCCAGGTGCAAAATGCTCTGAGCAAGGACCAGCGAGGACTTCTTCCAGTTGAGGAGCCATCTGTGGGCTTGTAGTAAGTTTACAGTCAGTTGCAGATGACTGAGGAGGACATCATGGGAGTTTGCCAGGATAAGCAAGTCATCCAGATACGGCAGGATCCTTACTCCCTGGCGACGGTGATGAGCCATCATCATGGCCATAACCTTGGTGAAGATCCGAGGGGCCGTGGCCAGTCCAAACAGCAGAGCCTGGATATGATCGTATAGGTTGCCAATAGCAAACCGCAGATATTGCCTATGCGATATGGCAATAGATATATGCAGGTAAGCATCGTGTATATCCAGGGATACCATATAATCTCCGGGATCCATGGCCAGTACAATTGAGCGCAGTGTTTCCATACGGAACATGGATACGCTCACAAACTTGTTTAGTTATTTGAGGTTGAGTATAGGCCGGAAAGACCCATTGGGTTTCGGTACTAGAAACAGGGTCGAGTAGTATCCTCTGCCTCTCTGGGATAGAGGTACCGACACCACCACTCCTGTATCGAAGCGGGAACTCACAACCATTTTGTAGAGGTTGCGCCTGTAACAGATCCGAAGGGATAACCGTTGTGCAGAACTGGCGAGGGGGATGCCTCTTGAAAGAGACTGCGTACCCGTGAGAGACAACTTCTCGCACCCATGCGTCTGAAGTGGTCTTTTACCAGACCTGGCTGAATCGCAGAAGTCGTCCTCCCACCCTGGGATCCCCCAGAGGGAGGCTTGTCCAGTCATGCAGCAAAGCAGGCTTGTGCTGTTAAGAAGCAGGCTGAAGGGATGCCCAGGATTGTTTAGCCATGGGTTTTGTGGTTTTGGAAGCACTAGATTGTCTCGGGTATGCCTGACCTTTTTCTTTCCATTGAGGCCGAAAGGAGCAAAAAGTGGTACCTTTTGCCTTCTGTGCAGAAGGAGTAGTGTTAGGGAGAAAGGCAGTCTTAGCAGTCGCTAAGTCAGCCACAATTTATTGAGGTCTTCCCCAAACAGGATGTCTCCCTTAAAAGGGAGTACCTTCAAGGTCTTTTTGGAGTCCAGGTCCACCTTCCATGACCTCAACCACAGAATACGGTGAGCCTGAATGTAACAGGCGGCGGTGGTCATGCGGGACAGGTACTGTCTGGCAATGTCAGATATATCCTGAGGCAGCTCTTCCACTAATGCCTGAACCAATGCTTCAATTCCTTTTTGCAGCACAAGAGGCTGCTGTAGCGGGTCTATGTACAGCACCTGTAAGGGAGTAAATAGACTTCAGGCATTCTTCCACACGCTTATCTGTCGGTTCCTTCAGTGAGGTGACAGTGGTGACAGGGAGAGTAGACGACATCTACTCGGGTGACATGGGAATCCACAACTCTGCAGGGAGAGTATAGCAAGCTCCCATCCTTTTAGACAGGGAGAATTTAATTCCTGGTAAAGACCAGGGTTCTTGTCGTATGCCCACTAGATGGTCAGAAGTAATAACGTTTTAGTTACCTTCTGACGCTCAAACCAATCAGGTTTCTTAGACACCGTAGTGGAATCCTCGTCATCATCAGTGATTTGTAGGATCTGCTTAATAGCAACTACTAAGTTAGGGACATCAACCTGAGTAGTGGATTCCTCGTCAGAAGCACGTGTCAGTGTCTGACGGGACAGTATACTCCCCATCCTCATCAGAAGAATCTGAGAGATTAGTGGATTGTGAGGAGGTAGTAGCCCGCTTAGATGACCCCGTGACGCAAGAGTGACTTGGGGCAGTTTTATTTCTAACCAAGGAGTGAATCCACTTCTGCAACTGGGTAGACAAAGTATCCGCCCAAGGCGGATTTACCATAGGGATAATATGTGGCTTTCGCCTCCATAGGAGGCGAAAGGCGTGTCACGAGCGTATTGACCATAGTTGAGAACGCCGCCCAAGGTGGCTCCTGTTTGGTTACAGGAGCCGCGGTCTGACTGGGAGACATATGGCACATAGAACACAGACCGTCATACAAAACCTCCCCCTCAGGCAAATCCTCAGCGCATGCGCTGCAGGATGAAGGAACGTCCTCGGATTTCCCGCCCTTTGTGTTAGACATAATTAGTGAATGCACCGCAGAGCGTATTAGTACGATACAGCCAGACAGAGTACAATAAATGGGTTTTTTTTATCTGCGCACCAAGTCCCTTGTGGTTCGGACAAGCTGCCGTACTGTATAGGTGACCACCTACGTAAGTAAATCTATAAACAGGTATTGTACTGCGCTCAGTCCTATGCTCATCTGCAAGTGATGAAGGTGTATATATTGGCAGTATTCTGTGTAATGGATAAGGAAAATGCACTCATATATGAACAATTAGTTATATTCTGTGGGTAATAAACAATTAACTGAAAAAAGTATTGTGTCAAGGTGTTCTGTTTATCTTGTGGGTTTGATCAATAACAGACCTGGAAGAAAGAATACTAAAATACGGTTTTATTCTAATGATAAATTATCCTCCGTTATGGTGTGGATAAATCAGAAAGAAAAAAATGGAGAAATAAATAAAAATAAAAATCTATAAGGATAAGTCAGAACAAAACAAATAGAGCTTAAAGCAAATGCTTAAAGTCCAGAATGATGGGGTAGTGAGGATTTTCAAGATTAAAGTCTTATCAATGGTTGTATTCAGAGTTCAGATACAGTTCATTCAATTTGCGGCGTCCCGCATATATTGTTTCAGAGCGCTCGAGGGAGTGGTTGATGCCTGGGAAGGTGATGGTTAATGAGGTCAGTGCAGTGCTGGATATTGCAAACTGGCGAGGAGTGGATGGGTTAAAGCTCCGGACTAGTTCGTCTACCTCTCCCCTGGTCCCAAGCGTCGCGCCCGTGTTCCATTACACAGAATACTGCCAATATATACACCTTCATCACTTGCAGATGAGCATAGGACTGAGTGCAGTACAATACCTGTTTATAGACAGAGTACAATACCTGCGAATAAATTTCCTAGTATGCGACTGCGTACACAATACACAAAACCAGCGAAAAAGTCCGGTATTATGCGACTGAGCCCGCAGTACACAACACCAGCGAATAAATCCAGTATTAGGTGACTGAGTGGACTTTAATCGGTAAATACTGTGAAGCACTATATATGGACCCTGACGCACCTAGTCCCCTAGGGTACAGAATACAGTGATAGATATAGCTGGGATACACTGAAAGTGAAATGCACACAGCAGATATAGGCACACACACAGTGACAATGCAGAAAATTATTTTAGTAATACAATAAAACTGCACTGGACTAGTAAATGTATATTATATATAACAATGCACAGTCTGAGACCGGATGTATATATCAGAATACTCGTACAATATATTCTGTCACAGGTACACTTGTTCTTAACTAACGCTGTCTTAATATCGACATGTAGAATACTTAAGTGCTTGTAAAACCACGGCGCTGATGTACAGGCGCGTTTACAAAGGAGACCTTGCCCTGCAGTCCAAGAGACCAGTCGCATCTATTTTAGAAAATGGCGCCCAGTGTTTCAATCAGAGAGTGAGGGAGAGTGTGAGGCAGCTCCAGGGTGGGAACACCAGCAGTAGATGGCGCCCTGGGCCAGGGGAGAGGCTACAGGTCAAGTGCCGGTTCCCCTATGCTGGACTTCACCACCTGGTACTACGGAGTCTTATTACAAATAGGATTTTAATCACCTACCGGTAAATCCTTTTCTCGTAATCTGTAGAGGATACTGGGGTCCATTTAGTACCATGGGGGTATAGACGGGTCCACTAGGAGCCATGGGCACTTTAAGAATTTGATAGTGTGGGCTGGCTCGTTCCATCTATGCCCCTCCTACCAGACTCAGTCTAGGAAACTGTGCCTGAGGAGACGGACATACTTCAAGAGAAGGATAGATAAGGATAGTGGTGAGATTCCGAACCAGCACACACAACAGAGGATAGCCAAGCTAACTACATTTGAAACAGGAACAGCGACGGCTGAACCAACTTTACTTAACCAAGTAAAAGTGCAGGAAGAACGAAGCACCGGGTGGGCGCCCAGCATCCTCTACGGACGAGAAAAGGATTTACCAGTAGGTAATTAAAATCCTATTTTCTCTTACGTCCTAGAGGACACTGGGGTCTATTTAGTACCATGGGGATATACCAAAGCTCCCAAACCGGGTGGGAGAGTGCTGAGGTTCCTGAAGAAATAATTGACCAAACTGAAGGTCCTCAGAGGCCAAAGTATCGAACTTGTAGAACTTAGCAAACATATTCGAAACTGACCAAGTAGCTGCTCGGCAGAGCTGTAAAGCCGAGACACCCTGGGCAGCCGCCCAGGCAGAATCCACCGACCTAGTAGAGTGGGCCTGTACAGATTTTGGACACAGCAAACTTGCCGAGGAATAAGCATGCTGATCCAGCGTGCAATGGTCTGCTTTGAAGCAGGACACCCAATCTTATTGGGATCATAAAGAACAAACAGCGTGTCCGTCTTTCTGTGACGAGCTGTTCTGTTCACATACACCTTCAAAGCCCGCACAACATCCAAAGACTTTGAAGTAGCAGAGGTGTCGGTGACAACCGGTACCACAATAGGTTGGTTGATGTGAAATGCGGACACCACTTTAGGAAGAAATCGCTGACAAGTTCTGAGTTCAGCTCTGTCCTCATGCAAAATTAAATAGGGACTTTTGTGAGACAAAGCCCCCAGCTCCGACACACGTCATGCTAAAGCCAAGGCCAACAGTGTGACAGTCTTCCACGTTAGATATTTGATGTCCACCTCCTGTAAAGGCTCAAACCAGTCCGATTGGAAGAACTGCAGGACCACATTGAGATCCCAAAGTGCCGTAGAAGGAACAAAAGGGAAGATTGATGTGCAGAACACCTTTCAAGAACGTCTGGACCTCAGGGAGAGAAGCCAATTGTTTCTGAAAGAAAATAGACAAGTCCGAAATCTGGACTTTTATTGAGCCCAGACGCAGGCCCACATCCACGCCTGCCTGCAGAAAAAGCAGGAAACGTCCCAGATGAAATTCCACTGCAGAATAATTTCTGCTCTCACACCAAGAGACGTATTTCTTCCAAATACGATGGTAATGCTTAGACGTTACCCCTTCCTGGCTTGGATCATAGTCAGGATAACCTTGTAAGGGATCCCTCTCCTGGCTAGAATCAGCTGTCCAACTTCCATGCCGTCAAATGTAGCGCGGTAAGTCCTGATAGACAAACGGGCCCTGTTGCAGAAGATCCTCACGAAGAGGTAGAGGCCACAGATCTTCGAGGAGCATCTCCAGAAGATCCGCGTACCAGGCCCTTCTTGGCCAGTCCGGAGCACTGAGTATTGCTTGAACCTTTTCCCTTTTTATTTGTTTTAGAATTCTTGGGATCAGAGGAAGAGGAGGAAACATCTGATAGACCCATGGAGTTGTCAGCGCATCTATCGCCACTGCCTGCGGGTCTCTCGGCCTGGAACAATACTGCATAAGCTTCTTGTTGAGACGAGAGGCCATCATGTCGATCTGTGGGTATCCCCATCAACTTGTCAAGCACCTGAACACTTCCGGATGAAGGCCCCACTCTCCAGGGTGCAGGTCGTGTCTGCTGAGGAAGTGTGCTTCCCAGTTGTCTACTACCGGAATAAGATGTGAGGCTTGAAGAAGATGTGAGGCTTGCAGAAGGGTGTTGTATATGGCCCTGAGTTCCAGAAATTTGATTGGAAGGATGACTTCCTGACTTGACCATCTTCCCTGAAACTGCACGCCCTGAGTAACTACTCCTCAACCTCTGAGGCTTGCGTCTGTGGTTAACAGAATCCAGTTCTAAATTCCGAACTTCCATCCTGCGACGAGGTGAGAAGACTGTAGCCAGCACAGAAAGGAGATCCTGGCCTTTGGCGACAGACGGATCCTCTGGTGCATGTGAAGATGCGATCCAGACCATTTGTCCAACAGATCGAGCTGGAAGGGTCTTGCGTGAAACCTTCCGTATTGAAGTGCCTCGTAAGAGGCCACCATTTTCCCCAGAAGGAGAATGCACAGATGCACCGACACCCGGGATCCTGGCACGAATTTGACCAGATCTGACTGAAGAATTGTAGTCGGGCTACCACCTGACAGCCTTCCAGGTATTGCGGTCCACCGTCATGCTGAATTCATTGAGGAAGCCAAGCCTGAGATCTGTTCCTGAGCACCTGCTGTTGCTGGTTTGCGTGGTTTACCTCTTGCACCGCTGGAGTACGTAGAATCACTTTTGGACTTGCCCTTGAACTTGGCCGTCCGAAAGGACTGTAACTTAGAAGCTGAAAAAGTCTTCTTGGTAGGAGGGGCTGCGGAAGGAAGATACGTACACTTACCCGCAGTAGCTGTGGACATCCATTTGTCTAATTCATCTCCAAACAAGGCCTCTCCTGTTAATGGTAGGCCTTCCACGCCTTTCCTGGAGTCCGCGTCAGCAGTCCACTGGCGTAGCCACAAGCCCCTGTGTGCCGACACTGCCATATCGGTTAAGCATGCCTATTTCCTTTATGGCTTCCACCATAAAGTTCGCAGAGTCCTGTATATGCTGCAGAAGTAAGACAACATCCCACCTAGATAAGGAATCTAACACCTCAATTAGCTTACCTGACCATTTCGCAATGGCTTTAGTGATCTACGCACATGCAATAGTGGGTCTTTGGGCCACCCCAGCAGCTGTGTACAATGATTTGAGTGTAGTCTCAATTTTTACGATCAACCGTGTCTTTCATGGAGGCTGCACCAGGAACAGGCAATACAATTTTACGAGACAGCCTAGAGACTGATGCGTCCACTATCGGTGGATTTTCCCATTTTTTCCTATCCTCCAGAGGAAAAGGAAAAGATGAGAGTAACCTTTTAGGGATCTGAGACTTCTTATAAGGATTAACCCATGGTTCTTCAAACAGGGTATTCAATTCCTTTGACACAGGAAAAGTAACTGAGTACTTCTTTTTTACATTAAAATAAGATTCCTCAAACTCCTCTGACACCTTATAAGGAATATGCAGAACATCTCTGATAGCCTGTATTCCCTGTGACAGAGCTGTATCCCACCCCTCTGAGTCCACCTCCCCCTCCTCCATGTCTGACCTGTCAGCGTCAGATTCAGACTGCAGAATATGGGCCAGAGATCGCTTTTGCGGACAAATGGGAGGGGATTGAGACGCCATTTTGGGGACTGAGTCTCTGTTCATAAACTCATCCACAGTCTGTTTTAAGTATTGCGTCTCTTTCCCATTGCGGGACAATTTTGTAGAAAGAGTTGAGATCATTCCTTTAAGAGAATTAACCCATTCCGGTTCTGCCCCGCTAGTCTGTGAACCTTGAGTACCCAGTAGTGAGCCCCCAGATGAAGAGGAACACTCTGCGGTAAAAGAGACACACTCTTTGCCTGACAACGTAAATGTGACAGCACACACACACACACACACACAGGAAAGGTTAAGCACAATTAACCCACAAAAAGCCCTTCAAGGGGGACACAGAGTTGCTTGGAGCCAGCCCCCACAGCGCCCTTACCTCTAATGCCAAGGTTAGCCGGGTCACAGACTAGGTACCCTGATAGGGGACTTAGTACACTAATAGTCGCTTACCCCCTGCTATGACCCCCTGGTACCGTTGAGGTAATCTGGAATCACACTGGAGGAGCTGCGCGTCCCTGTCCTGTCAACGTCTGTGTCCACTGCAGAGGGAAAAAGGCGCTGGTGAGCTGCTGGATCCTCTCATAGTGAAGCCCCGCCCCTGCAATGGCGCGCGGTCTTCCCGCTTTTTTTTATACTGGCTGAGGAATCTGGTGCTTAAAATGGAGAACACCGTTTTAAGGCTGTTGTGCCAGTATGGGTACTGTGTACAGTGTACGGGGACGCAGTTGTGTACTGTGTTCGGAGACGCATTCCGCCCTGTGTAGGAGCCGTGCGTATCCGTACCCTCATGCCGGCATAATTGCCGGGGCACCGCTAGCCGGGACGCCGGCTCAGTACTTACCACTCTTCATTCTTCTGGCTCTGTTAGGGGTGGCGGCGTGCTGCGGGAATGTACGCTTGCCGTGGTGGGGCTTGCGAATAGTTCCCTCAGGAGCTCAGTGTCCTGTCAGCGGGAAATAGGACCATTAACCCTTCAAGAGGTTGGCCCGTCCCCCCCCTAAGTCCCATGAAACAGGTAGGCTGGTGCCAACCAGCCCTGCCTGAAAATAACAAACAAAGAAAATAAATGCAGATAACTCTTCCTTCAGTGTGACCGGCTCCTCCGGGCACATTTTCTAAACTGAGTCTGGTAGGAGGGGCATAGAGGGAGGAGCCAGCCCACACTATCAAATTCTTAAAATGCCCATGGCTCCTAATGGACCCATCTATACCCCCATAGTACTAAATGGACCCCAGTATCCTCTAGGACGTAAGAGAAAATAGGATTTTAATACCTACCGGTAAATCCTTTTCTCTTAGTCCGTAGAGGATGCTGGGGATGCTTCAAAAACCATGGGGTATAGACGGGATCCGCAGGAGACATAGGCACACTAAGACTTTGATTGGGTGTGAACTGGCTCCTCCCTCTATGCCCCTCCTCCAGACTCCAGTTTAAGTAACTGTGCCCAGGGAGACGGACATTTCGAGGAAAGAATTTAATGTTAAACCACGGTGAGCATCTTACCAGCTCACACCTCAGTATGCCGCAGAACTTGGCATTCAATAGACCACCAGCTGACGGCATGAAGAATATGCAGCAATACGCTGACATAAAGCATCACACAACCTGTGTGTGTAAACACAACCAATAACAGCATAACGCATGCCATGGCATGAACCTCATCAGCAACAGGCGGACTGAAACACAACACACCATGTATGTAAACATACCCAATGACTGCAGATACAGTACGCACTGGGACGGGCGCCCAGCATCTTATACGGACTAAGAGAAAAGGATTTACCAGTAGGTATTAAAATCCTATTTTCTCATACGTCCTAGAGGATGCTGGGGATGCTTCAAGAACCATGGGGTTTATACCAAAGCTCTAGAACGGGCGGGAGAGTGCGGATGACTCTGCAGCACCGATTGACCAAACAAGAGGTCCTCATCAGGCAGGGTATCAAACTTGTAAACTTTGTAAAGGTGTTTGATCCCGACCAAGTAGCAGCTCGGCAAAGGTGTAATGCCGAGACCCCTCGGGCAGCCGCCCAGGATGAGCCCACCTTTCTGGTAGAATGGGCTTTCACCGATTTCGGCAACGGCAATCCTGCCGTAGAATGAGCCTGCTGAATCGTATTACAAATCCAGCGCGCAATAGTCTGCTTAGAAGCAGTAGCCCCAACCTTGTTGGGAGCCCATAGGAAAAACAGAGCCTCTGTTTTCCTAATACGAGCCGTTCTGGCGACATAGATTTTTAAAGCTCTGACCACATCGAGAGACTTCGATTCCGCCAAGGTGTCAGTAGACACTGGCACCACAATAGGCTGGTTTACGTGAAACCACTTTGGCAGAAATTGCTGACGAGTTCTCAACTCCGCTCTTTCAGCATGGAAGATTAAATAGGGTCTTTTGTGAGACAAAGCCGCCAATTCAGATACCCGCCTTGCGGATGCTAAGGCCAACATCATGGCTACTTTCCAAGTAAGAAATTTTAATGCAACTTTACGTAAAGGTTCAAACCAATGAGATTGCAGGAACTGCAACACCACATTAAGATCCCCTGGAGCCACAGGGGGCACAAAGGGAGGTTGGATGTGCAACACGCCTTTCAAGAAGGTCTGTATTTCTGGAAGGGAGTCCAATTTCTTCTGAAAGAAAATTGATAAGGCCAAAATTTGTACTTTAATGGAGCCTAACTTTAGGCCCGCATCCACACCTGCTTGCAAAATATGGGGCAACCGCCCCCGCGGAAAATCCTCCGTAGGAGCTTTCTTGGATTCACACCAAGACACATATTTTCTCAAAATATGGTGGTAATGCTTTGCCGTTACTTCTTTTCTAGCCTGAAGAAGTGTGGGAATGACTTCACTGGGAATACCCTTCCGGGCTAGGATTTGGTGTTCAACCGCCATGCCGTCAAACGCAGCCGCGGTAAGACTTGATACACGCACGGCCCCTGTCGTAACAGGACCTCTGGAAGAGGAAGAGGCCAGAGATCTTCTATGAGCAACTCCTGAAGATCTGGATACCAGGCCCTCCTTGGCCAGTCTGGAACAATGAGCATCGCCTGAACCCTTGTTCCCCATATGATCTTTATCACCTTGGAATGAGTGGAAGTGGAGGGAACACCTAGACCGACTGAAACACCCACGGTGTCCCCAGGGCGTCCACCTCTATTACTTGAGGGTCCCTCGACCTGGAACAATATCTTTGAAGTTTCTTGTTGAGGCGAAACGTCAACACGTCTATTTGAGGAATTCCCCAACGACTTGACACTTCTGCAAATACCTCTTGATGAAGACCCCACTCTCCTGAATGGAGATCGTGTCTGCTGAGGAAGTCTGTTTCCCAGTTGTCTACACCAGAAATGAAGACCGCTGACAGAGCGTTTACATGCCTTTCCGTCCAGCGGAAAACTTTTGTGGCTCCTGCCATCTCTGCTCTGCTCTCCGATCTGCCCTGGCGGTTTACGTACGCCACTGCTGTATGTTGTCCGACTGAATTAAGACGTGCAGACCACGAACAAGATGCTTCAGAATGTTTATGTGCAGACAAGCTTCCTGGCTTGACCATTTTCCCTGGAAATTCGTTTCCCCCAGAATGACTGCTCCCCAGCCCTGGAGACTTGCATCCATGGACACCAGGATCCCATCCAGGATCCCGAACCTTCGTCCCTATAGGAGGTAAGAACTGAGCAGCTACCACAGGAGAAAAATTCTGGTCCTGGAAGATAAGATTATTTTCTGATGCATGTGCAGGTGAGACCCGGACCACATATCCAATTGGTCCCGCTAAAAACCACTCTCGCATTTAACCTGCTCACTGAATGGCCTCGTAGGCCGCAACCCTCTTTTTCATCAATGGAACGTATTGATGGATTGACACTGTTGTAGATCTGACCCAACTCTGGATCTTCACAGCTCTTTCCACTGGAAGAAACAAACTCTCAACAGTTCTGTATCTAACATTTTTCCCAACGCCGACAACCGCGTCGTTGGGATCAACCGTGATTCTGGCAAGTTCAGAAGCCAACCACTTTGTTGAAGATCCATCATGGATAAAACAACGTTTTGCACCACTTGTTTCTTGTCCTCCCCGTACGCAGGAGAGCGTCCCAGTACAAGTAATAATGACTTTTTTACTATTGAAGAAAACCATCATACCGCCATCACTCCGGTGAATTGGCACTGACAATCTTGAATAGCAAACCAGGTAAGCCTAATGCGGAAGAACCGCATTTAGACCCTCTTTCTCCTTAACAGATTGGAGATCCCCGCCCAGAGAGATTCCATCTTGCAGTTCAACTTCTTAAGTAGAAATTGTTTGGAATTGTTCTGACCGAGCCTTCCGGCCTCAGAAGCACGAAAAAGCTTGAATAACAGCTTTTATCCTTTTTTTTTTGTGTGTGTGTGACCGGGACAGCAGGACAATGACCTGATCCTGACCCAACTCTTGTATGGCGTCGCATACTATCTCCCCGTCCAGAGGAGAATTGGAAAGGTTTATTTGAAAAATCAGTGAGGGGAATCGTCTGGAAACTCCAGTATGTCCCCCTTGGGACTCTATCCTCAAACTCACTGGTCCATGTACGTTCCAGGACTGACTGAACAGTATTAGACGTTGTCCCACCGGTGTGGCCTCACGCAAGATAGACCCAGCGCCATGCGGTGGATGTGGTAGAAGCAGAGGATGATTTCTGCTTCTGCGAACTTGAAAAGGCTGCTGACCTCTTACCTTTTCACCTTCCTCTACCTGCAAAGAAAGGGAAAACCGTATCCATTCGGTCGAAATGACTGCATCCTACAAAAATGCGTCACCAACCGTTGTGAGGGAACATAGGTCAAGAAGGTAGACTTACCAGTGGTATCTGCCGAGATCAACTTAACAAAGGCATCCCCAAACCAGGCTTCACCTTCATAGGGAAGATACTCCAGTTCTTCTCGGAGTCAGCCTCAGCATTCCATTGGTGAATCCACAATGCCCTCCTAGCCGAGACCGCCATGGAAGTGGCCCGCGAAAACAAGAGTCCCATATCCCTTGTAGTCGCACGGCAGTATGCTGCAAAGATATAGACATGACTCAACTTAAGTTGCATACAACTATTCCCCCATGTGCATGTAACGCAAGTATAAACAACGTACATGCAGACACATAAGTAGAGTATCACATATCTTCCTGCATACGATCCTTTGTGACAGGTCCCCGTGCAGAACAGGGGGTGACTCTCACCTTCTATCCATTGAGAAGGACAAACTTTACCTCACCATTCATTATAAATATCTTTATATACATATATACATACATATATACCTTCCAATGCACCTATAAACACATATATATATATATATATATACACACATATATATATACATACAGTACACATATCTAAAATCTAAATATACATATATGTACATATACATATTTTTTGTCAGGAACAGCAAGGTCCCTAGTGACGTTAATACGTTCTAATGTGTATAAACAGGTACTGAATGCCAATTTTTGAGGATCTGATCAGGAAACATCATGTGTCAACAAAGGGAGAAGAAAGGAAGGCTCTTGTGTGGGCGCACTCTTAAGTAGTTGAAATAAAGTTCAAATAGTTTTAATTATACATAAGAATTGGTAAAATATAACTTTTATTAGATATACATTATAAAGAGTATCTCATGATTACCCATTGAACAACCTGGGATCCAAAAAATGAATGTGATTTAAAATACATATTAAATTGAAAAATTTAAAAGTAATTATATTGAAAAAATGAGGAAATGTTCTGGTCCTGTCTCACAGAATGTGATAAGAAAGGATGTAGACACTTTGCTTTTCTACATCCGTTTCAGCCCGACCAGTACAGAAAATCTGTATTGCTGAGACCAAGCTATGGTCAATTACCAAAAAATGAAAAAGCTGGACAGGTCCGGCAATGGATAGTGAGACATTACCCACTTCCCACCAGTCACCAGCCGTGTACACTGTATGATTTGAAATACAAAGATCAAAGGGTCTTGAGTAATTGTGTAAACAGTGTATGCCTACAAGAGATTGGGATATTGTAGAAAAGAATAAAGACAAGTGGTGATACTGCTGTTGGCGTCAAATAACGCACATCACAGGGATAAAGAGTCTACTACACTGGGTATTCCCTGTGAGTCTCCCCCTCAGGTACTGACCCAGCCCAACACTGTATAGCTTCCAAGATCGGACGAGATCGGGCACTGGCAGTGTGGTATGGTAGTAGACAGATGGATGGGTTAGACGCCAATGAGATTGCACCTATATAAATGAAGATGTGACAATTTTAGTCACGAAAGATGTGGATCTGCTTTCTACGTTAGGCTGGATGCAGTGGGTCCCACATAGGTGGTATTACGCATCCAGGATCATAGATGAGAGTCCACGGAAAGAAGAAAGAAGAAAAAAAAGAGTCAAGAATGGAAGCAGAAGGCATAAATAGTTCTATGCAAAATACCCTGCTAACCAACATTTGCTAACATCAAAAAAAAGGATACAAAAAATAATAATACAAATTGAATGTAGACATTGATAATATCACTTGGATGTCAGATAAGTGAAATAGCTAAGTGCATCTCGGCTGGGTCAGTACCTGAGGGGGAGACTCACAGGGAATACCCAGTGTAGTAGACTCTTTATCCCTGTGATGTGCGTTATTTGAGGCCAACAGCAGTATCACCACTTGTCTTTATTCTTTTCTACAATATCCCAATCTCTTGTAGGCATACACTGTTTACACAATTACTCAAGACCCTTTGATCTTTGTATTTCAAATCATACAGTGTACACGGCTGGTGACTGGTGGGAAGTGGGTAATGTCTCACTTTCCATTGCCGGACCTATCCAGCTTTTTCATTTTTTGGTAATTGACCATAGCTTGGTCTCAGCAATACAGATTTTCTGTACTGGTCGGGCTGAAACGGATGTAGAAAAGCAAAGTATCTACATCCTTTCTTATCACATTCTGTGAGACAGGACCAGAACATTCCCTCATTTTTTCAATATAATTACTTTTAAATTTTTCAATTTAATATGTATTTTAAATCACATTCATTTTTTGGATCCCAGGTTGTTCAATGGGTAATCATGAGATACTCTTTATAATGTATATCTAATAAAAGTTATATTTTACCAATTCTTATGTATAATTAAAACTATTTGAACTTTATTTCAACTACTTAAGAGTGCGCCCACACAAGAGCCTTCCTTTCTTCTCCCTTTGTTGACACATGTTTCTTCTGGCTCTGGGCGCACCACCATATTGGACAGAGATTTGATAATTTACGTAAATATATCCTAATTGTCCGAATTCTGGTTTATTTATTATTATTTGTTATTTCATTCATATTTAGATCAGTGCCGGGTCGCCCCTTTTCTTCTCAGGAAACATTATGGTCGACCTAAGAAAGATTTTCGAGTCGATCTCAGGGAGTAGTAACTGGGCAAAATAACATTTTTGCGAACCTGAAGGGTCTGAGAGAAATCTATTCTATGAATATGATTCCCACCATAAAATTATCACATCTGTGATCGTGCCACAGACCTATACAATCATACTATACATACATATTACACATAGGTATAGATCTATCTGATATGCATCATATTATTATTATTATTATTATCCTTTATTTATATGGCGCCACAAGGGTTCCGCAGCGCCCAGTTACAGAGTACATAAACAAATAATCAAGCAGAAAAACAGCAACTTACAGTTGATGACAGTATAGGACAAGTACAGGGTAAATGAACATAGTTACATAAGCAGATGACACTGGAATAAGTATCAGGTGGCATAAGACTGCTGGATTTGGTGCAGTTGAAGATTATTAAATTAAGAAAGGATAAGCACATGAGAGAAGAGGGCCCTGCTCGTGAGAGCTTACATTCTAAAGGGGAGGGGTAGACAGACAGGGGTGACACAGATGGGGTACATAGAGAGCGTAGAACAGAGGGTTAGGATGAGATTTGGCTGGGTTTTGTGAAGAAGTGGGTTTTGAGAGCCCGTTTGAAGTTTTGTAGAGAGGGGGAGAGGTAGGGAATTCCAGAGAAGTGGTGCAGCACGAGAAAAATCTTGGAGGTAGGAGTGGGAGGAAGTAATCCGCAGGCAGTAGAGTCGGCGTGCATTAGCAGAGCGAAGAGGACGGGTGGGAGTGTAAAGGGAGATAAGGTCAGAGATGTAGATGGGAGAGGAGTTGGTGAGGGCTTTGCAAGCGAGTGTGAGAAGCTTGAAATGGATTCTGAAAGGGAAGGGGAGCCAGTGAAGGTCTAATAAGACAGGAGAGGTGGACGTAGTGCGTTTGGTGAGGAAGATGAGCCGGGCAGCAGCATTGAGGATAGACTGGAGTGGAGAGAGGTATTGGTCAGGAATGCCAGTCAGGAGGAGATTACAGTAGTCCAGTCTGGAGATGACCAGTGAGTGGATAAGAGTCTTAGTAGCATCCTGGGTCAGAAAGGGTCTGATCCTGGAAATATTTTTTAGATGAAAACGGCAGGTTTGTGAGAGGTGCTGAATGTGTGGTTTGAAGGAGAGGGAGGAGTCAAGGATTACTCCAAGACCGCGCACTTGAGGGCTAGAGGAGATAGTAGTGCTATCAATAGATAATGAGATTGTAGGAGGTGAGGTTATGCGGGAGGGAGGGAAGATGATCAGCTCGGTCTTAGACATGTTAAGTTTAAGAAAGCGCTGGGACATCCAGGAAGAGGTAGTAGAGAGACAGTTGGAGATACGAGTGAGGAGAGCAGGGGAGAGGTCTGGAGAGGAAAGATAGATTTGGGTGTCATCAGCATAGAGATGATATTGGAAACCAAAAGAACTAATGAGCTTACCTAGTGAGGACGTATAGAGAGAGAAGAGAAGAGGACCAAGGACAGAACCTTGGGGTACCCCTACAGTTAGTGAAAGTGAGGGGGAGGTGGAGTCATGAGAGGAGACAGAGAATGAACGGTCAAAGGTAGGAGGACAGCCAAGAGAGGGCAGTATCACGTAGACCAATGGAGTGAAGGTTTTGCAGTAGAAGAGGATGGTCCACAGTGTCAAAAGCAGCAGAGAGATCAAGTAGAATAAGTAGAGAGTAGTGTCCCTTGGATTTAGCAGCATGGAGGTCATTGCAAACTTTTGTAAGGGCAGTTTCAGTGGAGTGGAGAGGACGGAAGCCAGACTGGAATGGGTCAAGCAGTGAGTGTGAGGAAAGAAAGGAAGTAAGGCGGTTGTAGACAATACGCTCAAGGAGTTTGGAGGCAAAAGGGAGGAGAGAGATGGGTCGGTAGTTGGAGAGAGTGTTTGGATCAAGGGTAGGTTTTTTAAGAATAGGAGAGTGAATGCTTGAAGGCAGAGGGGACAGTGCCTGATGAGAGGGAGAGATTGAGAAGGTGGGAAAGATGGGAACAAGCAGAAGTAGAGAGGTAGCGGCGAGGCGGGAGGGAATAGGGTCAAGTGGGGAGGTGGTGAGGGGACAGGAACAAATGAGGGCCATGACTTCCTCTCCAGATGCATGGGAGAAAGATGTCAGAGTAGGTGCGAGGGATGGGGAGGGTTGGTAAGGGATGGGAGAAAGCTGGTTACTGATTATCTGGTGTGATGTGATGTCCTGACATATGGAGTCAATTCTGGATGTGAAGTAAGTGGCAAAGTCAAGAGCAGAGAGTGAGGAGGGGAGACGAGGTGGAGGTGGGCAGAGGAGTGAGTTGAGAGTGGCAAAGAGGCGCCGGGGGTTGGAAGACTGGGAGGAGATGAGGTTCTTGAAGTATGACTGTTTAGCAAGAGAAAGGGCAGCACTGAAGGATGAGAGCATAAGTTTGAAATGGAAGAAGTCTGCCTTAGAGCGTGATTTCCTCCAGTGTCGCTCAGCAGTACGTGAGCATTTTTGCAGATATCTGGTGCATTTGGTGTGCCAGGGTTGAGGTGTTAATTTGCGAGGGTGAATAGTGGTTGGTGGAGCAACAGAGTCAAGAGCAGAAGTAAGGGATGCATTGAATGTGGAAGTGGCTTGTTCAGGGCATGAGAGAGAGAGAATAGGAGAGAGAAGTGAGTCAAACAGGGAGGAAAGGAATGTGGTGTCAATAGCTTCAATGTTACCCTTGGTGATGGTAGCCTTAGGAGGTAGAGATGGGGAAGTCGAGAGAGATAGGTTAAAGGAGAGCAGATGGTGGTCAGAGAGGGGAAATGGGGAGTTGGAAAAATAAGAAATATCACAGCGGTGAGTGAAGACCAGATCCAGTGAGCTCCCATTCACATGGGAGGGTGAGGAGGTCCACTGGGAGAGACCAAGTGAAGAGGTGAGATTAAGGAGTTTAGAAGCAGGGGATTGTGTGGGAATGTCAATAGGGATGTTGAAATCGCCTAGGATAATGGAGGGAATGTCAGAAGAGAGGAAGTGAGGAAGCCAGGAAGCAAAGTTGTCGATGAATTTGGAAGCAGTGCCAGGGGGGCGGTAAATGATAGCTACTCTAAGATGGACTGGTTGGAAGAGGCGTATGGCATGGACCTCAAATGTAGAGAATGTAAGGGATGGTTCTGGTGGTATGAGTTGGTAGGAGTATCTAGAAGGTAAAAGGACCCCAACACCACCCCCATGGCGACCCCCAGGTCGGGGTGTGTGTGAATGTGAGGCCCCCAGCAGAGAGAGCAGCAGGAGAAGTAGTGTCAGAGGGCGTAATCCAAGTTTCAGTAATGGCTAGTAGGTGTAGGGAGTTGGAAATGAAAAGGTCATGAGTGGGGACCAGTTTGTTACAAACAGATCTGGCATTCCAGAGGGCACAGGATAGGGGGTATGAGTTTGTGGGAGAGATGTGAATGAGATTATCAGGATTGCTGTAGCGATGAGGTGAGATTAACTTTGAGGGCAGGGATGATGAGAGAGTAGTGATGGTATGGGTGCCTGAGCTAGGAGGGGAAACTGCAGGAGGTGGGCAGGGAGGGAGGTCAGTGTGATGTGGATGGGGGTGTGGGGAGGTGACAGGGAAGGGAGAGAGGGAGCAGGGCTGAGTTGTGGGGTAGCAGGACCATGGGGCAGAGGTGAATGAAAGTGGAGTGACAGGAAAGGAGGGGGAAGGAGACAGAGGGATGGAGGGGAGACAGAGGAGGAGGTGCAGGAGACTAGGGTGGAAGGATAAAGATACATTATTAGGTAGACACTGAGTGATGTGGGGAGTATAAGAAAGCCTTGACATAGTGTTAAGTAGGTAAATAGGTTGAGGGAAAGTGGAAGTAGGAGTGGAGACTGTAAGGGAATCAGAGCAGAAGAATTGCAGAAATGCAGGTGAGAAAAGCAGTGTAGGCTCAATGGGTGTAGATTTAGTATGAAATGAGTCAAAAGCGTAGATAAAGTGGGTGCAGAAATGTATTTGGGCTGTAAGAAATGAAAGGATTGTGAGAGGGTTAAGAAGCAATGGTAATTCTGTTCGATTTTTTTAAGTGTTTGTAGATGAGAAGATGAACTCACAATTGTCCCAAAGAAGATCTTTGTGATCCTGATTATGGATGGAAACTTGATCTTACATATGTTTCTTTCTGCAAATAGGTTGCATAGTGTTCACAGAGTGAAAGTTTGAGGGTGATACATTTGTATATACAGTTGATATTGATAAGTTGTTCATCTGTTGTTGTTTGAGGTTTTCTTTCAGTTTTTCGTCCAGTTTAAGTCCAGGCTTTGATACTACAATTATATATCTGCTCCCTTTGAGCCTCCTCCCTTCGAGTCCTACACCGTGGATCAATCAGCCAGGCTTAATCAGCCAAGTATACTCTAATATGAACTAACATTAACATGTGTAAGGTATAAGTTCACTGATTAAGACCCCCCATATCCACCCAGTCAGATATTGTTGGTGCAGACAGGGACACCCCCCACGTCTGTGTCTCCCATATAGTTTTCTCTTGGGAAAATATACCTCTACTGACATGTTGACATATTTACATGTACAAAGTACCGTTAGGAAACGACAGCACCGACATAGTCCTTCCCTTTGTGGCAGAGCCCTCAGCCTCAAATATGCCGACACACGTGTACCAAACACCCACCGACATTTCACTGGCTATAAGGGATAGACCCCAGTACATTTTGTCATGGAAACACAGAAGGAGTTTATCAGCTCATTTTCCCCAGCGCCCATGATATACTGTTTTTATTTCACTTTATATCACACCAAACCACTGTGCCCCCCCTTGTTTTCTACTCTGATCCATGCAGCAGTGTTTAGGAAGGACCAGCGTCTCTGTGAGGAGAAAATGGCGCTGGAAGTGCTGTAAGGGCTAAGCCACACCCCCTCACTGGCGCGCTTCAGTCCCGCTCAAATTCACATCTTTATACTGGCGGGGGTTATATTTTAGTGCCTAGGCACTTATAATACCAGTTTTAGAAGCTTCAATGCCCCCCCTGCGCCCTGCACCCTGTCAGTGCAGCTGTGTGTGTGGGAGCATGGCGCGCAGCGCGACCGCTGCGCGGTACCTCAACCCTGAAGTCTTCTGCCGTCACTGAAGTCTTCTTTTCTTCTTTATACTCACCTGGCTTCTTTCTTCCGGCTCTGTGAGGGAGTTGATGTCACGGCTCCGGGAACAAGCAGCTAGGTGTACCAAGTGATCGAACCCTCTGGAGCTAATGGTGTCCAGTAGCCTAAGAAGCAGAGCCCTTGAACTCTTAAGAAGTAGGTCTGCTTCTCTCCCTTCACTCCCACGAAGCAGGGAGCCTGTAGCCAGCAGGTCTCCCTGAAAATAATAAACCTAACAAAGTCTTTTCAGAGAAACTCAGTAGAGCTCCCCTGTGTGTGACCAGTCTCTCTGGGCACAGAATCTAAACTGGACTCTGGAGGAGGGGCATAGAGGGAGGAGCCAGTTCACACCCAATCAAAGTCTCAAAGTGTGCCTATGTCTCCTGCGGATCCCGTCTATACCCCATGGTTCTTGAAGCATCCCCAGCATCCTCTAGGACGTATGAGAAATGGATTATAATGGAGTATATCCGACCTGTACTCCTATGCCCTGGAGGATATAGTGGGGTCCCTGCTTTGTTACAGTGTCAACGCCAGCATCGCAGTCCGTCTCCCTAGACGGCAACAGGAACGCGATTTAGTGACTGGTCCCGTCTGGGGGACCCTCTTACCTCCTCCCCATAGCAGCCATGTGAACCAGGAGAGCGTCTGCGACAGCGTGCCCAGAGCCGGAGCGTCTCCACCGCAAGTGCCTGGGAACAGGCCGCAGGAGTATGTGATGCCGCTTGGGAGGTGATGGAGCTGCAGCAAGTGTCACCATGACATACAGTGCTGTCAGCCCAGTTTTGAAGAAATTTTCTGTCAGAAAAAGCTTTTTCAGGGCTGCCCAGTGCAGCCCTCCTGTTAGTGACTGCTTCTACAGGCACCAACTCAAAACTGAGCTCACAGTGCCTGGAGGCGTGGTTATAGAGGAGGCCGCACAATGCATCCTGGGACAGCTTAAAGCTTTAGCCTGTTGGTGCCTCTCTGGATCAAGATCCACTCTACACCCGATGTTTCCCTGTGGAAACCAATGTACCCTGCTGCAGAAAGTATGTATATTAATTGTAACTACATAAGGTCCAATCATGCCACTGAAGAGATGAGCTACATGAAGGATCCAGGTAGATGGTGTAATAGGATGTGATTGAGTTGACAGGTCACTTAGGTTGAAAGGGCATGTAACGTTTACCCTCATTTGCATAAGGTAGATGAGTGCACACATAAGCAGATTCTGCCCTTCCATTTAATTAAATAAGCTTTCAACAGGATCATGATCTAGCCGACCAATTGGAACCACTCGTGCCTTGATATCAGGCCTACTGCAGTGATCTTATCTGACTGGATTACAAAACATGTATCACATCTATGACTAGTTAGAACCATTTTATATCTTATCTGACTTTAATTAGCCACATAACCTGTACAGTGTAGATATGTCAACACCAATATGGGAGAGATGGTAAGAGCTAGCACTGCTAACTTCTACTTCATTCAATAATTTACTATTGTTACTTCCTAAAGCTATTTTAAACATAAAGATAATGTACAAACACTGGATAGAAAGTCACATCACCAGGCGAACACAGACCAAACAAGCGCTTATTACCTGGTGTCTTTTCACAATGTCTTTAAGCTTGCTCTGCAGCTTTGAATCGATGTCTGCATGAAGGTATATATTTGGTCTGGATAAACAGTTATTCTGCAGAGTTAAGAAAAAGGAATCGTACATACATTATATTAATATGGAATAACATAAGTTACTCTCTTATCACTCCTTTGTACAATACACAACTGACATTAAAGAAGAGGAAGACAGTAAAAGAAAGAAGACGAAAAATAAAAATGTCAATTCAAAAATGATATTTGGAACACATAACTGCAATACTTAGCAACTTTCATGTATTATATAATATCCATTTTACTCTATAAAGTATGAACAGTAAATGCCGGCTGCTGTCTCTCTTCTGAGAGCTGGGTTAAAGAAAAATGCAGATTCTCTGCTGTACTAGATGAAATGGGAGAGATTACCTGCACAAGGGACTTTTCTATGTTCATAAACATTTCCACATTACGATCCATTCGTGATGGGTTCTGGAAATCAAACCTACGCCTACAGGGAATATAAAGATGAAATTAGAGAGAAGAAAGTTATTCTTATAACTGCTGACACATTACATAACTTTGTGGAATTGTGACCAGAAAGGTAGGTAATGCCAGCAATCATTAACAATAAAACAGCTATATACAAGACACTATCAATTCTACACTACACATCACTTTGAGAAAAAAGATCAGTCTATTTCTCATCACCTCAATACACAATGCCCTATTAAGAAAATGCAACTAACACTGAATTTTGAGCTCATACAAATGTGATAATATATATTATAATAAGCCAGGAATTTCATGACATTGAATGAGAGAATATGGTACAGAGGTGTCCACCTGCATGTAAAACAGCCCTTCTAGTTACGTCATGCCGTGGCATCACTTGGTATCACCGAGCATCTTTTCGTGTGACTTTTCTATTCAAATTAGTCTTATTTGTTAAGTGAGGAATCAAGCACTGCCTGAAATCCTCATGAATCGGCATGGGAACGGGATCTCGGACAGTCCTTAGATGATGAAGACTGGGCGAGATTTGGAACAATGCTGCTTCTAGTTCGATATGTGTGAAAACTAAGGGAAATATAAATTGTTGTATCGCTGGTATTATGTGCCCTACAGATTAAAAACCATGTTTCCCGATACTTCGGATAGGTGTTGGAGGTGTTGTACTGATGAGGGCACCTTTTTACACATCTGGTGGTCTTGTCAGAAACTTACCTGCATACAGTGCATCTGGAAAGTATTCACAGCGCTTCCCTTTTTCCACATTTTGTTATGTTACAGCCTTATTCCAAATGGAATAAATACAGTTTTTCCCTCAAAATTCTACACACAATGGGGGTCATTCCGAGTTGTTCGCTCGTTATTTTTTTCTCGCAACGGAGCGATTAGTCGCTAATGCGCATGCGCAATGTCCGCAGTGCGACTGCGCCAAGTAAATTTGCTATGCAGTTAGGTATTTTACTCACGGCATTACAAGGTTTTTTTCTTCGTTCTGGTGATCGTAATGTGATTGACAGGAAGTGGGTGTTTCTGGGTGGAAACTGGCCGTTTTATGGGTGTGTGTGAAAAAACGCTACCGTTTCTGGGAAAAACGCGGGAGTGGCTGGAGAAACGGAGGAGTGTATGGGCGAACGCTGGGTGTGTTTGTGACGTCAAACCAGGAACGACAAGCACTGAACTGATCGCACTGGCAGAGTAAGTCTCGAGCTACTCAGAAACTGCACCGAGAAGTCTTTTCGCAATTTTGCGAATCTTTCGGTCGCAATTTTGATAAGCTAAGATTC
Source organism: Pseudophryne corroboree (assembly GCF_028390025.1). NCBI lineage: Eukaryota > Metazoa > Chordata > Amphibia > Anura > Myobatrachidae > Pseudophryne > Pseudophryne corroboree. Next base: position 248,689,420 of record NC_086445.1, read on the forward strand.
ACTCCCAGTAGGCGGCGGCTTAGCGTGTGCAAAGCTGCTAAAAGCAGCTTGCGAGCGAACAACTCGGAATGACCCCCAATACCCCATAATGACAATGTGAAAAAGTTTTTTACATTTGTTTTGCAAATTTATTAAAAATAAAAAACTAAGAAATCAAATGTACATAAGTATTCACAGCCTTTGCCATGAAGCTCAAAATTGAGCTCAGGTGCATCCTGTTTCCACTGATCATCCTTGAGATGGTCCTACAGCTTAATTGGAGTCCACATGTGGTAAATTCAGTTGATTGGACATGATTTGGAAAGGCGCACACCTGTCTATATAAGGTCCCACACTTGGGACAGTGCATGTCTGAGCACAAACCAAGCACGAAGTCAAAGGAATTGTCTGTAGACCTCCGAGACAGGATTGTCTTGAGGCACAAATCTGGAGAAAGGTACAGAAAAATATCTGCTGCTTTGAAAGTCCCAATGGAAGAAGTTCGGAACCACCAGGACTCTTCCTACAGCTGGCAGGCCGCCTAAACTGAGCGATTGAGGGGAGAAGGGCCCTAGTCAGGGAGGTGACCAAGAACCCGGTGGTCACTCTGTCAGAGCTACAGCATTCCTCTGTGGAGAGAGGAGAACCTTCCAGAAGGACAACCATCTCTGCAACAATCCACCAATCATGCCTTTACGGTAGAATGGCCAGACGGAAGCCATTCCTTAGTAAAAAGCACATGACAGCCCGCCTGAAGTTTGCCAAAATGCACCTGAAGGACTTTCAGACCATGAGAAACAAAATTCTCTGGTCTGATGAGACATAGATTGAACTCTTTGGCGTGAATGCCAGGCGTCATGTTTGGAGGAAACCAGGCACCGCTCATCACCAGGCCAATATCATCCCTACAGTGAAGCATGGTGGTGGCAACATGATGCTGTGGGGATGTTTTTCAGCGGCAGTAACTGGGAGACTAGTCAGGATAGAGGGAAAGATGAATGCAGCAATGTACAGAGACATCGTGGATGAAAACTTACTACAGAGCGCTCTTGACCTCAGACTGGGGCGACGGTTCATCTTTCAGCAGGACAACGACCCTAAGCACACAGCCAAGATATCAAAGGAGTGGCTTCAGGACAACTCTGTGAAAGTCCTTGAGTGGCCCAGCCTTGAATCCGATTGAACATCTCTGGAGATATCTGAAAATGGCTGTGCACCAACGCTTCCCATCCAACCTGATGGAGCTTGAGAGGTGCTGCAAAGAGGAATGGGCGAAACTGCCCAAAGATAGGTGTGCCAAGCTTGTGGCATCATATTCAAAAAGACTTGAGGCTGTAATTGCTGCCAAAGGTGCATCAACATAGTATTGAGCAAAGGCTGTGAATACTTATGTACATGTGATTTCTTAGTTTTTTATCTTTAATAAATTTGCAAAAATCTAAAAAAAAAAAAAACGTTTTTCACGTTGTCATTATGGGGTATTGTGTGTAGAATTTTGAGGGGGAAAAAATAAGAATTTACTCACCGGTAATTCTATTTCTCGTAGTCCGTAGTGGATGCTGGGTACTCCGTAAGGACCATGGGGAATAGACGGGCTCCGCAGGAGACTGGGCACTCTTAAAAGAAAGATTAGGTACTACATCTGGTGTGCACTGGCTCCTCCCTCTATGCCCCTCCTCCAGACCTCAGTTAGGGAAACTGTGCCCGGAAGAGCTGACATTACTAGGAAAGGATTTGGAATCCAGGGTAAGACTCATACCAGCCACACCAATCACACCGTACAACTTGTGATAACTATACCCAGTTAACAGTATGAACAACAACTGAGCCTCATTCAACAGATGGCTCAGAACAATAACCCTATAGTTAAGCAATAACTATATACAAGTATTGCAGAAAGTCCGCACTTGGGACGGGCTCCCAGCATCCACTACGGACTACGAGAAATAGAATTACCGGCGAGTAAATTCTTATTTTCTCTGACGTCCTAGTGGATGCTGGGTACTCCGTAAGGACCATGGGGATTATACCAAAGCTCCCAAACGGGCGGGAGAGTGCGGATAACTCTGCAGCACCGAATGAGCAAACTCAAGGTCCTCCTCAGCCAGGGTATCAAACTTGTAGAATTTTGCAAAAGTGTTTGATCCCGACCAAGTAGCAGCTCGGCAAAGTTGTAAAGCCGAGACCCCTCGGGCAGCCGCCCAAGAACAGCCCACCTTCCTCGTGGAATGGGCTTTTACTGATTTAGGATGCGGCAGTCCAGCCGCAGAATGTGCAAGTTGAATCGTGCTACAGCTCCAGCGAGCAATAGTCTGCTTAGAAGCAGGAGCACCCAGCTTGTTGGGTGCATGCAGGATAAACAGCGAGTCAGTTTTTCTGACTCTAGCAGTCCTGGAAACATAGATTTTCAGGGCCCGGACTACGTCCAGCAACTTGGAATCCTCCAAGTCCCGAGTAGCCGCAGGCACCACAATAGGTTGGTTCAAATGAAACGCTGATACCACCTTTGGGAGAAATTGGGGACGAGTCCTCAATTCTGCCCTGTTTTATATGGAAAATCAGATATGGGCTGTTACAGGACAAAGCCGCCAATTCTGACACACGCCTAGCTGAGGCCAAGGCCAACAGCATGACTACCTTCCACGTGAGATACTTCAACTCCACGGTCTGAAGTGGCTCAAACCAATGTGATTTTAGGAAATCCAACACTACGTTGAGATCCCAAGGTGCCACTGGAGGCACAAAAGGGGGCTGAATATGCAGCACTCCCTTAACAAACGTCTGAACTTCAGGCAGTGAAGCCAGTTCTTTTTGAAAGAAAATAGACAGGGCCGAAATCTGGACATTAATGGATCCCAATTTTAGGCCCATAGTCACTCCTGACTGTAGGAAGTGCAGAAATCGACCCAGCTGAAATTCCTCCGTTGGGGCCTTCATGGCCTCACACCAAGCAACATATTTTCGCCATATGCGGTGATAATGTTTTGCTGTCACATCCTTCCTAGCTTTTATGAGCGTAGGAATGACTTCAACCGGAATGCCCTTTTCCATTAGGATCCGGCGTTCAACCGCCATGCCGTCAAACGCAGCCGCGGTAAGTCTTGGAACAGACAGGGCCCCTGCTGTAGCAGGTCCTGTCGGAGCGGCAGAGGCCAAGGGTCCTCTGAGATCATTTCTTGTAGCTCCAGGTACCAAGTTATTCTTGGCCAATCCGGAACGATGAGTATAGTTCTTACTCCTCTCTTTCTTATTATCCTCAGTACCGTTGGTATGAGAGGAAAAGAGGGAACACATAAACCGACTGGTACACCCACGGTGTCACTAGAGCGACCACAGCTATCGCCTGAGGGTCCCTTGACCTGGCGCAATATCTTTTTAGCTTTTTGTTGAGGCGGGACGCCATCATGTCCACCTGTGGCCTTTCCCAACGATTTACAATCAGCTGGAAGACTTCTGGATGAAGTCCCCACTCTCCCGGGTGGAGGTCGTGCCTGCTGAGGAAGTCTGCTTCCCAGTTGTCCACTCCCGGAATGAACACTGCTGACAGTGCTAGCACGTGATTCTCCGCCCATCGGAGAATCCTTGTGGCTTCTGCCATCGCCATCCTGCTTCTTGTGCCGCCCTGTCGGTTTACATGGGCGACAGCCGTGATGTTGTCTGACTGAATCAGCACCGGCTGGTTTTGAAGCAGGGGTTCTGCTTGACTTAGGGCATTGTAAATGGCCCTTAGTTCCAGAATATTTATGTGTAGGGAAGTCTCCTGACTCGACCATTGTCCTTGGAAGTTTCTTCCCTGAGTGACTGCCCCCCAACCTCGGAGGCTTGCATCCGTGGTCACCAGGACCCAGTCCTGAATGCCGAATCTGCGGCCCTCGAGAAGATGAGCACTCTGCAGCCACCACAGCAGAGACACCCTGGTCCTCGGGGACATGGTGATCAGCCGATGCATCTGAAGATGCGATCCGGACCACTTGTCTAACAGATCCCACTGAAAGATCCTTGCATGGAACCTGCCGAAGGGAACTGCTTCGTAAGAAGCTACCATCTTTCCCAGGACTCGCGTGCAGTGATGCACCGACACCTGTTTTGGTTTCAGGAGGTCTCTGACCAGAGATGACAACTCCTTGGCCTTCTCCTCCGGGAGAAACACCTTCTTCTGTTCTGTGTCCAGAATCATGCCCAAGAACAGCAGACGCGTCGTAGGAACCAGCTGCGACTTTTGTATATTCAGAATCCAGCCTGTTGTAGCACTTCCTGAGATAGCGCTACTCCGACCAATAACTGCTCCTTGGACCTTGCCTTTATAAGGAGATCGTCCAAGTACGGGATAATTATAACTCCCTTCTTTCGCAGGAGTATCATCATTTCGGCCATTACCTTGGTAAATACCCTCGGTGCCGTGGACAGACCAAACGGCAACGTCTGGAATTGGTAATGGCAGTCCTGTACCACAAACCTGAGGTACTCCTGGTGAGGTGGGTAAATGGGGACATGTAGGTAAGCATCTTTGATGTCCAGTGACACCATAAAATCCCCCTCTTCCAGGCTTGCAATAACCGCCCTGAGCGATTCCATTTTGAACTTGAACTTCCTTATATAAGTGTTCAAGGATTTCAAATTTAGAATGGGTCTCACCGAACCGTCTGGTTTCGGTACCACAAACATTGTGGAATAGTAACCCCGTCCCTGTTGAAGGAGAGGAACTTTGATTATCACCTGCTGGAGGTACAGCTTGTGAATTGCCGCCAGCACTACCTCCCTTTCCTTGGGAGTAGCTGGCAAGGCTGATTTGAGGTAACGGCGAGGGCGAGACATCTCGAACTCCAGCTTGTATCCCTGAGATACCACTTGTAGAACCCAGAGATCCACCTGTGAGCGAACTCACTGGTCGCTGAAGTTCCGGAGACGGGCCCCCACCGCACCTGGCTCCACCTGTGGAGCCCCAGCGTCATGCGGTGGACTTAGTGGAAGCAGGGGAGGATTTTTGTTCCTGGGAACTGGCTGTATGGTGCAGCTTTTTCCCTCTACCCCTGCTTCTGGGCAGAAAGGACGCGCCTCTGACCCGCTTGCCTATCTGAGGCCGAAAGGACTGTACTTGATAATACGGTGCTTTCTTAGGCTGTGAGGGAACCTGAGGTAAAAAAGTCGACTTCCCAGCTGTTGCTGTGGATACGAGGTCCGAGAGACCGTCCCCAAACAATTCCTCACCCTTATAAGGCAAAACTTCCATGTGCCTTTTAGAATCAGCATCACCTGTCCACTGCCGAGTCCATAATACTCTCCTGGCAGAAATGGACATTGCATTAATTCTAGATGCCAGCCGGCAAATGTCCCTCTGTGCATCCCTCATATATAAGACTACGTCTTTAATATGCTCTATGGTTAGCAAAATAGTATCCCTGTCAAGGGAATCAATGTTATCTGACAGGGAATCAGACCATGCTGCTGCAGCACTACACATCCATGCTGAAGCAATAGCAGGTCTCAGTATAGTACCTGAGTGTGTATACACAGACTTCAGGATAGCCTCCTGCTTTCTATCTGCAGGCTCCTTTAAGGCGGCCGTATCCTGAGACGGCAGTGCCACCTTTTTTGATAAGCGTGTGAGCGCCTTGTCCACCCTAGGGGATGTTTCCCAACGCAACCTGTCCGTTGGCGGGAAAGGGTACGCCATTAGTAACCTCTTAGAAATCACTAATTTCTTATCTGGGGAACACCACGCTTCTTCACACAATTAATTTAACTCATCAGATGGGGGAAAAGTCACTGGCTGCTTTTTCTCCCCAAACATAATACCCTTTTTAGTGGTAACCGGGTTAATGTCAGAAATGTGCAACACATTTTTCATAGCCGTAATCATGCATCGGATGGCCCTTGTGGATTGTACATTTGTCTCATCCTCGTCGACACTGGAGTCAGACTCCGTGTCGACATCTGTGACTGCCATCTGAGGTAGCGGGCGTTTTTGAGCCCCTGATGGCCTCTGAGACGCTTGGGCAGGCGCGGGCTGAGATGCCGGCTGTCCCAAAGCTGTTACGTCATCGAACCTTTTATGCAAGGAGTTGACACTGTCGGTTAATACCTTCCACATATCCATCCACTCTGGTGTCGGCCCCGCAGGGGGCGACATCACACTTATCGGCTCCTGCTCCGCCTCCCCGTAAGCGTCCTCATCAAACATGTCGACACAGACGTACAGACACACCGCACACACACACACACACACACACAGGGAATGCTCTGACTGAGGACAGGACCCCACAAAGTCCTTTGGGGAGACAGAGAGAGGCAGTATGCCAGCACACACCAGAGCGCTATATAACAGAGGGATTTACACTAATACAAAGTGAATTTTCCCCCCAATAGCTGCTTATATCACCTTTTGCGCCTAAATTTATGTGCCCCCCCTCTCTTTTTTACCCTTTCCGTAGTGTATACTGCAGGGGAGAGCCTGGGGAGCGTCCTTACAGCGGAGCTGTGAAGAGAAAATGGCGCTGGCTGTGCTGAGGAAGATAGCCCCGCCCCTTCAGCGGCGGGCTTCTCCCGCTTTTTAATAATATTTATGGCGGGGGATTAGGCACATATACAGTTTAAAACTGTATTATGTGCATTTTGCCAACTAAGGTATACATATTGCAGCCCAGGGCGCCCCCCCCCCCCCAGCGCCCTGCACCCACCAGTGACCGGAGCGTGTGGTGTGCTGTGGGAGCAATGGCGCACAGCTGCAGTGCTGTGCGCTACCTTGGAGAAGACCGGAGTCTTCAGCCGCCGATTTTCTCCTGGAATCTTCCGTCTTCTGGCTCTGCAAGGGGGACGGCGGCGCAGCTCCGGGAACAGACGATCGAGGTCGGGCCCTGTGTTCGATCCCTCTGGAGCTAATGGTGTCCAGTAGCCTTAAAAGCACAAGCTAGCTGCAAGCAGGTAGGTTTGCTTCTCTCCCCTCAGTCCCTCGTAGCAGTGAGTCTGTTGCCAGCACATCTCACTGAAAATAAAAAACCTAACAAATACTTTCTTTTTCTAGTAAGCTCAGGAGAGCCCACTAGGTGCATCCAGCTCTGGCCGGGCACAGATTCTAACTGAGGTCTGGAGCAGGGGCATAGAGGGAGGAGCCAGTGCACACCAGATGTAGTACCTAATCTTTCTTTTAAGAGTGCCCAGTCTCCTGCGGAGCCCATCTATTCCCCATGGTCCTTACGGAGTACCCAGCATCCACTAGGACGTCAGAGAAATTAATTTATTCCATTTTGGAATAAGGCTGTAATGTAAAAAAATGTGGAAAAAGTAAAGTGCTGTGAATACTTTCCGGGTGCACTGTATGGCAGGAGATCAATGCCCTGCTCGCGCACCTATTTGAAATAAGTATCTCTTTCTATCCCAAATACGTTGTACTCCCACTGACTCTCCCAATCCTCACACGGCATCAAAATAAAGTGTTCCAACACATCGTCTCCGCTATGACCTGTCAAACAGGTGCTGATTGGAAAAGTCACTCACCCTCCCCTATGTCAGCAATTTTATCCCATATATGGTATGTACATAAAATGGAGTATATGACTGACATCATCATCTGTAATTCCTCTAACTCTTATTAAAATATGGACCTCATGGCAGGTTTCTCAAAACGCTCCCTCCCCTTTTGACACTTGACTTACCAACTTGAATTTTTGTAGAGGGTCATATACATGGAGGTCACCCCCCCCCCCCACCCCACCACACACACAGACACATATATTCCCCTTTCCTTGTACTCTTCTACTTCTTTTCGTTCTATTCTTTTATACCTTTCCTTCCTTGACGGCTTGCCACACCCTCGCTGTAAAGGGTCATACACACTAGATGATTATTTTGACCAATATGGCCGATACCGACGAATGTGAACGATAATGGGATTTTGGCACTGTCGAAGTCGAAAATATTACACACACAGAGTACACGTGCAAACACCACACAGAGTGGCCTCCGTGCGTGCACGTGCTCTGCCGTGTGTGCGTATACCCGCATGCTGCATACATTCGCTCACGAAACCGTGCATATTAGCGCGTGGTATGAGTAAATACGGTAGCATACGCATTCGCATAGAAAAGCCACAAAGACATATCTGATATTTTAGCCACATAGTGCATAATTTACACTTAAGGTGTGTACACACGGTGAGATCCTTGCTATGTTCGATTTTTACTTGTTTCCCTTGAACTCCCCGGAGCCCAGATAGGACAGATTTTGACTAACTTTTCTTGAGATATGGACTATGTGTGCTTACGATTTTGGCTTATGTGAGATTTTGGCTTATGTGAGATATTGACATGTGAGATGAACTAGACAGTACACCGATCTAGCAAGGATTGACTTGCCTGCACAGTCTATCTTTTCTTGCGATGCCGACCTGGCGGGGCCGCGCATCGGGATCGCAAGGTGACTTTCACCTTGCGATTTGCACTAACTTTTCTTGCGATTTTGACTATATAGTCAAAATCTCAAGAAAAAATCTCACCGTGTGTACACACCTATAGTCTACACACACCACACCAGCAAGTTACATTTACTGAGGAAATAGAACAATAGAGATATCCAGCTTTACAGGATATAAGGGGATTAGGACATAGTGTTTGGTATCCAGATGTACAGTATTTCAAGGGCTACATTCCGATTGCAGTTCTTACTGTAATTACTGTACTCGTGATATTCGGCGGGAACCCAGTGGAAGACATCTGTAAGTACACCTGGACTAAGCATCGCCCACCTATTCAAACCAACCTATGACCCCTCATGTACTGTAAATGACCTGCCCCTTGACCTATGGAAGAAGAGCTTACAGTTTCCTTTGTATTGTGTTTTGGACCACTGTATAAAAGCAAGGCCTCCTGGCCGGCTTCAGCCTATTCTCTGAAGGTTATCTTGCTAGACTGACTGAGGACCGGATCCGGGTGGCGAACAAACGTATGTACTATTGGTTGTAGCTCTTCTCTTGTAATATTGTTGTATTTCTGTGTGTATCTCCTTTTAGTAAATATTTGTTGCTGCGTTGGACCACAACATAACACATACTACTGGTGTCGCATTCCATTCTTGTTTGGGTATAGAAGTGTATTCAGCCACACGTGTCGCTGTACAGTGCGCATAGCGTGTCGGTGTGTATACGCAACGTGCATTCACCTCGTAGGGGTATTGTCAGCATTCAGCGGCCGCAGCGGACCGAACCATTGTATCATAAGGTATTGCATTTTCCTGTAAGTTTAAGGAACTTAACAGTACTTACCGATAAATCCTTTTCTCTGAATCCATAGGGGACACTGTAGGCTGATTATGCTGGGGATAGACGGGCTGGCTATCAGGAGCTGGCACTTTAACTAATTGAAGAGAATGCAGACTCCTCCCCCCTCTATCCCCCACAAGCCCCAGTTTTAATAACTGAGCCGTAAGAAGACGAACAGAGGAGGACAACAATAACAACTAACAATTACAACCTTGAACCTAAACCACAACGCAGGCAGGAAACAGTGCTGGGTGGTCGTCCAGTGTCCCTTATGGATTCAGAGAAAAGGATTTATCGGTAAATACCAAAATACAAATTTTTCTAGTATCCACTAGGGGACACTGGAGGCTGATTAAGCTGGGGACGTTCCAAAGCTGTCCATGTGGGCGGGAGAGCACTGAGGAATCTGCAAAACAAGCCGTCCAAACCACGAAGCGGAGGCGGCAAACGTATCAAACTTATAAAACCGAACAAAAGTATGGGCCGTGGGACAGGTAGCTGCACGGCAAAGCTGTGACAGAGAGGCACCGCAGCTCGCCACCCAAGATAGGCCCACGGACCGCGTTGAGTGTGCCAAAATAACCGCCGGAGGTTGGCTGGCGGAATGCGAATAGGCTTGGCGAATGGCCAACTTAATCCATTTGGCCAAAGTCTGCTTTGAGGCAGGCCAACCACGCTTGATCGCATCATACAGCACAAACAAGGCATCCGTTTTCCGCAAGGGTGCCGTCCTAGTGACATATATAGTAAGCGCACGGACCACATCTAGAGAAGTTGGAGCCCCGGAGTCATCCTTCAAAGTAGGAACCACGATTGGCTGGTTTATGTAGAAAGCCAAAACCACCTTTGGTAGAAAACCGGAGTGTGTACGGAGTTCCAGTCTATCTTCGTGTAAGACCAGGTAAGGCGGTTTACACGATAAGGCACTTAAATCAGAAACCCTGCGAGCTGGCGCTAAGGCCAAAAGGAGAACAGTTTTCCAAGTAAGAAATTTGAAATCCACCTCCTCCAAAGGTTCAAAAACTGAGGATTGTAAGAAGTGAAGGACCAAATTGAGGTCCCACGGAGCAGTAGGTGGAACGAAGGGCGGTTTCACCCGTAACACTCCCTGCAGAAAGGTCTGCACTTCCGGCATGATTGCTAATTTGCGCTGGAAAAAGATAGACAAAGCAGTACTTGTACTTTGAGAAAGCCGAGGCGTAGGCCACTATCCAGGCCCATTTGTAAGAAAAGCAAAAGACGGGCCATTTTGAAAGATCGGGTGTCGAAACCTCTTTTCAAACACCAGAACATGTAGGCTCGCCATATGCGGTGGTAATGGGCCGCCGTAACTGGTTTACGATCCTTAAGCATGGTAGGGATTATCGAGGAAGGAATACCTTTACTTCTCAAGATAGAGGCTTCAAGTGCCACCCCGTTAAACGCAGCCACGCCAAATCCGGGTGACGTAACGGCCCTTGCTGCAACATGTCTGTACGAAGAGGCAACAGCCACGGTTCGTCTGCGATGAGCAGAAGGAGGTCCGAATACCAAGCTCTCCAAGGCCAGTTTGGAGCCACTAGAATGACCCACGTTGATTCACTCTTGATCCGTGAGTACTCGTGGTAGAAGTGGGAATGGAGGGAAGAGGTAACCCAGATCGTACGGCCAAGGAGCCATGAGCTCGTCTACATCTTCTGCTCTGGGATCTCGAGTCCTGGACAGATATCATGGGAGTTGATGATTCCACTGTGAGACCATCAGATCCACTTGTGGAAGACCCCATCGTCGAACCAACTGTTGAAAAACCTGGGGGTGGAGAGCCCATTCTTCCGGGTGAAGGTCCTGACGGCTGAGATAATCCGCTTCCCAGTTGTCCCACTCCTGGGTTGAAAACCGCTGATATGAGTTTGTGAAGTTCTGCCCACCTCAGGATCCGATCCACTTCTCGCATGGTCTGCGACTGCCTTCCTGTCGATTGATATAAGAGACTGCGGTTGCGTTGTCCGACTGCACTCGTACTGCTCTTGACCGAAGCAAGTGAACGGCTTCTCGAAGCGTACTGAAGATCACCCTCGGTTCCAATACATTTATTGGCAGTAACTGTTCCTGTTCTGACCACTTTCTTCGGGAGTGATACTCCAGTATCACAGCTCCCCAGCCTCTGAGACTGGCGTCGGTCGTGACCAAAATCCAGTCCAATATGCCGAATCTCCTTCCCGCCATGAGGTTGTTCAAATGAAGCCACTATAGAAGAGACATTAGGGTGCGCAGAGCTAGCTGCACCGTGCCTTGTAGATGTAGATGTTACCCCGACCACTGGGTTAAGAGGTCTATCTGAAAGGGGCGGGAATGAAACCGCCCGAACTGCAACATCTCGTAGGCTGCCACCATGTTCCCTAAGAGACGAATACAAAGGTGTAATGACACCCTCTTTGGCCTGAGGACTTTTTGAACCAGCAGCCGGATATTCTGCGCCTTGTCCTCTGGCAGGAATACCCTCTGTAGCTTGGTATCCAAAATCAGTCCCAGAAACAGTATGCGCTGGGCTGGCAAGAGATTGGATTTTCTGAAATTGAGGATCCACCCATATCGCAAGAGGACTTCGTGAGTGATCAGGGCATGCTCCCAAAGTTTCTCCGCTGTTGATGCTTTGAGCAAAAGATCGTCTAGGTACGGTACAATCGTTACTCCCAGAAAACGAAGGTGTGCTACCATGACTGCCATGATCTTGGTGAACACTCTGGGAGCCGAAGACAGGTCGAAAGGAAGTGCTCTGAACTTATGATCCTGTAGGATTGCGAATCTCAAGAATTCCTGATGTGGCTCCCAAATGGGAACATGTAGGTGTGTATTCTTTATGTCCAGTGATAACATGAACTCTTCTGGCTCCAAACCCGCTATCACGGAGCCAATCGACTCCATCTTGAATCTTTGATATGTGAGATATTGATGCAAAGACTTCAAATTCAGGATAGGTCTTACCGAGCCGTCCGGCTTCGGGACAACAAACAGGTTTCAGTAGCAACCCTTCATCCATTGAGGGCCTGGGACCGGCATTAAGACCGCTGAGGTCAACAGAGACTGAATAGCTACGTGAAGAGCAATCTGTCTGTCTTCTGAAGCCGGAAGACCGGTGGTAAAGAACCGTGGTGGAGGTGAAACTTCAAAAATCGATCATGTAACCCCTGGACACCAAGGCACGCACCCACGCATCTGTGGAAGTGTGCATCCACGCCTCCTGAAAATTTCGGAGACGTGCACCCACCATGGGAGAGCCCAGGTGGGAAGGGAGTCCGTCATGTTACTGTTTTGTCAGTGGACTTAGGCTCCTGACGACGAGAGGTAGATTGTTGGCCACTGCAGGCTCTTCCACCCCTTGGGCTGACCTGCTGAAGTTCCGGATCTGGATCGAAAGGAAGCAGAGGTCCGTAAGGAACGAAAAGACGGACCAGAATAGGTCCGTTTAGGTGGAGGAGTTACGGATGGCGGCAAAAACGTGGATTTTCCACCCGTAGCTTGAGAAATGAACTTGTCTAGATCATCATCAAAAACCACCTTCCCTGTAAACGGTAAGGCTTCTGTTCGTTTAGATTCTGCATCAGCCTTCCAAGAGCGCAGCCACAGTGCCCGGTGAGCAGCTACGGCTGAGGTTGAAATCCGTGCCCCTACTTGTCCGATATCCTTTGAAGCTTCTACCAGGTACACTGCTGATTCTTTAATATGTTCTGCCAGAACACTTAATTTGTCAAGTGGAACTCCTGCTTCCAAGTCAGAAATCAATTGGGCCGCCCAATGTTCAATAGCCTTATTCACCCAAAACCCTACCAATGTGGGTCTAAGTAAGGCACCGGCGGCTTTGTAGATGGATTTCAGTGTCGTTTCCATCTTACAGTCTGAAGGGTCCTTCAAGGCTGTTGCCCCCTGAACCGGTAAAGCAGTCTTTTTTGACAATCGTGAAAGTGACGAATCCACTGGGGGAGGTTGTTCCCATTTTTCCGTCATAGTAGCTGGAAAGGGATACGAAGCCAGGAATCGTTTCCTTATCTGGAATCTCTTATCCGGGTGTTTTCAGGCTTCGGACAAAAGTTTGTCCAATTTTGGTGAAAAGGGAAACGTTCTGGAAGATTTGCGTTTAGTACCAAATAGAGAAGAATCCGGGGATTCCGGAGGAGCTGTATCAGTGATGTTCAACACCTGGCGAACCACTCTTATAAGGGCTTCTACTCGGTCTCGCAACGTGTTATCCTCCGCATCGGGTACATCGTCAATTTCACCCTCTTTGTCCTCCGTCCCTTCCGCCCCTCGTCGCTTTTCGTCAGATTCATCTGACTGAAGGATTGCTGGAAGAGTCCTTTTCTTTTTGGGGCGTACCGGTATAGGTTGACTGGCGGAGGAATCCATCCATTTAACCAAGCGTTCTACGGATTTGACTAGATCCGTTGCTCGCGCTGGTTCTGCAGGGGGAGAAGGGTGTACAGAGGGATCAATAGCTCTAGCTGAGTTTTGAACTCTGAGAGCAGCTGCCAGTTCGGATCGGAGATCTGACATAATATGTACTAAATTACAGGCCCAAGGGGGTTCTGAACCTCACAAAGAGGTAGTTGCCTGGACTTCCTCTTCCTGCGTACATGCAGAACAAACTGTCGAACCGTCAGAGGCCTTGGGCAATTTCTTATTGCACCTAGTACATGTAAAGAACTTCTGAGAAGTCTTTGCACTGTATTCCTCCCCGACATTGTGGCTCCGGCACAAGGACACTAGACCACTGTGAAACACACAATAAGGGATAGGGAGCTAGATAGAGGAGGAGAAAGCACCCTCTAAGCTTAAAAGCTATATCACTTGCTGAACGCTGTCTGTTCAGTAAAGGGTAACACTTCTCTAATCCGTCCCCAGCACCTTCAGCATCCAGGAGATGAAGGAATGCTGTTTTCAGGAGTCAGAAGGCTGGAGTTACTGCAAGATAAGAGGAATGTCCCAGCGCTTAAAATATGTGAGCTTAGCAAGAAGCTCCGCCCCCTCCCTTCCAGCTGCTGTGTCTCCGCTTAGCGCCACTGCAAACGTGGCTGGGTACACGGTTATATGAGCAATGTAGATACAGAGCCCCGGCCATTCTGCACCCAGCGCTGGAGGGGGGGGCAGCGGGGAAGCTGCGCTCTTACCTGTGAGCGGGAGACTCCAGGCGAGCGGCGCGACGAACGGAGGCTGGCAAGCACTTTTCAGTAATTGCTGACAGTCCTGTACTGACGAGTCCTCCGGCTGTCAGGCTGCTCGAGGACCCAGACCCCAACTTGGCAGAGGTGGCGAAGGGCCTACCCAAAGTCTGTCTTCGTTTGGTATCGTAGTGCAGGAGCACTAAAAAAGATGACCAATTCCTTTGGCACATTAAAAAAACTGGGGCTTGTGGGGGATAGAGGGGGGAGGAGTCTGCATTCTCTTCAATTAGTTAAAGTGCCAGCTCCTGATAGCCAGCCCGTCTCTCCCCAGCGTAATCAGCCTCCAGTGTCCCTAGTGGATGCTAGAGAAATATTGTTCACATCGTCCAGTGTGTATGGTCCTAGCAATCAACTATGCGCGCACCCACGCTCGTTGATTGCAGGTTAGCAGTCGGAGGTGCTGCATGCTCAATGTAAGCAACGTCACTTGTGACATCGCTCATCACGGCATGTGTGTACGGAGCCACGATGAGCAATGTTCACAATGTGACACTGCTCCTCCTCCCTGGCAGTGGCTCCCTCCCAGGCAGCAGCTCAGCTCCCTGGCAGCGGCTTCCTCCCCGGCAGCGGCTCCTTCCCCAGCAGCGGCTTTCTAGCTGAGCCGCTGACGGGAAATTTTTTATACCCACTGGCCCACCAATTAAGTCCAAAGGTGTGGAGGCACCCGCCACAGTAACGCGGTCTTAATGGGAGAGCCGGGCACTCTGGTGTGTGTGTGTTCTGGTGTGTGTGTGCGTGTGTGTATAATGAACCTATTATAATTAATTATTTATTAAGTGGGTGGCACAGTTGAAATTGGTGGGGTAGTGGGTGATAAAAAACTTCATTGGTTCCCCCTTCTACAGCCCTGCCCCCACACCCAGAAATGCTTCCCCAATATTAAAATATGTAAATAAGGTGCCAATTCCAAAGATATCTTTCGTCTTTCAAATTGTTTGAAAAATTGCTTAGTGTGTAGGGTTCTGGGAAGTTCAAGGGAAATTGCTCATCTTCCACACTGTTCATCCTTCACATTGATCATGTCTTCTAGTGTGTAGGGCCCTTAAGTTTTTTCTTGCTATTATTATCTCTATTAAAAATAAGATTTTAAACCTACCGGTAAATCTTTTTCTCGTAGTCCGTAGAGGATGCTGGGACTCCGTAAGGACCATGGGGATAGACGGGCTCCGCAGGAGACATGGGCACTTTAAGAAAGACTTTGGATCTGGGTATGCACTGGCTCCTCCCTCTATGCCCCTCCTCCAGACCTCAGTTAGAGAAACTGTGCCCAGAGGAGACGGACAGTACGAGAAAAGGATTTTTGTTAATCCAAGGGCAAGATTCATACCAGCCACACCAATCACACCGTATAACTTGTGATATACTAACCAGTTAACAGTATGAAAACAACATAGCATGAGTCCAAGACCGATGAAAACTATAACATAACCCTTATGTAAGCAAAACTATATACAAGTCTTGCAGAAGAAGTCCGCACTTGGGACGGGCGCCCAGCATCCTCTACGGACTACGAGAAAAAGATTTACCGGTAGGTTTAAAATCTTATTTTCTCTACCGTCCTAGAGGATGCTGGGACTCCGTAAGGACCATGGGGATTATACCAAAGCTCCCAAACGGGCGGGAGAGTGCGGATGACTCTGCAGCACCGATTGAGCAAACATGAGGTACTCCTCAGCCAGGGTATCAAACTTGTAGAACTTTGCAAAGGTGTTTGACCCCGACCAAGTAGCAGCTCGGCACAGCAGTAGTGCCGAGACCCCTCGGGCAGCCGCCCAAGCAGAGCCCACCTTCCTAGTGGAATGGGCCTTAACCGATTTTGGTAACGGCAATCCTGCCGTAGAATGCGCCTGCTGAATCGTGTTACAGATCCAGCGAGCAATAGTCTGCTTTGAAGCAGGGCCGCCGACCTTGTTGGCTGCATACAGGACAAACAGTGCTTCTGTTTTTCTGATCCTAGCCGTTCTGGCCACGTCAATTTTCAAACCCCTGACCACATCAAGGGACTCGGAATCCTCCAAGTCACGTGTAGCCACAGGCACGAAAATAGGTTGGTTCATATGAAAGGATGAGACCACCTTAGGTAGGAATTGAGGACGGGTCCGCAATTCCGCTCTATCCATATCGAAAATCAGATAGGGGCTTTTATGTGATAAAGCCGCTAATTACGAAACTCGCCTAGCCGAAGCCAAGGCTAACAACATGACCACCTTCCAAGTGATATATTTTAACTCCACTGTTCTAAGTGGTTCAAACCAATGTGACTTAAGGAAACTTAACACCACGTTAAGGTCCCAAGGCGCCACCGGAGGTACAAAAAGGAGGCTGAATATGCAGTACTCACTTCACAAAAGTCTGTACTTCAGGTAGAGAGGCCAATTCCTTTTGAAAGAAAATGGATAAGGCCGAAATCTGAACTTTAATGGAGCCTAATTTTAGGCCCAAATTCACTCCAGTTTGTAGGAAGTGAAGAAAACGGCCTAGATGGAATTCCTCCGTAGGAGCATTCCTGGCCTCACACCAAGAACATATTTTCGCCATATTCCGTGATAATGTTTAGATGTCACGTCCTTCCTAGCCATTATTAGCGTAGGAATGACCTCATCCGGAATACCTTTTTCCGCTAGGATCCGGCGTTCAACCGTCATGCCGTCAAACGGAGCCACGGTAAGTCTTGGAACAGACAGGGACCCTGTTGCAACAGGTCCTGTCTTAGAGGAAGAGGCCACGGATCTTCTGTGAGCATTTCCTGCAGATCCGGATACCAGGCCCTTCGTGGCCAATACGGAACAATGATTATTGTTCTCACTCCTCTTTTTCTTATTATTCTCAACACCTTGGGAATGAGAGGAAGAGGAGGGAATACATAGACCGACTGGAACACCCACAGTGTCACTAGGGCGTCCACAGCTACCGCCTGAGGATCTCTTGACCTGGCGCAATACCTTTGTAGCTTTTTGTTGAGATGGGACGCCATCATGTCTATTTGGGGCAGTCCCCACCGACTTGCAATCTGTGCGAAGTTTTCCTGATGAAGTCCCCACTCTCCCGGATGCAGGTCGTGTCTGCTGAGGAAGTCTGCTTCCCAGTTGTCCACTCCCGGAATGAACACTGCTGACAGTGCGCTTACATGATTCTCCGCCCAGCGAAGAATTCTGGTGGCTTCCGCCATCGCCACTCAGCTCCTTGTGCCGCCCTGGCGGTTCACATGAGCTACTGCGGTGACGTTGTCTGACTGGATCAGAACTGGTCGGTCGCGAAGTAAGGTCTCCGCTTGACGTAGGGCGTTGTATATGTCCCTTAGTTCCAGGATGTTGATGTGAAGACAAGTCTCTTGACTTGACCAAAGGCCTTGGAACTTTCTTCCCTGTGTGACTGCTCCCCAATCTCGGAGGCTCGCGTCCGTGGTCACCAGGATCCGATCCTGAATGCCGAACCTGCGGCCCTCTAGAAGGTGAGCAATCTGCAGCCACCACAGGAGAGATACCCTGGCCCTGGGGGACAGGGTGATCCGCTGATGCATTTGCAGATGTGACCCGGACCATTTGTCCAATAGGTCCCATTGGAAAGTCCTTGCATGGAACCTGCCGAAGGGAATGGCTTAGTACGTCGCCACCATTTTTCCCAGGACTTGAGTGCAATGATGCACTGACACTTGTTTTGGCTTCAACAGGTTCTTGACTAGAGTCATGAATTCCTGAGCTTTTCTATCGGAAGAAAAACCCTTTTCTGGTCTGTATCCAGAATCATGCCCAAGAAGGTCAGACGAGTCGTAGGAACCAACTGTAACTTCGGGATATTGAGAATCCAGCCGTGTTTCTGTAACACCTTCAGTGAAAGTGACACGCTGTTCAACAACTGCTCTTTTGATCTCGCCCTTATTAGGAGATCGTCCAAGTATGGGATAATTGTGACTCCTTGCTTGCGTAGGAGCACCATCATTTCCGCCAATTACCCTGAAATTGGTAATGACAATACTGTACCGTAATTCTCAGGTACGCCTGATGGGGTGGATAAATGGGAACATGAAGGTATGCAGCCTTTATGTCTAGATACACCATAAAATTCCCCGCTTCCAGGCTGGCGATGATCGCTCTTAGCGATGCCACCTTGAATTTGAACCTTTTCAAGTATAGGTTCAGAGATTTTAATTTTAAAATAGATCTGACCGAACCGTCCGGTTTCGGAACTACAGCCAAGGTTGAGTAATATCCCCTTCCTTGTTGAAGGAGGGGAACCTTGAGCACCACCTGTTGGAGATACAATGTGTGAATTGTATTTAATATTATCTCCCTTTCTGGGGGAGAAACCGGTAGGGCCGATAAGGAAAACCGGCGAGGAGGCACCTCTTCGAATTCCAGCTTGTAACCCTGAGAAACAATTTCTATTGCCCAGGGATCCACCTGTGAGTGAACTCAGATGTGGCTGAAGAGTTGAAGACGTGCTCCCACTGGGGCGTACTCCCTTAGCGGAGCCCCAGCGTCATGCGGTGGATTTAGTAGAGGCCGGGGAGGACTTCTGTTCCTGGGAACTAGCTGTGCCCTTACCTCTGGTAAGAAAGGACGCTCCTCGTACTTTCTTGTTTTTCTGCGACCGAAAGGACTGCATTTGATAATGTCGTGCTTTCTTAGGCTGTGAGGGAATATAAGGCAAAAGATCAGATTTACCAGCTATAGCTGTGGAGACCAGGTCCGAGAGCCCTTCTCCACCCAATTCCTCACCCTTGTAAGGTAAAACCTCCATATGCCTCTTTAGTCGGCATGTTCCACAGGACACGTCTAGCAGAAATCGACTTAGCGTTGACTCTAGAACCCAGTAGACCAATGTCTCTTTGAGCATGTCTTATATATAAGACAGCATTTTTTATATATCCTAGGGTCAATAACATGGTATCCTTAGCTAGGGTTTCAATCTCTGCTGATACGGTATCTGTCCACGCTGCTACAGCGCTATAAACCCCTGCCGACACAATCGCCGGTCTGAGTAGTGTACCAGAATGTGTGTAAATGGACTTCAAAGTACTTTTCTGCATGCTATCTGCAGGATCCCTGAGGGTAGCTGTATCTTGGTATGTCAGCGCTACCTTTGGGTAAACGTGTCAACGCCTTGTCCACCTTAGGGGAGGATTCCCATCGTATACTGGCCCTAGCAGGGAAAGGATACGCCATGAGAATTCTTTTGGGAAACTGCAGTTTCTTTTCTGGAGATTCCCTCTCTTTTTCACACAATTCATTTGGTTCATGAGAGGGGGGAAATGTTATCTCAGCTTTCTTTCCCTTAAACATGTGTACCCTCGTGTCAGGGACAGATGGGTCATCAGTGAAATGCAAAACATCTTTTATTACAATAATCATATATTGAATACTCTTCTGCCAGTTTTGGCTGTAACTTTGCATCATCGTAGTCAACACTGGAGTCAGACTCCGTGTCGGTAGCAGTGTCTATTATTTTGGATAGTGGGCGTTTTGAGACTCTGAAGGTCCCTGTGACATAGGGACAGACATAGGTAGATTCCCTGTCTGTTCTCTAATCTTTTGTGCAATAAATTAACCTCAGCACTTAATTCCACATATCCAGTCAGGTGTCGGCGTTGTCGACGGAGACACCACACACACACAAACATTTGCTCCATCTCCTCCTTAGAAGAGCCTTTTACCTCAGACATGTCGACACACACGTACCGACACACCACACACTCAGGGAATCCTCTTATCTGAGGACAGTTCCCCCCACAAGGCCCCTTTGGAGAGACAGAGAGAGAGTATGCCAGCACACACCCAGCGCTAATACCCAGGAAAAACACACAATGTGTTTACCCAGTAGCGCTGTAATACTATTATTTGCTGCCAATTATGTGCCCCCCCCCCCCTCTTCTCTGAAACCCCCTTTCACCGTGGATAAGCAGGGGAGAATCCGGGGAGCTTCCTCTCAGCTGTGCTGTGGAGAAAATGGCGCTGGTGAGTGCTGAGGGAGAAGCCTCGGCGGCGGACTTCTGTCCCGCTTAAATATAATAAAAACTGGCGGGGGCTCTTTATACACTGCTCAAAAAAATAAAGGGAACACTAAAATAACACATCCTAGTAGATCTGAATGAATGAAATATTCTTATTAAATACTTTGTTCTTTACATAGTTGAATGTGCTGACAACAAAATCACACAAAAATTATCAATGGAAATCAAATTTATTAAGGTCTGGATTTGGAGTCACACTCAAAATTAAAGTGGAAAAACACACTACAAGCTGATCCAACTTTGATGTAATGTCCTTAAAACAAGTCAAAATGAGGCTCAGTAGTGTCTGTGGCCTCCTCGTGCCTGTATGACCTCCCTACAATGCCTGGGCATGCTCCTGATGAGGTGGCGGATGGTCTCCTGAGAGATCTCCTCCCAGACCTGGACTAAAGCATCCGCCAACTCCTGGACAGTCTGTGATGCAACGTGGCATTGGTGGATGGAGCGAGACATGATGTCCCAGATGTGCTCAATTGGATTCAGGTCTGGAGAATGGGCGGGCCAGTCCATAGCATCAATGCCTTTGTCTTGCATGAACTGCTGACACACTCCAGCCACATGAGGTCTAGCATTGTCTTGCATTAGGAGGAACCCAGGGCCAACCGCACCAGCACATGGTCTCACAAGGGGTCTGAGGATCTCATCTCGGTACCTAATGGCAGTCAGGCTACCTCTGGCGAGCACATGGAGGGCTGTGCGGCCCCCCAAAGAAATGCCACCCCACACCATTACTGACCCACTGCCAAACCGGTCATGCTGGAGGATGTTGCAGGCAGCAGAACGTTCTCCTTGGCATCTCCAGACTCTGTCACATGTGCTCAGTGAGAACCTGCTTTCATCTGTGAAGAGCACAGGGCGCCAGTGGCGAATTTGCCAATCTTGGTGTAATCTGGCAAATGCCAAACGTCCTGCACGGTGTTGGGCTGTAAGCACAACCCCCACCTGTGAGCGTCGGGCCCTCATACCACCCTCATGGAGTCTGTTTCTGATCGTTTGTGTAGACACATGCACATTTGTAGCTTGCTGGAGGTCATTTTGCAGGGCTCTGGCAGTGCTCCTCCTGTTCCTCCTTGCACAAAGGTGGAGGTAGCGGCCCTGCTGCTGGGTTGTTGCCCTCCTACGGCCTCCTCCACGTCTCCTGATGTACTGGCCTGTCTCCTGGTAGCGCCTCCATGCTCTGGACACTAAGCTGACAGACACAGCAAACCTTCTTGCCACAGATCGCATTGATGTGCCATCCTGGATGAGCTGCACTACCTGAGCCACTTGTGTGGGTTGTAGGGAGGTCATACAGGCACGTGGAGGCCACACACACTACTGAGCCTCATTTTGACTTGTTTTAAGGACATTACATCAAAGTTGGATCAGTCTGTAGTGTGTTTTTCCACTTTAATTTTGAGGGTGACTCCAAATCCAGACCTCCATGGGTTAATAAATTTGATTTCCATTGATAATTTTTGTGTGATTTTGTTGTCAGCACATTCAACTATGTAAAGAACAAAGTATTTAATAAGAATATTTCATTCATTCAGATCTAGGATGTGTTATTTTAGTGTTCCCTTTATTTTTTTGAGCAGTGTATATACAGTGCCTAGCTGTATATATATATCTCTTTTGCCAGAAATGAGGTTTATATTGCTGCCCATGGCGCCCCCCCCCCCCCTGCGCCCTGCTCCCTTACAGTGACTGCCATGTGTGAGGTGTGTGGGAGCAATGGCGCAAAGCTACACTGCTGTGCGTTACCTCAGTGAAGATCATGAAGTCTTCTGCCGCCTCTGAAGTCTTCTTTTCTTCTCATACTCACCCGGCTTCTATCTTCCGGCTCTGTGAGTAGGACGGCGGCTCGGCTCCGGGACGAACTCCAGGGTGAGACCTGTGTTCTGACTCCCTCTGGAGCTAATGGTGTCCAGTAGCCTAAGAAGCAGCGCCTTGAAACTCACAGAAGTAGGTCTGCTTCTCTCCCCTCAGTCCCTCGATGCAGGGAGTCTGTTGCCAGCAGACTCCCTGAAAATTTCTGTCAGGAAGCTCAGGAGAGCTTCCTGAAGTGCACCCATCTCCTCTGGGCACAGTATCAAACTGAGGTCTGGAGGAGGGGCATAGAGGGAGGAGCCAGTGCACACCCAGATCCAAAGTCTTTCTTAAAGTGCCCATGTCTCCTGCGGAGCACGTCTATCCCCATGGTCCTTACGGAGTCCCAGCATCCTCTAGGACGTTAGAGAAATTGGATTACTTTGTTGTTGATACACTGCAGTTTATATATGTGTCTATTACTTGCATAGTTATTTTTTTGTATCAAATATGCTGTTCACTGCTGAGATTCCTTGAATAAATAGTGTTAAAACAAAAAAAAATAGTCTTATTTGTAAAACAATGCAAATATGACACACCTTGGCTGTATCTGCATACAAAATGCTACACTACAATGTTTTCCTAGAAAACACTGTAATGTAGCACTTCGTATGCAGATACAGTCGCAGTCACAACACAGAATATAGGCATGCCTCATGTCATTTTAATCAGCAGAGTCTGATTGTGCTTCTTATTCGCACAGCGATGCAAATAAGAAGCATTTTCAGAGGGGGGGAAAAATCCAGACACTAATGGAGTTGCACAGGACCTGTCAGCTCACACGCCAAGCATCTCCCTCTCTCTGCGTGGCGTACTTAGGCTAGATATATGAGAACACATCTATATGTTGACAAAGAAAATCACGGGACGGTCAGTTTCTTAAAACACACATCCATCTTGCTTGCTTCAGTAAAAGACATTATAAACTATGAGGCGAAGGATGACTGCACTACGCCTGCTGGAGGGGTGTACTTTGCATATTTTCACACTGCACACGTACAGAAAGCGAACTGGCCCAAATGCACATTATAGTCGCAATAAGCTTTGCAACCGGAGGCAGGGGAGTAAAGGAACCTTCTCACATAGGCAAATGTAGCATAGGTAAGATGGCATTCACGCAGACCAGCAATTATGCGTCTCTTATCTTTTCACAGATCTGCGACTTTTCATTTAAATGATATAGTAATATAGAAAATCAAGTTTGATATAACAACATGAATAAATAAACAGAATGTCTCTCACCATCCCTGGTCACTCTTGAACTTATAAGCAGCAGCAAGTATATGACATAGCGCTCCCCCAACCTTGAAATCCAGAAAGCATTTCATCTGCAAAGCAGAGGTTATAGAACACTGAGAACGTGCTTGTTTCTAGTAGGCAATGAGTTGAGTCTCCCATATCCAAAATGGTTGGTGCCAAAAGGATTTAGGATTTTTCAGTGTTTTGGAATATATGCATAGCATACTGATATATCCCTGGAGATGGGATCCAAGTCAAAATGCATGTATGTTTCATATACATCTTAACACATTCTTAATAATTGTGTTCATGAAACAAAGTTTGAGTACACTGAACCATCAGAAAGCAAAGATGTCACTATATCAGTTGTGCTCAAAAAATTTCAGAATATTTTGCATTTGGGAGCCTCAACCTGTACATAGCTTATAAGTGAGCTGGTCTTTATAGTTCCACATCTACTGTGCATAACGAGTTTTATGGTAAGAACTTACCCTTGTTAAAACTCTTTCTCCGAGGTACACTGGGCTCCACAAGTCTGGACAATGGGGTGTAGAGTAGGATCTTGATCCGATGCACCAACAGGCTCAAAGCTTTGACTGTTCCCAGAATGCACAGCGCCGCCTCCTCTAATTCCCCGCCTCCCAGCACAGGAGCTAAGTTTAGTTAACCAGCCCAATGCAGTAGCAGGAAAAGAGACGACAACGGTTAGTAGCCACATATACCACACTCTCACGACAAAAGAAGTGTCAGCGGCTAATGCCATATCAACCCAAAGAAGCTAAGTGCGTCAGGGTGGGCGCTTTGTGGAGCCCAGTGTACCTCGCAGAAAGAGTTTTAACAAGGGTAAGTTCTTACCATAAAACTCGTTTTCTGCTGCGGGGTACACTGGGCTCCACAAGTCTGGACAATGCGGATGTCCTAAAGCAGTTCCTTATGGGAGGGGATGCACTGTAGCGGGCACAAGAACCCGGCGTCCAAAGGAAGCATCCTGGGAAGCGGCAGTATCGAAGGCATAGAATCTTAGGAACGTGTTCCCGGAGGACCACGTAGCCGCCTTGCACAATTGGTCAAGGGTCGCACCACGTTGGGCCGCCCAAGAAGGTCCAACAGACCGAGTAGAATGGGCCGTAATGTGAACAGAGACCAGCCTTCACATAAGCATGCGCAATCACCATTCTAATCCACCTGGCCAGGGTCTGCTTGTGAGCAGGCCAGCCACGTTTGTGAAATCCAAACAAAACAAAGAGAGAATCAGACTTTCGAATAGAAGCAGTTCTCTTCACATAGATACGGAGAGCCCGTACCACATCCAAAGACCGCTCTTTGGGAGACAAATCAGGAGAGACAAAAGCTGGAACCACAATCTCCTGATTAAGGTGGAACGAAGAAACCACCTTAGGTAAATATCCGGGACGAGTCCTAAGAACCGGTCACGGTGAAAAATCAGATATGGGGAACTACAAGACAAGGCACCCAAATCCGACACTCTTCTAGCAGAGGCAATAGCCAGCAAGAACACCACCTTAAGGGAAAGCCCCTTAAGGTCAGCTTGAACCAAGAGGTTCAAATGGAGGCTCCTGCAACGCCTCCAAAACCACCGACAAGTCCCAAGGAGCCACAGGCGGGACATAGGGAGGTTGGATACGCAACACACCCTCTGAAACCACACCGACAAGGCAGAAATATGAACCTTGAGGGAGGTCAGACGCAGGCCTAAATCTAGGCCCTGCTGTAGAAAAGCCAAAAGTTTGGCTGTACTAAACTTGGAAGCGTCATAATGGTTAGGTGCGCACCAAACAAAGTAGGAATGCCAGACCCGATGGTAAATCCGAGCAGAGGCCGGTTTCCGGGCCAGCAACATAGTTTTAATGACCTCTTCAGAAAAACCCTCAGCTCTTAAGACGGAAGCTTCAAGAGCCACGCCGTCAAAGACAGCCAGGCTAGGTCCTGGTAGACACAGGGGCCCTGAACGAGGAGGTCTGGGCGTTGTGGAAGTAGAATTGGACGCTCTGACGATAGGCCTTGCAGGTCTGAGAACCAGTGCCGTCTGGGCCACGCCGGAGCTATGAGAAGCAGATTTCCTTTTTCTTGCTTGAACTTCCGAATTACCCTGGGCAGGAGGGACACTGGAGGGAACACGTACGGCAGCCGAAACCTCCACGGCACTGCCAGCGCATCCACGAATGCTGCTTTAGGATCCCTTGTCCTTGCTCCGAGGACCGGAACCTTGCGATTGTGTCGAGACGCCATCAGATCCACATCGGGAAGACCCCCACCTTTCCACGAGGAGTTGAAACACTTCTGGATGGAGGCCCCACTCGCCGGCATGCACGTCCTGACGACTGAGAAACTCTGCTTCCCAATTCAGGACTCCCGGAATGAATATTGCCCATATTGCCGGTAGATGGGGTTCTGCCCAACGTAGAATCCGTGAGGCTTCCTTCATTGCCAAACGGCTTTGAGTGCCGCCTTGATGATTTATATAAGCCACTGTGGTGGCGTTGTCCGACTGTACTTGAACAGGACGGTTCTGAATCCAATGCTGGGCTAGGTTCAACACATTGAAGAGCGCACGCAATTCCAGAATGTTGATCGAGAGGAGAGATTCCTCCTTGGTCCACCGACCCTGCAAGGAGTGCTGCTCCAGCACCGCGCCCCAACCTCTTAGACTGGCATCTGTCGTCAACAGGACCCAGTTGGATATCCAGAAGGGACGGCCTCTGCACAACTGTCGGTCCAGGAGCCACCAGAGCAGCGACAGACGGACCTCCGGAGTCAAAGAGATCATGTGAGACCTGATCCGGTGAGGCAGGCCGTCCCACTTGGCTAGAATCAGCTTCTGGAGGGGGCGAGAATGGAATTGAGAATACTCCACCATGTCGAATGCTGACACCATGAGGCCCAGCACCTGCATTGCCGAATGTATCGACACTTGCGGATGAGAAAGGAAGCAACGAATCCTGTCCTGAAGTTTCAGGACTTTCTCCGGAGACAAGAACAACCTCTGGTTGTGAGTGTCCAACAGCGCTCCCAGATGCACCATGCTCTGAGCAGGGACCAGGGAGGATTTCTTCCAGTTGATGAGCCACCCGTGGGCTTTTAGAAACCGGACAGTCATATCCAGATGACGCAGGAGAAGATCTGGAGAATTTGCCAGGATTAACAAGTCATCCAGATACGGCAGTATCCTGACCCCTTGACGGCGGAGTACCACCGTCATCACCGCCATTACTTTGGTGAAAACTCGCGGAGCCGTTGTTAAACCAAAAGGTAACGCCCGAAACTGGTAATGGAGGTTGCCAATAGCGAACCTCAGGTATTGTTAATGTGACACTGCTATAGGAATATGCAGGTAAGCATCCTGTATGTCCAGGGAGACCATGTAGTCCCCAGGTTCCAAGGCCAGAACTATAGAGCGAAGGGTTTCCATACGGAACTTGGAAACCTTCACAAATTTGTTCAGTGCCTTGAGGTTGAGAATGGGCCGGGAGGACCCATTCGGTTTCTGGACTAGAAACAGCGGAGAATAGTACCCCCGGCCCCTCTGAGCAAGAGGCACCTGTACTACGACTCCTGTATCCAGGAGGGTCTGTACCACCGAATGCAGAGTGTTTGCCTTTGTCTGGTCCGACGGGACGTCTGTCTGGCAAAATCGATGAGGGGGTCGGTTTTTGAAGGCTATGGCGTAACCTCGAGTGACGACTTCCCGTACCCAGGCATCTGAAGTGGTCTTCAACCATTCCTGGGTATACCCTTGAAGCCGGCCCCCCACCCTGGGATCCCCCAGGGGGAGGCCCGCCCCGTCATGCGGCAGGCTTATCGGTCTTGGCTGCTGGCTGACGGGCAGCCCAGGCTCTTTTGGGCTTCAGCTTACTAGGTTTGGAAGTGCGGGCCTGCTTATGGTACGCCTGACCTTTTGCTTTACCTGAAGGACGAAAGGGGCGAAAGGACGTGCCTTTGGCCTTCGACACAGAAAGAGCTGTATTAGGTAGACAGGCAGTTTTGGCAGTGCCAAGTCAGCCACTATCTTATTTAAGTCCTCCCCAAACAGAATATCCCCCTTGAAAGGGAGTACCTCCAGGGTTTTTCTAGAGTCCAGATCCACAGACCAGGATCTCAGCCACAATATCCTGCGAGCCAGGACTGACGTAGTAGAGGCCTTGGCTGCTAGGATACCGGCATCAGAAGCCGCCTCTTTAATATAGCGAGAAGCTGTGACAATATATGACAAGCATTGTCTAGCATGGTCAGAGGAGATTTCAGCCTCTAACTCCAAGGCCCATGCTTGAATAGACTCTGCCGCCCATGTAGCTGCAATAGTGGGCCTTTGTGCAGCACCCATGAGGGTTTAAATCGCTTTTAGACAACCCTCCACACGTTTATCCATAGGCTCTTTTAGAGACGTGACGGTAGTGACAGGTAGAGCTGAGGAAACCACCATCCTAGCCACATGTGAGTCTACTGGAGGAGGCGTTTCCCAATTCTTAGACAGCTCTGGCGCGAGGGGATAGCGAGCCAGCATCTTCTTTTGAGGCAAAAACTTCGTACCCGGGCTTTGCCAGGGTTCCTGACGTATATCCACTAGGTGGTCAGAGTGAGGTAAAACTTGTTTAATCACCTTCTGACGCGTGAACCTATCTGGTTTCTTAGGAGGAACGGATGGCTCGGGATCATCCATAATCTGCAGAATTAACTTAATAGCCTCCAAAAGATCAGGAACATCCACATGTGAACTACCCTCCCCATCAGCCGTATCCGAGTCAGAACCTGTGGGGTCAGTGTATGTGCTGTCTTGTCTTCATCAGACGAGGTGTCAGTGACAGCAGTGGATTGTGAGGAGACGAGCGCTCGCTTAGAGGACCTCTTGACTTAGGCGAGCGTTGGTCAGACTTTTTAGTAGTCAGGGACTGGTTCAACTTCTTTAATTGAGCAGATAAATCGTCCGCCCAC
The DNA here is from genome assembly GCF_028390025.1 of Pseudophryne corroboree. Taxonomy (NCBI): domain Eukaryota; kingdom Metazoa; phylum Chordata; class Amphibia; order Anura; family Myobatrachidae; genus Pseudophryne; species Pseudophryne corroboree. The sequence continues at coordinate 248,717,897 of NC_086445.1, forward strand.
GGCAGGTTAGCTGCAGGGACCACATACGGTTATACCGGCATTGGGGGTCCCATAGGGGGTGTTAGTTTATGAACTAGCGTATGCAGAAGCATGGAAAAAGCGGCCCACGGAGGGTCAGTATGTGCCTCCGTTGCCACAGTCCCACTGGGGAGCAAGGAGCCCCCAGAACCAGAGCCCACAGCTGCTATATTCTCCCCATATGTGCCTGTGGCTTCAGCAACACCAGCAGTGTGTTCCGCCCCAGAACCGTTACCCTCAGAAGCAGACATGATATAACTTGCAGTATGAGGTAACACAGTACAATTATTAGCAGCACTATATCCCTAAACCCAAACCCCTGCGCAGTGTAGTCAGCACCAGCAGAGATAAAGGAGAGATATGGTGACTAAATCACAGAGAAAAATACGTAATACAGTATATCTTTGTGAAAATCCTATATTAAATAACACCTGACGCACCAAGCCCCCTCAGGTTATAGAATAATAAGAATTTACTTACCGATAATTCTATTTCTCGGAGTCCGTAGTGGATGCTGGGGTTCCTGAAAGGACCATGGGGGATAGCGGCTCCGCAGGAGACAGGGCACAAAAAAGTAAAGCTTTACTAGGTCAGGTGGTGTGCACTGGCTCCTCCCCCCATGACCCTCCTCCAGACTCCAGTTAGGTACTGTGCCCGGACGAGCATACACAATAAGGGAGGCATTTTGAATCCCGGGTAAGACTCATACCAGCCACACCAATCACACCGTACAACTTGTGATCTAAACCCAGTTAACAGTATGACAACAGAAAGGGCCTCTTAAAGATGGCTCCTTAACAATAACCCGAATTAGTTAACAATAACTATGTACAAGTATTGCAGATAATCCGCACTTGGGATGGGCGCCCAGCATCCACTACGGACTCCGAGAAATAGAATTATCGGTAAGTAAATTCTTATTTTCTCTATCGTCCTAAGTGGATGCTGGGGTTCCTGAAAGGACCATGGGGATTATACCAAAGCTCCCAAACGGGCGGGAGAGTGCGGATGACTCTGCAGCACCGAATGAGAGAACTCCAGGTCCTCCTTTGCCAGGGTATCAAATTTGTAAAATTTTACAAACGTGTTCTCCCCCGACCACGTAGCTGCTCGGCAGAGTTGTAATGCCGAGACCCCTCGGGCAGCCGCCCAAGATGAGCCCACCTTCCTTGTGGAGTGGGCTTTTACAGTTTTAGGCTGTGGCAGGCCTGCCACAGAATGTGCAAGTTGAATTGTGTTACAAATCCAACGAGCAATCGACTGCTTAGAAGCAGGTGCGCCCAACTTGTTGGGTGCATACAATATAAACAGCGAGTCAGATTTTCTGACTCCAGCCGTCCTTGCAATGTATATTTTTAAGGCTCTGACAACGTCCAACAACTTGGAGTCCTCCAAGTCGCTAGTGGCCGCAGGCACCACAATAGGTTGGTTCAGATGAAATGCTGATACCACTTTAGGGAGAAAATGCGGACGAGTCCGCAGTTCTGCCCTATCCGAATGGAAGATTAGATAAGGACTTTTATAAGATAAAGCCGCCAATTCAGATACTCTCCTGGCAGAGGCCAGGGCTAGTAACATAGTCACTTTCAATGTGAGATATTTCAAATCCACCTTTTTCAATGGTTCAAACCAATGGGATTTGAGGAAATCTAAAACTACATTTAGATCCCACGGTGCCACCGGAGGCACCACAGGAGGCTGTATATGCAGTACTCCCTTGACAAAAGTCTGGACCTCAGGGACAGAGGCCAATTCTTTTTGGAAGAATATTGACAGGGCCGAAATTTGAACCTTAATGGATCCCAATTTGAGACCCATAGATAATCCTGATTGCAGGAAATGTAGGAAACGACCCAGTTGGAATTCCTCCGTCGGAACCCTCCGATCCTCGCACCACGCTACATATTTTCGCCAAATGCGGTGATAATGTTTCACGGTGACTTCCTTCCGTGCCTTAATCAAGGTAGGAATGACTTCTTCTGGAATGCCTTTCCCTTTTAGGATCTGGCGTTCAACCGCCATGCCGTCAAACGCAGCCGCGGTAAGTCTTGAAAAAGACAGGGACCCTGCTGTAGCAGGTCCCTTCTCAGAGGTAGAGGCCACGGTTCGTCCGTGAGCATCTCTTGAAGTTCCGGATACCAAGTCCTTCTCGGCCAATCCGGAACCACTAGTATTGTTCTTACTCTTCTTTGCCGTATGATCTTCAATACCTTTGGTATGAGCGGCAGAGGAGGAAACACATACACTGACTGGTACACCCAAGGAGTTACCAGTGCGTCCACAGCTATTGCCTGTGGATCTCTTGACCTGGCGCAATATTTGTCCAGTTTCTTGTTGAGGCGAGACGCCATCATGTCTACAATTGGTCTTTCCCAACGGTCTATTAACATGTTGAAGACTTCTGGATGTAGACCCCACTCTCCCGGATGAAGATCGTGTCTGCTGAGGAAGTCTGCTTCCCAGTTGTCCACGCCCGGGATGAACACTGCTGACAGTGCTATCACGTGATTCTCCGCCCAGCGAAGAATCTTGGCAGCTTCTGCCATTGCACTCCTGCTTCTTGTGCCGCCCTGCCTGTTTACATGGGCGACCGCCGTGATGTTGTCCGACTGAATCAACACCGGCTTTCCTTGCAGGAGAAGTTCCGCCTGGCTTAGAGCATTGTAGATTGCTCTTAGTTCCAGAATGTTTATGTGAAGAGACTTTTCCAGACTCGTCCATACTCCCTGGAAGTTTCTTCCTTGTGTGACTGCTCCCCAGCCTCTCAGGCTGGCGTCCGTGGTCACCAGGATCCAATCCTGAATGCCGAATCTGCGGCCTTCTAATAGGTGAGCCTTCTGCAACCACCACAGAAGTGACACCCTTGTCTTTGGTGACAGGGTTATTCGCAGGTGCATCTGCAGATGCGACCCTGACCATTTGTCCAACAGATCCCTTTGGAATATTCTTGCATGGAATCTGCCGAATGGAATTGCTTCGTAAGAAGCCACCATTTTTCCCAGGACTCTTGTGCATTGATGTACTGACACTTTTCCTGGTTTTAGGAGGTTCCTGACCAGATCGGATAACTCCTTGGCTTTTTCCTCTGGAAGGAAAACCTTTTTCTGAACCGTGTCCAGAATCATTCCTAGGAACAGCAGACGAGTTGTCGGGATTAAATGGGATTTTGGAATATTCAGAATCCACCCGTGTTGTCTTAGCACCTCTTGAGATAGTGCTAAAGCTGTCTCCAGCTGTTCTCTGGACCTTGCCCTTATTAGGAGATCGTCCAAGTATGGGATAACTAATACGCCTTTTCTTCGAAGAAGAATCATCATCTCGGCCATTACCTTGGTAAAGACCCGAGGCGCCGTGGACAATCCGAACGGCAGCGTCTGAAACTGATAGTGACAGTTTTGAACAATGAACCTGAGGTACCCCTGGTGTGCGGGGTAAATCGGAACGTGTAGATACGCATCCTTGATGTCCAAGGATACCATAAAGTCCCCTTCTTCCAGGTTCGCTATCACTGCTCTGAGTGACTCCATCTTGAACTTGAACTTTTTTATGTAGAGGTTCAAGGACTTCAGATTTAGAATAGGCCTTACCGAGCCATCCGGCTTCGGTACCACAAATAGAGTGGAATAATACCCCTTTCCTTGTTGTAATAGGGGTACTTTGACTATCACCTGCTGAGCGTACAGCTTGTGAATGGCTTCCAACACCCTCTCCCTTTCGGAAGAGACGGTTGGTAAGGCAGACTTCAGGAAACGATGAGGAGGATCCGTCTCTAATTCCAACCTGTACCCCTGAGATATTATCTGCAGGATCCAGGGGTCTACCTGCGAGTGAGCCCACTGCGCGCTGTAATTTTTGAGACGGCCCCCCACTGTCCCCGAGTCCGCTTGAGAGGCCCCAGCGTCATGCTGAGGTTTTTGCAGGAGCCGGGGAGGGCTTCTGTTCCTGGGAAGGAGCTGCCTGTTGGTGTCTCTTCCCTTTTCCTCTGCCTCGTGGCAGGTACGACAAGCCCTTTGCTCTCTTATTTTTGTAGGAGCGAAAAGGCTGCGGTTGAAAGGTCGGTGCCTTTCTCTGTTGGGGAGTGACTTGAGGTAAAAAAGTGGATTTCCCGGCAGTAGCCGTGGCCACCAAGTCTGATAGACCAACTCCAAATAACTCCTCCCCTTTATACGGCAAAACCTCCATGTGACGTTTTGAATCCGCATCGCCTGTCCACTGTCGTGTCCATAAGGCTCTTCTGGCTGAAATGGACATAGCACTCACCCGAGATGCCAGTGTGCAAATATCCCTCTGTGCATCACGCATATAGATAAATGCATCCTTTATTTGTTCTAACGACAGTAAAACATTGTCCCTATCTAGGGTATCAATATTTTCAATCAGGGATTCTGACCAAACTACTCCAGCACTGCACATCCAGGCAGTTGCTATAGCTGGTCGTAGTATAACACCTGCATGTGTGTATATATTCTTTTGAATAACTTCCATCTTTCTATCTGATGGATCCTTAAGTGCGGCCGTCTCAGGAGAGGGTAACGCCACTTGTTTGGATAAGCGTGTGAGCGCCTTGTCCACCTTAGGGGGTGTTTCCCAGCGCGCCCTAACCTCTGGCGGGAAAGGGTATAATGCCAATAACTTTTTTGAAATTATCAACTTTTTATCAGGAGCAACCCACGCTTCATCACACACGTCATTTAATTCTTCTGATTCAGGAAAAACTGTTTGTAGTTTTTTCACACCATACATAATACCCTGTTTTACGGTATCTGTAGTATCAGCTAAATGTAACGTCTCCTTCATTGCCAAAATCATATAACGTGTGGCCCTACTGGAAAATACGTTTGAATTTCTACCGTCGTCACTGGAATCAGTGCCCGTGTCTGGGTCTGTGTCGACCGACTGAGGCAAAGGGCGTTTTACAGCCCCTGACGGTGTTTGAGGCGCCTGGACAGGCATTAATTGATTGTCCGGCCGCCTCGTGTCCTCAACTGACTGTTTAAGGGAAGATAAACCATCACGTAATTCCACAAATAAAGGCATCCATTCTGGTGTCGACCCCCTGGGGGGTGACATCTGCATATTTGGCAATTGCTCCGCCTCCACACCAATATCGTCCTCATACATGTCGACACCACGTACCGACACACACCGCAAACTCACAGGGAATGCTCTAATGAAGACAGGACCCACTAGCCCTTTTGGGGAGACAGAGGGAGAGTCTGCCAGCACACACCACAAAGCGCTATATATACAAGGGATATCCTTATATTAAGTGCTCCCTTATAGCTGCTTTAATATATATATATATAGCCATTAATGTGCCCCCCCTCTCTGTTTTACCCTGTTTCTGTAGTGCAGTGCAGGGGAGAGACCTGGGAGCCGTTCTGACCAGCGGAGCTGTGACAGAAAATGGCGCCGTGTGCTGAGGAGATAGGCCCCGCCCCTTTTTCGGCGGGTTCTTCTCCCGCTATTTTTCCAGTCAGGCAGGGGTTAAATATCTCCATATAGCCCCTATGGGCTATATGTGAGGTATTTTTAGCCTTGTATAAGGTTTATATTTGCCTCTCAGAGCGCCCCCCCCCAGCGCTCTGCACCCTCAGTGACTGCCCAGTGAAGTGTGCTGAGAGGAAAATGGCGCACAGCTGCAGTGCTGTGCGCTACCTTATGAAGACTGAGGAGTCTTCAGCCGCCGGTTTCCGGACCTCTTCACGCTTCAGCATCTGCAAGGGGGTCGGCGGCGCGGCTCCGGGACCGGACTCCACGGCTGGGCCTGTGTTCGATCCCTCTGGAGCTAATGGTGTCCAGTAGCCAAGCAGCAAATCCACTCTGCATGCAGGTGAGTTTACTACTTTCCCCCTAAGTCCCACGTTGCAGTGATCCTGTTGCCAGCAGGACTCACTGTAAAGAAAAAAAAACCTAAACTAAACTTTCTCTAAGCAGCTCTTTAGGAGAGCCACCTAGATTGCACCCTTCTCGTTCGGGCACAAAATCTAACTGGAGTCTGGAGGAGGGTCATGGGGGGAGGAGCCAGTGCACACCACCTGACCTAGTAAAGCTTTACTTTTTTGTGCCCTGTCTCCTGCGGAGCCGCTATCCCCCATGGTCCTTTCAGGAACCCCAGCATCCACTTAGGACGATAGAGAAATAGGGATAGCAGGTTGAGTGAAAGACACGAGATGTACACCACTCAGCTATCAATGCACACACAAATAGTCACAGTTTGTACAATGCAGAGGTTATTACAGACAATAATACTGCACTGGATTAGCTTACACAGCTATATAGTCAATAGATATAACACTACCCAGTAAGAAACTGGATGTATATCACAGGGTAATTGTACTATAAACCCCTGACTAAATGCACTCTTTCTTAACTAACACTGACTAAAAAGGCAGGTAGAATACTTAAGTGTCTTGTAGTCACAGCACTGACAACCAGGCGGCTTTACATAGGAGGATTTGCCTAAGCAGTCCCAGGAATAGTGAGCTGAGGAGTAATGGCGCCGCAGACACTGACAGGGAGTGAGGAAAGACAGAGATGCAGCTCCAGGGCAGGAACACTTGCTGGAAATGGCACCCTGGGGCTGGGGGAGGGGCTTCAGGTCTAAGCCTTATCCCCTTTGCTGGCAAAACCACCGGGTACTGTGGGCGATATTAAAATCGGTTTTAAGAGAAAACCTGACCTGCGCCCATGCCCTGGTGATCTAGTGGGATCGCCTGTATCCACAGTGTCCACCGCCAGCGCGCGCGGCCCACCTTCCACTGACCGCGCCGGATCGCGATAAAGACCGGGTCCCGCGAGCGGGACCCACTTACCACCTCCCAAAGCGCGGCCACGCGATCCTGGAGAGCCCCAGCCGTGTGTACCTAACGTGAAGTAAACCGGAGCCTCCGCTGTAGGTACCCGGCAACCAGGGCTCGGGAGTGTACAGCGCCGCTGGGGAGAGCTGGAGCTGCAGCAGAGAATGTCAGAAGACATTTACCACCGCTGCTGCCCTTGAAGTCTTCACTTTTACCTCATAAAAAGCTTTTCTTAGGGCTGCTTGGAGCAGTCCCTCTGTTAAGTGCCTGCTTACTGCAGCACCAACTGACAAACTGAGCTCCTGTGCTGGGAGGCGGGGTTATAGAGGAGGCGGCGCTGTGCATTCTGGGAACAGTCAAAGCTTTGAGCCTGTTGGTACCTTGGATCAAGATCCTACTCTACACCCCATTGTCCAGACTTGTGGAGCCCAGTGTACCCCACAGCAGAAAAAACCTTTAACCCACACTGATAACTACAACGAGAGTGTGACTGTCTCTGTATTCTCACTGGATAAAGCATTGAGTAGAAGAGTGGCTATTTAAATTGTGTCCTCAGTTAATTAAACCTCCTGCAGGGTATTGCTTATCTGCATATTGTCACTAGGTGACAGAAAAACATCCCCATCCCTTAAGCACCTCCACATGAAAGTTTTTTCTTCCATAAGGGAAGGAGCACACCTAAACGCCCATCTATATTTTTGAGAGATATGAACAAAAACTGTACTTACCGGCAATTTAGTGAGCGGGGCATTGCTGACATGTTTTCCAAAGACCTCTTCTTGGAACTGCAAGAGCTGGACCACCAGACTGGACAGAGACTTGTTAGTAGGCGGCTCGGCCTGAATGTACTGTAACAAAACAACTGGTTACTAAAGGGGCCCATACATCTGCCAAGAATCAGGGCAAATACCCCATTCTGCCAATGCCTGGGTTGAAGGAAAAGGGAAATCCAACATGTTAGAAATCTTCAATTCGACAATTTTGATTAAAAAAATGATTGGGATCGGTGATGTTGGGAATTTCTAACATGTAGTATTTTCCCGATTCCCCAACGGCTCACCGATCATCAATGTCTGACGAGCACCAGTTCGGGGAATAGGGTCTAAAGCTGGCCATACGCCTAAAGATTTATTGTCCAATCTGGCTGGCACGAAAATCTGGTAATGTTTGGGAGCAAATGACAATTGACCATGTGCTCCCAAACACAGAAAAACAGACAAAAATCATGAAAAAAATTCAGCCAAATTGGTTAAATCCATTTGCTTTAACCAATTTGTCTGAACGACAGTTTTGACCAGTTTTCCGGCATTTCGGAGCAAATGAATGGTCAGCTGTCATTTGCTCCCATTCATTACCAGATTTTCGTTAAAACCAGCCAGACTGGACAATAAATCTTTAGGTGTATGGCCGTCTTTAGATGTACGGCCTGCATTAAATCTGCTTTTTGAAATTTCAATCAAGAATAGATTATTTAGGTAAAACCAAGCAGTATTAACTGTACTACAGTAACGAGCCTAAATTGGTAACTGAGCCTGTCTTGAAACAATATGGATTCTTTCACAACAAAAAAAAAGTAGCTAACTTGCCTTCATCACCATAGACCAGCGGTGGCCAACCAGTGGCTCTTGAGCCGCATGAGGCTCTTTCTTTATTTAAATGTGGCTCCCAACACTGTAAATCATGTCACCACAACAGATACAGAAACTGCTCCACTCCAGCCAGACATGCAGCAGCACTACAGGGACTAAAAATTGAAGGAGCCAGATACTAGAGGCGAGACACCCACTGGCAAACAGAGAACACATTAGGGGCTGCAGCAATGGCACGACTTGGTGGGGGAACTTTAGTGACACATGAGGGTGGGCTAGAGTGACACAAGGTGGAGCTGGCTGGAGTGACACAGAAGGGTCCTGGCAGGAGTGACACATAAAGGAGCTGACTGGAGTGATGAAGGAGGCTGCTGGAAGTAGTGACACATGGGAAAGTTGGCTGGAGTGACATAGGAGGGTGGTAGCAGGAATGACACATGGGAGAGCTGGCTGTAGTGACATGGGGGGTGCTGGCAGGAGTGAAGGCCCATACACACTTGATGATGCACACGTCGTTAACGACTTCCCTTGAACTTCCCTTGAACAGCTGAGCAAACGACATGAGCATACACACTACCAACGACCAAAGACCATTCATCGTTGAAGCATCCAAGCTGAACAGTTTATTAAAATAATGAGCTGGGAACAGGGCTGGTGAACAGTGGCTTGGTCGTTGGTCGTTAACACCATACACATTCAACGACGTCTCTGGTCGGTAACAACCATAGTGGAAATTGAGCATACATGCTCCACAGATAAGCGAAAGTCGTTAACGTCCCGCGGGGCCGCGCATTGGTGGTCGTCGGATGCATACACACTTGACGATATAATGAGCGACGTCGTTGATGAGGGCTGAAATGAACGACGTCGCTCATTTTATCGTCAAGTGTGTATGGGCCTTGACATAGAAGGTTGCTAGCAGGAGTGTCACATGGGGAGCTGGCTGGAGTGAAACATGGGGGAACTTAAGTTTATTATGTGACTCTGGCTTTTTCAATTATTTTATGTGAAAGTGTCTTTTTCAATGGATCTGACTTTAAAATATTTTATTTTATGTTGTTCTGGCTTTTTCAATGTATTTTATACCAGGGGCGTGGTCTAGCAGGCACAAGGCTACATTCCATTTTTGCACGCGCGCCTTCAGCTCGATGTCGGCTCTTTGACGTACCTAACAAGGTTTTTTGGCTCTTTGTCTGACTGATTGGCCGCCCCTGCCATAGACATTTGTATTAAAATAATAATTCCATAATATATGTAATACTGCTAATATGTCCAAAACAATGTATTTTTATTTTATTACTGTGACCCCTGAAGAACCCTTTCTAGGGGGTTTGTCTTAATGCAAGTAGCTGTTTTCGGGATTTGTATCTATTTAAAATAGCTTTACTGGGGGGTGGGTACTGTATGTTGCAAATAGCACAAGCACCACTCACACTAATCATACAAGAAATAAAACGTTCAGTAGTAGCAATGAATGAAACTGGCCGAGATGCAGGCACAGAAACGAATCAGATGGTCAGCTCATATTTTTAAAGTGATTATAACAGAGGTTCTCAAACACAGTCCTCAAGGCACCCCAACGGTCCAGGCCACAGGTGACTTAATTAGAACCTCGGTCAATTTAATTTAACCATCTGTGCTGAGCCATGGATATACCTAAAACCTGGATTGGACCGTTGGGGGCCCTTAGGACAGTGTTTGAGAACCTCTGGATTATAATTTAAAAGGTAAAACCAGGCTGATTTTTCCTTCAAAATTACTGCAACCAACAACTGTAGAGAATGTAACAAAAAAATAGGTGAAGTGGGATGGGGTGGTAAACCGGACAGCTCCAGAACTAACTAGCATTCGTCTGCAGGAGGCTATCACTCTCAAAATCAGTCCTCAGGACCCCACACAGTTCACCGAGCAGATGCACAGGTGTATTGATTACTCACTGACACATTTTTAAAGATCCAATGGTGGAGCTGATTATTTCACTGGCAATTCTGTGAGGAGACATATATAGTGGCAGATGCTCAATTAGCTTAGTGATATCATTCAGGTGCTTGAAAGGGAGGGGTAATTCTAAGCAAGGACCCCAGCACCCTGAATGATAACAGTAACCAGATTTCTTTTACGTCCTAGAGCAGTGATGGCTAACCTTGACACTCCAGCTGAAGTTGAACTACACATCCCAGCGTGCCCTGCATCAGTTTTAGCATGGCCAAATAACAAAACTGATGCAGGGCATGCTGGGATGTGTAGTTCAACAACAGCTAGAGTGTCAAGGTTAGCCATCACTGTCCTAGAGGATGCTGGGGTTCCATTTAGTACCATGGGGTATAGACGGGTCCACTAGGAGCCATGGGCACTTTTAAGAGTTTAATAGTGTGGGCTGGCTCCTCCCTCTATGCCCCTCCTACCAGACTCAGTATAGAAAATGTGCCCGGAGGTGCCGGTCACATTTTGGGGAGCTCCTAGGAGTTCTTAGTTTTATTGTTTTCAGAGTTAGTTAGGTTACAGGAAGGCTACTGGCAACAGCCTCCCTGCTTCGTGGGACTTAGGGGGGGGGGGGGGGAGTAGGAACCAACTTAATGAAGAGTTAATGGTTCTCTACTCCGCTGACAGGACACTGAGCTCCTGAGGGTGATGATCGCAAGTCCACGAGGCGACCGCTCACTCCTGCAGCACGGCCACCACCCCCTAACAGAGCCAGAAGATAGAAGAGAGGTGAGTAAAGTGCCGTTGGCCCAGTTAGCGGGTCGCCGGCGGATATAGCGGCACAAGGGGTGGAGTGCAGCTCTGACAAGCTGCGCTCCTGGAAGGCTCAGCAACACACACATGTAGACGCTTGAGGGGCGTCTTGAGCCAGCGCATTAACCCTACACTGGTCACACAGTTAACAGGGGCTAATCCCACTGTTAACGCAAAAAATCCTCAGGCCAGTATAAAGAATAAGTGCAGGAAGCCGCGCGCCATTACAGGGGGCGGGGCTTCCTCTCAGAGCGGATCCAGCACTCACCAGCGCTATTTTCTCCCTGCAGATAACAGGAACACGCTGACAGGGAGCGCTGCCCTCCACATAACTCCAGCAATACCTCTACGGTACCAGGGTGTTATAGACAGGGGGGGAGTGGGATATCAGTACTAACTAGCCTATTAAGGTTAGCTAGTAGGCGCCGGGCTTTTATAATAATAGCCTACTGGGGTGCAGTGTGGCTGGCTCCTTATACTCTGTGACTCTCTGAAGGTACTCTGGGGGAAACTGTTTGACATTTGTCTGTATGTGTGTGTGAGTGTACATATCCCACATTACCATGTCTAAGGACTCTGTGTCCTGTGCTGCAGAGTGTTTATCCTCTCCTGAGGAGTCTATTCCATGTACTCAGGACTGCAATGTACTTTCTCAGCCGAACCCGCATGGGTGGATTCTTTAAGTGATATCCCAGTTTTCAACAAGGATGTCACATACTGAGAAAGAGACGCAGTTTTTGAGAAAATCTGTGGAGGGTCTGAAGTATTCGGCCCCTACTACTTCGTCTAACACCCCACCTACATACCTGCAAAAACGTACACTTGCACAGATAATGCAAGCTGACATTGGTACCGACTCTGATACCAGGGACGGTGATGGGGATATGCAGGGAGGGGAAGCATCACTTGCTAAAGGGGTGCAACTAATGATTGAAGCCATTACGGATGTTTTGCATATTTCTGAGAAGGTACCTGAGCAGGAAGTGGAAACTTATTTTACCGTAAATAAGAAATCTTCGCTTACCTTCCCTGCTTCTAAGGAGTTGAACTCCTTATTTGAAAAATGCAAGAAAAACCCAGAGAAAAAATTCCAGATTCCTAAAAGAATTCTCCTTGCTTTCCCTTTCCCTGAAGACGACAGGAAGAAGTGGGAAAACCCACCTATAGTAGATGCTTCTGTATCTAGGTTGTCAAAAAAGGTGGTTAAAAACCTGTCCCTGGTTAAACCGCCTTAAAGGAGCCGGCTGACCGCAAGACTGAGACTACGCTCAAATCACTATACACTGCTACAGGCGTGGCTTTAAGACCCACTATTGCTTGTGAGTGGATTTCTAAAACCATAGTAAAGTGGTCAGGCACATTACTGGAGGACTTAGATACTATGGATAGGAGTGACATTGACTTGTTTTCACGTCACATACAGGATTCTGCAGGTTTCATGGTGGAGGCTATGAAGGACATTGGCCTGCTTAATGCAAGGGCTACTTCCATGGCAGTCTCGGCACGCAGAGGACTCTGGCTACGCCAATGGACTGCGGATGTAGAATCCAAGAAAAGTGTGGAGAACCTACCCTTCACAGGTCAGGTCCTATTTGGGGACGCATTGGATGCGTGGATTTCCACGGTGACTGTGGGTAAGTCGACCTTTCTTCCCTCAGCAGCAGCAACGGCTAGGAAATCTTATCCTACGCCTACACTGCAGTCCTTTCGGACAGCAAAATTTAAAAAATCCAAACCTCCTCCCACCTTCATTAGAGGAGGTCGGGGAAAATCCAGAAAACCTGCACCAACAGGTTCCCAGGAACAGAAACCAGGTTCTGCTTCCTCAAAATTTTTAGCATGATGGTGGACCTCCCAGCCTGGAGATCGGGCCGGTGGGGGCGAGACTAAAAAATTTCAGTCACGTCTGGGCGTCTTCATGCCTAGACCCCTGGGTAAACGATATTGTTACCCAGGGCTACAGTCTGGAATTTCAAGAACTCCCACCGCACAGATTCTTCAAATCAGGCTTACCAGCTTCGCTGACAGAAAGTGCTATCCTACGGGAAGCCATTCAAAAATTGGTGCAAACAAATGTCATTGTTCCAGTTCCACCTCACCTAAAACATAAGGGTTATTACTCAAACCTGTGTGTGGTACCGAAACCGGACGGTTCGGTAAGACCAATATTAAACCTAAAGTCATTGAAACCCTACTTGAGGGTATTCAAATTCAAGATGGAGTCTCTGAGAGCGGTGATCTCAGGTCTGGAGGAGGGGGAAATCCTAGTATCCCTGGATATCAAGGATACGTACCTTCACATTCTGATCTGGCCGCCTCACCAGGCTTATCTAAGATTTGTGCTGCAGGACTATCACTATCAGTTCCAGACATTGCCATTTGGCCTCTCCACAGCACCGAGGGTGTTCACCAAGGTCATGGCAGAGATGATGCTCCTCCTCAGCATGCAGGGAGTGAACATAATTCCATATCTGGACGATCTCCTGATAAAAACATCTTCCAGGGAGAGGCTGTTGCAGAGTATTGCTTTTTGGAGCCGCCAAGGAGACTGCCCTTCCTGGGGATGATACTCGACACGGAAGTGCAGAGGGTGTTTCTACCAGTGGAGAAAGCGTTGGTGATCCAATCAATGGTCCGGGTTGTCCTGAAGCCAGCCCGGGTACGGTTCATCAGTGCATTCGCCTTCTGAGAAAGATGGTAGCCTCCTACGAGGCTCTGCAGTACGGAAGATTCCATCCAAGATTCTTCCAGCTGGATCTCCTGGACAAGTGGTCAGAATCACATCTTCATATGCACCAGCGAATACGCCTGTCGCCGAAAGCCAGAATTTCACTCCTCTGGTGGCTGCAAACTTCTCACCTATTCGAGGGCCGCAGGTTCGGGATTCGGAATTGGATTCTGCTAATCACGGATGCAAGTCTCAGAGGTTGGGGAGCAGTCACCCAGGGGGAAAGCTTCCAAGGAAAATGGTCAAGTCTGGAATCCATCCTTCCAATAAATGTTCTGGAACTACGGGCCATATACAACGGCCTTCTACAAGCGGCACATCTTTTGCAAGATCAAGCCATTCAGGTTCAGTCGGACGTCACAGCGGTGTCCTACATAAACAGGCAGGGTGGAACAAAGAGCAGAGCTGCAATGTTAGAGGTAACAAGAATCCTCCTCTGGGCAGAAAGATATCCGGTGGCGCTGTCGGCGATCTTCATTCCGGGAGTAGACAACTGGGAAGCGGCTTCCTCAGCAGACACGATCTCCATCCAGGAGAATGGAGACTCCACCCAGAGGTGTTCGCAGAGGTAACAAGCCGATGGGGTGTACCGCAGATAGACATGATGGCCTCTCGCCTTAACAAGAAGCGTCGGAGGTACTGTTCCAGGTCAAGGGACCCACAAGCAGTGGCGGTGGACGCCCTGGTAACTCCGTGGGTGTTCCAGTCAGTGTATGTGTTCCCTCCACTTCCACTAATCTTAAGGATTCTCAAACTAATAAAAAGAACAAGAGTTCGGGCGATCCTCATTGCTCCAGACTGGCCAAGGAGGATTTGGTACGCGGATCTTCTGGAATTACTGCTGGAGGATCCGAGGCCTCTTCCTCTTCGCGAGGACCCTTTACAACAGGGGCCGTTCGCCTATCGAGACTTACCACAGCTACGTTTGAAGGCATGGAGGTTGAACGCCAGATCTTAGCTCAGGAGGGCATTCGAACAAGGTCATTCCTACTCTGATCCAAGCTAGGAAAGGAGTAACGTCTAAGCCAGGCTTTCCCAACCGTGGTCCTCAAGGCACACCAACAGTGCAGGTTTTAGTGATATCCAGGCTGCAGCACAGACGGTTAAATCAAAATAAGTGAGCTACTAATTAAGTCACCTGTGCTGAAGCCTGGATATCACTAAAACATGCACTGTTAGCGTGCCTTGAGGACCGTGGTTGGGAAAGCCTGGTCTAAGCATTACCATCAGATTTGGAAAAAGTATGTGTCTTGGTGTGAATCCAAGAAGTTTCCTACGGTGGAGTTTCAACTAGGACGTTTTCGCCTCTTTCTGCAAGCAGGTGTGGATGTGGGCCTACGCTTGGGCTCCATAGAGGTCCAGATTTTGGCCTTGTCCATTTTCTTCCAGAAACAATTGGCTGGTCTCCCTGAGGTTCAGACATTTTTGAAAGGAGTTCTGCCCATCCAACCACCCTTTGTGCCTCCTACGTCACCTTGGGATCTTAATGTGGTGCTGCAGTTCCTGCAATCAGATTGGTTCGAACCTTTGCAGGAGGTGGACATAAAGTTTCTTACTTGGAAGGCGGTCACACTGTTGGCATTGGCATCTGCAAGACGTGTGTCAGAATTGGGGGCTTTGTCGCACAAGAGCCCCTACTTGATTTTCCATGAGGATAGAGCTGAACTCAGAACGCGTGAGAAATCTCTTCCAAAGGTTGTGTCAGCTTTTCATATCAACCAACCTATTGTGGTGCCAGGGGCTACTGACACCTCAATTACCTCAAAGTCCTTGGATGTTGTGTGGGCTTTGAAGATATATGTGAAGAGAACTTCTCGTCACAGGAAGTCGAACACACTATTTGTCCTTTATGATCCCAACAAGATTGGGTGTCCTGCTTCTAAGCAGACGATTTCTCGCTGGATCAGGCTTACTATCCAGTATGCTTATTCTACGGCAGGATTGCAGATTCCAAAATCTGTTCAGGCCCACTCTACTCGTAAAGTGGGTTCTTTGGTCAATCTGTTCTGCAGGAACCTCAGCACTCTCCCTCCCGTACTGGGAGCTTTGGTACATCCCCATGGTACTAAATGGAACCCCAGCATCCTCTAGGATGTAAGAGAAAATAGGATTTTATATACCTACTGGTAAATCCTTTTCTCATAGTCCGTAGAGGATGCTGGGCGCCCGTCCAGTGCTTTGAATTCCTGCATTGTTACTTGGTTAAGTATTGTTGGTTCAGTCGTTGCTGAATCGTTTCAAGTTGGTTAGCCTGGCTTTCCTTTTGTTAGGTGTGTGCTGGTGTGAATCTCACCACTATCTGTGTATTTCCTTCTCTCGAAGTATGTCCGTCTCCTCGGGCACAGTTTCTAGACTGAGTCTGGTAGGAGGGGCAGATCACAGCATTGCAGGAATCATGGCTGACAGATCTATGTTTTTATACACAATTGCATCTTTAACTGTTCCAATAACACACCTCCAAAATGTCCCGATTTTCGCAGGACAGTCCTGTTTTTTTGGGACTGTCCCACCGGCGGGACGCAGTGTCCCGCAGTGGGGAAGGGGGGGGGGCGCAGTTGGGAGGCTCCTGTAACTGCTGCTCTGCATAGCAGCGGTGAATAGACGCTGTGTGCATGCGCACAGCGTCTATTCACAAGTGACAGAGGGAGAGGGGGCATGCCAGTAGCTCAGTGAGCGCTGGGCATGCCCCCTCAGTGACGGTACAAAAGGGCGTGACTTGCGATAGCGGCTCTGCCACCAGACCACGCCTCCTTTCATATAGGCCACCCCCCCTTTTCAGGCACGCATGCACGTGGTGCGCCCCAATGTCCCTCTTTGTACTTTTAATAAGTTGGGAGGTATGCAGTAAGCTGCCTAGCAATCTCTGCCTCACCCCTAATTCTTAATGCTCTCTGTTCTCTCCTGTGAAGCAGGGCTCAGGCAGCTGACATCATCAAGGCACACAAACAACAGCCAATCAGCACTTTTACATGAATGCAGGGTTGAGTTGGACACTTTAGAGTGCACATTAACCCGGATCCAACCCGTGTATAACACTGCTTTTATACCGGGTTGAAATGCAGGGTTACTCGACCAGGGATATTCAAAAGTGATGCTTTTAGACTGCACCTCGACCCGGGTCGCAATATCCCGGGATATATTTGCGGTGTGAAAGGGGTATGATTAACCAGCAAGGAGTCACATGATAATGGCTCCTTACTTAGGGGCAGATGTATTAACCTGGAGAAGGCATAAAGAAGTGATAAACCAGTGATAAGTGCAAGGTGATAAACACACCAGCCAATCAGCTCCTAACTGTTAATTTACATATTGGAGCTGATTGGCTTGTGCATTTATCACCTTGCACTTATCACTGGTTTATCACTTCCTTATTCCTTCTCCAAGTTAATACATCTGTCCCTTAATTCCTTGAGGAGACCTGGAAAATGTGAACTGTGTGGGATCCTGAGGACCGGGTTTGAGAACCTGTGGTCTAAACTCAAGGTCTCCGGTACTGTATTAAGTATACTTTGGCGTAAAATATAAAACAGTTGTCAGAAAATTGAACCATCCTTTAATTTGATATAAACAACTGCAGAATATAATCCATGTTCTACTACCATAACAAATGAGTATTGTAGTAATAGCTGCTAGCTTACTTTTATTCACTTTTCATAGAAAGCCTCAGTACAATCAGATGTACTACTGCAGAAAGACGTGGCTGTGTGTGCTGTGAGCAGCCGCAGGGATGCATGCAGTTGACTCACTCCTCCAGGTCAGAGGTAATTGAGGATTATAATCACACATCCACGTGCTCCTGCCACACAACAGCCTGTAAACATTGCAATCCAATTTTCTCCTTTTACTCCATGCTGTCTAGGTCATGGCCACTGTTCACATGATGGTCTGCATAAATCTCTCTTATACAATGGCAAGGGAGGTGAACCCAAATGTGATAAACCTAGCCATTAACAGTGGGTGGGTTTCAGGAACAGAAGACAGTAAAGGTCACACATGTACAGGTATAATGTATGTACTATTGTGTAAAGCCGGGTACACACCTAAAGATTTATCTGTCCAATATGTTTGGTGGGAACAAAAATCTGGTAATGTATGGGAGCAAATGACAATCGACCATCTGCTCCCAAACACTGGAAAACAGACACTGGTTGTTCAGACAAACTAGTTAAATCGGTTTGATTTAACAAATGAATCCAATCATTTTTGTCCGTTTTCCAGGGTTTGTGACTAGCAAATGGTTGATTTGCTCCCACACATAACCAGATTTTTGTTCCTGCCACAGATTGGACAGATAAACCTTTAGGCATGTACCCGGCGTAACATTGCATGCTAGTCATTATAATCAGCATCTACTAAGCACATCTAGGGCACCTGGTGAACACAAACACATCTGACTGGTCAGACCCATTCAAGAAGCATAATATTACAGAGAAGTGGGGAACATGCATTACGCAGGTGATAGGAGTGGGGTTTGCCAGTGACTGTGATGACAGCTGCCACATGGCAGGATTTATGGGAGACTTAACAGCCAGTGCCTGCCAGGACAGCTGAGCTATTAATGGGAGCAGCCGGCAGCATGGAGGTCAGGGTGACGGCATATAGGATTAGTACTGAGACAGTGATAACATTGGGCTCATGTGTGGCACAGTGGTGGGACTGGTGCTGGTACAGTGTACACATGGGGCACAGTGATGGGAACAGTGCTGGTACACACATGGTGGGGTCAGGGTGACAGCATGGAGCAGTGATGGGATCAGTGCTGTGACAGTGTACACATGGGAGGGGTGTCAGGGCGACAGTATGGGGCACAGTGATGGGATCAGTGTTGTGAGAGTGTACACATAGTAGGGTCAGGGCGACATCATGGGGCACAGTGATGGGAATAGTGCTTTGACAGTGTACACATGTGGGATCAGTGCTGTCAGTGTACACGTTCTGGTCAGGGCGACATATGGGGCAGTGATGGAATCAGTGCTGTGACAGTGTACACATAGTGGGGTCAAGGTGACACCATGGAGCACAGTGATGGGATCAGTGCTGTGACAGTGTACACATGGTGGGGACAGGGCAACATCATAGGGCACAGTGATTGGAATAGTGCTTTAACAGTGTACACATGTGGGATCAGTGCTGTCAGCGTACACATCTTGTGGTCGGGGCGACATATGGGGCACAATGATGGGATCAGTGCTGTGACAGTGCACACATGGCGGGGTCAGGATAACAGCATGAAGCAGTGATGGGAACAGTGCTTTGACAGTTTAAACATGTCTATGGGATCAGTGCTGTCAGTGTACACATGTTGTGGTCAAGGCGACATATGCGGCAGAGGCAGAGATGGATCAGTGCTGTGACAGAGTATGCATGGTGGGGTCAGGGTGACATCATGGGACACAGTGCTGTGACAGCGTACACATGGTGGGGTCAGGGTGACAGCATGGAGCACAGTGATGGGAATAGTGCTTTGACAGTGTACACATGTGGGATCAGTGCTGTCAGTGTACACACGTTGTGGTCAGGGCGACATATGGGGCACAGTGATGGGATCAGTGCTGTGACAGAATACACATGGTGGGGTCAGGGTGACAGCATGGGGCTGTGACAGTGACACATGAGACCTGTGAATGGGATTATCTGGCCACATTCCTCAGCAGTCACTGCAGCTGCCCTGATTTGTGCTCAGTATATAGGGTCACTATGACAGCCAGGGGGGGTGCTGTTAGGCTGTCACAGACGTCAGAAGGGCCCATTGGCCCCTCTGGGGTTCAGCACGATGCTGTTCCCCGACATCTGGATGCCTGTAGGCCGAACACAGTCCCAGCGCTGCCCAGGCCGGGCCAGCAGATCCAGGCCGCCGCAGGGGGAAGCGCTCCCTGTGGCCACTGCCGAGGTCAGAAGCAGCCAGAGCAGCGTCCCGGGCCCCGGCGACTGTCCCCGGTGCCGTGTCTCCCCCACCCCCTAGCCGGGCCCGGCTCTTTGTTCTCGGGGAAGAGACTAGCGGAATACACCCCGGTTCCCTTCGGGACACTACGCCTCTCCTTCCGGTACCTTCTTGTAGTTTTTCCCCAGCCATAGCCGCACGTTGTCGAACTGAGAAATAGTGTCAGAGGACTCATAATATTTCACGTTCGGACCGCCGTCCTTCTTCCGCACCGCCATCTTCTACCGCCAGCCTACCGCCCGGCAATGCTACCAACAACATCAAGGCGACATCTAGCGGCCGCGCAGCAGACAGCAGTCAGGGGGATCATGCAGACAGGGCGCCACCTAGCGACAGGACGTGCAACCGCAGCAGTGGCCTCTGCCGGCGACGGTATGATGATGCTGGGTTGTCAGTTTTCGGGGACCGCCTTACAAGAGAGCGTGCCTAGAAAAACAGCGGGGGGTGGCATACTGGGACTTGCAGTGTCCACTACAACTCCCAGTATGCCGTGCCTGGTACAGAATGCTGGCAAGTTGTACAATGCGGACGCTGCTGCGCAGCATGGAGCTGGTTAATCTGCGCCGGGCTCTGCACCAATGAGCTGAGGCCGAGCAGGAGGCGGCTCCAGCTGTATCAGGGTGCAGCGGCCGGCGGTTGGCTGACAGTCACGGTGGCCGAGTGGTTAAGGCGTTGGACTCGAAATCCAATGGGGTTTCCCCGCACAGGTTCGAATCCTGTTCGTGACGGGTGATATATTTTGCAGGACGGTGACATTTTAATATTTCGCTGCATAATTACGTATTTATGACAGTAGACTGCAATAGAGTACAGTGAGCTCGTCATTAGCAGTGTGTGTTTCTCATCACAGCTATAGCAGGTTACTGCTTAGGACACTATGGGGTCTATTCATACAGAAAACGAAAACAGAATTGCTACTTATCACTATACATCGCATCGCTTCGATGCGATGTATAGCTGTAATAAGTAGCAATTCATGTATACTCACCCTTCCGACGATGCGCTGCGGTGTCTGGGGCTCCTGCGGTGAGGTCATCTCCAGCGGTCCTTCCCAGCGATGCGCGGGGTCCAGCAGCGGGTCCCTTTGCGCATGCGCAGGGTGTTGACCTCCCGGCAGGCCGCAGTGGTTGCTGGGAGGTCGGGGGGCGGAGCCAGCGCGAGGTGCAGAGCAGCGATCAGGAAAGCATTGAGCTTCCCTGACGTCTCTGCACTACAGTTCAGGTTACGCCGTCCTGAGATGGCGAACCTGAACTCCATGGAGAAGCGGAAAGCAGAGCTTTCCGCACCTTCATGAATCGCACTCACCATACAAAGGTATGGTGATGCGATTCAGGCACAGAGTGGGGGTACCGCTGGAGAAATCAGAGACTTCTCCACGGTAACCGGCTCTGTGAATTGCAGTAGGCAGAGAAAAGCCCTGTTTAACGCAAAACAGGCTTTTCTCTGCTGCATGAATAGACCCCTATAAGCGTATCGTTTGGTTGGAAAAGAAATTGTGACATTTCTTATAGTATAGGGAGCCACCGCGTAATTTTTTCGGAGACCTGCGCATGCACTGTAGACTCTGGCACTGTTCCAGAGTCTCTAGTGCTCAGAGTGCTAACAGC